>NC_057801.1:826602125-827202125 GCF_018294505.1 Triticum aestivum | reverse complement strand
ACATCGCCGAGCTGGCTGGTCCGAAGGTGGCCGCTGCTGAGGCTGAGGATGCTGCTCTCGAACAAGGTAGTAAGCCTGATTCTTTTATCAAGGAGATTAACCAGTACCTCCCGATCTTATTGTTCATTTCCATTTTCAGCTGATCCTTTTACATTTTCATCTGCAATGTTAGGAGAGGAGCAGGCAGGCGGTGGGTCTTCAACTGTTTTCAATACACAAGAACAACCCGCCGAGGCTGATGTTGCTGCTCCCATAGAAGGTTCGCGTGCTTCTTTCATCAAGTGTTCATTAAAGATGGAGAAAGGCTCTCCTATATACTGTTCCTCATCCTATGTCATTTTCTCAGCTGCAACGCCAGGAGAAGCTGTAGGTAGACCTCGGCTCAGCAAGGCTGACATCCGGGAGAGACTCGGGGCGCTGATCTCCAAGGTGAAAAACCAAGCCACCAGGCCGTTCCCGGAAAACTATCTGGGCAAGTTGAATTGGTTTCGGAGGCAGGTTGCCAAGGACCATGGATATGCTCTGGAGACGTCAGCTAATGTTAGCAGCGGTTTATCTGACCAGGGTACTGTGGGAGAAAGGGAGTTGCCATCTAAAATGAATGTCGCAAGTGCCCAGCCAGAAGAACGAAGGCCCGAAATTGGTACATCAACAATCGCAGGTAACGAATTGGTGTTCTAGATGTGCCTATCACAAGTGTTTAGATAGATGAGTTGGATGCTAATGTTCCTGTTACAGGTGGTTTGTTTCCTGTGCATGGAGATGGAGGCATGTCTTCACAGCATGAAGCCGGAAATGAAGACAAGGCAAGTGACGACATGCATGAAGACAATGCTTCTCTGCAGGTGTCGGTGCCCGATGTCATACCGAGGGTTCCTCAACCCTCGCCTGCTATGGAACATCAGCTGGCCATCGCTAGCCCCAGAAGGGAACCAGACAATCTGGATGGGGGACAGAACGATCTGGATGAGATGCAACCTGGACCTTCTAGCTGTGCGAGCACTCCTCCATAATTCTGTTTTCCTCCTAGTTTGTTAGTGACCTTGTTGGTCTATACATTCTTTCGGACTGTGTTTTGTTTACCGGAGCCATCACCTATTTCTACTAGATTATCAACTATATGTTCTCGAATTGAATGGTTGACATTGTTGTTGTGTCGCTTGATATGATCATACCATTTATTTTAATTGTGTGAATTTTCATATTATTAACATGAGAATTAATCATGTGTTCAGTATTTTGTGTTATGTTTTGGTTTTACAATCTATTATATATACAACATGGCTGTTACGAAACATGGAAAATTGAGATATGTTTCTGTCCTCTAGGCTTCTCGTTGTGGCATCATAACTAAAGTATATGTTCATGTTTTTTAAGTGTCCAAGCATTTTAAGAAATACCTATGCATAGATGACATTTAGTGCTACTTCTTGTGTACTCTGCCTATCTGCGCTGGGTGAGGAAAATATCATGGTTGTATTAAAACATAGGCTTTAGCTACTATCACAAAGCATGTAAAAGGAGTCAATTAGCTGGCTTACGCTAGAACAAAGCGTTGGTGAGTGATGATTTTCTTGGGCCAATAGAGCTATGCCATCGTCAGTAACCAAGGCTTTAGTTACTTGGAGCAATACATAAGATGTATTGGTTGATGTATTAAAATTTCTTTTTCACCATGATAAATTTTGTTTTGGTAAAAATAAAATAAAAAGCGGTCTGGATATTTATATCTGATGTCGCACTACATAGTGGGTGCTCTACCAAGTTGCATACACAAATTATGAATTCTTTTATCAAAATCAAATCTTGAATTTATTTGCTTGCTGGATAGAGTAATTTGTGTCCCAATGGCGAAGATAGCTATAGCTCTAGTAGTAGTTATGCTCAGTGCAAAACAGCAAATTATTTGGCATATGGATTCCGTATAAACCAGCACTTGAGAACAGTGATAGCCATCCAGGAGAGATGTTTGATTTTAGGTAACTATCTATGTTCTATCTAGTGCAATATATATTTGCGCAGTTTAAATGACATATTCGGGAAGTTTGTGTGTGAACATTGATACTCTAACGTAGAGACAATTGCATAAATGTCCTCTTTATTGGATGGCTACCTAATTTGGTTCCTTGGCGTTATCATTCTTTGAGGTAGCCTCATTTTGAACTTATGTGGTTCGGAAGTCTTGATTTAATCTGGTTACGACAGTGAACATGTTCTCATGTAAATATTCTAGTGTGCTAAAGCTAGGACGTTGAGTAATTTATATGGTTGACTCTTCCGGTGGGATCTGTTAGAAAGTCAAGTGTAAATATTCTGCAGTGTTTGCTAGATATAGTGGATATTTGATGGTTTTAAGCACAAAGTTTAATAGAAATCATGGAGTTACTGCCCCTAGCTGCCCATTGTTCTTATGTTTCTAGTGCACTTCCTGAGTTTTTGTGCACTCGCCCTTGCACTTATTTGGCTTTCACGTAATAGATAAACAACATGCCTGGAAGACAGACGTAGTACCTCTATATCACTTCAGACTTCACACACTTCCATATAATGTTTTGCGGATAGCTATACTTCCACCTAATAGTCGTAGAATATTAGTTGTTATTTTGTATTGCCTAGTTGATCCTTGGTGATTTATTTGTCTGGATATACTTCTTGCCTCAGAGACTCATTGATATGTACTGCAGTGCGTGGACATATGTTTGAGTTACAACGTTACTTCTTGTCGTATATTTGAACATGCCAGTCATGGATGCAGTAGTTTACAAGAGAATCTCTTTCAAATTTTCTCAAAATTTTCAGGCATAGCAAATTGTAGCATTTTGCGGTCCCCGGTGTGTTTCAAACTTGGCTGTTATAGTCACTTTGATCCCGGTGAAAATTATCTGAATGTGACTGATATGAGATCAAATACTAGCAGCTCCGCAAATGAATGAAGCATTCTTCACTTGTCCTTGTGTTCAATGTGTGCTCGGCCTGCACACCCATGGATGCATCCCATGTATCAAGATAGCGGAAAGGCATGCATCACACAATGCATACGGGCTAGAGGAGTATGTGGTACGTCTTGCTTATTATTTTCAGAAGGATTATTTTTTATTTTGAATGTGTTTTAGTGCTTTTTGCATGATACATGACGCATATATAGCTAGCTAACTCGTTGTTGATCACCTCGTGTTTTATTTGAGAGCATACATATGGTTCATGCATATGAGCTGTTATAATTGTGGCCTTATTGGACTGCTGATACTTTACCTACACACATGTTTACAGACACAGTGATATAGTTAGTACATTATGTGCCTTTGTTTTGGCAGCGTATATATGGAAGCAACCTAATTACATTGAAAAGAAAATTAAATTCATAAATTAACCTAAAGCTATAGAAAACGTACAACATTTACATACACTATGATCACTAATTTTTAAGGCCTCGCAATCAACTGAAGTCGTCAATTTGGAATTGGTTCACCCGATTTTGACCAGGGCAACAATTTCTCAATGAGCGCTTGCATTCAATTCGTCTAATTCACAATGCTTTCTAGGTTTGGGGCTCTCTCAATGATTTTTCAAATCAATCAGCAGCAATCGACTTATAAAATTATATCAATCCCATGAACCATCTCACCGCCTAGAAAAAAGAACCGCCAACATGTGATACTGTAGCACTGATACAGTGCATGCAGTCAATGACGCAGAAAATTTTCTCACATAAATATTACTTGATTAGTAGATAACACGGAACCACACATCGAAAGGCCCAACAAAATACCGCACTATAAATAAAAAGAAAACACACTCCATCATCTCCCCCACTCGTTAAACCAAATATTTCGTCAATTCCAAAATATAACATTTTTGAATAGTCAAATTTCTTTTACTTTGACCAACTTCAGAGCCAAAAAAATGAATATCCACATTAGTAAATAAATACAATATGAAAATTATTTTCATGATGAATCTAATGATACCAATTTGATATTATGTACTGATATATTTATCCACATATTTGATCAACCTTAAATAGGTTTAGCTTTTCGGAAAAATAATACACCATATATTATGAATCACATGGAGTAATGTCTTTACAAAACCCAACAACACCAACACCGCTGCAAAACGCGGCCAAACCTTCTTCTTCGTACCAATCTGCATGCACATATAAGTGTTCAATATATGAATACCATGAAATCCCCATTTGAATTATATATAAAATATCTAAAAGATTCATCATTACTAAAATAAATAAAGCCCACTAATGAGAAAAAACGCTTACCATTGTCCCCCACGTCGCCAGTGGCTGCACACCTGGGGAACCCTAAACAGCCAACCCTCATGCCGTCTTCCTAAACTCCTTCTCGCGTCGCCGCCACCTGAGTGAGTCACAGGCGGAGCTGGGACCACCATAGTGAAGTTGTAAGCTGGGCTGGGCACACTCTAATCTAGGGCCATGCCATCTCTCAGCACGTGAAGACGTAGATCTTGCGGCAACATTCGTTGCTTCGGTAGTGGGGCGCGGGAGGTGGTAGACATGGTCGACTGCGTCCGACGAGGCTGTGGCGGCGGAGGCTATCCTCTATGTTCTGGGTAGGAAGAACTGTTGTTGTGTGGGAGGCTACTCGGGACCTTCCGTGATCTGTCTTCTGGAGGTGGCAGGTGGTACAAGCTGTGGCCAGCGAACTCTGTCGCGTCTTGTGTGGTGGTGGCTGCTAGCGGTCGTCACCTAACAAGATGGTGTGCACGGGTAGTGGTCATGGCAGCGGTGTGTGTTTTCCCTAGATATGATACTCAGCGAAGGGTACTGGCACAGGTGGTGGCGGTTGTCGAGAAATTTCTGAGAGGGGCCCAGACATAGTCAGACTGATTGCCACCAAGGGCAACAAGGATGTTGTTCTGCGAGCTTGTCTGGGCCTAAACATATGGTCTAAGGCCGGCTTGCTCGGTGGTAGCCACCTACAGTCACTGGATCATGTCCTCCCTGGTCTACAGGGATTGGTTGGAGAAGTCGGGTAGAGCTTTGAACCATGGAGGCATGGACATGGACTCAGCGGCAGATACAAAGCAAGGATTGCAAGGAGGTGCCCTTTTCTCTTCCTATCATGGTTGATGTGTTGTGATGTGGATGATTGGTAGATTCTCGATACATCGATGCTGTGGTGGTGGCCTCGAGTGGTTGTCTGCATGGTTGGCCCACCGGCATGCACTATGGTTGCCGTGGTGGCTATGCTTCTTGGTCTTGTCAGTGGGAAGGGGTGTAGCGGTGGGCGGCTCTGGCCCGCTCTCTGTCGGTGGGAAGGGACGTCACCCAGATCCGGATCTGGAAGTCTGTGCTCATTGCATGTGTCATGGGTGCCTCGTGGTGGCACAGGTGACCTCTCGAGTGAAAGCTCCATGATTTGGCTTCAACGACGGCAATGCCCACAGTTGCCGCTCTCCACTTGAGGAAATTATTGTGGTTATCCTCTCCGTACAAGAGTTCGAAAGGAAAACCCTTGTCCGTTTCGTACTCGGCAGCGATGACGCTTAATGTTGTTCCCATACTGGGGCATTGTCACGGAGCTTAGTTGTCGTAGGGAGTGTCGTCGCTTTATTCTCAAGCCTTCATATATTCTTGCTCTGCAGTATTGTCGTTTTCCAATTTTTGTTATTCTGTTATATCTTGGTATCTGCTCATAAGAGGGTTTTCTCAGTACCTTGCATCGTTTGTCTTCTACTTTGGTTTAAAAAATGAGGCATGAGCCTCTTTCTAGAGTAACATATAAAAACATCCAAGCAATCTATATTCTCTTTTCAAATTACTTCTCTTTAACCGAACACAGCGCATGCACATGTTTGTTGTTTATCAACAAATTCTCTTGTATCTTTCTCGAAATAGGCTTTCACTACGCTTTCTGAATAAAGCAACGGTCCATACAACCAACATCTGAACATCACCAGAAAAACCACGGCTGGGGCCACAACACATTCATGCCGAAGAAAACATAAGAGAAATAGAAAAAAAAGAAACCTAGTGGCAGCCGCCAAGCGGCACTACGATGACGATAATTGACACGCTAAAGCTAGGACTGCATCCATCACGAGGCCGAGCCGGTCGCGATCACGCTGCCTCGAAAGCAGGTGTTAGTGCTGCAGAAAAGCGAGGAATTTGAATGAGACAGACGACTTCCTCGGAAAGACCTTCTCAATCACCATCTTATTATGAGCTCTCCAAAGAGTCCATGACATCGCCGCAAAAATAAGCCAAAATAGGCGGCGATGTCGCGGCTATTGCATAACCCTATACTGGAGAAACTCCACGAGGTTCAGGGCCTTCCAATCGGGTCCCAACGCCTCGCGGACGAATGTCCATAACACCCGCGCCGTTGTAGAGGAGAAAAGGCTATGGGTCCTAGTCCCTAGTACAGCATGGAGGGGCCAAAAGCCATCACCAGGTTTGTGCCACTTAAATACCTCTGTCTGAGGGACGCGATCCCGTAGTAACTGCCACACAAAAATCTTAATCTGTAAGCGTAATTAAGGGGGCTTTCTACAATGGAGAAAGCCAGGGTGGTAGGTGTCTAGCATAGCGCATGGTATGTCGTGCTCACCGAATATTCTGTTGTCGGTGCGAGCCGCCAGAACACCATGTCCGGATAGTCCGGTAGCACTAGTGGTAGGGCGGCCCATAATCTAGTCCAGTCGTCACTCTCTTCTTGTGCAAAGGTATGACGGAACCAGATATTCCATTGTCCAGCTTGGAAGGCCGTTGAGACTAGTAGAGACGGATCCACACATAGATTGAGAACAAGCCAGGGAAGCACACGTGCAGTGGCTCGGTACCCAACAAGTGGTCCAGCCAAAATTGTATCCAGTCCCCATTCCCTACGGAGAAGGAAATCCCTAGGTAGATGTCCTCCTTGATCCTTTGGATGGAACACCATAATTGCGATCCTCCCGGCCCGCGCATGCCAAGAGAGGCTCACCCTGAAGGTATTTTGCCTGTATGAGTTGTAACCATAAGCCTCCCTTGTCACGTAGTTGTAACCATAATCCTCCCTTGCCGCGTAGGATCCTCTAGACCCATTGCAGCAAGAGCGCAATGTTAATGCGGCGCAATGCAATAATGCCCAAGCAACCACGGTCCTTAACCATACATATATCCGCCCACTTTACCATGTGATACTTTTGGCAACCACTTGCATCCTGCGAGAAGAAATTAACAAGGTCCTTATTGAAAGCACGATGAACGCCCTCAGGTAGGATATACAACCCCATCATGTACATGAGGATGCTCGCTAGGTTAGAACTAATAAGGACTGATTTGATCCCCTAAGAAGTAAACCGCCCATGCCAGGGTTCGGCCCGAGATGCCGCTCGTCCCACCAATGGGTCGAATGTACTCATCAGAATCTTTGAGTCGGCCATCGGCATTCCCAACTACTAGTCATCAGCCTGTGCGTCTGCACGGGCTAGAGAATTGTCTATCTTAACATTATTGTGAAACTTCATATAATTTTTCTCATGCATTTTTTGAAGAGAGTCGATGATATGTACAAATAAACACAATATAATTTATATTATGATAGAATGTAATGCACATGTTAAGTTTTATACTAAACTATTTATAATATGTAGATGTATATTTGTGTATTGTGCTCACTTTTAAATTAAATCCTGAAATGGATGATTTTCTTGCAGTGACATTGACAACTACAATGGATTTTTGACAAATAATATCTACATATTTGGACACATATGTTGTGTTCATCGAAACCCTAATATATTTTCATTGACCGAACCTTTTTGTCCAAAATAATAAAATTAGTGTCCTCCCATGGATTAGCATCTAGATTAGGCATATTTGCTCAAATTTACCCTAAAAATATTAAATAAACTAAAATTATCATAAATGGTGCCTAGTGTTTTTGAAATATTATTCCAAACACTGTTGTTAGCTGAATATGTGTTTCATTGGGTGTAAGATTCCTTTCTGTAGGCATGCATCAGTTAGTCTCAGTCAGTGTACAAATATACCGTTACTACAACGTTATTTTTCTCATTTAGATAATTTCCATTTCTTTTTTGTGCCTTGGGAAGTAGTCCTTCCCTTCATTGAGAATATCTATCATGTATCAAATTAAACAGTGGATAATATCATAATAGTAAGAGTCAACTTTTAATGGATGTGGTTGTGGTCCCTATTTATAATACCCATAAAAGTTACTGGTTATGTTCATATATGATTTTCCTGGGACAATTTATGTGTATTTTCCTAGTTATATTACAATTAGGTGATTTCACATATTTATTAAATATTCTAGGTCTTCATTTCGTAAGGTGGGATTGAAATTTATTTTTCAATCAGGTCTTTCAAATAACGATATTCGGAAGGTTTTTGCTGAACTTTGTACCAAAAAGCGAATTATCCTATCTGGGACTCCGTTCCAAAATAACTTTGGAGAGCTTCGTACCATCATGCACCTGTTACTTTCGCCTAATGATGAAGACATGGTTTTGTTGAATCCTTTGACACTAGGCAACCTCTCGACCCCTCGGCGATCTTCGACCCCTTGACCCTCGACCGCTCGGCGATCCACGACCCTCTACCCTACCGCGGGCGTCGATGCCCACGTCACTTGTGGGACATAGATGTACTGTTCAACGCCGACCCCCTCCCGATAGCTTCAACACGTGGGGGGGGGGGGGTCGATATTACCCCCTCCTAGCTTGAAGCGTTCCCGAGGCCACCCCCTAACCCTTGAAGCGTTGTCGAGGCCACCCCAAACCCTAGAGAAGCAGCATCGAGGCCACTAATATGATTCCTTATTGTGATTAGCTAGCTAGTTCTAAGTTTGCCACTAATATATCCATATCTGTCATGTTTGAATAATAATTGCCATGTTGTAAATATTTGTAGAAACTATGGACACCACCCGAGACGAAGCACAAGAAGCATTGTTGAGGGACATAATCGCACAAGGAAGTGATGTCGTCTGCTCGTTGATGTTTCTCAACGACAACGATTGTCTGGAAGGAGAGGGTGAAGAAGCAGCTGGCTATGATTTACATGGCTCCGATGACCCAATGCCGGTGCAAGAAGGAGAGGGTGAAGAAGTAGACCGTGAGGACGGCTCCGGTGATCACCAAACCGAGTCCGGCCAGGTATATATATTAGTTAAGCCTGTGCTGACTAGCTCTCGTCTTTGTTTTGGTATGTACACATATTAATTAACTCTCGTCTTTGTTCTTTTTTCTAGCCCTCCGGATCAAGCACAACTTCGGTAAAGAGACAAGGCCCGAAGAAAAAGTTGAGCTCGGATGAAAAGTTTGAGATCATACAAATCGTGCGTGACGGCCAACGGATTGAACCCTACCGGACAAAGAAGGCATTTGTTGCTCAGTGCGGGGTTCTGGTTAGGGACAAGATCCCGATCAGCATCCACCAATGGTATAAGCCTAAGAACGAAGACCCTGAGGTGTCTTGTGTCAATGATATGCAGAAAAATGATCTTTGGACTGAGCTGAAGTCAAATTTTACCCTACCGCTAGAGGATGATCCGGAGAAGCCAGTAATAGAGCCATTAATCAAGTCTTTTGCTCTTAAGAAGATGGCAGAACTATTCAGGAATTGGAAGAAAGAACTCAATATGTATGTCGAAAAAAATGAGACACCAGAATTCAAGGGCAAATATGAGAAGATCAGAGATGACTGGCCCGCATTTGTGGCCTACAAGACATCAGAAAAGAGTAAAAAGATGTCGGCGGCAAACAAGAGAAATGCTGCGAAGAAGAAGCTTCACCATCGCACGGGGTCAGGTGGCTACCTCGTAGCCCGGCCTAAGTGGGCCAAGGCTGAGAATGATCTGCCTGATAAAGGGATCGAACCAGAGACAATGAACTGGCCAGACCGTTGCCGGACTTGGTTCTTCGGGGCCGGCGGATCCTTGGACCCTCTAACAGGGAAGTGCATTTGGACGGACGAACAATTGGACATACCAGTCAAGAGGCTTCAGCATTATATCGAAGCAGCGCAGCAAGGGAAGTTCATTCCAGACAGGGAGAAGGACGAGCTCACAATGGCCCTCGGGAATCCTGAGAACCCTGGACGGACACGAGGCACGCCAGGCTCCATTTCGTGGAAGGCTGGATTTCCGGACGCAGGGGGTTACAAAACCCATGAGAGGAGGAAGAAACTGGAGCAGAGCCTAATGCAGGCGCTGCACGAAAGGGTAATGGGGCTAGAGGAACGAGAAGAGGAACGAGAAGCAGCAGATCACAACAAACGACCTGCCGAAGCTTCCCCCGAAGCTACCCCGCCATCTCAGCGGAGAAGCGGCGTGGCTTCCACTGAGCTGCTTCAGCCAGAGCAGCATGCCTTGACGGCTCCTGCCAGCTATCCCGTGGATGCTATCACGAATGCTGAACATTGCCACCTTATGGGGCAATGGAGCAATTTGAAGGTCAAGGCGGCTGTTGGCTCTGTTTATCCTACTAAACCCGACTCAACTTTTCACTGCCGGCCGATTCCAGAAGGATATGCTAAGGTGATGGTCGATGAAATAACGGAGGGATTTGAGGACCTCCGTCTTGACCACCCTACCGGTGAAGGGGAGTATCAGATGGGTTCTGCTCTGAAGACTCCAAGCCTATGGCGGAAGGATCTCATCAACCTTCCGAACTGGACGCCTCCGCCTCCTCCTCCTCCTCCGGTGAGTCAGGGCACTCCGCCTCCTCCATCGCCTCCTCCTCCGGCGAGTGACGATCAGGGCACTCGGCCGGCTCCTTCTCCAGCGCGTGGCGGCACTCCGCCTCCTTCTCCGCCTGCACTGGCGCGCCCGAGCAGCCAGCCTCCTCCTTCTCCGCCTCGTCAGCAAGGACGGAAGAGACCCGCCGCCGCTCCTGCTGCTCCGGCGCGTCGTAGTCCTTCTCCTCCGCCTCGTAAGCAAGGAAAGAAGACATCCGCTCCGTCTGCTCTGCCGGCATGTAGCAGTACAGCCAAAGGCGGGAGGAGATACAGATTCGGTCCTTCTCTGAAGACTCCAGAGAAGTTACTGTACGAGAGGAGCGAGGAGGAAAACGCGAAGATCGCGCAGACCGAAGTGGATGACTGGTTTCAAGGGTTAAAAGCAAAGAGACATCCACCTCCGGAGGAGAAGGTAGATCCGGTCAAAGCGAAGCGCACTCTGGCTGCCCTGACAAAACCACCCAAGTCTCCGCCGAAAGGCAACTATGAGCGCATTATTGGAAAGACATTTGCCGAAGCGGAGAGGTCGGGAAGTACTGTCAGTGATCAAAGGATGAAAGAACGACGAGCTGGGAAACAAATTGCCCAGCTCGGCGAAAAAGCGAAGCAATCGTGCCCCCCGCTCAAGGTGCCTGCTAGCGACATCATCTATCCGAGGATGGTGCCCGGTTATGGCAATCCTGCAAATTACCTGCCCGACAATGTACATTATGATTTCTTGGAGGTGCAGATACAAAGATACGAGTACGGGAAGCCTCTCGTCAAAGATGAAAGCTCTCTATCAACGATGATGCGAAGATTGCATGATTGGTACATGAAAACCTGCAAAGAGTCTGAGGGGAGGAGTACTTTGTATGTGAGAGTTAAAAAGGAGCATGACCTCCTTGGAATTGAACTGTTGCCTATTCCATTTGAGGAGTTCTATCAGTTTTTTAATCAATTGGCCCTCGATAAAGCAACGGTCACCTGCTACTGTCTGTAAGTAGTACTACTTCTGTCATTAAGTATCTCTATATAACTCAGCTCTTTCATTGCATGTATTTATAAATATCCTCACTATATTATGCAGACTGAAGATCGCCGAAATGAAGAAAAGACAAGTGCGTGATATTGGGTTCATTAACACATATCTCATAGATGCAAATGAGGTTAAATATCGTGCCGGAGAAACCGAGGCCAACTTGCTACGATCGTTGGAAATAAATGAACACAAAAATATAATACTCTTTCCTTACAACTACAAGTGAGTGTTACTGTATTGTGGCATATTTGGTTTCCCTTATTAGTCCAGGTTATAGTAATGTAATTGATGAGTTATGCATGCGTTCGCAGGTTCCACTATATTCTCCTAGAGATTAAGCTTGAGCAGGGAGTAGTAATTGTCTTAGACTTGAGACGAAAAGATCCCAAGCAGTATGCGGACATGACTGAAATGCTTGAGAAGTAAGTTAAATCGATCATTATCCACCATATCAGCAACTTTGTTCATTTCTGATATCAAGTAATTGTTTTCTTTTTATGGCAGGGCTTGGGGAAAATTCACCAAAAAAGCTCTGGGACTACCGAAGAAGCTGCAATTTAGACACCCGAAAGTAAGTACTATATAGTAGCATATTCCACGCGCATCTCCTAGTGATTCAAGCGCTAGTTTCATCAATACCATTTAGCATGCTTGCTAATTATCAGTTTGATTGACCTCTGTTTCTTGTAAAGTGGTTGTGGCAGGAACAAGGGAATGATTTCTGTGGATACTACGTTTGCGAGTCCATCCGCCACATGGCCTGTGAGAGGGGCTACTCCGGCAAACAATATGAAGTGCGTAAATAAAAATATTCACAATTTTATTTTATTACCATTATTTGTGTTGAGTTTCATTCATTCATATATATATATACATATATATACATACATATATATATATATATATATGTATTGACCCCTTTCTTAAAATTAGATGTTTCGGAAGCGGGATGAACTCCTAGCACCAGATAGCATGCGAGCAATTCAAGAGGAATTGGCGGCATTCTTTCTTGACCACGTGATCGCTGAAGACGGAGAATACTATGTGGACCACGCGTCCGTATGTTAGGAGATTATATATTTGTAAAAGATAATTATTGTATATATGTAGCCGGTAGTGTCGGATAGATATACGAGAACTTGTTGTTCGACCAATCTCTCGGAGAAGGAGAGGTGGTCGATATCACTTCTCTCTGTATGCATATATGTTCATTCTGTTTGCTTAATTACTAGCTAGCTAGCGTGTCTAGCTAGTCCTCTCTATACGTATGTATAGTACGTAGCGTCGACCAAGCACGGACAAAAGAGAGGACACTTTTCTCTATTAATTAGCTAGCTGTAGCACAATATATGAAACACCTAAATTAACCCCCCAAAACCCCCCAAACCCCCCCCCCCCTTTCAAGAAAACAAACAAAAACCAGAGCCATTGAAATGCTGACGCGTGGATGCCTATTGGTCCCGGTTGGTGCCACCAACCGGGACCAAAGGCCCTCCTGCCTGGGCTCAGCGGACAGGCCACATGGAGGCCCATCAGTCCCGGTTCTGGATAGAACCGGGACTAAAGGGCGAGGGTATTAGTACCGACCCTTTAGTCCCGGTTCATGAACCGGGACTAAAGGCCGTCACCAACCGGGTCAATAGGCCCCTTTTCTACTAGTGATGGAACAAACAAAAATTATAGATACGTTGGAGACATATCAAGCATCCCCATGCTTAATTCCTACTCGTGCTCGAGTAGGTAAACGGTAAAAACAGAATTTTTGATGTGGAATGCTACCTAGCATAATTCTTAATGTAATTTTCTTTATTGTGGCATGAATGTTCAGATCCAAATGATTCAAAATAAAAGTTCATATTGACATAAGAAATAGTAATACTTCAAGCATACTAATCAAAGCAATCATGTCTTCTCAAAATAACATGGCTAAAGAAAGTTCATCCCTACAAAATCATATAGTTAGGTCATGCTTCATTTTCGTCACATGAAAATGCTCCCATCTTATACACCCCCGATGACAAGCCAAGCAATTGTTTCGTACTTAAATAATCTCAAACTTTTTCAACTTTCACGCAATACATGAGCGTGAGCCATGGATATAGCACTATGGGTGGAATAGAATATGATGATGGGGATTGTGTGGAGAAGATAAAAAAGGAGAAAGTCTCACATTGACAAGGATAATCAACAGGCTATGGAGATGTCCATCAATTGATGTCAACATGAGGAGTAAGGATTGCCATGCAACGGATGCACTAGAGCTATAAATGTATGAAAGCTCAACAAAAGAAACTAGTGGTTGTGCATCCAACTTGCTTGCTCACGAAGACCTAGGGCATTTTGAGGAAGCCCATCGTGGGAATATACAAGCCAAGTTCTATAATGAAAAATTCCCACTAGTATATGAAAGTGACAACATATGAGACTCTCTATATGAAGAACATGGTGCTACTTTGAAGCACAAGTGTGGAAAAAGAGAGAGTAACATTGCCCCTTTTTTATTTTTTTATTTTTTGGGCCTTTCTTTTTTTTTGGCCTTCCCCCTTTTTTATTTGGCCTTTCTCTTATTCTTTTTTTGGCCTTTTTTTATTTGGGGACAATTCTCTAATAATGATGATCATCACACTTCTATTTATTTACAACTCATGAATTACAACCCAAAACTAGAACAAGATATGACTCTATATGAATGCCTCCGGTGGTGTACCGGGATGGGCAATGAATCAAGAGTGACATGTATGAAAAATTATGCATGGTGGCTTTGCCACAAATATGTTGTCAACTACATGATCATGCAAGGCAATATGACAATGATAATGTGTGTCATGATGATGAACGGAACGGTGGAAAGTTGCATGGCAATATATCCCGAAATCCTTCTTGCTACGTCTTGAGCTTGCGTTGGTTTTCCTTGAAGAGGAAAGGGTGATGCGGCAATAGTAGCGTAAGTATTTCCCTCAATTTTTGAGAACCAAGGTATCAATCCAGTAGGAGGCTCCTCAAAAGTCCCACACACCTACACAAACAAACAAGAACTCGCAACCAACGCAATAAAGAGTTTGTCAATCCCTTCAGGCCACTTGCGAAAGTCAGATTTGATAGAGATAATATGATAAGATAAATATATTTTTGGTGTTTTATGATATAGATAGGAAAAGTAAAGATGCAAATAAAAGTATATTGAAAGCTTATATGATAAGAGATAGACCCGGGGGCCATAGGTTTAACTAGTGGCTTCTCTCAAGATAGCATAAGTATTACGGTGGGTGAACGAATTACTATCGAGCAATTGATAGAAAAGCGAATAATTATGAGATTATCTAGGCATGATCATGTATATAGGCATCACGTCCGTGATAAGTAGACCGACTCCTGCCTACATCTACTACTATTACTCCAGACATCGACCGCTATCCAGCATGCATCTAGAGTATTAAGTTCATAAAGAACGGAGTAACGCATTAAGAAAGATGACACGATGTAGAGGGATAAACTCATGCAATATGATATAAACCCCATATTTTTATCCTCGATGGCAACAATATAATACATGCCTTGCTGCCCCTGCTGTCATCAGGAAAGGACACCGCAAGATTGAACCCAAAGCTAAGCACTTCTCGCATTGCAAGAAAGATCAATCTAGTAGGCCAAACTAAACTGATAATTCGAAGAGACTTGCAAAGATAACTAAATCACACATAAAAGAATTCAGAGGAGATTCAAATATTTCTCATAGATAGACTTGATCATAAACCCACAATTCATCGGATCTCGACAAACACACCGCAAAAAGAGTTACATCGAATAGATTTCCAAGAAGATCAAGGAGAACATGGTATTGAGATCCAAAGAGAGAGAAGAAGCCATCTAGCTAATAACTATGGACCCGAAGGTCTGTGGTAAACTACTCACAACTCATCGGAGAGGCCTTGGAGATGATGTAGAGGCCCTCCGTGATCGATTCCCCCTCCGGCGGAGCGCCGGCGAAGGCTCCAAGATGGGATCTCGCGGATACAGAAGGTTACGACGGTGGAAATAGTTTTTCGTGGTCGCTTGTGATGTTTTCGGGGTACATGGGTACATATAGGAGGAAGAAGTAGGTCGGTGGACTCCCGACGGGCCCACGAGATAGGGGGCGCGCCCAGTAGGGGGGCGCGCCCTCCACCCTCGTGGCCGCCTCCCTTGTTTCTTGACTTCCACTCCAAGTCCTCTGGATCACGTTCGTTCCAAAAAATCCCGATCCCGAAGGTTTCATTTCGTTTGGACTCCGTTTGTGTTCCTTTTCTTCGAAACATTGAAATAGGCTAAAAAACAGCAACATAGGCTGGGCCTCCGGTTAGTAGGTTAGTCCCAAAAATGATATAAATGTGTAAAGTAAAGCCCATAAACATCTAAAACGGGTAATATAATAACATGGAACAATCAAAAATTATAAATACGTTGGAGACGTATCAGTAGGGTGTGCGTGTGTGCGTTTATAGGGGTGAGTGTATACGCGTGCATATGAGCACTTGTGTATGTAGTGATGTTCAAAAAAAGAAACTGAACGTGGGTGTTCGTTTTAGGGAAACGTAGGTGTTGAGGACTCTCTGATGTAGGTATTTTTTTCCATCCCAAAGGAAGTGACGTGGATTTTTGTAGGTTGAAGCTTAACGTGGTTGTTGAGGACTCTTCCATGTACGTGCTGGTTAAATATCTTTGTTGTACATGCTATTTTTTATATTAAAAATCAATTAGGCTTTTTTAATATATCTTGACCATTAAGTTTTTAACCTAATGCCTATATTAATCTTGATGATGTGGATTAAAGTGAAGGCACGGATGGTGCCTCCAATTAGTAAATATACTCCCTCCGTCCCATAATGTAAGACATTTTTTAACACTAATGTAGTGTCAAAAAACGTCTTACGTTATGGGACAGAGGGAGTATAAGATAAGATATAAGATGTAATGGGGAATGTGGTTAGTCTGCAATTTAAGTTGTCCGCAATCCATTGTTGTTCCTCCATAGGGAATCCCAGGATGATGAACTCACACTTGTCAAAGTTAATCTTTAGTCCCGATAAAGCCTCAAAGCATAGGAGTAGGAATTTAAGATTGACGATGTCCAGATTGGACCCATCCATCACAATCATGGTGTCATCGGAATATTGAAGGTGGGTGACCCCTCCACCAGGGATCAAGTGAACAACTCCCTCTGAGAGGTGACCTTCCCTCCTAGCTTTATCCAGGATTCCCACTAACGCATCAACAGCAGGATTGAAGAGAAGAGGGGAGATCGGGTCCCCTTGCTTCACTCCTGCGGAGGACAGAAAGAATGGCCCCACTTCACCATTTATATTAATTGTTGTGTGACCAGACCGCACCAAATGCATAATCCAGTTGCACCATCTGTCCTCAAAGCCTCTACGCTGTGGGAGTAGCCGCAAGAAAGTCCATTCCAGTCGATCATAGGATTTCTGGAAATCCATCTTGAGAAGGACACCCTTATGTCCGCGCGCCCGCACCTCATGGACTATCTCGTGAAGGGCCAGGATCCCGTCATGAATTCATCGTCCATTTAGGAAAGTCGTTTGAAGGGGATGATCCTACTGCTCAGCGACCCATGCTAGTCTAGTCGCGCAGACTTTTGAAAAAATGCGCTTGAGAACGTTGATAATTATAATAGGCAAGAAGTGCTTAATGTCTGTCGCCCCAACAACTTTGGGGATCAGGGTGATGACTCCATATTTTATTTGCGACATGTCAAATGTTCCAATATAGATTCATGGAACATCGGCATGATCACTGACTTTAGTACATGCCAGAATCTCTAGAAGAAGGCAACCGGCAGGCCATCAGGCCTAGTGCCGACCCCACCTTCATTGAGGCAATCGCCCTACCCATCTCTTCCGACGAGAATGGGATAGTTAATTCCGCATTCTCAATGCCGGATACCATGTCCATAGTCGGCCATAAGTTTTCCGCTAAAGACACCGCACCACGGGGTTTCGCCAAGAAGATCCCCTTAAATAGGAAGTATATGTGGGACCTAATCTTATCCAGGTGCTCCAAAATGGTATCTCCCTCCCAGAGGCACGGGATGGACCGCTTTCGGCACTGCCCATTAGCGATTGCCAGGAAGTAGGAGGTGTTAGCATCACCTTGGAGGAGCCATTTCTTCCCCCGCCCCTAACATAGCTAGAACCATTTTTCTCCCTTCAAGATCTCTACTAGGGAGGATTCAAGGGAGTACCGCCTCAACCACTCGTCGCCCGACAGACCGACTGAATCAGCAGCCACGTCTAGAGCTTTAATCTGGTCTAGCAGGGCCGCTTTGCATCCCTGATGTCAGCGCCTAGATTGGCGCCCCAACCCCACATAAACTGGTAGGTGATCTTAGAGCGATGATAAAAGATATCTGTGGCACAAAATACCCACCGCGGATTGGTTGACACTTCACCCAACGGTCTCTTACCATCTCAAAGAACCCCGACTATAGGAGCCACGATGATTCGAAATGGAAGCGCGCGCCTAGATTGTGGTGGTGAGCGTTCTCCTGACGCGAACAGTAGGGGGCGTGGTCGGAGCCAATTTGATTGACAACCCAAAGCGAGCACAGTGGGAGCATAATCTCCCACTGGGCAGACACCAGGACCTGATCCAGCACACTCCGGATAGGGTCCACCTATATATTGGTGCACGTGAACCTAGGCCCTACACGGGCTATCTCATGTAGGGCCATATCAGCTATGCAGTCATTGAACATGTAAATATGCATCCGGTCGACATTCGGCGAGCTCTTGTGAGGGTCATGTCTAATAAGGTTGAAGTCACCAGCAACTACCATTGGAGTAGTACAACACTCTACGTTATGTTTCAGCTCGGCTAGAAATTCCGCCGACCACCCATGATCAACCGGGCCATGGACAATTATCACCTCCCAGCTGAGGTTCACATGTTGATCAGTGATGGACATGCAAAGGAATAATTCCCCTTGGTACAAATCCTCAACCGAGAAAAAATGCTCCCTGAACCCCAGAAGGATGCCTCCAGTGAGCCCAGCCGCCGGCAACCATTGCCAGGTGAATGGGTGCAAGGATAGCCCCTATAGTTCCTGAATGGAGAAGTCCTGATGAATTGTCCCTTGAAGACCTACTATGTTCATATCTTCCTGCCAATGTAATCGATCAACTGGCGTCGGCGGCCCAAGTTGCGGAAGCCTCTAATGTTCCAGCATAGGAGCTTCATATGAGAACCTCAACAGAGTTACTAGGCCCCTCAGATGGGGCCGAGCTAGGCCGCCTGCCATTTGTGGAGCGGGGCAGTTGTTTTGTTAGACGACCACGACGCCCCCTCTTAACAGGGGCATTGGCTGCCGTGTCCGGCCGGGAAAGGGGGCCAGCATTATCATCTCGGGCTGCCATCAGCTTCTTAGAGGGATGGAGGTGCGTAGGTGACCTGCCCCTCAGGGCCCTTCCTACTAAATGTCCACCAGGGGTATCAAGCCCAGAGGGTGGCTGGCTAGACCCCGATCCAACCTAGGGCTCTCTATGCTCAGAGTTAGTTAGGTCCAAGCCATCCAAAGCCCGTAGCTCAGCATGGGCGCGGGCCTCAGCGAGTGCGCCATCCAGCAGCCCTTTGGCACAAATAGCCGATATCTGCTCAAGACGGGGGCCCTTCTCACCCTGAAACACTCCGGGTGGCGAGGGCGAGGACGACGGGCATACATCCAACCCAGCACTCCAGGTGTCATTCTCCATCTCAAAGACCGGCAAAGAAGACGGACCCATGACTAGGTTAAGGGAGGAGCCGCTAGGCAAGTCAGGAGGTGCTTCACCTGCCAAGCCTGGCGTGCGATGGATG
Organism: Triticum aestivum; assembly: GCF_018294505.1. Taxonomy (NCBI): domain Eukaryota; kingdom Viridiplantae; phylum Streptophyta; class Magnoliopsida; order Poales; family Poaceae; genus Triticum; species Triticum aestivum. The sequence continues at coordinate 827,182,539 of NC_057801.1, read as the reverse complement.
TCGGACGGCTTCGGTGGCGGGAGCTCTTCTCCCGAGTCCGCAGAGCTGTCCTCACACTGGATGTCCTCACTATCCTGCCTCGATGGCGGGGGGTGGGGGTGCCGGTGGAGCCACCTCTGTGCGCCCCTCCGGGCCATCCAGGTTGACCTCGTAGGAGATACGCTTGCCCCTTTTACTACCGAAGTAGAAGATCAGAGACGAGCCATCCACATCTGCCGGGGCCTCGCACAAAAGCTCAATGCACGTCGGGCAAGCGCCCTCTAAGGAGTCTAGGTCAACTGTCAAAAGCTTGCCCACGGGCTCCGAGATGGCCTTGAAAATGTGGTCGCGCTTGCCCCTGGTTGGGAGCCCATAGATAAGCACCCACACCTAGGCAAGGGGTACAACCGTGTCTTGTTTAGCATCAGCCTTCTAGATGGAGATTATGAACTTGTTGATGGGGCACTTGACGTGCTCGCGGGTGCAGAAGTTAAGCATCTCTGCCGAGGGGAATGGCAGCGAGAAGACCATCAGAGCAGTCTCAGTGACCTTCCAGGAGAAAGCGCGATCTCTGTAGTCGCCAATGAATGCGGACAGCTTTGCCCGAATGACCCCAGCAATAACCTCAACCGCCGGCTGTGGCTGCTGGTCCGAGACAAGGGAGATCGTCGTCAGCTGTGGCCTGACGGGCTCATGCTCCAGGATCGCATCCACATAGTAGAAGCCACCGCCTACAACCCGTACCGCAGATAGGTGGGTGTGGTGGGGTACCGCGGGGGCGCTAGACACTTTGAGCGGAAGTGCCGACAGACCCATAGTTGAAGCACACATCATCGTCTCATGAGTCTGGGTGCGACCAGCTCTGATGGGGGGAGCGGCCGGAGCCACCTGCTGCCCCACCCCCCCCCCACCCCCCCGCACAGTCGGCCTCCCAGAACCATCTCCGGCGAAAAGGCCCCGACCCTGCCCGAGCGCTTCTTCTTCCTGTTCTTCTTCTGCTTCGCCATCAGCCTAGCCAGAGTTGGGCCCTCTCCCGAGGAGTGGCGGGCAGAGTACCATGGCAAACCAGACGCACGTCGACGCCAATCCGGCGCATCCACATGGTGATCTGAACCCGCAGGGCTACAACCTCCATGGTGCGAGCTTTGGCCCACCTCCATCCCCGGTCGGCTAGGTGCGGCGAGGGGCGGATGGTACTACAGCTGAGCCGGAGCAACACCTCCTAGTGCACGTCCGCACAGCGAAGGCGTTCAGCCTCCTCTCGGTGGCGTGCTCATGGGACTTGGACAGCGGGAGAAGCGCGTCACGATGCCCATCTCGGGCAACCTCACGCGCAGGAGACGACTGGTAGGGGGCAGTAGCAGAAGAACTGCGGTGGGCTGATCAGTCCTCACGATAGTGAGCCGTCAGCCCTCCCAGACGGAGTGGCAGGCCCGCGCAGCGGACGAGAGGCCTCAGGCTAGTCCAGCGGCCGCTTTGGGAGTGGAGTCTCATCCATAAGCAGTCGCGGCGTCATCATGTCGCTGCATACGAGCGGGCGAGGGCGAAGGAGTGCGGCCGCATCGTGGACTCTAGCGGCGGCGCAACGGGATCATAGGAGGGGGACTAAGCAGAGGTCAGCGACGACACAGCGAAAAGAAGGACTGAGCATTCGGGCCGAAATGGGCGACATCTGCCCTAATTGCAGGGACACCCGCTAACGGGTCAGTATCCCCATGCAGCATCCACTGCAGGTGGGCCGGATTCACAGGGGCCACGGTCCATTCCCGATTTGCCGCGTCCAGGGCCAACTAGGCCCTGATGCACCCAACCGTCCCTGTGCCGGCCCACAGAAGCCGTACCAAGCCCACCCAGGCAGGCAGCCCTACCCAGCCCAGTTGACAAGGAGGGAGCGTCCCCTCCCACGCTGACCAGGCCAGCCGGTGGCGGCGAATTCAGCGGGTGCACCGACGGGTCCTCCACCGCGAGGGACGACCTCTGGTCAAAGTCGGTCGTCTAATATCCCACCGGCAAGGTCAGCGCCACGAGCGTGGGTTCGGGGCAGGTCCGCCACCCCCGCCACGATGGCCGTGAATCGCGATACCCGAGGCAGTTGGAACTATTGGAATCGCCACGTACGTCGAGTGCGGCAAAGTCTTTTTTGAGAGTTGCATTCGGCAAAGGCCACCCGGCGTACACCTCTCGGGCAAACAGTAATTTGCCGAGAGCCAAAACACGGGCACTCGAAAAACAATTTGCCGAGTGCCAAATAGTGCATCTCGACCCTCAAGCCCTCAACCCGACCATCAGACACCACGCGAGCATAGTATAATTTTGTTAGATCATGGATTTCTGTTTCAAGGTTTTTCTTGAGCCATTATTTTGTGTGAAGACCCCAATGTTATGATCTAACTAGTAAAGCGTCCATCACAATTTCCAGGGCTTCAATTAATGTCTTATTTTTGTAGGTGAATGATGGCACGTTTTTATGAACAATGTAATGACATTCATTCCTTTATGATTAATAATACTAGTCATCAACCTGCGCAACTGCACCGGAAAAACCTGTTAATAGTAAAGATGTTCATAATATTCAGGCTACCCTAGCGAAACTGATGAATGATCTATAGGAGCATAAAAAAATAATGGGAACATTCGGTGGCCACGAAACTTCACTTCTGTTCCTGCAGTAGAAGCGCCATGCAGGAGCTAACTGGTTATGGTTGAGTGCAATTCTCTTCCTCTTCTTCTTCTTCTTCTTAAAGCAGTTTTGGGGCAAACAGGACAGTTTATGGATATCCAATTATCCATGTACATATAAAGATTTATACTTCCTTGTTTCCAAATAAGAAAATAAATGACATGAGCTCTCATGGTAGCATCGTTGCCTCTTGTAAGTAATATACTTGCATCAATATCTCCAATGTTTTACTCCCTGTGTACATAAATATAATATGTTTTAGAGACTTGTTTCAAAAACGTCTTATATTTATTTACAAACGGGGTAGTTCTCTATTTATGCTTCAGCTACTTGCCAACTGATATACCATGAGAACTTAGGGGACAAAACAAACATCACCTGAAGTAAACTGAATTGATCATAAATTTTATTGGATGTACATCACATGCCCAAAAACATAGCATCATGTTTCCTTGAGCGGAGCTCTATCAAGAGAAAGCTGAATAACTGCAGTAAAATTTAGTTATTCATGTCTTACTACCTAATGAGAGAAAAGTGAAGGTGCATCGTACGGGAAAACATATTACATAAGTAGTGTTATAATCTTACATTGTTAGCACAAGAAAATGTGCCGATCTTTTATTTTAGTGCAACAATGGATTAACTCATGTTCACTGCTTCCCAATGATTCCTGTCAACAGAAGTAAAATTAATAGGTCTACTAACTCAGTATTGTCAGGTGAAAGTACTAATACAGATGTGTCCACAAAATAGCACCCAATTACTAATGATATCTCTGCACTTCCAAACTGCTACGAAAGCAATCATATCAGCCTTGGAAATTCTTTTAATCTTCTTAACAAAATAGTACTCTGTATCTTCAGAGTAATCAATAGTTACACTCAGTCAACACCTTAATAAAAAAATTTAATTAGCTAGGGGTACAAAATACATGTTTGGATTTTCGACATGGTCCATAAGAAGCATGTGAAAACAGAATTCCACAAAAAACTAATGGCTATTCATATCCTTATAATAACATTTCTGGAAGAGATTCTATTCCAACAACTATGCAAGGAAGCGATCCTACTTCTTGGACCTATTATGGATTTACAATAAAGAATGAAGACATAGCTCCGATGGAATGATAAGATACTATAAATGGACAGCTTTGCCAATATTCATGGTAAGCGATCAAAAGCATATATAAATACATTAATTGTATGATATCAAGGTATGTATGCTAGCAGGAATACCCGGATCAGCTTGTCTCGAAGTTTCGTTCGCTCGAGGGGACGAAGTTGCAGCTTGATCATTCCCAATAAGATGATGCACTGCATCACTACAATTTCCATGGAGTACACGAAGGATGGGTGAGGAGGCGTAACCTAATTTGCGAGCTGGGAGGCTCCAATGATGCATCACATTTCATAATAGCCTTTTAGATCTCGAGCTTATTTATGCGCTGATCCTATTTTACATCCCTCCATAGCTCCGTCATCATTATTATATTGGTAGGAGCAGGTGCAGGAGGAGGTATCACGGCCAGTGGAGGAGGCATGGCCAGTGGAGAAGGATGAGGCAACGGCGAGTCGGCGAGAGAAGGATGGATCGACGGTGGCGATGTGGAAACGTGTTGATCGACAAAGCTAGGTTTTTTCAAGACGCATGTTCTTCCACGATGGCCTAGCTTTTAGACTTCTAATATCTGGTCCCACACTAAGTACCCACGATGCAGTCTTCCACAAGTTTTATATAGACAAAGCTTTTAGAATTTTACCTGGTCTCTCACGTGATTGTAAAGAGGATGGCATTGGTGGGTAATTTAATTACTTTTAAAGTGCATCTAACGGTTGTGGTTTTCTGATCTGTAAAATTAAAGGTTGGATGTTTTTAATTTTTGTGGGATTTTCTAGTTAATTCTCTTTTTTCTAGTTAGCCCGTTAAGTAATCTATAATACCTAAATAATTCATCCCCATTATCCTATTTCTCTCAACGTGTAGCCCATCCACCTCAGCAATCTTGCCATGTCATCAACTCAAAACATGCATGCATGCCATGTCATGCATTCAGTTTCCAGTCATACCCAACCGACAGAGACAAACCACAAACCTCCTCAATCGTTTCATTTTCTGTAGAAGCACTGATAGCCGCAGCGTTTCCTGTCCCCTCATCCTGCACCTGTTCCTCTCCCCCACCGTGGCCTTTTATTATGGCTTTTAACAAAGAGACAAGTACATACACAAACCCAAAGAAATACTAGCAACTACATACAGATAAGAACAGGGCCTGGATCTTTTCACTTCGTCTCCCTCCCACGGATCTGCAACAATTCTCCACCTGACCAATCCATATGTTGATCTGCGCCTTCATATGAGCTTATAGATCATCCATCTTCTTAAACTGAATCACGAGACAAACTGTCATCTCTTAATTTTTAATTTACATTGGGTGAGCGCATGTATCCTCTAATCTTTCTCTTATGTTACTCCATCACGCAAGAGATGTGCTCTGTTGAATCTCCAAAACCCAGCGGTTGACAGGGTCGGAGATGCTTCGCCGTGGCGACGGAGGACCTAATCACCTAATTGGGTCGCGTCCGTGCCTGCCTGAGGCGAGGTAATGAGGCCTCCACCACAGGCGCTTCACGCACGAACTTGGGGCGAGCAAAGAAGAGCTGCTGCCTGCTATAGCTCTACCACCCCGATCTCCGGTGATGTCCGGTCCTCCAGCACCACTGCCGACCCATCTCGCCTCCGTCAGCTCCCTCGGGTTGCAGTTCTGCTACTGGTGAGAATTGATCTGGTGCCCATGGCGGTGGTGTTTATATGTACATACATCTTTCTTCCAAATCATATATTCAGTTAATTTCTTTTCAAGAAAATGTATTCAGTTCTGCTCTTATACCTCTGGCAATCCTTCAATGTCAAGCGGCTTGGACGACGACGGGTCACATGGCTGGTAAGCTATTTTTCTTGGCTATGTTATGCAGTGAAGTTTCTTGCATGCCTGGTTGTTTGGTTCTTATGCATCAGAATTGGTTGGTTCCTGCAGATGTGTGCATCACGGCTGCTGTTGCTGTTGTTCACTGAATAGGTTCCAGCAGTGAACGATCACCGCTGACATATCATCAAGACCCATTTCGTGTTGTATTTTGTTTTTCTCATGTTATATTCTCCTACGGTTCTTACATTCTTCCTTCTCTGTGCAGCGCTGCAAACACCGCACATTGCTTCTTGCAAGTTGCAACCAAGTGGCTGAACTAGCAATCCAATTTTTTTCATTCAGATTACAAAAGCAACGATCCTTGAATTTTCAGTCATATATATTAACATCATTCTCTCTTGCGTACATTTTCCATATTTTGGTTGTAATAATTGTTTGTTTTCCATGCATTACCAGGATGTGGCCATGAAGATCAAGAGGCAACTTGCTCCCCTTTCTCATAAAAAATAAAGTATTTACAACAAATTAGTAAAATCTAAGAAAAGAAAGAGGAGAACAAGGTAAAATTGTTTACTTATCCTCTTGCTGTAGCTTGAATTGTGGATATCCTTTAGTACAAAGTCTATGTGGAATGATGTAGAGTATATTTTTGTCGGCATGCTTTTGAGTTGAGGAACCTATAAACTTCCTTCGTCGGATCTTGGGAACAAGTAGAATTTTTTCTTACTATAGTGACACTAGAAACGTCTCTTAAAATTAATAATAACGCATCTCCTTTTTTGTATACCTCCTAACACCACAGGTACTGACACTTGAATATCCTAAGGTATGTTCTTAGTAGCTTTGTTTGGCCCAGTAGCCAGCAAGTGGTCAGTTTTTTAGGCCTGTATTCTGTTGTAGTTTCGTTATCATGATCTGATTTGTATTTACCTTTTGCAATCACTTTTGATACATCTATGACCTCTACTCTTTTTGTTTGGTCTAGGAAGCATCTATTCTCTATGATGCTACACAATAAACTGAAGCACTGCTTGTGCCTTCGGTAGCATGGTTCAGTGTTCAAGGTCTCGCATGAGAATAACATAACAAGGATTTTCAACGTCAACTGAAATCTAAAATGAGAAGCATTGGTGGAGTTTGTCTAAAAAAATAACCAACAGTGGAGATAGATCAAATACAGATTCCATTGACTTTTTGATGTACATGTTTACATTCCTAACCAGGTTGAACAGATTACCACGGCTCTCATTGCTCATCCTTACTATGATGTTTCCTCTTGAGCATAAAATCATGTCTCTACAAAATTGATGATGAATGAGCTAAGCTTTTTCACTTGGAAAGAAGACGAATTTGGTCATGTCATTTTTCCGCTATTGGTCAAATTTTGTTTGGCATCATTGGTATGTCGATTTGATGAATACAAGTATATAACATCTATCTAGCGGGTTTAGTTGAGTTCATCTTTTAGTTGGATACTTAGAATTAACTCTCCGTACATCCTTCTTTGAGATGTTAATTGCTAACTAATTCAAAGTTTCTATGTAAATCAAATACAATATTTGCAACAACATGTAAGCGAGGATTGCCGCAACGCGCGGGGAATCATCTAGTTTTTATATATAATAGATAGAATAGATTCTAGTTGCACAATCAGGAATCAGGATGCCAGTTTTCTTTTCCGCCGGCGCTAGGCATCGATCGGCCCCCAGCCGCTCGATCTAACCTCATACAATCGTCTGATCTGGCCTCTGCCACTTGACTATCTTCTTCCTCCAGTCAACACATCTCAAAAAAACACGCACCCCCTCCGCAGCTGTGAGTGGGCTCCCATCGAGCTCGCCTGCTCCCTGACGCTGCTCGCGACACCCTCACCCCCTTCGCCATGTCCAGCTAACACAAACCTAAAAGAAAAAAAATCATGTACTTGGTTGGAGCAAAACAAATTTTCCGGTTAAAACTCAGTGGCAGTTCCAGAAAATATCTCAGCAACAGAAATACTAAGGTAGTTAATTGTACCAAACAAAACAACCTGTTCGAGCAAAATATTTAACTGGTTCCAGCAAACATACTGGCGGTTCCAGCAAAAATCTCAGCAGAAAAATACTATGGTAGTCATTGTACAAAACAGAATAGCCAATTTCAGCAACAAAAAAAAATACACTGGTTCGAGCAAAAATAATCTCAGCAGCAAATACACCGGTGTCGATTGTAGTAAAAAAATCATTCCAGCAAAAACAAACGCTGGTTCGAGCAAAAAGATGTGTCTTGGGGCGAGGGCGCGTCGTGTTCTAGCACCAGGGAACACTGGTTCCTGCATCACCGCCTGCCGGTTGCGGCTTCCAGATTGGTTGGTTCCAGCACCTCGAGGATCTTTACCTTGCTGGTTGTAGCTCACCTCATGAACGGCTCCAGCAACGCCACCATCGCCGGGATGGAACTATCACCGACGCCGGTTCCAGCACACAGGAGGCACCCATGTCGCGTCACCGACTGCCTCCCGGCGGATAGCATCTCGCCGCCCCCAGTAAGCAGCCATGGCAGCCGATGGTCACGGCATCGTCGCAAAACCAGAGCGGTGGTGGCCATGGCCGCTGTTTCAGATCTGAAAGACGGGTAGAAGGATTGGCCTTCAAGATGGGTGGAACGGGCTTGGAGTAGGTCAGCTCGCTGGGCGAAGGCTGCCAACGGCGGTGGTCAGGCCGGCATCGCAACAGAATTTCAGAGAACGGCGGAGGCGCGGATGCGAGGAGCGGAGCAACGAGTGTTGAGAAAGATAACTGCTACATAGACGACACCTTGGCAACCGATGTATGCATGACACATGTTCACAGCCGTCCATCACTTAGGTTGCATGGGTTGGTGCCATCGATCACAGCTTCGTTCAGAGATCGGCCGCCCATGTATCGTGTGCATAGTGATTTCGGTTGAGAAAAGGATAAGGAGTTTGGGAAAGTGAAGATAGACACGAGCGTGGGAAAGGGACCGGACACTCGTCCAACGCATGTGTTATTTATACGGCGTTTGATTTGTCGCAATCCAACGGTGCGTGTTGGACTGGCGTGGCCATTAGGCCGGAAACGTTTCCCTTTCTTTTTTGCCGGGCCGGACAAGTCTGTAATCGAAAGTACTAGTATTATGACTGCGTATAACCAAAGTTGCATATGTATTAACAATTGAATTTTCACTCAAAAATGGTGTGATTGTGAAGATAAAATATAAATAGTGTGCAGCCAATGCAGCACCCGGGGCCAAGTGGAGAGAAGATAACGGCTGCCGCTCTTGGACTCATTCGAGGCCAGGTGGAGAAGACGAGGCCACGCCAGGCCAGGCTGCTTTACTCACGGCTGACGGCAGGTTGGAGGACGAAGCAAGACAAGGGCTGACGGCTGTTCGCCTCGCCACCGAGCACGCGCCGCACTCGACGTCCGACGACACCCGAGCTTTGGATTCGTGTGACAAGAGTGCAAGACAAAGGATGAAGACGTCTGTACGCTCCAGTACAACACTTCTCACGCACGCACGCACGCGGTGGCGCTGCCTCGATCCTCACCCAACTCGCGCCGCCCGGCCGCAGAGAAGAAGAAAGTACCAGTTGACTCATTGTCAAGCCTCGATACCCAGTTCCCCAGCCAACACTCGCCGCCCGGCTGCGCGATGGGAGGTCCAGACGAGCGTCAAGCCATAGCCGCCGGGGAGCTCATCTCCGCCCGCCACCCTCCTCCCACCGAGGGTTGCGCCGTCGTAGGCGTCGCAAACCTGCCGCCTCCTGGATTCCTCGCGCCCCTCCCACACGCACCACGGCCGTCGGCCTGGTCGATCCCGCCAGGCAGGAGTCCAGGGACCTGGTACGGTAATTGTAGTTTTGTTTGTTCAACTGTGCATAATCTCGAGGCGCTACATCTGGTCTTAGCTCGTGGAACCGTTGCATATCTGACGCGCCGTTGATCCTGCCTAGTGCTTTTTGTCAAACTGCTGTGTAAAACTAGAAAGGAATACTTAATACATATGCTACCGCTAGTGGTTACTGGTCAGTACTACTACATTTTTAGATTGGATTTCATTATATAAGTCTAGTTAGTATAAAATGTACTTATACCAAACACAAGATATTAACTTGTGAATTAGTTACAGTGATATTAAAAATCAAATTGATCATCCTTTATGAGATTGGTTCGGTACTAGAATTAGTTGTAAACTAACAATTTCATGCTTTGGTGCCAATGTTATATGTACTTGAGATTGATATATATACTGTTGTGTTAGGAGGCGGAAGCAGAGTGTGTCCTCGATCATGGCCAACCTGGACGACCATGGCCAGAACAAGGATGAGAGCATCGGGTTGAGGCTCTCCGTGAAGCGGGAGAGGAAGAGGAGCAAGTACCTCTTGCTGCCATACACCAACGATCTTGACGGGCTGGATCTCGACGAGAAGGAGGAGGATGTCGGTGCCCGGGAGGTCTTGCTGTTGGTGCGCGGCTTCGCCAAGGACATCTTTCATCGGATGTATTTTCCTAAGGCTGCAAAGGGGTATCTCGGAAGGCTTAGGAGCTCAACGTTCTTGCCGGAGAATACTTTTGCAAATGGTGTTGCTGTTCCTGAATGTCCAGCAGAGGATGCTTTTGCAAAAGCTACTGCAGATGCTACCATTGTGGTATCTTATTCATCATGTGATTCTGAGAAGAAACAAGGCGAAGGTGCATTCAAGGGGAGCGGAGGGAAGAATGATCAAGATGGAAGTGGAGGTTCTTCTATCAAAGGGAAAGAGGTGGAGAAAGCCCCTCCACCAAAAAACCATCTTGACCATGGCTTACTTATTACTCCCGCTATTCCTATCAGGCAAGTGAGGCCAGAAGGTGTGATAAGCCATGTGAAACCAGGAGTTGAGGTAGATACTGTCACAAGTGTGCAGAGGCCAACGGAAGAAACCGTTCCTCCTACAACTGGTTTGCTTCCTATGCATGAAGGCATATCTTCTCAGCTCGCACATGGAAATGAAGACACTGTCCAAGAACAAGAACCTAATGCTTCTCTGCAGGTGATGGTTCTGAAGTTACCGAACGTTCATCCGCCCCCACCTGCCCCGACAACTCAGCTGAGCATCCCTGAAATGAGGAGGGGGGTCAAGCACATGATCTCGCACCTGCAAGATGGAGTCAAGCCCGTCCAGGACAACCTTCTAGGCGATTTGCAAAGGCTTCTGGCAAACCTTGACAGGGCACAACCCGGGCCTTCTAGCTCTGCGACCACTACTTCATAGCCCTTGCCCACCGTCTGGCTTCGTGGATCTGGCCTCTCCATAGTTCTTGTTGGTGTATGGACTCTTCTTGTTTTCTTTTCATGGAGATTCTTTTTTCCATTTGATGATGAACAAAATGTAGTTGCAAAGTCAATGCGAATGGTAGACATTATTATCATGTCATTGCTTGCTTGCTTGTCACTTAAGACCTTTTTCTATACATCAAACCCTCATTATACAACCATGACGCACCACGCCCCGGCTACCTCCACAATGCACCATGCCCCTTCCACCTCCTTATTGCACTGAGCCGAACACCTCCATGTCGCACCACCTACAACCTTCTTCCTGACCACATGTCAGTGATGGATCCGACTCACCCCTACCATCTCATGACACTCGACGACAGATCGGGCCACCCCGTCGCAGGCTGCCTTCCACCTCCCTTCCTGACGATGGATCCATGCATCAAGCATCGTCGTGAGCATGTATAAATCGTCTGCGTGGGACTTGGGCGACATGGTTAGGAGACACGACAGCAGGCGTCAAGGAGAGTGTGTAGTTGACAAAGGATGAGCACGCTGAAGAGTTTGCTGCATCTAGGGCTTTCTCTCTTGCACCTCTTCCCTCTATTTGTTGTGATGCTGCTCTCCAGAACTACTATTGGCGACAATGATGCGACGGACGTCTCCCACGCCCCCCTCCCATGGCCTCCCTGAAACGACCACAAGCCGGTGATCTGGTCGTGTGACAACTACGGCGCCTCCATGCTGCCAACACCAATGGGATGGCCCAACATCCTCACATCCCCCTTCCATAACCTACCTGTGACGGTAGTGGTTTTCTGCTAGTTCCAGAAACTGCTACCATTGCAGACTATTTGCAAAATCTGCGCGAAGACAACATGGACTCCTCCAACATAAGGGGCTATAGCATGTCACTAAATTATGAATTGCATGTGATGTTAATCCCTTTTTATACACCTTATTTGATGTGCAGTTTGACTTCCCGCCATGGTGTCGATGGTTTAGGCACTGTAGATGGTGGTCTGCGCAGGCTAATGCGAGGCTACAACCTACTAGAAGGCTAGGAGAGGCCGGTTTGAGGCAATATGGTGGTCCCTGCCACCGCTACAGTTACCTGCCGGAGTTGGGCCGAAGTGAGGGGTGAGGGGAGGGAATGGGAGGTCCTGTTACACCACAGCCTATTGTGGGATCTAAGGATCGCAAGTTCAATATAATTTTTCTGTGAAGGGCCATTTTTTCTTTCCAATTCCAGTTAAGAGTTTATCATGAGGAAACTACCGGTTTAATTATATACAAAATTGTTTGTGCATAATTATTAGAGATCGATCCACACATTATAACTTCATGTGCAAACATTAGTTGTGGATAGGGGGACAAGATGGACCTAACTGAATAAATTGCTAGGCAATAAAGTGCCTTCAAGGGAAAGCATGGAAATTTATTAAATGCAGGGACATAAAGGTACAACGATAAACAACAACCTTGTGTGATATGCGTCGAGAGCCCTCAAGATGCCAAAAGGCCTAGTCATTAATATCACGACGAAAGAAATAGAGGAAATGCATCGATGGGTCGTATTTGCAGAATGGCCATGCGGCCCTTTACGTATCAAGCGTTTAACTATTAAATCTCCATTCTTTTTATTCAAAAGCTTTAACACAATGTATGTTCGACATGAAAGCTTTACAATGGAGCTACTCGGTGCTATCTGCATACGCTGTCAAATTCGCAAGCCGGCAGCCTGAAACCATGGACAATGTGATCTGGAAGTCTAAGGCCCCTGCTCGATGCAAGTTCTTTGCGTGGCTGGCCCAACGCGACAGGAGTTGGACATCATATTAGTTGGCTAGGCCGGGATTGCCCCCACCAAGCCGCTTGCCCTCTGTGTGATCAAGCGGAGGAAACAATGGAGCGTATCTTGATTAACTGTGTGCTTGCGAGGATTGTGTGGGCAGAGGTACTATCATCTTGGGGGAGATGTGAGTGGATGCTGACCACTGACGACCATGTTCTCTCCTGGCTCACCGTGGAGCCGCCGGGGATTCGTCTCGAAGGACTTGCATGCACTTATCTTGTTGATATGTTGGACGATCTAGAAACATAGGAATGACATTGTCTTCGATAGTGCGTCTCCGTCAGTTCACATAGTTCTCAGTAGGATTCCTAAGGAAGGGAAGACTTGGCACCTTGAGAGGTTGTTTAGTGGAGATATCAATGTTTTCTTTCCAGGGTTGTATGGGTGGATGCGAACCAACCTGTGGTTGGATGGTTAGAGGGACAGTGGTATTCCCAACCCACCAGGGTTCAAGGCCTGGTGCTCGCATTATTCCTGGATTTATTTCAGGATTTCCGGCGATGCGCTTTCAGTGGGAGGAGACGTTCCCGTCGATGACGAGGCGCCTACGGTGACTTCGTAAATTTCAAGATGACATGTCGGCTTAGTCTCTCGGAGGTGCTCATAGGGGTAGGGTGTACGTGTGTGCGTGTGTGCCTTCATAAGGGTGAGTGTATGCGCGTATATATGAGCGCTTGCGTCTGTACTGATGTTCAAAAAAAAGGTTGGATGGATGGATTAATAGCGAGTAGTCCGACAAGTCTAGGGTTGGTGGTGTACCGTCTGCACTGAGGTGCCCCATTCGTAAAACATTGTGTGGATGTGCTCTTGCCTCTCCTCTCTTGATTGTTGATACGCATTCTTATGTACTAGCGGTTGGGGCGCACCCATGGCGCGCCGCTTGAGAGAAAGCTGGGCGGTGCCAGGTTGGGCGCGCCCCTTCCACGTTGTTGGATGTACTTCACAGTATTAAAGAAAGTGAAACACACTCATACCATGGATCAGCCTTAGAGTCGTAGATATTAATGTCCTGATAGTTTACATGACCGACGACCTAAACGACAGTGGTTCAAAAGCAACGCATGACACACAAAAGCGGAGGCACAATCAATCAACTTCATGGGAACATTTTCATCTCTTGTTGTGAAAAGGAGGTTCTGTCAAATGGTTTTCTGCCGCTGAGTAAGCGGCTCATCTCTCCCATCTTCCTCCAACTCGCTTATCCCGCGGAAATGGTGTGGCTCTAGAGAAAATGAAGTGGCGTCGCCGCCATGGCGATCCGAGCGTGTACCAGCCAAAGTGTGGCAATGGCACAGCGAAGCAGCCGATGTTGAGCTGATCTTCGCCGTCCGAACCACCGGCTGCTCCCTCATCTCTTGCAGGAGCGCCTCTATCTGCACGCACACCTCGACTATCTTAGGTCTTGACGAGGAGGAACAACAGGCTTAGCCTGCTGTTCTTCGCCGCAGAGGAACAACAGGCTTAGCCCCATGCTGGCCCCTTCCATGGATGATGCGCAGCTACTCGCTGCTTTCCATCCTGCTGCACGTATTCGACAATGCAATGGGACGCAAAATTCTCAGATATGGAGCGAACAGAGGCTAGGTGTAATGAGAACTATCAAAGTGAAACCACCAATGAGAGCACACACCTGAGTCCGAGGACGCGGCCTTGCTCTTGGTGGTGAACTCCTTCTGTCAGCTACCACCTTTCTTGCCAAGCCTGTCATAGAATGAGGTGTCAATAATCAAGCTTCACTTCAATTTCCATCATCACTGAAGCTATCACAAGAGAAAGTAGTCTGAGAACCATTCCAATGCTGCTAGAGAAGCATAACTGAAGTGCTAAACATGCCAAAATCTCTGCATGTACAGCCAAACCAAATTCAAAACATTCAGCTGCTCGTACCACACAAAGTCCAGGAATATATAATTCCACACGAAACAAGACTAAGATTCCACGGTATATGATGCACCATCCCGCTTACACATCTCCAATGTCACACCAGTCTCCAATCCCATGGCCATTGTTGGGCCAGTTAATATATGACTTGCCAGAGTCCTCAATCTCTTCCCTTTTGGCTCGTGCTCATTTTCAATCTACACTCCAAATAACAACTGCCAACAGCATGACTAATAAACTAAATGGGAAAACATGAGGTTCACTTGTTTCTCTAGGCAATCAAAAGGAAAGACAAGATACCTTGGTGCAGATTAACAACATAGGCATATAAATGAGCATACAATCTGTACTTCAGCTGATTTTTACAGCATGCCACTCCATTAGTCATGAAATCAAGGAATTCTGAAGCTTGTTTTTATGATGGAAAATCTAGAAAATACGAAAATGAGAGGGATTTATGAGAGAACAGAAAGGAACCATCTTAAATGAAGAAACCTGAAGTTTTCCCCTCCTTGAACCCAACAAGTACATACTAACAAACATGTGCCACCATACCCCTACTTCATCAATCCACATGCTAACTGATAGATGGCCATGCTAATTTCGCCTAGTTATTTGATGTCCATGTCTAATTGACTAAAGAAAGGACTCTGCTCAGAAGTCAAAATGTATAATTCATAATAGTGTTGTACACATCATATATATATATATATATATATATATATATATATATATATATATATATATATATATATATATATATATATATATTATATATATATATATAGTGATATCTTTGAATTACTTCAATTATTTACCTATCTTTCAGATATTACAGTATGTTTTATTCCCACTACCTCAAGCATATGAAAACTCACTTGGAAGGACGAAGAATGTTAATAGTTCCGAGAGGAGAAGACCTACATAAGTATTCTATTGAAAATACATTGTGATGTTGTCCGCTGGAGGAGAGGTCTCCACATTTGAGCCCCAAACCTGATGGCAATGTGAAATACTCGAAAATACATGAAATCAGGAAACAAAGAGAAATCTGGAAACAAGAGCATCCCATTTAGAATAGCCATCCATACCAGGCATGCGTGAGTTCAGTGCACTTGAACTCGGTCGGTATAACCGTTTCCTCAACACAAGCATACAACTCTCCTGGTGTAATAGCTACATGAAGCGTAACTCTCCTGGCAAAATAAGTAAAATTCTAGGACCAAATGTAATGGTAAATATAAAAATGCTGATCTTGCCCTTCTGACCGCCATAAAAAGGGGGACGAGGAGGAAGCGGATGCATATGAAGGGTGAAATAGATGATATGTCAGTCACTGACCTGGTACATGTTGCGGGATATCTCTATGATTGCGGTGTGCGCGAGCATGCAGTTGTGTAGGCTTATTGTCAGCAGAAAAACCTGAGAGAAACTGGTTATAGATCTCTCATATGTCATCTACCCCCCTTCGGCAAAAAAGTGCTAGTAGGCACCAGGTCTTTTAACGACAGAAGTAACTTGAATACGATGTACCTGAAGCTCGTTATTAGTAGAGGATTCTTCACCCGGGGAAAGCTGGTTACGTTTTTTATTCGACATCCATTGTTCCTCACTGTGACAGAAGCACAAAGTGGAAAACAATATATGTCAGGCACTCATTTTAAAATGGCTTATTTTCTCGCATGCTTATACTGAAATCCGAATAGAGCACAAATCCAGCATATGGTAGCATGTATCTAAAAGTATCAAGAAAACAACTTTGTTGACCTACAGATGCTCAAGTGTTGTTCTTTTGAAAGTAAGCTAACCCACTATTTTTTGAGTTCAGTTGATCTATTGCAGTAACCAAGTGAGATAGGAGACCTTTTTAACATGGACACTAAGTTAAATGTAAATAAAAGTTTTAGGCCTTAATATGCACACCATTTCTTAAAAGCATCATATCCACACAATTTGATCCACAACAATCAAGTAGAATAGTTCCTATCCATAAACATAAACTACAGAACTACATCATTGGTGAATCTCCAAATCTGCACCTCTCCTTTTGCATCTGTAATTCTGTATCAACAACCAAACAACAATCTAAAAAGAAATTACTATGAGGAAGATGTACCTGGGATACCGTTAGTGTTCACCCATAAGCATGAAAATAATTATTTAATTTATAAAAGTCTTGTATTGCAGGTGAGCCCATGGCTATAACGATGGACCTCTATGACCGAAGGTATTGAGATTAACCAAATTAGTAAGCATTGTTTTTGAAAAGGTAAAAAAGTTTGAAGATAACAAGTATAGGAAAAGAATTACTAATACTATACACGGGAATGTTGTACACACTAATATTCAATTCTTATTACGATGGTTAAATTGACAAATTGGCAACCTGGACGAACAATTTAGCAGTTAAGCTTCATTACTGGTATCAGTGGCAGAGTCGCACGCTACTTCATGTTGTAATGCTAAAATGGCAAATCTTGTTTTAAGAAAAGGCGCAAGCAAATACAAGTGTTCATCATGATTACGAATTTTGAAGTATTAATACACGAGTGTTCCAGCAAGACATTTCCCTATAACTGCACTTTCATTTTGGAGAAAGGAAACCACACATCTGGCGCGGCCGACCTCACTATTATGACGAGTGGCAAGAAATGGCCATAAGGGAGTAGTAGATGATGACCTAGTGATCTCAAGGCCGATGCCGCTAGAGGAGACTTCATCCAACAAGGACATCTTGACCAGGCTAGTAGCTATCCGCTGGAAAGCAATCATGAATGATAGAAGTTTAGAGAAATCGGAAGCAACATGGGTGTTCAAGTTCAGTTCTGTACCAAATGGCATCGTTGCTCACCAAATCCAGCAAGAAGTTGAGCGCGAACACGCCAAACACCATGAATCTAACCTGCCAGTCAGCAAGAATAAGTGAACCATTAAGAACTATGCTCTCAATCTGAAACCAATTTAGAAACTGAATACAAAAGGGAACTAAAATCAATTGAAACGTTTCGGGGTAGGCAAGTAGATTAATGTGGATTCCCTTCCAAAATCCAGATGAACATGTATCAAGCTAACAACATAGATCTTCAACAATCGTCAATAAAACAATGGAGATTTATTGGAGATTTACATCCAATGTTTGGCAAGACTGCAGATGACAAAAAGTGAGAGATGGGAAGAAAGATGATGCCCGACAGCCGCCCCTGCTCCAGTCTGAACAATTAAACCATCGACTGGAAAAATCAAACAATCCCTGCTCGATTTTGAGGTTATTCTAGCCAAAGATGAACTGCACGGAAAAATGAAAGAGTATACAGCGAGGAGTTGGTACACCTGTGGATGGGCTGGAGATGAAGTTGACGACAAGAACGACCGGCTATCTCGACGAGGACGCCCGCCGCTACGCATGGCTGGGATCTAAGCAACCACCAGGATGGAGCACACTCGTTGGGGTCGCGTCTGCCGATGGCTGCTCCCCCGCAGCCGCGGCCTCCATCCTACCCTCACCGAGGAGGGGGTAGAGCCGCGTCCCTGTCCATCAGCTTGTGAGATCTGGACGAGGAAGTAGCGACGAGCAAGAGCACCGCTACTACGTCTCACCCACGCCAGTGCCGGCGCCAGTGGCGTCAACGACGGCGCCTCCTCCGCTCTCCGCTTACTCCTCCAGCCCTTCTTCTCCCCGCCGCCTCCTCCTACCCCGCCGTCGCCGCCCCCGCTCCGGGAAGCCCTGCCCCTCCTCTCTCTCGCCCCCGCCTCGCGCAGGTCGCGGGAGCGGCGGTCCGGCCCCGGCCCAGATGACTCCGAGGACGGCGACGACGAAGGCGACGAGGAGGCCTCTGCCGCTATCATCCTGGGCGGAGACGACGTCTCACCTCACCGGCTTTGACAGTGGCCCCATAGAGAAAAGGGCGGCGGCAGCGCTGAGCGCCTGATCTGGCGGAGGATGTTGCTTCTGCCGTGGTTGCGCCGTCACGGTCTCTTACGCTCGTTGTTCTTCTCCTGCTGGCTCCCCATATTTGGCGATGCCGAGGAAACGAGCAGAGGAGGCGGCGGCGGAGTTGGCGTGTGGAACGAGCAGAGGAGGTCGCGTGCGTGCGGGGAGAATGCGAGAGGCGACAGACATGATGTTTCTCTCTCTCTCTCTCTCTCTCTCTCTCTCTCTCTCTCTCTCTCTCTCTCTCTCTCTCTCTCTCTCTCTCTCTCTCTCTCTCTCTCTCTCCTGCCCAATACGCATGCGCCTGTGTAGCCTACGTGGCATGCGCCAGGAGCCCAGGAGGCACCCCTTGCGCGACTGTTATTGGGTTTAATATCCTAGAAAAAAATCCACTTAGAGGTAAGGAAGCTGAGGAGAGTGTGTATTTTCATGGGTAGTTCTTGTATTGTTAGATATCCTATAGCCTAGTTTGTTGAGCTCCACACAGATAACTAGGTACATGATTTTCAAGAATTTTAACCAATATTTCAGCGACATTTTTTAAACTATACCTCTTACGTTTCAAAATAACTCTAATAGGAGTATTATATTTGACTAGAACAAGGAATGATGCATATTTGGGTGGGGACCTTGGATTCATCGAGTCCAGGTGGAGTCATGGAGAAGATAATGGCTGCCAACCTTGAATTCATCCGAAACCAGGTGTAGAAGATGATGGCACCTCCTTTAGTTTAGCACTATCATCGGGTGGTGTATGTGTTTTTAGTGGGATATACAAATGGTGGAATTGCTACATAATATTCAAGAGTTTAATAACTAATACGAAAGTTCTTTTTACATTTTTCGAAAAAGTTGAATGCAAATGGATGTATACTACGATTCGATTTGTTCATAGATAACTGATTGTTTCGTTTGGAAGAGTTTATTTTCTTCTCACCGCAAATATGCATGTGCGTAGCAGAAGAGAAAATTGATCTATGCACCAGAATACCCATCAGCATAGCACTGCAGGGGAAGGGAGGCGCATGCCCAGGTATATAACAAATGCATATCCTACTTCAATATCCATTACTAAAGTGGATGTATGTGTGGCCATACATGGATTTGTCAGATTCTCTTTAACCCTGAGAACCAACATCTGGTCCGATTGTTAGGAGGGCAGTGATACCCAAATACCACTAGGAATTAACAAGCTTGACACATTGGTTAGGAGGACAAAATATTCTTTCAGTGGGAGGCAACGATCGCGTCGGTAGCGAGACGCTTGTGGTGACTTCATAAATCTCAAGACCCGTCGGCTCAGTCTCTCTAGGGATGGGTGTATGTACATGCTTGTAAGCGTTACTGTGTTTCTTAAAAGAAGGTTTCCTTTAACCTTTGTATGCAGCAATTTAATGTGCTTTGTGTTGCATGGAAGAAAACAAAACACCACACGTTTTTGGTGAATCGTTCATGTTGCCACTTTTCATGTTCCCTACCGTCGTCGATGATGGTTGGTTTTTGCTGCCTGCAATTCAAAAAATTGATGGAACCACATTTATGTCCTTTGACGGCGCCTCCTTCAGCATCACACTATCACCATACGCAAGAGTAGTGGTGCATTGAAGTGTCACTGTTTATATACAATTTTTTTTAATATTCAAAAGTAAACGGGTTTTACTATGTAGTTTTTTGGATGAAAGAGGAGTGGTGCGTTGAAGTGGGATTATTTATATACATTACTTTTTTAATATTCGAAAGCAAACAGGTTTTTACTTTGTTGTTTTTTTTAGAAAATGTTGGTTGTTTGGTTTGCAAGATTATATTATGTTCCCTTTCTTTTGCACTATTTGAACTTGGTCCAAATGCAAGCATTTCACGTGGATAGAGATCGCTAAAAACACACACACACTTTGGAGAGACCGAACCGCACGCATGCTTCCCATTCCCCATACAATAGAAAAAAACTTTTCTCTGCCCTGATAAAGGTTAAATCTCAGGCGGAGCAGCCGCCACATACACCCATCATGTGTGCGCCTTTACCTAGTGACTCAATTTGCTGCGTTCATTCCCCTTCCTCTAGTGTTCAAAGCTTATCTCATTATATTCCCATTCCTCTAGCGTTCGTTATTATTCCATCGCGCCCCATCTCTCTCTATTCTCATTGTCCCCCATATCCATCTGCTTTCTTCACCGATGTGGCACAGCAGCTAAGTGTTGCTTCAAGGGTCATCGCTCAATGCTACTCCCTCCGTCCTTTAAAGAGTGTACTTCCAACTTTGTTGGAAAGTCAAAGTGTTTTATGTCTGACCGTATTTATACAATAGTACATCAACATTTATATCATCAAATGAGTAGATTTAGATTCATGATAAAATATATTTTTATCGTATACCCATTTGGTTTCACAAATATTGATATATTTTTACATAAACTCGGTCAAACTTTGAGATAGTTTGACCCTCCAACAAAATTGAAAGTACACTCTTTAAAGGACGGAGGGAGTACTGTGCAAGGGGGTTGCCGAGGAGCATAGTTCTATCACTAGTACATGACCTCCTCATTAGCAGTGTTCCGTGTAGTCAATTAGCAGCGTCTAGGCGGCACGCTGCCATTGCCACGCTGCTGATAACAGGTTGCAAGTAGCATCTCGAGGGAATGCTTCTAGTAGATGGTGTCTAGCAGCGTTCCAGGCAAACGCTGCTAGTCCGCACCGTGCTGGCAGCGTTCACGGATGCAAACACTGTTGGTCCTATAAACAATGGCAGCGTTTGCCCGTCTCGAACATCGTCAGTGTACTTTGTTCATAGCAATGTTTACAGAAGTCAAGTGCCGCAAACATGCTCAATGGTTAGTAAGGTTCACACTACCGCAAACGCTGCTAATGCTTTTCTAGTGGAAAAAGTAATTTGCCACAGTAGCAAATTGTTGTCGTAGCACCATTTGCGCATTCAATACACAAACATATAAAGTATGTGTTGAATTAAAAATTGTATGTTTATCATGTTTTATATGAATCCAAATATGCAAATTGTAACATACACGCGTTTACAAGACACAGTGATATCGATCTTTCAATTATACATGTCGTATTTGTAAAGCACCTTGCATGGTCTATCTTTAACGGCCGTGGCACGATTCAGGGTGACTTGTGTGGAATGTTGAATTTAAAGTTGACGAATCTATGATGTGTCGTAATAAAGAGAACAAATGTCATTATAGATCCTATCAAATGATATACTGACACATATATAAAACTAAAACATCTTGCACATCGATACCAAACATAGGAACATGACATTTATGAGAAGAAGTGCTCGCTTTTCTATCATGCCAGAATTATTATGTTTCCATGCATGCATCCCTGACATAAGGAGGGGTGTCAAGCACATGATCACAAGCGTGGGAAATGGAGTGAAGCCCATCCAGGAGAACCTTCTAGGCAACTTGCGGAGGCTTCTGGTGAATGTTAACAATGTCCGGGCCCGGCCTTTCTTACTCCGTAGCCCCTGCCCACCGTTTGGCTTCTTGGTTGTTTCTTCTGTAGAGTTCTTTTTGGTATATGGACTCTGCTTGTATTCTTTTGATGGAGCTGTTTTTTTCATGTTGATGATGAACAAAATGTAATTGCAGAATTCCATTGTTATTTGGTGGTTGCATCATTCTGTCATTGCTTAATTTTCACTTAATATTTTTTCATGTACATTAAACTCTTAATCTACAAACAATTTCGCATTCTCCAACACCAAAGGCCGAACTACAGAGAACAAGGGAAAAAGCTACACCCCCTGACGTAACCTTATTCTCCCCCACCCTAGTGTGTCGACCCCATGATCCTCACTCCACGCACCTCATCCATCTTCCTTCGTCCTCTGTCTCCATCCTCCTTTGTCCCCCATAGAGCCACACGTCTCGTCCCCTCCATCTTCCTTCCCGACCACACAGTTGTGGACTAGTGTCGCCTTCGACCTGTGCATACGAGCTCATGACTCTACCAACTTCATCTCTCACTGTACCAACCATATCTCCCCGACAGACCATGCCTCGGCCACCGTCCACGATGCATCCTACCCCTTTCACTTACATGTCACGTCAAGTCGGCCACCTCTACATTGTACTAGAGCCTTCTCTCTTGTGTCACTTCCCACTATTGGTTTCCCTAAAGCTCACCAGCCCTCCTATTGGCAACACTAATTGGAGGGACACTGCCCACCTCCTCCTAACATGGCCTCCTGACCACCCACAAGTGTAGGGGGTCTATTCTAGCCCTTTTTCTATAATTAAGAGTGTCGAACATGATGAGAAGCAGAAGAAATTGATCAATAAATCTTAGCAAGGATTCCCTGTAAAAGCTGCAAAGGTTGTTGGATGATTTGTTTCACCACAAGAACAATTCTAGCAAGGATTCCCTATAAAAGCTACAAAGCTTTGATAGTTTTTTGTTTGGTGGAACCTATAATAATGTGTTGCTATTACTTGAAAACATCCTACTTATCATTATGCCCTCTATGCAAGCATCAGCAAATACAAGAGAATAATTAAGATAACATATGTTCACAAAAAAATAAGATAACATATAACCATAGCATTGCACTTTAGGGTTCCAACAATCCCTCATGCAACAGTTCATTAACTTAGAGTTTGGTAATTTCTATCATTGCAACCACCCACCAAAGATGAACTAATCACACAACGGTCTCCACTTGGTCCTTAATGGTGAAGTAATAAGTATTCAACGTTCACGCGTCAACACTAGAGAATTACACGACAACATTATATCAAAACATTGAACTTTATTAAACTTCACAAGATTACTAGCAACATGGTTTATCACATGTCCTCAAGAACGTAATGGAGTATTCAGAAGGCATCATACGGATCAAGATTAGTGGAGATGAAAAGATGATTAACAATCTAAGTATATAAAACTTTAACTAATAAAACTTCTAACCATCAACTACAGACAGTAATTAACACTAGAATGTCTCTCACAAAGGATATTAATGATGATTGCAATAGACATGTCAACTTTTATAAAGAAATAAGTAAAAGGTAATATTGTTAGTATGTCTGCTATGAATATTAGTTGTGCTAATGATATGGAATACTTAAGCTTGGGGTGACGGGTTTGATGAATATGAACCATTCATTCCCTACCTTGGAGAAGAAATTTTACTATGATGAAAATATGCCTTCTATTTATGATAATTATAATACTCGCGAAAGTGTGTTCGAAGTAGGTCATGACTTAGGTAGTAATGATCCCACAATTTCAAAGTGTGTTAAATTTGATTGTAGTATTATTGAAAGTGAGTTTGGAGAGGTCATGAATTTAGATAGTGGATCCCACAATTCTTGACGGTTGTTTGAATTCATTATGATAAGAACGGAGTTGGTGTTTATGATGACTTTTGTAGAGTTGCTTTACGAATAAATCCTTACTCATTGAACCGGTAGTGTGAACAAGAGAACTTGGTACCGAAAGACAAGAGCTCTGACTAGATGCTCGTTGCGACGAGTTGTCGCCAGAAAAACACAAGGCGTGTGTAACTCGGCCGGCCCATGTTGGCGCTAGTATTGTAGCATGCCGATCAATTTTTCAAGTATTGTAGTGGTTTCTGGCTGGTTTCTCCAAAGAAAAAAGACTGCAATGGATTTTAAAGAAAACGTAAAATAAAATATATCATATTTTTAAAAGCTTTTTTGAACATTTTTCAAAAGAGAAAAGATATTTTCAATTTGAGGGAACAATATTTTAGAAAATTCAATCTTTGTTTGAACTTTTTTGAGTTTTCCTAATAATTATTCAACATTTCTAAAAAATTGAACATTTATTTAAAAAGCATGAACCTATTTGAACAAACCTGAATATTAAAAAAAACAGTAATATTTTTACAAAATCTGAACATTTTCTGTGAGAAAATAACGACACAAAAAGAAATGAAAATAAATATGAAAAAGCCCTTTGAGAAAACAAATCGGAAAAATAATAACAAAAAACAAGACGGAACTAGAAGGTTCTGAAAAGCAGGAAAGGCAGAGTCGCTAATTGGGTCGCCCATTAGTATGATTTATGTGTGTTTCGTCGACATTTTGTTACAGAGGGTAACAAATAGGATTTGTCCTTACAACCTAGCGGAATCCTTAAGACATAAGAGAACCTCTCGTGAGGGTTGCTCGTACTACCATCATCGCCGCCATTTGAGAAATTTAGGTCCGCTCCCTCCAGCTGTCATCTTGACACTGAGAGGTGGGGGGGCCTCAGATTTTCAAAACCTCTATGTTGTGAGAATGGCGTTTTGGAGGCCGAGCTCCATGGAGCCTTTTATTTGTGAAAATTTCAATTTCAAATTTTTATTTTTCAAAAAAAATCTGAAAAAATATGCGTATATGTAAGGATGTAACCAACATATGTGCAAAAATTCATGACGAAACACCTTGAATTGCGACCTGTACAAAAAAGACAAATTCATGGCCTGAGAGAATGAATAGTATCATGTGTTAAACAGCCCCAGATTTGTCTTTTTTGCATAGCCCTCATTTCAATGTATTTTGCTCTGAAAATTTACACACATGTGTGTTATGCCTTCATGTATATCTGTGTTTTTTTAGAATTATTTGAAACGTAAAAATATGAATTTTGATGAAAATTGAATTTTGAATTTGGAGGCCTCATTGGAGCTCGGTCACCAAAAGGGATTTCCTCTATGTTGTTCGTCAACATCTAATGATCTTCATAGTTTTGTGAGAATAAATTTCCTCTGGGTTTTTTTTGGCAGTGCCATGAGGTTAGAGGTTTTTGTCCTCACAGATCTGATTATTCAGATCTGATGAATTTATACTGTTGTGTCAAACTTCTATTGTTGCTTTGGTTCTTTGTGGAGGTGAAATGTTTTATCGATGTCATGGTGAAGATATAGTGCTTTGACAGCCTGGGGTCATCTCGCCTCAAGTACGTTCATCGATTAAGACTTCCCATCTTTTCAGATGGGCGACTCAAAGCGCTTTCAAAAACCATTATTGGTAATGTTCACGCGGATGAAAGAGCGACAACATCGTCGCTCCAGTCTAACATCAGCCTCTTTACCAAAGTCTTTGGAGTATTTCTTCGAGCAGAGATTGATACCACGAAGAAGGTGTTTACAAGAGATTTAATTGTAATTCTTAGACATAGGAATTACTTTGTATTTTCTCAGATCTTAGGTACAAATCAATGTACCTGTAATTGGTATGACTTATGAATATGAATAAAATTACATGTGTTTCTCAAAAGAAAAAACCTAGTGGAATCCTCAAAAAGGAAAAAAAACTAGTGGATTTGGAAACCGATGGGCTAGCTGTTTTAGCCTTAGTCTTTCCAAAAAGCTAGGCTAAATGAATAGACCTGTTATTCCGTAGAAAGACATCATGACCCCCGGCAAAAATAGAATTTCTTGAGATGGAAGTATAGATATAATATTCTTTCCAAGATAACTGGAAGTCCCAACCGATAAGAATCCTAGTGAACCTAGAAAAAGAATACATGCCCAAAAAAATTTACCCCTTTTTTGAGAACCTTTTAGGAGTTCTACCCATATGTGTTCTGATCACCGATTTATATTAGATATACTAAATCCAGCAGAGGTAGATATAATTGAGAGAATATGCTAAATAATTTTGATTTTACTTGTTTGATTCTGAAATCGCCTTCAGCAACTAGTATTCCTATGAAATAATAGGTTATCCAAAAAATATTCATTAAAATAAATAAAATGAAACTCGCTATACCTGGTTCTGCTCACAAAGAACAAGTATTAGACCAATAAGCTATCATTTCTTCACTTTTACATATGCTTTCACGGGCTCCCCTATATCTCGCTATAACCGAGACAGAGGACAAGCCTCGTGCTAGGGAAGCTCTAAATGGGCAGACCCAGCCGCGCAGGAGGCTACGGCCTCCTTTTTCTCTTTTTTTATGTTTATTGTTTTCTTTTTTTCTTTATTTTTTTAAAAAAATTATACTATAAACTATTATAAATATATATTACAAAAAATGAATAAAGAAGTTTGAAAATTATGACAAAACATATGAAAAAGGTTAAATGTGCATAGAGAAAATGTTTATCACATATAGAAAAAATTGTATAAAAACAGTGATCATGTATTTGGAAAATGTTAATCAAGCATTTTAAAAACATTTCAACAAGTATTTGAACAATTTTAATCAAGTATTTGAGAATGTTAAATGTCTGTACAAAAAATGCTGACCATGCATTAGAAAAATGATGATTTTTTATCATGTATATAAAAACAGTTAATCAAGCATTTTTAAAATGTTGAAAAGTATTTGAAAGATATTAATCAAGCAGTTGGAAATGTTAAATTTGTATAGAAAAATGTTGACCATGTATTAAAAAATGATGCAATTTGTTTACCATGTATTTTAAAATCTTAATGAACCTTTTGGAAAAATGTTGAACAAGTATTTGAAAAAAAGTAATAAAGCATTTGAAAAATGCTAAAGGTGTATAGAGAAAATGTTGACCATGTATTAAAAACATAAAGAATTTTTTATCATGTGTAAATTTTAATCAAGCATTTAGAAAAAAAATTAACAAGTATTTAAAATATTTTGATAAAATATTTAAAATTTGTTAATGTGTATAGAAAAAAATTTACCATGTAATAGGAAAATTTATACTTGTATTTGAAAGATGTTAATCAATAATTTCAAAAATGTTAAATGTGTATAGGAAAAATGTTCTCCATGTATTCAGAAAATGTTATTATTTATTTAAAATAATGTCAAATTTGTATTGGAAAACTCTTCTTGACGCATACGAAAAATGTAGAACCTATACCTACTATTAAAGGGAGAAGCGTTTCTTACCATCGTAATTTCGTCTGTTTTTCGTCCACCCCACCCATCCAGGTTGGTACGTCGTCCAAAAAAATAAATCTAGCCACCAGCGCTCACGTACCTTTGCTTAGAAACGCTGAACTCAGCCTTTTTTGGGCAGCGATCATGAATTTTTTTTCCATGTCTCGCGCCCATGGGCCAGATGCCGACAAAAAATAGTTGCAGGTGCCATGATTGAACCACAGACCAGGCATCAAGTGTCCTTACGAACATCCAACTTACCCAACAGATGATTGTGGTATGACAAGAGGTTTTATTTGTGTTATATAATACCACCTCGCTTATTTTTTATACACGACTAGTAAAAGGGTCTGTGTGTTGCAACAGGAGAAAAAATCATAAGCTCCAGTGGCCATGATCATATTTTACTGCATCACCGACATACACTACCACTCTCAATTTTGTGAAATCATGAACATTTTTTTAAACTCCTGAACATATGTGAAATCATAAACAATTTTCAAATTCATGAACTTTTTTCAAAATTTCAAATGTTTTCTAGAATCAAGAAAAAATTTTGAATTCACCTTGTTGTAATAGACAGTCGGAAAGTACACTTACATAGGTACAAGTTAAAGCATGAGGTCACTGTACTTCACTGTACAAGTTAAAGCATGAGGTCACTGTACAGTTGTGTATCCTCCGGTGGCGGTGGCGGTGGCGCCGAGCTTGGTCAGCCGCTCCATGTGCTTGTGGTGTTTCAAATACTTGTTCCACATTGTTCAAATACTCATTCTCTTTGTGGTGGTCGCTGGCAGTGTCTGCCAGTTTTGCTGATGTTGCTATGGCGCCCCATCATCGTACCTTTCTCAGATCAGGAGTCGATCAAGGTTAATGGATTGGGTGCGCACTTGTGTCTTGCTTGATCGATGGGCGTATGGGATAGTAGTAATAAAGATCTGTGTATCTCGTTTTTTTCACGAATACGCAAAAGCTTGTGTATCACTACCTCCGCCACTGAAGCGGTGCATCGGCCCAAGGCGCCGCTCACGACGCGTCTCCGGTGTCCCCAGCTGTTCAATGCCGGAGACAAGTGAGTGGACGGGACGGGTCGGATATCTACCAGGCCCGTTTAATGTTGTTGTCCATCCGTCTGCCACCATTAGAGCATCTCCAACAGCCGCGCCAAAATACGCGTGCGCGCAGTAAACTTGCTTTTTAGCGCGCGGGCTGTTTTCGCGCGCTCCAGCGGAGGCGGGAAAGTAGCACGCGCTGTAAACTATTGCGCAAAGCGGGCGGCCGCGTGCTAGATTTGGCGCACCGCTTCCGGCGCACCTATAAATTGCGGCGCTCGCCACGCGGCCACACATCGCCCTCCACACTGCCACGCGCGGTCTACCGCTTTCTCGCCGCTTCCTCTGCCGCTTCGTCGCCGCTTCCCCGCCCCGCCATCAACGTTCCCCCACTGAGCCACCATGCCGCCGCGCTGCCGAGGATCTTCGGGCTACTGCGGCGTCCGCGAGCGCCCCTACGGCGCCTATTACACCGAGATCCGGTCCGGCGACGTCTGCCTCGGCCTAGGCACGTTCTAGACCTCACACGAGGCCGCCCGCGCGTACGACGCGGCGGCGTGGCGCCTAGGGAGGCCGCGCGCGAGATGAACTTCCACGACGTCTACACGCGCGAGCAGGCAAAAAGCTGTCGCCCCTCTGCCTCGTCTGATAACAGACAAGGACCGTGAGGACCAACATCGGCGGCAGCGCCGCCTCCTCATCGCCGAGGAGGACGAGCGAGCCATGGCGGAGTGGCGCCGGCTCCACCCGGAGGGCGTCGCCGCCGAGAACGCCTTCTGGACGGAGAGGACGGCAAGGCGCCGCGCGGAGCGGGCGGACAGGCGTCGGCGCAAGGCACTGGCCATATCGCAGTGCGATCTCGTCAACGCCGATGGGAAGTCGTTCTTCGGGACTGACGATGAACGTTGGGATGACATTTGGATCGATACCTCGGAAAACACCACCGAGGATGATGATAATGATGATGAGGACAGCTGGGAGTAGTTTCTAGTAGTTGCACCGTAGTTTCTCTAGTTGCACCGTAGTTCTTTTATTTATCTATGCAATGTATCGTTTTATCTATGTATTGTGAAATATCTATGTATCATTTTAATCTATCTATCTATGTATTGTGAGAAATATTTATGTATATCTATGTATTGTGCGAGAGCGCGCACGTTGCATTTTGCGCACCTGCTGGAGCTACGCGCGCGCTAAATTTACCACGGCCGCTGGAGCCAGCGCTCCCTGCCGCGCCAAAGCAGGCTCTCGTCGCGCTGCAAACTGATTTTTAGCGCGCCGCACGTTCAATGGCTGTTGGAGTTGCTCTTAAGCTGGGTCGCCGGCCGAGAAACTCACTTCGGTGCCGCGCACTGACGCACCCGAACGCCTCGCCTCACTGAAATCCACTATATAAAGGCGGCCACACCCGGCTAACATCACAGCACAACACCAGCCCCTCCACATCCTCCTCCCTTGCACTGCATCCGCCATGACCGCCAGCGGGAAAGCACTGTGGGACAGTCTGTCACTAAGATGAAGCACGCAGTGGCCGCTCTTGCCGCTGCCTGGCATAGTCGCCGTGCCAGGCGAGCCGAGACGGTTTGCCGACCAGCTCGGCCGAGGCCTCCGACGGAGAGGAAAACACCATGATGAAGACGGGCTCTGATGACTCCACCCCGGCTCTCGCACTTCCTATGCATGCCGGCTTCACCATGGAGCAGTCACAGGCGCACTTCAATGCCGCCATAGCGGAGGTGCAGCCTGTGCTGGCACCTCTGTCTGCGTTCCAGCAGGCACAGGAGGAACATCGATACAAATTGTTCCTTCTGGAGCAGCACCGGCTAGCGGAGGGCCAAATCTAGGGCGAGCGCGCGAGCGAGGAGGCCATGGCAACCATGGTCGTGGTGAACCCCAACTTCGTGGCGGAGCAGCATGTCATCTACATGTCGTCGGCGCTCAAGCCGCCGCTCGCTAGTAAGCAGTTGTCGCGAAGGCGCAGCTGCAGACGGTCGCAGAGGAGAACTACGCCAGTTACGCCTCCTACGCGCCACCGATGAACCATCAGTCGGCCCGGTGGGATGAAGACAGTGCCGGCGCCACCATTTCCATCGTGGACCTCACGTCAACCAGCGACAGACATGTCACGGGCTACTCCGAGGATGAGTAGGCCATAAGAGGCACTGGTGCCTTGTGTCCTATGTGGGACGGTTCGGCTCCCGTGTTCTACTCTTCGTCGCCGAAAACCACACCTTCACTTCATCGGTCTTATCGCCGGTGCTCGTGGAGACGGTGGAAGAAAGATGACACGGGCTTGGACACCTGGCGCCGCGCCGTAGGATCGGCTTAGGGGTGGGTCTTTTTTCGTTCTAAATGTTCAAAATGTAATGAAATCTGCCATGTTTGCATGAAATCCGTCAAGTTTGTATGAAATTCGGTCGTGTTTGCATGAATTTCATCTGATTTGTTGGAAAAGGTTTGAAATGTATAGGGCTAGCATTGTATGTCTTCATTGCGCATCTGTGTCCGCAAACTGCTCCCCCCCCCCCCCCCAGTCCGCGAACGGATGCAGGAGGAAATTTGTGGGTTGCCATTGGAGATGACATAACCAAACATAAGGAAGATCATTGTCTCACATACGAATATCGTACCGCGCTTTCATCTAAAGCCAACATCATCTAATCTAGCATAAAAACACCTAGATATTATTACTGGGCACAATCATACCAAAGCACATACACACAACAACAACAACAACAACAACAACAACAACAACAACAACAACAACAACAACAACAACAACAACAACAACAACAACAACAACAACTTGTATTTTAGCTTTTGTGGCACTCTTTTGTCAGAGAGAATGCCAGAAGCTTGGCGCTTTTGATTCCAAGGTTTGTCGCCATAACTATAACTACCTATTTACCCCCGTCCGACTATTGTCAACTAGCACCACATCGTCCGCAAAGAGCATACACCATGGGATATCTCCTTGTATATCCCTTGTGACCTTATCCATCACCAAGGCAGAAAGATAAGGGCTCAAAGCTGACCCCTGATGTAGTCCTATCTTAATCGGAAAGTCATCAATGTCGACATCACTTGTTCAAACACTTGTCCCAACATTATCGTACATGTCCTTGATGAAGGGCTGGTAATGTACTTTGTTGGGACTTTGTGTTTCTCCAAGGCCCACCACATGACATTCCTCGGTATCTTATCATAGGCCTTCTCCAAGTCAACGAACACCATATGCAAGTCATTTTGCTCCCTTTATCTCTCCATAAGTTGTCGTACCAAGAAAATGGCTTCCATGGTCGACCTCCCAGGCATGAAACCAAACTGATTTTTGGTCTTGCTTGTTATTCTTCTTAAGCGGTGCTCAATGACTCTCTCCCATAGTTTCATTGTATGGCTCATCAGCTTAATTTCACGGTAATTAGTACAACTCTAAAAATCCCCCTTGTTCTTGAAGATTGGTACTAATATACCCCGTCTCCATTCTTCCGGCATCTTGTTTGCCCGAAAAATGAGGTTGAAAATTTTGGTTAGTCATACTATCGCTATGTCCCCGAGGCCTTTCCACACCTCAATGGGGATACAATCAGGGCCCATCGCCTTGCCTCCTTTCATCCTTTTTAAAGCCTCCTTGAACTCAGACTCCTGGATTCTCCGCACAAAACGCATGCTGGTCTCATCAAAGGAGTCGTCCAGTTCAATGGTAGAACTCTCATTCTCCCCATTGAACAGCTTGTCGAAGTACTCCCGCCATCTATGCTTAATCTCCTCGTCCTTCACCAAGAGTTGACATGCTCCGTCCTTGATGCATTTGACTTGACCAATATCCCTCGTCTTCCTCTCTCAGATCTTGGCCATCTTATAGATGTCCCTTTCGCCTTCCTTCGTGCCTAACTGTTGCTCCCTATATCTTATGGGGATGAAACATCATATTATATATCATTAGCAAAATTTTGCAAAGGTGAAAAGGATCTCCTCAGCTTGTTGGACGAGCTCATGCTCGGGTTCACGGACTTGGAGAAGGGAAGGGGGAAAGGGGGTCCGTCCATCGGAATGCGGCGGCGGCTGCCGGGAGTTGAGTGACGGCCGGACCGAGCCGCATCAAGGAGCAGAGGAGCCAGGGACAGAGGAGTAGTAGGATGGGTAGAGCAGAGGGAGCTGGAGGAACTTGTTTACCCGGCACCAACAGGATCCATGGCGTCGGGTTGCGGAGAAACCCTACTCTTTCATTGAAGGAGAGGGCGAGAGGATGCGGGCACAGAGGCTGGGTCCTTCGGTTGATGCGGGGGTTGATGGCAGTGTCATTTTCTCCGTAATTCTATGCGGGTGGGAGGGCGAGGGGATATACCACTTCGTTTTTAAGTGACCGCTGCGGAAGCTGCGGGGAAGCTACCCTACCCAAGCTTTTTTTCATTGTGAAAACGAGAGATGTGGAAATAAGTTGAGTCTTTTCTTTCAAAATGAGTTATGTTGAGTTTCTAACTTATTTTGACAATAAACTCCTAAAAGCTAGGAAAGAACTGCCCCTTAACGGCGTCGGTCGATCGGTCGGTGCAACACGCCTAAGTTTTTTTTAGGAAACACGCCTAAGTATTTCTTTACTCGACCCGATGGACTAAGCAACGGGTACGACCCGTCGGTCGATCGGTCGGTGCAACACGCCTAAGTTTTCGGAGCTTCTTTTAACACTTCAAGTTTTGAAAGCTAGCTGGTGTGGACGTGCGTGCATCGAGGAACCATATATACCTGGATTTTGTTTTGAGCCAAATATATACCTGAAGATGATGTTACGAGTTGGCATTTGGGTCTGTAAAAGCTTAGAAGATAGCTGCGTAATGAGCGGCCCCAACTCTCCCGGGAGTTTTTTTTTTCTTTTGAGTTTTAACTCTCCCGGGAGGTTTTTTTTTGAGAATCTCACAAAGCTTTATTACTGAATCATAATGTTCATAGGTACAAAAAGAAGATCGCCGGGTTGTCCTAGCCAAGTGTGTCGGCCAAACCCTAAAGATAACGCATGCTTTGCAAGATTATGGGCCTCCGTATTGGAGGTCCTATACTCATGAGTAAACGAACATGAAATAAAGGGAGTTGCTCTAGTCTTGATTTCCTCGACAATGGCTCCACATTCTGCTGAGCTTCCCTGTCTGATTGCATCTACCACCACCTTGCAATCGGAGGCAACAAGTAAATGGTTGATATAGAGATCTTCTGAAAGTGCTAATGCCTCCCGAACAGCTAGTGCTTCTAGCACTTGGGGGTTGTGTAGTCCTCTGAAAACGAGAGCCGACGCTCCCATGAACAAACCTCTCTCATCCCTGCAAACCACACCAACTGCGCCAAACGTACCTGGGCGTGACATGGCCGCGTCCATATTGAGTTTGTAGTAATCTGTTGGTGGTGGAATCCACGTACGGGGTCGTGGTACTGCTATCCCATGTGCTTCCTCCTTCTTCTTCTTCAAAAACTCTATGTCTGATAAGTAAGCTTTGATGAAGTTGTCAGTAGCAAACGGAGTCTGGTATATATCCTCATGTATAGCTTTCCGTCTTGCACTCCAAATCGCCCATAAAGTAACAATCATCAACTGAAATTGCTCCGGTGGAAGAGAGTCATTCATGGCAAAGAGCCACAGCCGTGCGTCAGGTTCTGAGGTTGCCACATGTGCTCGACCATCTCGGCTTCTGAAAGTGCCCACACACACCTAGACACATTACACTCCAGCAAAGAATGCCGCCAGCTATCCTGCCCTCCGCATAGGGAACA
Organism: Triticum aestivum; assembly: GCF_018294505.1. Taxonomy (NCBI): domain Eukaryota; kingdom Viridiplantae; phylum Streptophyta; class Magnoliopsida; order Poales; family Poaceae; genus Triticum; species Triticum aestivum. Next base: position 827,148,371 of record NC_057801.1, on the reverse strand, counting down.
AGCACTCGTAGTGGCCATATGACGATGGTTTAGGACATCTCCCGTAGGGAGTGAGTGTTGCGCCAATCGCCAAGTGAAAAAGCGCAGTTTCGGTGGCACTGACATGTTCCATAGCGAGTTCCACCCCCTCATCTCATGTTCAGAGTTGGAAGGATCCTCCCTTTCCTCCAGCCATGCCTCGCGCCCAATCTTGATCCTGACAATCATCTTATAAGCTGACCGTACAGAAAAACGCCCCCTTGGATCATCATTCCATGCCCAGAAATCGTCCACACGCCGTGTACAGAGCGGTATTTGCAAGATCGCCTCCACATCAATGGGTATGAACACCTGTCTAAGCAAGTCCTCTCGCCACGCAGCTCTAGTGTGGTCGATCAGATCAGAAACCAGTTGCGGTGGGTCAGCAACTAAGGAGGCCACCGGCTTCATCATTCCGTCCCTTGGGATCCAACTATGTTGCCATATGTTCGTGGTAGTTCCATCACCAATACGCCGGATAGCTCCTTGGGTGATAATATCTCTCCCATCAAGTATAGATCGCCACACCTGAGAAGGATGTGGACCTAGTTGAGCTTCAAGGACTGTACATTGTGGAAAATATGATGCTTTAAGGATTTGTGCACTAAGAGAGGAGGGATCATTCAATAATCTCCAAATTTGCCGAGACAAAAGTGCCAAGTTGAAGATTTCTATATCCCGAAAGCCAAGTCCTCCCAAACTTTTCGGTCGGGTCATCAAATCCCAAGCTACCCAACATGGTTTCCTCTTGCCTCTCTTGCTCCCCCACCAAAATTGATGAATGAGTGACGTAATGCTTCCACAAAGGCCTCGAGGTAATCTGAAGCAAGACATCGAAAAAACTGGTAAAGCTTGAGCCACATATTTTATGAGAACCTCCTTTCCTGCCACTGATAAAAGTTTCTCCACCCATCCCTTTATCCTTTCCCAAACTCTGTCTCGTAAATATTTGAAGGTGCCATTTTTGGACTGTCCAACATCGGTCGGCAGACCCAAATACTTTTCACTCAAAGACTCATTCTGCACATTAAGTATATTCTTTATCTCCACCCTAAGGGTCTCCGGGCATCCCTTACTGAAAAATATGGACGATTTATCATAGTTTACCCTTTGGCCCGAAGCCAAGCAATATGCATCAAGTAGGTTTGAAACCTCATTTGCCCCCTGGACACTAGACTTGAAAAGCAGCAGGCTGTCATCTGCAAACAAAAGGTGGTTCACTACCGGGGCCGTGGGCGCCACCTTTATGCCACCGAGCACTAATGACTGAGAACTGTGTTTTAAAAGGCACGAAAGGCCCTCCGCTGCAATCAAGAATAAGTAAGGGGAAATAGGATCTCCCTGCCTGATACCCCTGGAAGGTGAGAAGCTCTCTAATCTTTCTCCATTAAACAAGACCGAGAATGAAACAGAAGTGATCATGCTCATAACTGCATGGATCCAATCTGGTGCAAAGCCAAGCTTAACCATAATTGCCTTTAGATAAGGCCACTCTAGTCTGTCATATGCCTTCATCATATCAAGCTTAAGTGCACAAAAGCTGTTTGTCTTGGATCTATTTCTCTTCATGAAGTGCAAACATTCATACGCACAAATAATATTATCCGTGATCAACCTCCCGGGAACAAAGGCTGATTGCTCCTTTGAGATAATATCTGGCAATATCAACTTCAATCTATTCGACACCACTTTAGAAGCTATTTTATAAATCATATTGCAAAGGCTGATAGGCCTAAACTGGGTAAGTAGAGTGGGATTTTGTACCTTGGGTATCAACACGAGTACCGTATCATTAATGCTTGCAGCATTCTCCTCTCCACGGACGATCTGAAGCACCACTTTAGTTACTTCATCCCCACAAATGTCCCAGTGGCACTGATAGAAGTGTACAGGAAAACCATCTGGCCCCGGTGCCTTCGTAGGAAACATCTGAAACAGGGCCTGCTTTACTTCCTCATTTGTGTAAGGAGCGCAAAGCGAAGCATTCATCTCTGGTGTCACTTTCCGAGGCACATGTTGTAATACATCATCTACCCCCTGTACACCTTCCGCCGTGTACAAGGTTTTATAGAAATCTGTCACAAGTTGTTTCATCTCAGCCTTGTCCTCTACTTTTATACCCAGCGCATTGTGTAGAGCTCGAATCATATTCTTCCTACGCCGCATATTTGCTCTCATGTGAAAAAAAATTGTGTTGCGATCACCCGCAGTCAGCCACTGTATGCGCGATCTTTGTCTCCACATTAACTCCTCCCTATGATAGAGCTCAACCAGTCGTTCATTCAACTTTTGCTCAAGGTGATTTGGAGCAGTCCTAGACGGAACACTCCGAAGCCTCTCTAGCTCCGCTTTTGCCTTCTTGATCTCCTTCCTAACACTTCCAAAAGTTGCATCCTCCCATGCCGAGAGGTTCTTTGACAGAAGCTCCAATTTTCTGTGAATCCCCTCAACTCCTTGATCCGCTTGCAGTTCGCTCCATCCTGAGCTGATAGTGTCACGCCATGATTCATGTGACTCCCACATCACTTCGTACCGGAAGCTCGGTTTAGGGCGTGGTAAAACCTCTTCAAACTGTACGAGTATTGGTCCATGATCCGAGGACGCCGAAGTTAAGTTTGTAACCTTGGCCATAGGGAAAAGCGCCGCCCAATCAGCTGTGGCCATCGCTCTGTCAAGCCTCACGCGGGTGTAGGATCCCCCGGTCACTTTTTTCTCAAAGGTCCAAAATCTGCCATGATAGCCCAAGTCCATCAACATGCAAACGTCAACCGCATCCCGGAAACCTTGTATTTGTGCATTACTCCGATTAGCAGCTCCCTCATGTTCATCCGGACGTAAAACTTCGTTAAAATCGCCCAAAATAGCCAAGGGAGGTTGCTAAAAGACGCCAACCCCTTTAGGAGATCCCATGTTTGGTGTCTCGGTTGTGTCTGGGCCTCACCATACACGCATGTCAACCTCCATGGGTCTTTCCCTTCCTCTACCACCTTTGCATCAATATGATAAACAGAATCACCCAAGATCTCAACATTTATTGTATTATTCCAAAAAATCCCTATTCCTCCACTTCTTCCTTGACTATCTATCGCATAGGCATTATCATAGCCCAAAGTGTTAGCTAAAGCTTCTACACGTGCACCCTTTACTTGAGTTTCAACAATACACAACACGGTAGGGGTAAATTTCTTTGCAAAGTCGCGAAGCTCACGAACTGTCGCGGCTTTGCCCGCGCCGCGACAGTTCCAACAAAATGAACTCATTGCATCCGGCGGCACTCCTCGGAGGAGCCCGCCGATCCATCATACTGGTCCTTGCCACGTTCCACTCCATCTGTCACCATACTCGGTATCCCTGCATCAAACAGCTCCTTAAACAGGGCTCCTTTATTGCCAACATCTTTCTTCCGTCGCTTCACCTCTTTCCTTGGAGACACATATACAGGCGGCATCGGTGGAACCCCGTCCGGCTTTCCAGAGATTACAAGAGTTGTAGAGCTCACTGGGACCACGTCCCCTTCTCCATCATCGCTCGACTGAACTGTCTCTGGATGGTTCTTGTCCGAAGATTGCCTCTTGTTACTTGCCACCACTACCCCCAGCGTTGCAGCAGTCGGTTCCTCGATCATACCCTTGGGCTCGCTTGGCCCCGATACTTCTGTGGTCATTGCATTGTCCTCTCCTTCATTCTGCCTCCCCGCCTCCCTGCGAGGTTCATTCTGATATGCATTGAAGCGCCAACTTTGATTGGGGTTATACTGCTCTCGCCCCCTACCTCTTCCTCCTGCATTCCTTGGGCCGCCTCGTCCCCTCCGGTTACCAAAACCACCTCTGCCAGGTTGCCTGAAGCGAATATTGTCAGCCAGAACAAAGTCACCCCACTCAAATTTTGTCTCATCATGAACACCATCACCACACTCCTCGTGCCAATGCCCGCATTCACCACAGTTAAAGCAAAAGACAGGTAGTTTCTCGTATTTTACTTGATATCTAACTCGTTCATCCCCCTTCTTTCCAGTGACAAACCTCTTAATTTTTGCGTTGATATCGATTTTGTGATATTATCGCTTATTAGCACTCTAAATGGGCCAGGCCCATCACACAATAAGACGCGTAAAGCACGCTCCATTTTATTTTGCATTTTTATTTTTTTATCTCATTCGGTTTTATTACGTAAATAAATATATTCGAAAGTTTAATTTAATTTTAGAAATGTTCATGAATTTAAAAAATGAACATGAATACAAATAATTATTAAAATTGAAAAAACTGTTCACGAATTTAAAAAATATTGGTCAATGCAACAAAAGGTTCTTGAATAGAAAATAATATTTATGAATTTTAAAAATCTTTATGGCATTAAAAAATCACTAATTTAAAAATGCGAAAAATTTGAATAAAACCTAGAAATAATAAAATCAAAGGAAAGGAAAAATAAAGAAAACCAGAAAATAAAAAAAACTGGTAAAAAAACTTATAGAACCTAAGATTCAAGAAGCTTCTAAAAACCAGTTGAAAGCTCCTCCTATCACAAGAGTGTCTCCTTTAATTATCCACCCAAAATATAGTGCTATTGGACAATTCCTCTCGATATATATTATTTGCGGGTTCAACCACGTTATTTTGTTATTGTTTTCTATTTTTTTCTTTTATTTGGTCTTCTTTTTTCTTTTTCTTTTTCAGATTTATTTTCCTTTTTATTAATTTCCATTTCAAAATTTCCAGTTTTCTCTTTTCATTGCTTTTTCACCTTTTCTAATAAATAACTATTTAGTATATGAAATTGTGTCTAATTCATTAACATTCTAAAACTTCATGAATATTTTGCTAAAATTATGAACATTTTTCGTTGTAAATATTTTCTAAAATTCATGACCATTTCAATTATGATCATTATTTTTAACATTTTCAAATATGTCATCAATAACATGTTTTCCAATCAACTTTTCCTCAAGAGCGTGCTGACGCTACACACTTCTGTTATCCTCTACGGCCAACTCCAACGCTAGACCCCATCCGGACGTCCGTTTTGTTCGGAATTCATCCGTTTGGGGTGGGAATGGAGTGATCGATGTCCGTGTCGGGCCGGCCTGGCGTCGAGGCGCCCAACGCGCGGCCCCAACCGCAACTTGTCCGCGGTGGACACAGGGGGGAAAACATATGCAAAAGCTAAATAAGGCATTTTAAGATAGCTAAAAAAGATAAATGCATCCATCCCACACATCAAAAGATAGTTAAAAGGCTGCCGTCCTCACGGCCCAACCACATCACTTAGTTTAATTAATTAAAACAAGAAAAACCAAATCAAAAGATAATGCGGCCGCCCCACACGCCGCAGAAGACCTCGCCGTCGTCGCTGATGTCGTCGCAGCCGCCGTCTTCAGGCGCCACCATCCTCGTCGTCGCTCGTGAGGTCGATGTAGGGTGGGGGCATCCAGAGATGCGGCAGCGGCCCCCAGATTGGACCAGGGGCGTACTGTGCAGGCGGAGGAGGAGGTGGGGGCGGCGGTGCTGGGGGTGGCGAGAACGACGCCCATGCACGCTCCTCCACGTGCTCCTCCTTGACCTCCTGCTTGGGGTCCAGCTCCAGACGTACACGTCCCTAGAGGCCAAGAGGTCAAGCGTGTACTGCCGCCCCTGCCACTCCTCTTGCTGGCGCTTGTACTCCCTCTCGGAGGCCTCCATGATGGCCTGCAGGAGCCGCTCCTCCTCCTCGGCCGTCATGGCGGGAGGTTCCCGAGGTGGCAGCGATAGGGAGGGAGACGGCGTCGGCGTCAGGCCATGGATCCGCGTGCGGCCTCTCACGCTTGGCTCACTCAGCGCGCGCACTGTGGGACACGCGGGGCGGGCTACGACCACGGCTGGCAAAATAGGTGGCGTGGCACATGTTGTGCTCATCCTGAAACCAGGTGTCCCAAAGTGGCGAGTCCACAGCGTACCTGCGGTCGGCGAGGAGCTCGTGCGGGATCCTGGCGCGGTGACAAGCTATCTCCTGGAGGCGGACGCGTCCTGTCACCAGCACGAGGGGAATGGGCACCCGATCCGGGCTCAGATGCCACCCATTGGGAGGTGGGCATCTGACCACGACAACGGAGTGCCTGTCTCCCAGTAGCGGCGGCACACCTCCACTTTGATGTAGGGCCTGAAGCGGGGTGCGGCCGCTAGAGGGGAGATGGAGAACTCCGCCGGAGAGGTGGACTGGCTAGCCGCACTACTAGAAGACGAGTCGGGCTCGTGGTCATCCTTGGCCTTCTTGCCTCTTTGCCATTTCTAGAACCCCATGGTCTGCGGGGGAGCTAGGTCGATGATGGCTAGGGTTTTCGGTGTCGCTGATGGGGGATGCAGTGGTGGGGAAGTTGATGGGGACAGCAACTAGAAGTCCACGGCTTGCCCATAAAAAAGGACGTGTGGCCGGGGGCGCTTGAGTGGCTGACTTGTGGGCCCAATCACCCGTGCGCATTGACTGCAAGCGGTGGAAGGTAGTTGGACCACCGACACACGGGCCCGACGTGGACGCGGAGAGGACGCGTGCCCCGTCCGTTTGTTGTCCGCCTGACCGCAAAGCTGGCCCAAGTATGCGCTTCGAATGGGTCGATACTGACCGAAAACAGACATGTTTTGAGGATGGGTTTGGGCGTTGGGACGGGTCGTGTGTCTGTTTGGGCCCAAACGGACGCGGCCGGACAGGACGGGGTCTAGCATTGGAGTTGGCCTAATTATCTAGTTCTAGTCTCGCGGAGTGTTCTAGTTGTGTGGTCTGCATGCACCTACGTGTTCCTTTGTTTGCGCCACAGTCTCTCTCTTTTGTTGTACTACTTATTTAACAACCCAATGCAGTGCAACATAATATCTGAGGCTCGAGTTGTTGTCTAGATTGGTAATCAGATCTTGCCATGACTTGCACCATGGCTAGCACTATGTGTCCCCTATTGCTCCCTTCACCTCTTTCACCACTCTCTCTTCTACTCCATGCAAACCTCTTCTGCCCTCACGAGCACCGTGTCTTCTGCAATTTCTACCTTTGCCCCACCAATTGTTTCTCTTCATCCCCTCTCAGTCCTAGTTCCACCATTTTCCACTACATCTGTTTCTTCCTTGATCAACAACGATCACCCCACTAGCACGACTTGTTTTGGCTCATCGCCACCAACTACGATGCCCTTGACCACACGGGCATTCATGACGGAATGGCGCCATGCTGATGTCTATGTGTTGTTGTGGTTCATGCCACTGTCATTGATAGCCTCCTTGACGGCGTGATGACCAACAACACCACCATTCTCATCGTCTAGTCATGGTTTAAGCTATATCCTGGCCAACCATGCTTCCCCGTCGATCCACCTAAACCGGCAGTACCGCAACTTGATGTAAGGAGATCTATCAATCATGGAGTACACCTGCCGTATTAATAATCTTGCTACCGCCATGGGGATTTCAACAAGGTATTGATTACTATTACAAACAGTAAAACGGAGCTAGCTACGACTCCCTACACTGATTTGAGATTCTTAGCCGTCTGATCAAACTAACCGACGTACCAGGTTGATATAGCGCCCATCAGGCTGTCCTCGTTCTCGCGATCCGCTCAATCCACGTGATCGGGCCGCTGCTCCACAGAATGAGCTAGGAGATATATCCTTCGTCGGGCCGAAGGCCTACGTAGCCCACAGAAAGGATTCTTTCCCAGCCCGTTTTGTGCGTCCTCATCTCTCCCTGATTCCCCCAGTCGAGAATGCGACTGGCCGTCTCGGCGCCGACGGCGCGCTACCGCTTCCAATGAACGGCGGTCCATCGGCCAACATCAGTGGCAGCGTGGGAGAAGGGAAGAATACAATCCTCGGGACTCCACTCTCCACACCAGCGAGAGAAGCATGGGCACGCCACGCCATGGACTGCGCCCCCATGTTGAAATCGGTGGTCACCGGCTCGCCGCTACTGGTGCCAGATCAGCGTCAATGACCAAGACCTTGACTCTTCCCATTTCAGCCACACCAGGTGCAATCGGCTGCCAAGATACGGACGCTGTCGGCACCAATCACTTTTTCCTTACCCTGAGTTTCCGAGATGATTGGTCAAGATGAAGGAAATCCCCTATCTTTCAAGTAATCTCTCCTTACGTATTTCCTTCTAAGATTTTCCCTCAGATTTCTGTCAACTGTTGGATCGAACTATGACGTTTGTATGCTTCGCTGAACATATTGTATCTGGTTCAGATTCTTGGTTTGATTAAAGTATTCCATTCATGTTTTACCTCGCCCCAGTGGTGCTACCCCTTCCACTTGCCGCCCCTAAGCCCACAGGATGATGCGAGGTCAAGTCAATTTGGCATAAGGTGGAGGCTTGCGGCGGCCAACATCTCCTCAATGACATGGTTTTAAACCCTCTCCTACAACACCGCGGCTATTGAGGTATGTTCAGTGCCCATTGTTATCACTTTGCTGTCCATCAAAGAATGATTATTGTGTTGAAAACATATACATCATTTAAAGCCAAATATGGTAATCCAGATGCTCTGCTCCCCTCGACTGAACGCTATCTTTTTATTGGTAATATATATGTGCTAGAACAAAAACCAATCTTAAGTAGTCAAGCAAACATGTGGTTTCTCAGTCAAATTACTTAAAATTCCAATTCTTTCTTAAAATATCTATTATTATTATTGTTATTATTATTATTATTTTAGAATGGACAGACGCAGCAACGCGCGCCTTTATGGTCTAGTTTGACCATGCAACTCCTCCACGGCCTCACCAAGCCGTTCCATCTGATTGATGTGCCTCTGCCAGGCTTTGAAACGGCCAGCTCCCATCTCTCCGTCGTTGAACAAAATATGCAACAACGGACCCTTGCCAAGGTCTCCACGGTGGCTCCTGCGTGACCACAACAACTCCTTCATCATTGTGAGTGGTGTCGAACATGGCAACCAAGGCCGCAACTATCATGGTTGTGGCAATGGAGATCGCGAAATTATTACCGAAAAAGTCTTTATTTCCCGCTTTATATAAAGCAACCATGAAAGGCTCAACAATTAACGAACAGAGTAGACAAAAAGAAGAGACGAAAAAGTATGATACGACATGGACAAGAAGTGCAACGGTTATTGCTTAGGGAACAGCTCAACAAGCCTGATAAAGAAAAACAAACAGAGGAAGACAGTGGCAGGCCCTGAAGATGGGGTGTCTAGTTTGGTTCCGGCGGTGGAGGCGGAAGAGGGGGTGCCAAGTGAAGACCTGCAGTCAGAGTGTTAATGCCGGCGCACTCCAGTCCACGGCTAATCATCTTCCACAGCTGCAGAAAACCAAAGAGTTTGTAAATAGCATTAGAAGACCGTCTAAAAGAATTGACGGGGCACGCTTGTAACTCGTCATAGAGATCCGGGACGCACGAGAAGACAATATGGTTGGAGCCTTCTTCAACGTGGCACAAAGGTTTCTACTATTTGCTAATCCTCTCCTTAAATTTTATTGTGGAGCCCTAAATTCATTCATTGGCCTCCACGTAATCAAATAAATTCCATACATAAGCAAATCACCTGTTCATTACGCCTAAAAAAATTATGTCTGAAAAAATCACCTGCTCATTATTTGTTGGGTGCACGAACCTGATCTTGTGGCAGGCACAAACGCTAGCCAAGAACCCGTGCAGCTGCTTCCTAGCCGCCGGCCTGCTTGTGCAGTAAATTATGACTATGTAAAGCCGCCCGTGCGGCCCCATTGCTAGGAGGAATAATATTGGCGACTCATGGTGGAGAATTTTGTAATGGGAGAGGGGCTCAAGAAAGAAATTAAAGATGCGTGCATGATCAGTGCAAGTAGGGGAGTAAAATATAGAGAAGACTGGTATGCATAGTATCTAGCTAAGCTCTGCCCTTTTAGGGATATCTAGATAATCTCAACCAATGTGAGTATAGCGTAGGAGTGTTTTGTGACGAGGTTTTCCAGTGCGACATGATCAGTAATCAAGGGCCTCTTCTGACGTGTCGAAGCCGAAAGCTACCCCAACTTCTAAACTATTAGTGGTAGTACAAGGTTAGTTAACCACTCCCACTAGCTGGAGTAGCTTAATTAGCTAGGCCACACTCACACAGCTGCTCCTAGTGGTAGTACAAGTTTTTTTAGATGGTCACGTTTGGCCGTGAACGGCGAGACCAGAATAGGGATGCATGTTCCGCAACTCCGCCGGAGAGTCCGGTCCGAGGTTGCGGAGCGAGAGCGAGCGTCGTAGACGAAGTAGTTGAACACACGGAAGTAGATGACACAAAGAGATATGGAGGAGACTAGCTTTATTAATCAATGATCATGTGTTACAATGATAGCTCCTCGTTGCTTTATATAGGGGGTAGGGGGTCAAGGGATAAGTACCCACTTAACCTAAAGTGGGGGAACCGGGAGGGGCCAGCTCGTGCGATACGCATGAGGCCGCCGCCACCCCTCGGCTGGCCCAGTTTCCCAACACTCCCCCTTGGGTAATTATCCGTATATCCATGACTCAAAACTCCAAAAAACCCAGTGGAAAAAATGGAGAAAGAGCACACGGTATACGTTGTTATTGCACGAATTGCCTCGTCAAAAACCTCGTGTGAGAAACATCAGGAAAACTCACTCAAGGGAAAAAGAGTACAATCCACTCAACCATCAAGTTGAGTACTCGATCATCAGGATTGAGATTTTAGCGACGAGTTTGTGAAGCTTCTCCCCCTGAACCTTGCATCTTTCTAAGTCTCATTATACCAGTTCCACGCACACACCTCTCTAAGATTGATGCTGGTAATGATTTAGTGAACATATCAGCAAGATTATCACAGGACTTAGTATGCAAAACTCTAACCTCGTTCAACTGCTGCAGCTCATGTGCATAGAAGAACTTGGGACTAATATGCTTTGTGAGGTTACTCTTCACATAACCCATCTGGACTTGTGCAACACAAGCAGCATTATCTTCATAGATAATGGTAAGGGTTTGTACGGTGTTCAGCCCACATGTCTACTGAATGTGGCAGATCATCCGCCGAAGCGATACACATGCTTTTGACGCTTCGAATAGTGCCATGATTTCCATGAAAGTCGACACAAGAGTTTGCTTGGACGATTTCTAGGAAAACACAGTTCCACCACAAAGGAAAACATATCCAGTCTGCGATTTGCAATCATGCGGGTCCGATAGGTACCCAGCATCGGCATAGCCTATAATTGATAAGTCTTGATTCCTTTTATAAAACAGGCCAAGATCTTTGGTCCCTTGAAGGTAATGGAAGACGTCCTTGACACCTTTCCAATGTCTTTTGGTAGGTTCAGAACTGTACCTCGCAAGCAAACTACCGGCGAACGCAATGTCTGGCCGTGTACAGTTTGCGAGATACATGAGTGCTCCAACTACACTCAGGTAAGGAACCTCTGGTCCCAGAGTTTCCTCCCCCTCTTCCTTTGGCCTGAACGGGTCCTTGTCTGGCTGTAAAGATCTCCCGACCATCAGGGTCTTAGAAGGATATGCCTTATCAAATCCAAATCTTTCCAACACCTTCTGGGTGTAGGCCGACTGGTTCACTAGAATCCCATCAGGGGAATGTTCAAGTTGCAGTCCTAGAAAGAACTTGGTTTTACCCAAATCCTTCATCTCGAATTCCGACATCAGGTAGGAACTCGCTTCTTCAATATCCTCAGGTGTACCGATTATGTTTAAATCATCCACGTACACCGAGATTATACAGAATCCATCTTGGGATCGCCGTATGAAAACACATGGGCAATCTTTATTGCTCGTGCAGCCCTTCTGATGAAGAAAATCACTTAAGCGATTGTACCACATTCTACCAGATTGTCTGAGTCCGTACAGTGCCTTTTGAAGTTGAACACTGTATAGACCCCTGTTTGCTCTATCATGGTTCAGAACAGGGATACCTTCTAGAACCTTCATGTATATGTTCGAATCCAAGTTACCATACAGGTAAGCAGTGACAACATCCATTAGTTTCATTTTCAAGCCCATGTTTACTGCCATCGAGATCAAGTATCTAAAGGTAACTCCATCCATGACCGGGGAATAAGTCTCCTCAAAATCGACACCTGGTCGTTGAGTGAACCCTTCAGCGACGAGCCTTGCTTTGTACCGTACTACCTTATTATTTCCATCTCTCTTTCAAACAAAAACCCACCGATGGCCAACAGTGCGAATGTGGGGAGGAGTTTGACAAACTGGTCCGAACACCTTTCTTTTGTTGAGAGATAATAATTCGGCAGTAATTGCCTGCTGCCAATCTTTCCAATCCGACCTTTTCTTGCAATCGGTGAGCGTGTTAGGCTCAGGTCAAGACTATGATTGAGGCAATTTTCGTAGCAAAGTTAATGTCGACAATCACCATTGCTCGGTTCAGGGACTCCCCCGTATAAATATAATTTATGGCCATTTCGTCATGGAGCGCATCCGGCGCAAACACTTGCTCTACCAAGTTTCCCGTTATGGGAGCAAGGTCCTTTAGATTTCTCGCGCCGATGTATGCGCTCACATCTCCGCTGAGTGTTTCCCCTATGGGAAAGTTTAAGTCCGGAATTTCGTGCACTGAATTTTCCATACTTGTGCCAGGTCTCGACTGGCTCCCTGTTTCAATTTGGGGTACTTTGGCGACAGGCTGTAATAAATCTCTCTTATCCTTTTTGTCAGGCGTCCCCATGTACTTGGGATTTGAGAAGCCGGATTTCTCGTCCTTTTAGGCCTTTGGACGGGAGCGGGTATACCATTATTTTTCTTCGGTATTTCAACCCTTTTCAGTGCATTGCGCGCGTGCACATGCGATTTTGTCACAGTCTTTAAGTCACTAAAGTGGTCAGGCAGTTGATTTGCTAAAGACTGCAAATCTATTATCTTTTGGACTTCTCTCTCAGTCTCAGTAGTGCGCGGGTCATGAGCGTGGATCCCCGTGGCTTGCCACGTGATTTCTCGACTTTTAGCATCAAGGGGTTGATTCTCTCCCTCTAAAGTCGGGAAAAAAATCCTCGTCAAAAATGCAATCATCAAAACGAGCCATGTGACAGTCACCTGTCATGGGGTCCAGATACCTGATTACGGACACAGTCTCATAACCAACGTATATCCCCGACTTACGGAGCAGGCCCATCGCCGACCGCTGAGGGGGTGGTATTGATACATATACCTGGCAACCGAACCTACCAAGGTGGGAAATTTTCGATGCTGACCCTTGCGCAAGTTGAACAGGAGAGTGGATGTTGTAGGCCGACGGTCGAAAGTTGATGAGATAAGCTGCCTGTAACACCGCGTGGCTCCAACACGTAGTTGGTAAATTACAACCCTGAAGGAGCGGTCGGGCAATGAATTTAATTCTTTTAATGAATGCCTCGGCAAGTCCATTTTGTGTATGAACATGTGGTACCGTGTGCTCAACTTTGATTCACATTGCCATGCAATAATCATTGAATGCCTTTGAAGTAAATTCTCCGGCGTTGTCCATTCGAATAGACTTTATATGATAATCAGGGAAATTATTCCTCATTTGTATGATCTGAGAGATCAACTTTGCAAAGGCATGGTTCCGTGTTGACAGCATGCAAACATTGGACCATTTAGAGGAAGCATCAATGAGCACCATGAAGTACCGAAACGGCCCTGTGAGGGGCTAAATTGGACCGCATATGTCCCCTTGGATACGTTCCAAGAACGCGGGGATTTCATCCCTCACCTTGAGGGGCGATGGCCTAATGACTAACTTCCCCTTAGCGCACGCGGAGCACACGAAATCATCGGGATACGGGAAGTTCTTCATGTTAGCATTATGGCCATGCGAGTTGTTAATTATGTTTCTCATCATCCTAAGTCCGGGGTGGCCTAACCTATCGTGCCAGAGGCAGAAGAGTTCAGAGCTTCTAAAGACGGTCTTGAGGGTAGTGTACACGGGCGGTGCTACTATCTTAGTGTAGTATAGCCCTTTGTCAAACGAAGGAAGCCTTTCGATAACATGTTTACCACTTGCATCCCGCTTTGTGACGAGTAGGCACTCCTTGCCGTTTTCATCATCGGTCTCAATATGGAAACCATTAGCGCGGATGTCTCTAAAGCTCAAAAGAGTACGAGTCGACTCCGGGTACAACAATGCATCATTAATGATCAAAGTTGTTCCCATAGGAAGTATAATAGTGGCTCGTCCGGAGCCAACTATGTGAGAACCGCAGCCGGCGATTGTCATAATACTTTCCGGAGATTTTTTAATGGACTCAAAGTACTTAGTTTCTCGTAAAATGGTATGAGTGGCGGCGCTATCGGCAAGGCATGTTTCCTCCATTCTGGCGCCACACGCGTTCTAAAATATGACATCTAATTAATGTAATGAGGAAGAAACTACATTAAAAATAAATGCACACATTTCAGAACATAACATACTATCATGTATAAATAATGGAATAAATGAATGAAATAAATGTCATCCAATCGCCAGAGTAAAGAATAAGTTTATGCTCTCATAGAGCTTACAACCAAATCGAATTTAGTCAAATTTATTGTAGCAAATCACGAAATCATGATAACCAAAGAGGTATGCTAAGTGGACTTGGTAAAGAAGCCATTCATTTCAGCCGCAATCTCTATACTAGTGAGCTGATCCTCCTTAGAAATCATCTTGGAGGTAGCATCAATGTCTAGTGGCGGCACCGCTGAGGCGACCATGTGGTCAACCTCCATGGCGACGTGAGCGTCGGTAGAGACCGCCAAAGCTGCCACGATGGGCACCATGGGGGTCGCCTCTATGGGCGCAACAGGGGCGTAGAGATCATCACGGGTGCCGCCATGGGCGGCGGTGGTGCTCCCTCCTGAACCAAGGTGAGGTGCATCTCACGCGCCTTCCGAGCCTTGTATGCTTCAACGACCTCCGGTGGTGCGCGGCGCTGGCGGGAGAAATGCTCCACCGAGCCACAATGGAAGCAGTCCCGAGGCCTCTGCCCTCCCTTGCCCGGCTTGTTCTGCTTAGCCGGGGCGGAGGGTTGAGGGCCCTTCTTCTTGCCCTTGCGGCCCCTCTTCTTCTGTTGAGGCTTGCAGACTTTGAGAGCATTCACCTCCTGGCGAGAACTCCCCCCAAGTGGTTGCGCGACAAAGTTCTTTTTCAGAACCTCGTCATGCGCCTCCGCCACCTAGAGGACGTCAATCAACTCTGAATACCTCGTGTAGTTCCCCTGGCGGTAGTTCTGTGAGGACTGGACCGCGTCAGGGTGGAAAGTTGATAGGGTTTTTCCAATCTTCTGGGTGTCGGTAATCTCAGTACCACACAATCGAAGAGTCGTACAAATCCGGTGCAGAGCCGAATTGTACTCCCCAACCGTCTTGAAGTCTGCAAACCTCAGACGGATCCACTCTGCCTCTGCACGTGGCTTCACAGTGTACTTCAGCTGCTCAAACCGCTGCTTAAGAGTGGTCCAAAGGCCAGAAGCACTGCACTCAGCCATATACTCATCTTTTAGAGTAGGTGACAGGTGATGACGGAGAAAGTGCAGGGCCTACACATTCTCAGTTTCGAACTTGGGATCAGTGGGGGCCAGCTGGGCCCCCTTACTGATCGCCCTCAAGAGGGTTTTGCCCTGGAGAAAGATCTCGCAGTCCGAGGACCATGACAGGTAGTTCAGCCCTGTCTGGGCCAACTCAGGAAACTCCTTGTTGACAATTCCGTCCATCTGCGATTTATGCAAAAATCATGAGATTACAGCAGGTAATCTTTTGCACAAAGCGATGTTGATAAACTTATTCAATAAAAATGACATTCCATTATATAAAACATGTTATTACACGATTTACTTAATGATTAAGAGTACTAAGCAATTAATCCATAGTAGTAAAAACATACAATAAAATCATGTTACAGAAGATAGCATGTTAAGCACATCTAGTACGTGAAAAATAGCCCAAAAGTGCATTCCCGAGGCATTTTAAAGCCCAAATACGCGTTTTCAGCGAAAACAGACAGTTCCAGGGGTTTCTACTCGAAATATTATTGCAGGAATAAAAACTCGCGTAAAATCTGAAAACTACAAGGGCAAAACCGCAATTTTCCGTGCTGCAGCCGGCGCCATCCTTTTTTTATGGCAGGGTCTCCACAGCTACGGCCCATCAGGGCCCAGCAGCCAACGGGCCGGCCCAGGCGCTACGCGGCCTTTCCCGCAGCGACGCTAGGGGAAACCCTAGCGCCCGCATCGTGGGTGCGGCGGCGGCCAGTGGCTGGCCAGCTCGCATGGCCGCGGCTGGCGCCACCCGACGGCGGCCAAGGCACGCGGCGGCGGCGACCAAGCCGGCCAGCGGCGCGGTGCGGCCACACAGGGCGGCGCGGCCAGCGCACGAAACCAGGGCGTCGGGAGCTCGAGCCCCGACGACGGCAACTGGCTGTGCACGGGCTCGGCCGAGGCAACAACCAGTGCGACTGCGACGGCTGCGACGGCCACGCCATGCGACGGTGACGGCCGCGGATGCGGCGGCCACGGCCACGCGACGCAGCGTCGGTAGCGGCTGCGGGTGGCGGCCAGCGGGGCGGGCTGCGCGCGAGCACGCGCCAGCAGGGCGCGGCAGCGACGCGCCGGCCAGCGGGACGGCGGCGGCGGCGTCAGTAGGATGCGGCGCTTCACGCGCGACCAGCGGGGTCGCGGACAGCACGGCGTCATCTGGACGCCGGCCTCGGGATGCGGATCTTCGTCGCGTTCATCCGGAACTCCGACGGCGCATGACACATCTGGTGCTTTTGCGGCAGTACCGCGACCATCTGGATCGCGATCTGTACCGACTGCCTATAGTGCAGTCAATAAGTTCGTCTTAATCCAAGAACATCGACATTGGTCGGCGACGTGTTCGTCCGCTCGTTTCTTGGGAGAAAAATCCACACCATAGGTAGATTAAATCCGAAAAATAATCTAATCGCAAAAACAGAATCGCAGTAACGAGAGGAATCCATTTTTGCAAAAGTGGAGATCGGATCTTATACCTCCACGGGATCGACGAAAGCCTGCGTGATGCAGGTGTGACGCAGGCTTGACGGAGAGTTGATGGAGCGAAGCGTGCTGATAACGTGTTCCGCAACTCCGCCGGCGAGTCCGATCCGAGATTGCGGAGCGAGAGCGAGCGTCGTAGATGAAGTAGTCGAACACGCGAAAGTAGATGACATAGGGAGATATTGAGGAGATTAGCTTTATTAATCAATGATCAGGTGTTACAATGACAGCTCCTCGTTGCTTCATATAGAGGATAGGGGGTCAAGGGATAAGTACCCACTTAACCTAAAGTGGGGGAACCGGGAGGGGCCAGCCCGTGCGTGCCCGTGCGATACGCACGAGGCCGCCGCCACCCCTCGGCTGGCCCAGTTTCCCAACAATGCACACTCTGGTCAAATTTGCAACTTCCCTTTATCAGGGTATCAGGTATGGTTTTTTTGGATCCGGACTTGTATTCCTATAAACATTCTCGGGCAATAAAGCTCTCCTGTTAGCTGTTACTCATAAAAAATACTTTCTCTGTAAATAGATAAATGGTATGATTAGGGCACATCTAGATGTGATATAACTATATCACATCTAAGATGACATCATCAACCATTTTTCTTTAGTCTATCAGCAACTATTTGTGTGTGTTTGTTTCCGTCCGATCGCTAAGTCGCTCACGTAGACGTAGCTAACGTCCAGCCCAACTGTTTATTTCTCACGATCATTAGTTCAGCCCATCTGTTTTTTCTCAGGATACTAATGTCTGCTCGAAGGAAAACAACGATTGTGAAAAGCAACGATCGGTTGCATCACACAAGAAAAGCACAGAAGTGTGTACGTCCCAAAAAAGCATCTACATGGGCACTAAAAAAATATTTTTTTCATTTCAAAACGTGAAAGTGCATCTGGGGTGAAAGCTTATATTTTCAAGTAAATATTTTAATAAAAGTAAATGCATTTATGTATTATGTACTAATTTAAAAAATGTTCGCCAACTTTGCAAGTAAAAAAATGTTCACAAGCTGAAAAAATGTTCACGATTTAAAAAATCAAGAATTCGAAAAAATGTTCATGAATTCAAAAATATTTGTGATTCTAGAAAATTTCATGAGTTCAATTTTTTTTGTGGATTCAAAAAATGGCTGTGAATTTGGAGCCTAGTTGCGAGTCACGAATGACGACTTGCAGTTGAGCTGGACTTATAATTGAGGTGGCAACAAAAAACTTCAAATCCTAGTTGCAAGTCGATGGTGGACTTGCAACTAGGGCAACAAAAAAAAAATTCAAGCCCAGTTGGAAGTGAAGGGTGGAATTGCGACTAAGTGTGACAAAAAATGGGTGAGCCACGTTGCGAGTCCAGGGCGGGCTTGCAATTGGGCGCGGATAAAAAAGGCCAGTCCCAATTGCCAACCAAGGGTTGGCTTGCAACCAAGGCAATAACAACTACATTCCTAGTTGCGAGTCATGGTGAGCTTGAAACAGGGATGAGAACAAACTACGCGGCCAGTTACGAGTCGAGGGTGGAGTTGCAATTATGCCCGCTACAAAAAAGTACGATGGGTCCTAGTTGCGAGTCCATGGTTCACTTGCAATTGGGGCAACTAAAGAAACTACGACACATCCCTGTTGCGAGTCGATCAACTTGCAACTAAGACCCTACAAACATATGCCCCCCTCCCTAGCTGTGAGGCGACGGTTGACATGCAGCTAGGGTCACTACAAAAAGTACGACGCGTAGTTGCGAGTCGATGGTTGACTTGCAAAAGAGCCCCTACAAACATGTGCCCCCCCTAGTTGCGAGTCGATGGTTGACATGCAACTGGGGCAACTACAAAAAAGTATGATGCTTCCTAGTTGCGAGTCGACGGTTGACTTGCGATTGAGCCCCTACAAACATATGTCCCTCCAGTTGCGATCGATGGTTGACTTGCAACTGGGCCCCGACAAACATATATCCCCCCTAATTGCGAGTCGATGGTTGACTTGCAACTGGGCCCCTACAAACATACGCTTCCCCTAGTTGTGAGTCGATGATTGACATGCAAGTGGGGTCACTACAAAATAGTATGACGCGTCCTAGTTGTGAGTCGATGGTTGACTTGCAACTGGGCCCCTACAAACATATGCCCCCTAGTTGCGAGTCGATGTTGACATGCAACTGGGGCCACTACAAAAAAGTATGACGCATCCTAGTTTTGAGTCGATGATTGACTTGCAACCGGGCCCCCTCAAACATACATCCCCGCCTAGTTGCAAGTCGATGACTGACTTGCAACTGGGCCCCTGCAAACATACGCCCCCTAGTTGCGAGTCGATGATTGACTTTTAACCAGGCCCTTACAAACATACGTCCCCCCCTAGTTGCGGGTTCATGGTTGACATGCAACTGGGGACACTACAAAAAAGTACGACGCGTACTAGTTCCATGTCGATGGTTCACTTGCAACTAGTCCCCTACGAACATACACTCATCCTAGTTGCGAGTCGATGATTGACTTGCAACTGGGCGCCTACAAACATAGCCCCCCCTACTTGTGAGTCGATGGTTGACTTGCAACTGAGCCACTACTAACATACGTCCCTCCTAGTTGCGAGTTGATGGTTAACACGCAACTTGGGAAAGTACAAAAAAGAGTACGACGTGTACCAGTTGCGAGTCGATGGTTGACTTGCAACCGAGCACCTACAAACATACGCCCCCTAGTTGTGAGTCGATGGTTACATGCAACTGGGGCCATTACAAAAAAGTACGACGCGTCCTAGTTGCAAGTCGATGGTTAACTTGCAATTGAACCCTACAACACATGCTCCCCCTAGTTGTGAGTCAATGACTGACATGCAACTAGGGCCACTACAACAAAATATGACGCGTCCTAGTTGCGAGTCGATGGTTGACTTGCAATCGGGCCCCTAGCTGACATGCAACTGGGGCCACTACAAAAAAGTACAATGCATCCTAGTTGTGAGTCGATGATAGACATGCAAATGGCCCCCTACAAACATACGCCCCCTAGTTGCCAGTCGATGATTAACATCCAACTGGGCAACTACAAAGAAGTATGACGTGTCCTAGTCGTTGGTTGCAACAGGGCCCCTACAAACATACTGCACCCCTAGTTGCGAGTCGATAGTTGACTTGCAACTAGGGCCCTAAGAAAATATGTTCCCTAGTTGCGAGTCGATGGAAGGCTCTCAACTGCTCCCCCCCCCCCCCCCCCACACACACACACGAACATACGCCCCCCTAGTTGCGAGTCGATGGTTGACCTGCAACTAGGGCAACTATAAAAAGAGATTTTCGAGATGACTACTTGCAAATGAGGCGACTAAAAAACTACAAATAGCTCTATTTCGGAGTCGAGGGGTTTACATACAAACTAAAATTGGGAAAAATTTATTTCTGTGATAAAACAACTAGGCAAACACTTGCATATGTTGTATACAAAAAAATTAACATGGAAAAAAGAGTGAATGAAAAAATAGGGGAAAAGAAAAAAAAACAATGTGCCCTGCCATCTCTGAGCCACAGACCCACCAGGTCCGGTCGTGTTCTTCGGATTCAAAACAAAACAATATAAATGGAAGAACAGGGAGTGACAAGTCGAGGGAGGCTGCCGTATCAATGTAATATACCCTCTGCTAGACCCGTCATATTCGAAAAAAAAAGTGCAACATAAACAAAGGCAATGCCTGCCCAACCAAAAAAAAGGGAAAAAGGCAAAAAAAAGTCCCGCTCTGCTTTAGCCCTCCCGGCCCAACAGACTCTACAACGCAACGCGGATCGATTACGACAGGGCAATCACTCGCGGGCGAAAAATAAAGACACAATAGCTCGTATGGCTGGCATCTAGATGTGAGATCACCAAATTTCATCTAGATGTGTTTTAGCAATCCCGCTCAAAAAAACACAAACACGAAAATGACCAAAACACATGGACAAGGATGCACACACACACACACACACACACACACACACACACACACACACACACACACATATATATATATATATATATGTGTTCCCTACTACCGGGTGTAGTTACTCCCACTTTTGTTTCATACGTTCTATGTAGTATCTATCATATCGGAGAGTACGTACGCCTAGTATGTAGTATATAAGAATGTTTAGGTAGTATATATACTACTTTTTTGGTAGTATGTATCATATTTTGCGCATATTTCATTTAACGTACAAATATGTACGTATTTCACAAATATAATAAAATTATGAGCTCCCTTGTCATTTTTTCATATAAATCACTTGGGAGTATCTTAGATATAGTATATGAACATATTAAAAATAATAAAGGAGAGTATATACTACCACATGATAGTATATGAGAAATGGGTGTAGCTACACCCAGTAGTAGGATGCATTTTCCCTATATATATATATATATATATATATATATATATATATATATATATATATATATATATATATATAGAAAATCCATCCTACACCTGCTGGTAGTTACCCCACATGTCTCATATACTACCATGTGCTACTATATATACTATTTTATTATTTTAATATGTTCCTACACTATATCTAAGATATTTCAAAGCAAGGTACATGAAAAAATTGCATATGAGCTCATAGTTTTCGTTATGTTTGTAAAATACGTACATATTTGTACGTATAAATGAGCATACTCAAAAAATGGTACATACTACTTAAAAATTAGTATATATACTACCTAATCATTGTTGTATACTACATACTACACGTACATACTCTCGGTTCCGACAGATACAACCTTGGCATGTATGTACGCATACACTGGCACAAGGATTCTTGAAGGCAGAAGAGGTTCTCAAGGCTAATCACATGAAGATCTGTATGGCCGAAGTGCAAAGACTGCTACACAAAGGCCAGCCAATTATTCACCGAGAGACAATGCCACGTGAAGAAAGCAAAGATTCCTGACGATTGAAGCTTGTCGGCACTCTCTCGCACTTTTCTATATTATTAGAATGACACGCGTATACCCTAGTAGGACACGTGTGAATACTACCGTGTGTAAAATAAGTGAAGGAAGGCTCCCGAAGGCCACCTTGTAGCCACCCCTCGCGGCTATAAAAGGGGATGCTGGGCTCAAGAAGAGAGACACAAGAGACGGGAGAGCACGAAGCACTCAGAGCATTGAGACTCTCCACCAGAGCACCACTTCCTTTGTAGTTTAGCCACCACCACTGCTAGTAGAATAGCCAAGAAGGCGCTTAGTTCGCCAAGAGTTTGAAGGTAATTTCCTAGTTGTGTTTAATCCCTTCGGGGCCTCCCGAAAGGGAAAACCATATGTAAATTATTATAGTTTCTTGGTTTCACTTAGTGCTTTTATTTATGAATTTATGGGACGAGTTCTTATGCTAGGGATCCTATAGGAGAAACCTTTGCGTGTGTAGTTCGCTGTGTAGCCCAGAGTGCGTTTGAATGAGAACCTTGTGGCCGTAGAGAAGTGTTCCCTTCGGGTGGAACTTCCTGGGAAGACGATAGGAATTTACCCCATAAATTTGCAATTAAAACTCCTAAGTGAACGTAACTAGCTACATCTGATACAACATAATGAAAAATATGGTGAGTACTGAGTAGGATTTTTACACCTCTGCGTACATAGTCAGTAGAATTGTTGGTCTCGCCAGCCCAGAATAGATCATGTATCAAATATATAATCAAGTTAGAATGTGAAGGTAATCATATTAAATTAAATATTGCTGTGAATTGTGGAATACTATTCCAAATAGTGTATTCAATAGCCCAAATTAACCTAATCAAAATCTAATCACATATTAAGCTAAATATAGTTATTTAATAATTAATGTTATTCCATATATTGTTGGTATCAGGTCCAGTGTTTAACCATTGAAAGGTTAAAATATTTAAACTTAGAAGTTAGCGCAGGAAAAGTAATAAATACTAAGGAAAATTTAAATAGAAGGTGTAGAATAAATCCCTCAGAAGAGCATATCTGGCATACATCTCATAGCCAATTAAATATAGTCGTTGATTTGATATATAACTTTTACATATCTTGGGGAAAAAGACAAGATAATTTAGACCAAAAATTTGAAAGTTTATTGAAAGAATACCAAAAACTTGCAGATAAGTATTCAGGGTTGAATAATAAAATTGATCTAGCTTTACATAAGCTGGAGGAAGGAAAAGCAAGACAGAACACAATTTGCAAGAATAACGATTATATTAAAGAGGAAGTGTTATCAATAGGCCGTTACCTAAGTAAAGGCAAAGAGTCACTCCCACGCAGTGAGTCAAGACAAGATATACTTGAAATAAAAAAGTTGGTGCAAGAGGTTAAAACTTTGATTATCTCATAATTATATAAGTGAATGTACTCAAGCATTAAACGAAGTAGCTAAATATCTGTCACCTCCTGTCGGATTCTTCGATCACGACTCTCCAAAGGAAGATTCCAAAGTTATAATAAGACAAAATAACACCATCCTCCAGTTATTAATCCAGATTTTAGATAAAGTAAATAGTGTTCAAAGCAACAAAGAAATTGTGCTTTCATCATCCGGAATAGTTGCCTCTGCTAGAAATATTAACTCAGAAAAATGGACGCATCTAAAGGCTTCCTTAGAAGAGACAAAACCCTCCAACTAGTAAGGCAAGATTCAAGACCTCTGGCCATGAAGCATAGATATTGATAGCATTGAAGATGTTATAGATATACAAAGAGATCTAGAAATATATCAAAAAGATACCCTGAGAAAAATAAAGCCGCAGCAAGTATACCACATGGGTATGTTTGAAAGTAAAAGTGGTCTATATAGAATATCCAGAGAAGTAGAATTAAGTGTGTTGACACACCCAGTAGATTTAAGAATTGTAAGCAAAATATTGAAAATGAACTAAAATATTGTGGTTATACATATATTCATCAAGGTATGTATATCATAGGAGTCAAAGGTATGACAAGAAAGAAATTAGGTGCAAAGGTTTTAATAACATTATTAGATAGAAGATGGAAATCAGTAGACAAAGCAACATTAGGATTTTTAGAAGGAGACATGAATGAAAATAGATTAATAACCTATATAGCTCCAGACCTAATGATGCCCGTAAAAGAATTTATTGAAAAAATGAGTTTTGGTTTCCAAACTAAAGGTTATGAAGATTTTAAAGGAACAAATTTGCTAGTAAGCATAGAATTTATAGGAAGGCTCACTAATAGAAGTAGCTCCAGATATAGAGTGAATGTGAATGACGTAATTGATAGTATGCAATCAAAAGGTATTAAATTTATGAATCCTCTTAAAATTGGCTCTGAAGAAAGAGCAGGAGAAGAATGGGAGATAGGAGAATTAATAGAGAAAAAAGAATTAAAGAAACCTGAAAACTACATAAGCTATCAAAATTGTGAAGGAAGTAGAAGTATTCGATTTATGAACTATAAAGCCGCATCAATAGAAGACTCTGAATCATTTATGTCGGAATCGGAAATTAATGATGATAAGAATAAAGGTATATCTGAATGTATGGAAAAGGCTAATTTAGATGATGAAATAATTCATTGGGAAAAGAAGCTAAAGCATATCGAATGGGAATATACTCATTCTATGACAAAGGATTGGCCAAAAATTAGAGAAAGAGAACTATTTATCATTCGAGAAATTGCAAGGTTAAAGAAACTAAAAAATGATAAAATGTCTGCCTCTAGTAGTTCAAGCATGGAAGAGAAAATTATAGCATCCGCAGAAAGAAAAACAAATGCTATTATTAATAAAAATTCTATCATTAATAATAATAACATAGATAAGAATATTATTCAAAAAGAAGAAATTGTTAGTGAAGAAGAGCAATGGGATATCAATAATAAGTTATTATTAGAAAGTTATGAGGAAGAGGAGGAATTAATAAAAGAAATGTGGTTAGAAGTTGAAAGATATGATGATTCAGAACAAAATAGTGATTTCTATAACTCACTAGATGATGTGGGACTACATAATTTAGACAATGCAATGGAAGCCATGGAAGTAGAAAATAGTGGTAAAAGAAGAAGAGGATATGGAGAATCGTCTGTAAAAAGAGAAGGAGAAAGAGAGAGACCTACCAGATCAGCTGGACAATGGCCTCCAGAAAAAGATGATTATCAACCTACATATATCCTAGGACAATATAGATACATGGGTACTAAAAGAAGAGATTTTGAAAAATCAGTGGAATTTCAAAATTATAAAAATGATGGTGCTATATTAAACCTAGCAGCTCATGATCAAATAGATTGGCCGAATATAATCAGCATATGGAAAGGTTTAATAGTGCAAAAATATATACAAAATCAGTATAGCATAGGCACTAAGGTAGAAGATATGTTAACATATCTTGAAACATTTTTAGGAGAATCTGTAAAAGTTCTATGGGAACAATGGGTAGAGTCATACCCTAGTCAATATGAAGAATTAAAAAGGGCAGGAAGTAACCCTAATAACTTTGCGAATGTTATCTCAAATATGATCATAGCAGAAGATCCAGAATTAGGTCATACCTCATTGCAAAATGAAAGGATAAGAGAAATAAAAAAATTAACATTAACTAGCTGGAAAGGTATTAAAGAATTTTCCCAACATTATTTGTATAATGCTACTACTGCTAAACAAGGTTTTAATGTAGGCGTAGTAGAAAGATATTTTAATAAGTTGTCTGACCCCCTAGGGTCAATAATATTTGAAGAATATAAAAAGGAAACGGCAGGAAACGTTGTAAATATATCTCAAGCTGTAACATTTGTTTTCAAACAATTAAGAAAGGTATGTACTAGCATTCAAGCACAAAGATCTATGAAAAAATCAGACTACAAGTTTTGCAATAATATTGTCCAAATACCACTAACATATGGAGAAGAAAGGCATAGGAAAAACAAATATTATAAACCACAAAGGAGAGATAATAGAAATTTTAGAACAAAGAAAAGATATATCTTAAGAAGGTCAGACAATAGAGCCCCATTCTTGCATAAAAGAAATGTAAGAAGATATAATCCCAAGAAAACCTATGATAAAACATGCAGGTGTTTCATATGTAACTCTCCTGATCATCTAAGTAGAACTTGCCCTAATAAAGATCAGAAAAGGTATTCCAGTAAAAATTAAGAACAACAGAGAGTGTTAATTATTGATAGTGTTAATGAAAATATATTAGTATGTGATGATGAAATAAAAGACAACGAGTCAATATATTCAATTATAGAAACAGATGAAGTAGAAAATGAGGCTCCAGAATATGAATCAAGTGAAGATGAAATAGACCTAATAGATGAAATAGCCGGTTTAAAAATTGAAATCATGAACCAAGTAGATTGCGAACATGATTGGATTAGAGGAAAAGGTGATTATAACATAAAATGTGCTTTCTGTATATATTACCCAAGCCAAGATAATAGGTTCACATGTAGCTTGTGTTTAAAACAAGCATGTGCCTCATGTCTAAGAGCCAGTAATCAAAAGTGGAGACAAGAAATAGAATTAGAACCAGAAGAACGAATATTATCCAGTAGGGTTAGAAATTTAGAAAATAGAATAAATAAGCTAGAAGCGGAGTTAGAAAAACTTAAAGATGAGTTAGAAAATGGTAAGAAGGAAGACAATAGTGTTGCTAAAATCACGGAAATGAAAGAGCAAATGATAACAGTAAGGGATAAAAAAGGAGACAAATTAATACAATTGAAAGATGCAATTACTAGTTTTGGGAATAAATATATTGTTCGATTACCATTCAAAGAAGTGTTAGGAATAAGGATTCCAGTTAGGATTGTTCTTAAGCCAAATATTTCATATAAAATACTAGCACTATTAGATACTGGTTGCACTAAGAACATCATCCATGATAAATATTTTATGAGATGTCCCGAAATAGTTGAAACTATAGACGATAATAAAGCTGAAGTATCTACCGATATGTCAGGAATAAAGAAGATACATAATCAGCTAGCATATAATATTGAAGCTTACATAAATGGCACAAAATATATAATAGATGAAATTACAATAAGAGATTTGTTAGTAATAAATGATGACATGATAATAGGGTTAAGATTTTTACAACAATCTTTACAAACCACAATTATACATGAAGAAGGGGTAACATTTATCCCTTATCAAGATAATGTTCCATACATATCTGAAGTAAGAAAACAAAGAAAGTCTTTACAAAATGTAGAAATATCTAATTTAGATGATGAATATAGCACAAGTCCAGATCCCCTTGAATTCTGTAAAGACGAAGAACTTAGTGAGACCATAGAAGAATATCATATAGAAAATACATGTACAGAATGCATTGGGTTGCAATCATTCTCTCCAAATTGGTATAGAGATATAAAATCCAAAATGGATATAGATAAGATTGTGCAAAGACTAGAAAGCATTCAAATTATTGGAGAAATACTAATGAAGCATTGGGATAAGAACTCTATAGTTTGCAAAATAAATATCATAAATCCAGATTATATAATTAAGTCAGGACCAATAGAAGCTACTCCTAAAGATATCGAAGAGTTCAAAATGCATATTTAAGAGTTATTAAAGTTAAAAGCTATAAGAGAAAGCAGAAGCCCTCATCGGTCTGCTGCATTTATAGTTAGAAATCATGCTGAAGAAGTTAGAGGTTAATCTAGAATGGTAATTAATTTTAAAAGGCTTAATGATAATACAGTTGACGATGCATACAACATACCTAATAAGCAGGAATGGATTAACAGAATACAAGGAAGTAAATATTTCTCTAAATTCGACTTAAAGGCAGGATTTTGGCAAGTAGAAATGGTTGAAGAATCTATTCCCTGGACAGCATTTACTTTTCCACAAGGCCATTATGAATGGCTAGTAATGCCATTAGGTCTAAAGAATGCACCTGCACTATTTCAAAGAAAAATGCAAAATATATTTAATGAGAATCAAGCATTTATATTGGTATACGTAGATGATTTGTTAGTATTCTCAAAATCATACAAAGAGCATATAGCCCATCTTTAAGTGTTCTTTCGAAAGGTAGAACAAAAAGGGATCATACTATCCAACAAGAAGATGGAAATTTGCAAAGAAAAAATAAATTTCCTTGGTCATGAAATATGAGAAGGAAAGATATATCTACAAGATCATATTGCAAAGAAAATATTAGAGTTTCCTGATAATTTGAGTGATAAAAAGGTTTTACAGCAATTCTTAGGAATTGTAAACTATGCGCGAAACTATATAGATAACTTAGCAAAGCTAGCAGGACCTTTATATGCTAAATTAAGAAAAAATGGTCAAAGATACTTCAATTCTGAAGATATAAAATTAGTAAAGGCCATCAAAGAAAAAGTCGAGAATTTAAAACCCCTAGAATTGCCTCTAGAAGACAATTATTTCATAATTGAGACAGATGCATCTAAGGTAGGATGGGGTGCGATACTAAAACAAAAGCCCAATAAATACTCTCCAAAGGCAGATGAAAAAATATGCAGACATGCTTCAGGAAGTTACAAATTAAAGACGGCAAATAATATTGATAGAGAAATTCTTGTAGTTGTAAATGCAATAAATGCATTTAGGTTATATCTAGGATTTAAAGAATTTACAGTACGAACAGACTATGAAGCCATATGTCGATATTACAATAAAATTAATAGTAAGAAAAGCTCAACCAGAAGATGGGTCTTATTTGAAGACACCATAGCTGGGAATGGTTATAAAGTTACTTTTGAGCATATTAAGGGAAAGGATAATACCTTACCTGACATATTTTCTCGTGCATCAAATTTGCAGATATGAGGAAAGGATTATTCCACACCAAGGAGGAATATATCTTCTTTGCAGAAGAAAATAGGTTGATAGTATTTCAGCCAAATACATTCAATTTCAAGCCAAAGGCTCATATCAAGCTTGAGAAGTTCAACGCTGCATATTGGATAATTTCTGGTTCCAATATACCACCAAAAGAGAGGAAATGGGATATATGTTATCAATTCTGAATAGCTTGGCAGAATATTTTAGCGAACTAAACAAAAAATTGCCAAAGCCAGAAAAGACTGAAATACCAAAAGGAGAAACACTATATCTTATATTTGATGGAAACAAACCTGGCATATATTTGGAATGGGAAAATATTATGATTGAAAAATTAGATGCAAAAAGAAAAGGACAAGATTTAACATTCAAAAGATATTATAGTATAGATGATGCCTTACTTTGGGCAAAAAAGGTATTAGGACCAGATTATTATATTGACCCAAAGGCTAAAGACTATATCCAAATGAGAAGAGGCATACCTGCTTCACCAACTCCCACAAAGGGGCAGGCATCAAGCTCAAAAAATGTAAAGAAGGAAGAATCCCCAAAATATAAGACATATCAAGAATGCCTTCTAAAGGGCTTGACCCTTTAGACAGTGAATACATAGATCAAGAAATGGATAAAAAGTTTGAAGAATTTTCAAAGATAATAAAGAAAGAATTAAAGGAGGAAATATTAAAAGAATTAAGGCAAGAAATGGATGAAAATTTTGAAGAAATAAAGAAAGAATGTGATGAAAAATATGATTTCAATCTCTTAAATGATGATGATCATATGGACATAGCAGGGCATGGGCAGCGGCCTGAATAAAGCCCAGCTGCATATATTGATATTGCTATCAATTATTCGGGCGCGGAGGACCTATAGCCGACCCGAATATTGATAGAAATTCCCATAATAGATCCTTTAAATATTGATAAGGTATTATCAATCATATGGGCAGGGAAGACCCCCTGCAAAAAAAGTGAAAAATAATATATATATATATATATATATATATATATATATATATATATATATATATAAACAAATAATAATATTAAGCAATGCTGAAAATGTAAGCAGCCTTGGCATGTATGTACGCATACACTAGCACAAGGATTCTTGAAGGCAGAACAGGCTCTCAAGGCTAATCGCATGAAGATCTGTATGGCCGAAGAGCAAAGACTGGTTCACAAAGCCCAGCCAATTATTCACCGAGAGATAATGCCACGTGAAGAAAGCAAAGATTCCTGAAGATTTAAGCTTGTCGGCACTCTCTTGCACTTTTCTATATTATTAAAAGGACAAGCGTATATCCTAGTAGGACACATGTGCATACTACCGTGTGTAAAATAAGTGAAGGAAGGCTCCCGAAGGCCAATCTCCCGCGAGGGGTGGCTGCAAGGTGGCCTTCGGGAGCCTTCCTTCACTTATTTTACACACGGTAGTATGCACACGTGTCCTACTAGAGTATACCCGTGTCCTTCTAATAATATACAAGCTTTAATCTTCAGGAATCTTTGCTTTCTTCACGTGGCATTGTCTCTCGATGAATAATTGGCTGGCCTTTGTGTACCAGTCTTTTGCTCTTCGGCCATACAGATCTTCATGTGATTAGCCTTGAGAGCCTCTTCTGCCTTCAAGAATCCTTTTGCCAGTGTATGCGTACATACATGCCAAGGCTGCTTACATTTTCAACATTGCTTAATATTATTATATATATTTTTTTTTTTTATTTTAACTTTTTTTTACAGGGGGTCTTCCCTGCCCATATGATTGATAATACCTTATCAATATTTAAAGGATCTATTATGGAAATTTCTATGAATATTCGGGTCGGGTATATATATCCACCGGGTGGTAGGATGGATTTTCCATATATATATATATATATATATATATATATATATATATATATATATATATATATAATAATGCTATTCATCATCCAGGGTGCAGAATAAGTTATTCTTCACCCGAGGTAATCTTACAATCATTTTATAATTAAATTACGTTTGGAATTCAAATAGTTACATTCCTATTGATTCACTACGTAAAATTTTGCATAAAAAAGTAAAAATAGAGGTCATAAGACAAGAAAATTTACAGTTTATGTGTATTTTACACTATGTTTTTACGTTCGTAATTTTACATAACGTAAAATATTTTTTACGACGATTATATATTTTCTTACAGTCTCTTTTTACATCGGAAATATGACAAAACTTACATAACGTAAAATTACGATGCATTGATGGTAAAATAGAGGGGGTGAAGAATAATTATTCCTCACTCAGGGTGACGAATAGTCAATCCATATATATATATATATATATATATATATATATATATATATATATATATATATATATATGGAGAGAGAGGGAAAAAATGAACATCGCAACCTAAAAACAAAAGGGAAAAAGCCAAGACTAAAACACACAAGAGAGGGCAAAATAAAAAAAACGCGATGCCAAAGAGCAGCATACAACAGGCCAACAAGAGGGGCAACAACGAGCCGTACAACAGGAGGAGGCCGCCAGCAACATAGAGCAGCCCACACGCAGCCCACACACGAACAAAACCACAGCCGTGCAAAGACAACAGATGGCAAGAAAAAAACAAGTGCAGTACGAATCTTAAAGCCTTCAGATCATGTGGTGGAGAGGTTAGATGTGACATAGTTAATTTTCATCTAGATGTGAGTTAGCCAATCGGATAAATATAACATAAGAGCTCTTAGGTCACTAATTCTATAAAGAAAACGTATGTCTCTCCCCAAGCAAGTGGAAGTATTGGATCAAGTCGACACAGATGTTGTCATTCGCTAGAGAAAAAGGTGGGCATTTGGTCTTGCTCCTTTGTTGAGTGCATGAACCTGAACCTGATCTTGTGGCAAGCACAATCACTGGCCAATTAAGAAGAATATAAAGCGAAGAACCCGTGCAGCTGCTTCCTAGCCGCCGGCCTGCTTTTAAGCACGGGTGAATTAGATAAAGCCGCCACTGCCTTTAATCATGACGATGCATTCTAAACAAATTTCTAACGGTAGAGAAAGCTGCATGCATGATCAGTGCAAGTGGGGGAGCAATACATAAAAGTAGCAGTGTCTAGCTAAGGCGTAGCAAGGCGAGTATTATAGTCTAGGAGAGTTGTGTGAGGAAATTTTCCTACTGTGATGATTGTTAGAAGTAACTAACCACATGTTAATTAAGGGATCAATCCCTGCCTGTTCTAACTGCAGGCAGTTGCCTAGTGTCGCGTCGATGGGTTTCTGCTGATAACTGCCATCTCTTTCAAGCACACGCCCCCCTTCAGAGCGTCTCGATCTCCGCCCTGTATAAGAGGCATCTTCATCAACTAAAGAAACTGCTGATCATTTACTCTTGGTCGTCATTTGCCTCTGTTTACAGTTGCTTTCAGCAGTGATCAGTAATTAACGGCATCTGCTGATGTGTCAAAGTCGAAAGCTAGCCTACACATCATAGTTAGGTTGCTTAGGGCATGAACAAGGCCGACCCTCAAATCACTCACATACATCCGAACCGCACAGTCCGGACGTGTTGTGCCATTCAACACGGGTCTGTATCAATCCGCGGGGCGGTCCCGATACACCTTCTTTCGCAAACAAAAGACAAATTTGTGGGGGTTTACGGGCGTCCGGACAATACCCACGCCCGTTTCTGACAACCTTGGCTCACACAAACACTCCTCCCTCGCCCGCGCGTTCCTGTCCGGCGCCAGTTGCCTGCATTCATGTCAACTCACGGCGGCCGCTCTACATTGAAGTCAGCTCAGAGCGGACGCGACTTCTCATTGTCTATGCCTGCCATTGAAGCAGCGTGCCGTCCAAGGGCGCCACCCGCTGCATGCCCGGCTGAACATGCTTCCTCGCCGCATTCAAACGGCAGAAAACTACCCGCCTTCCTCCATTAAACCCGTGTGTGCCTAGATACCTACTCCGGCCACAAGTCCGTTCGCTAGCAGACCGGCATTAAACACAACGCCAGTTGGCTCCTCGCGTCCGCCCGCTATTTAAACGATGCCAGCCGTTGCGCAAGAACCGAACCACACTTTTGTTCCCCATTTCTTCCTTGAACAATTTTCTCCATGGCACCCGGCGAGCAGGCAGAAGAGTTCTCCGGCATAAAAGCCGCCTGGGTGGCCCGTCGATCCCACCGGTCACAAGCCCAGCATCTGTCTGTTCCACCTCCATCGACGCTCTAGGCTAGCTCGCGGAGGCTGAAGCTCCAAGCCGACACGTGGTTCAACTCACCAAGGAGTGGCTACTGTGGACGACGTTGTGTCGTACCCCACCTCCCATGCCTGCGACCGCGCCATCTGCCATTAATGCATGCGTAACCGCTCCTTGCCGGCAGAGAAAGAAAATGGCTACGTGGACATCCACGAGGCGGCAGCAAGCATGAAGGCCACCACCGAGGCAACGCCGGCATAGACAACCGGTCTCTTACCCTTTGGGTAGGCCACCGTTGCCTCCCTACCTAAAAAACCAACCCTGATCCGTGCATCTTAGGGCACCCTTCCCCTCCGGTTGAAGCATCAGCAGGCGGTTCCACTCCATTGAGTAGTGGGGAAGCGAGCCGCCCATTGCGCTAAGGCATATACCTCCGAGGCTCATAGCCGCCAGACATGGAAAAGACAATGGATATCCGCCGCAACCGGCATTAGACTAGTCAATGGTATCCATGTCGTCGGAATGGAAATCCACCGGCACCGGGCGTAGACTAGTTTTATTTTTGTCCGGTATTGTTCTTAGTTAAAATAACATAAAAAATGTAATGAATTTCATCCTGTTTTATGAAATCTGATCTTGTGTCTACATGTATTTCATCCGATTAGTTTAAAAAGTGATTGAAATGTAGGACGGACAACGTTGATGGCGATCTCCAGCGTCATTGTCTGCGGATTAATTCCCTGTACGCGGACAGACGCGGGAACAAATTTACGGGTCAAACTTTGGAGATGCCCTTTAGATAAGCCACACTCACATTGCTCTACGCCTCTGCCTGGATCGTCGTTAGCCGCCTCCCTGCAAGTTGAGGAATCTGCTGTACGTTTGCTTTCAAAAAAACATCTCCGGATGCATGCATGTGTACGCATGCCTGCATCGGCCAATCATTTTCCTCCTTTCAAATATTTGACTTGACCACCTGGATTTCAGGACGTAGGAGTGAATAGAGATGAAAATGAAGTGGAAAGTTTCTGTTTTTCCGGATAAAAAATGGAAACGAAGAGGAAATATGAAAACGGAAACGGAATTTTGCAAAATGAAAATGGAAATGGAATTTTTTATGCGGAAATGGAAACAAAAACGGAATGGTGTTTTTCGGTGGAACACACGTGGAAACGGAACTTTCCATTTCCGTCAATATGGAATTTCCGTTTCTTCCATAGGGCCATGGCTGCTTTGTAGCCCAACTACCAAACAACACACAATGACACAATGAGTAGAATGAGCATAATGTATCATTTGAGTACCAACTTTTACTACCACACACATACTCAGCTAGACTCTATACTGAATTGTCATGTACTACTATAATACTATCCTATATTACCAACACAACCATATCATTTTGTAGCCATGTTAAGGATTCCATCAATTTGTTTGTTTTTATGTATTTTGCTATGATTCAAGGGGGGTTTAAGTTCCGGTTAACACACAGTTTTGATTCCATGTCCGCTCTGTATTCACTCCGTGTTTGTTTCCGGTAGTATATGTTTTCGCATTCATTTTCGGGGTTTCTGTATTCGTTTCCGCTTTTATAAAAAAATATGAAAACAAATATGATAGCATTCAGTTTCGTCCGTTTCTGCGCCGTTTTCATCCTTAGGAGTGAATTGGGAGATGCCAGATACGTCTGTAAGACTGTTTCCGTAAGCCCGGTCCGTAAGTCTATCATTTTCGCATCTGCATGCGCGGTAGTTTCCAGCCGGTGCAGGTGCATGATCGATCGAGCTCTATGTCAGCCAGATAAGATCACGCTCGCCTATAAAACCCCATGCACACCTCCAACCTCAACACAGGCAGAGCCACAGCCACATCCTAGGTCACCATGGCTTCTTCTCCCTCTCCCTCTGCTGCTCGTGCCCTGCTCGTCCTCGCCGCAGCAGCTCTGGTGCTGTGTCAGCCGAGGCTGGCTCGCCGCCGCTGGCCAAGGGGCTGTCGTTCGACTTCTACAGCGCCAAGTGCCCGCAGGCGGAGGCCATCGTCTTCTCCTTCCTCAAGGACGCCATCCGCAAGGACGTCGGCCTCGCCGCCGCGCTCCTCCGCATCCACTTCCACGACTGCTTCGTGCAGGGCTGCGACGGCTCCGTGCTCCTCGACAAGACCAACGGCGTCGACAGCGAGAAGGTGTCTCCCCCGAACGTCACGCTCCGTCCGTCGGCGTTCAAAGCCATCAACGACATCCGCGCCCTGCTCCAGAGGGCGTGCGGCGGGCCCGTGGTCTCGTGCGCCGACATCGCGGCCCTCGCCGCGCGCGACTCCGTCCACCTGGCCGGCGGTCCGCGGTACGCCGTCCCGCTCGGCCGCCGCGACGGGCTCGCCCCCGCGTCCCTGGAGACCATCTTGGGCGCGCTCCCGCCGCCGACCTCCAAGGTCCCCGTGCTCCTCAGCTTCCTCGCAAAGATCGGCCTGGACGCCGACGACCTGGTGGCGCTGTCCGGGGCGCACACGCTGGGGATCGCGCACTGCGGCTCCTTCGAGGAGCGGCTGTTCCCCAAGGAGGACACCACCATGAACAAGTGGTTCGCCGGCCACCTGAAGCTCACCTGCCCGCGACTCAAGGTGGACAACTTCACCGCCAACGACATCCGCACGCCCGACGTGTTCGACAACAAGTACTACTTGGACCTTCTGAACCGGCAGGGCCTCTTCACCTCCGACCAAGACCTGCACACCGACGCCGGGACCAAGCCCGTGGTCACCAGGTTCGCCGTCGACCAGGGCGCCTTCTTCGACCAGTTCGTCAGGTCCATGGTGAAGATGGGGCAGATCAACGTGCTCACCGGCAACCAGGGCCAGATCCGCACGGACTGCTCCCTGCCCAACGCTGCCCGCAGCGCCGGTGACGAGCTGCCCTGGTCTGTTGTCGAGGCCGTCGAGAGCTTCGTGTTGTAGTTAGTGGGCTTTAGTCGGTTCATCTCTAGCTGTTTGTTTCCTCCGCAATGGTTTGGACGCTGGATGTCAGAGTGATCGTGTGTAAGTTTGTCAAGCAATGAGAAATATTACTGTGGCCCTCGTGTAATCGAATCCAGAAATACATGGTTTGCTAACTTGGGAGAAGAAGATTTCTCTTGTCACCTTTGTTAATGATGTCCTGACTTTTAAGATCATCTTTGGAGCTGGCCAAAATTACAATGGATATATGCCACTGGTCCACGAGTAGAACGATGATAACATTCGTGCAAATATCACGGTAAATTTTTTAACTATTACTTCCTCCGTTCCAAATTACTCATTTGAACTAAAACCATGACGAGTAATTTGGAACAGAGGAAGTATGTCACTAGTCCATTTTTACTATCTGTTCCTATTTTGTCAAAGTTTTCTGTGGCAAAAGGGAAATAGAATCATGGAAGTCCGTGCATCCTAATTAGATAACTAGCTTCTACTTCCTGAATCCTTCATGTTTATATATGAGCATCTGTGATTCCTTGTAGTTGCTTCATTGGTAGTCAAAGTTGGTTCCGCAACATCATTCGAAAAAAGTTGCTTCTGCAAGTCGATTCTGGGAATTTGAGTGCTTGTAAAAGTCTAGGCCACAACTTTAAAAATCATATGCAAGGAGAACAATTATTTTTATTTAATTTTTATAGAATTGAAATCACCTGGTTTGAATTAGCATTTCAATGAGGCAAAGTAAACATACTGCCTATGTGGGAAAAAGGTTGGTATCTTGGTATTAGCTTTAGATGTGATCACTAATGCTTATTGGTTGTAATTGTGGTTTCAGAAGTACCATGATAGCAGTCACCATATATTAGCCAAGTTGCATTTTTGTTGGGTACATCAAGATGAAGATCAAGAGAAAGCATCATGTTAATTGATGTGGAATGGATGATGCCAAGCCTCTTGAAGTACTCTGAGAATGTGTTCTTTTTGTTTGGTTCCTTAGTCATGGCCTCATGAGGTCCATTTCTTCAGTGAAACTAAAGCACTTCATGAGGTCCATTTCTCTAGTCAAACTGAAGCACTTCATGATAGCTTGTTTTCGCTTTTGGATTAACTGCAATGTATCGTCTCACCCTTTATGCTCCATGCGTGAGTCGTACATATCCTCATTAGATGTACCAACGCCTATGATGGTTCTAAACCGAAATAATACAGTATATGTATGTTTGATCGACGTGCAACTAATAGATCCTATGTTATAGCATACACCCACATTAATGTACATGATGAGTGAGAATGGGAAGAAAACATGGCAGGCAAATTGCCGAAGCAAGATAAGTGCGCACAGTCCCGCCTAGGTGGCTCCCCAGCCTCTAGTATCAGTACAAACATGACCATGGCACCAGGGATCTTAGATGCCATCGGGGGAACACTTGGTGTTTGGGTTACTAATGTGAGGTATGGGAAAGCAACGCAAGGCTATTACTTCACTTGTACATCTATTTATAAGGAGTTGTAGGTGGTAGCATATGGAAATTGGAAATGCATTTTTGCAAATTTGATAATGTTAGAAGGGAAAGAGGGGATTGGTGGAATAGTCGTTGTATTGTTTGAGCCTCATGGGCATATATATAGGAGTACATGATCTACTTGGAGTACAAGGCAAGCCAGAATATTTCCTAGTAACCTATGTTTCCTAATGCAATCACGTTACTCAATATCCCCCCGCAGTCACAAGGTAGCGACGCAGACGGTGAGACTGGAGAAGAATCCGAAGGCACGCCGACGAACACCCCCCCACAGTCGTAACGGTCGACGCATCGCGGAGTCATGGCTGGAGTGGAAACCAACGAGGTTGCTCAAGCAGGCGGTAGCCCTTTGTGCCGTTTGTCGATGTAGCCAAGAGCGTGGGTGGTGGAGCCGTGGTCAAGGTAGCCGTGCGAAGAATGCCATGGTCGATGTCGAGTCAGGGTGGCCGGTGTCGAGGAAGTCGCCGTGGAGCCGCGGGCGCAACAGGGCGCCGAGTTAGTCATGGGCGCAGTGGTGACGAGGTAGTGGTGCACCGGAAGGATGATGGTGTTGACGACGCGTCGCGGCGGGTTTGCCAAGCCCGGGGACACATCATGGACGAAGGCACGCACCGGTGTTGCCAGCACCGGGCATGCGTAGACGGACGAAGACGAAGTTGACGAAGCGCCGACCAGGCTTGCCAGGCCCGTGGACACGTCGTGGATGAAGGCACGCATCGGTGTTGCCAGCATCGGGCATGCGTAGACGAGGGACCTGCACAAGCTGTACGCCATGTCGGAGAAGTTGGAGGGGCCAGCAGAGAAGAACTCGACGACGATTGCGGCGTCCATCGGCGCGGGGCCGATGTTGTCAACGGTGGTCGGAGTAGACGAAGTGGTCGGGGTAGATGACGGCGACGCTGGCGATGGGCTGGTGCTTGGACGAAGACGAAGGGGGTGGACGGGCGGCGGCGGCGGCTACGGAGGTAGCGGCGGCGGCGGCCAAAGAAGAACGGCGGCGGCGGCCTGACGGCGGCTAGGTTAAAAGTGCGGCGGCGGTGCTCGAAGTAGGCGAAAAACCCTGACAGCGTGACGAAGACCGGCGTGGATGGTGGCGTTCCCGCGCCAAGGGAGACGGCGCGGCACATACCACGGGAGGTCGGCGCGCGGTGACGGCGGAGTGGACCGCGGGCCGCGGCGCTACGGCCCGAAGGGGCGACGCAGCGGCGGCAGGAGGGTCGGGGCGATGGCGGGAAGACCTCGGGGCTGCTGCGGGGACCGCGGGCCGCAACGCTGCGGCCCGAAGGGGCGACGCAACGACGGTTCGCGAGTCGGTGCAGCCGCGGGGACGGCCTCGGGGCGGCGGCAGGGACCGTGTATCACGACACTACGGCCCGAAGGGGCGACGCACGGGTCGATGCAACCGTGAGGAGAACCACAGGGCGGCGGCGCTGCGGCCCGACGGGGCGACGCAGCGGCAGCCCAATGCTCGATCGGTGGAGAGGCGCGCTGAACTCGGGGACGATCTTCACGGGACCTCCGGAGGAGCGCGTAACCGACGGGCCAGGTCGGTCGTGCGGCGTAGATGAGGCAGATCGCCGCGGCGAGCGGGTGATCAAGTCAATCGCGCGCGAGGTCGGGGACGCCGCTCGGTGGAGGCGTGGTGGCGGCGGAGTCCGAGATGAAGCCGGTGACGACGGACGGCGTGAGACGTCGTGCGGACGAGCTTGTCAGCACCGGCACCCGGGCTGCCAAAGCAACGCCGGCGCCCGGGCAGCGAGGCCCGAGCGACCAACGGAGCAGCGGCGCCCGAGTTGAGGTAGCCGACAAGCCTGCGCAGGCGTCCCGACGCAGCCGAGGAAGAGGCCGACGAGGTAGACCGCCGGGCCGCCGTGCAGACGCGGCGGAGGCGGGTAATGTGGATCGATGGGTGGGCCGGCGCGCGAGCAACGACTATGATTGGCTGTCGCATGGCGCGTGGCCGCCGGGTCGGGGCGATGCAGGTGTCCCGGTCGGAGCAGGGCAGTGAGGGCCGGCGCAGGGCGACGGGCGGACCGACGTGCGGATGACGGCTGGCCCTGACGGGCCGCCTCGGCGCGCGTGGCCGCTGGGTCGGAGGAGAGGCCGGCGGGTCTTGCCGGGGTCGGAGTAGAGGCACTCGGGGTAGACGGCGGCGGTGGGCAACACAAACCGATCAAGAATAGATCGGAAAACCAAAAAGAAACCGCGCGATCAAGATGACCGGCGGGAGAAAGAAAACCCCGGAGCAAGGCTCGGGGAAAAGACTCTCTAGGGCAGCCGGTCAACACGACCGGCGGACAAAGCCTAGGTACGGGCGGCGCGGCCCCCGTCGGCGGTCATGGAGGCCGGCCGCCCCGGGGGAGGCGCGCAGGTGCGGAAGCGGCGGCGGCTAGGGTTTAGGATCGACTTGCGATAGATACCATGTTAGAAGGGAAAGAGGGGATTGGTGAAATAGCCGTTGTATTGCTTGAGCCTCATGGGCATATATATAGGAGTACATGATCTACTTGGAGCACAAGGCAAGCCAGAATATTTCCTAGTCTAACCTATGTTTCCTAATACAATCACGTTACTCAACATATAAGAATTGATATTTTTAATTTGGTGCTCCGTCGTTTTAGTTTATTAGACCCGTCTAAAAAATTGATTTTCTAATTTGTAAGCTCCTTTCCTTTGGAAAAATAGGCAAACATTAATTTCATCTATCTTAAATTATATATATCTTTTTTCGCGTGAAACAGAAGAGCTTTATTAACCAGGAATAATGTTGGGGCACTCCTGATGCATTATATCTAGAATTGTATCATATGCATTAATATTTGGCACAACTCCTCTCATGGCTTGCATCTTAATGTAGTATCTAAAATAGCTCGTAGTTAATATGTTTTGTGCGAGAAAAAAATATACAGAGAAGCACAACCGGATGTGGGCACGTGGCTTTCAGAATAAGCCTTTTTTAATTCAACTTGTAGTATGAACAGTTAAAATGAGTTGCTTTAAAAAAACAGTTAAAATGAGTTCTCAAAAAAAATGAACAGTTAAAAATGAGAGCTCCTAGTGGGCACTCGTTGCAACGAGGTGTCGCCCAAACGCAACAGGGCCGGGCTCATGTTGGCGCTAGCATTGTAGTGCCATTTTCCATTTACGTATTGTAGCGGTTGATACCCCGTTTCACCAAAAAAAGCGGCTGCAATAGAAAGTTTTTAAAACATGTGAAATGAAGAAGATGAATATTTTCAAACGCTTTTTTTTGAACATTGTTAAAAAAACAGTTCTAAAAAGCAAACATTTAAAAAATGGAAATGGTTGTTGAAATAGCGAATGATTTTTAGAACTTCTGTAAAAACAATTAGTTGTATTAAATATTTTTTGAATTTTGTGAAAACTTATTAAAAACACGTACATTTTCAAAAAACTAGAAGATTCTTAAATTTTAGGAGTAGTTTTTTAAAAATTGAACATTTTATAAAACTAAAACAAAAAAATATAAAACTAAAATGAATTAACGAAAGAAAACGAATAAAAATCTTAGGAAAAAGAAACATGAAAAAACCAGATAAGATCTAGAAGGTTCCTAAAGCCGGGAATGCTGGAGTAGCTAATTGAGCCGGCCCATGAGTGCACTTCATGTGTGTTCCATTGAAACTTTTCTTTGTCGTACAAAGCAACAAGTATGATTCGCCCTTAAAAATTGATGGGTTTCCAAACTGACGGACCGGCAGATTTAGACTTAATTTGGACCAGAAAACCGGGCTAGGCTACATGCGCCAACCTCCTGGGGCCAGTTCTTCTCACAAAGAAGTATTTGACTATTTTTCCTATTTTATACTCCCTCCGTATCAAAATAAATGTCTCAACTACTCCCTCCGTTTCTAAATATTTGTTTTTTAAATATTTCAAATGGACTATCACATACGGATGTATATAGATATCTTTTAAAGTGTAGATTCACTCATTTTACTCCGTATGTAGTCGCTTGTTAAAATCTCTAGAAAGACAAATATTTAGAAACGGAGGGAGTATGTACTAGCGTTAGTATAAAGTGGTACCAATGTTAAGACACTTATTTTGAGACAAAGAGAGTATATGCTTGCACAGCCTGAAGTTATCCGATATTTCCTATTCTATACTATATGCTTACATCTATAACCTTTCAAGCAAAAAAGTGAATAATTTCTAGAACTTATGTAAAAAAATTAATAGTATTAAATACTTTATGAATTTTTTGAATATTTATTAAAAACATGTAAGTTTTCAAAAATCTAGAAGATTCTTAAATTTAGGAGTAGTTTCTTAAAAAATTGAACATTATATATAATAAAAACAGAAATATATATAAATAAAAATGAATAAACAAAATAAAAACGATAAAAGTCTTAGAAAAAACAAATAGGAAAAAGAAACATGAAAAATCCAGATAAGACCTAGAAGGTTCCTCAAGCCAGGAAAGCCAGCGTAGCTAATTGAGCCGGCCCATGAGTGCAGTTCATGTGTGTTTCATCTGCACTTTCTTTGTCGTACCTAGCGACAAATATGAATCAGCCTGAAAAATTGATGGGTTTTGAAACCGACGGACCGGCAGATTTAGACTTAATTTGGCCAATAAACCAGGCAAGGCTACATGCGCCAAGCTCCTCGGGCAACTTCTTCTCTTCTTCTTTTTTTTTTTTGCAGAGTAGAGGGAGTTTTATTCAAAATGTCATAGTGTTACAGTCGAGAGGCCACAAATCCTCAATACAAGGTGAAACCGAGCATAACCACACCGCTGTAGTCCGCTCGGACCGGCTATAATTGGCCAAACAATCGGCAACTCTATTCTAAGAACGACAAATTTTTAGAGGTACAAACTCCCTATTACTCATCAACTCCTTAATCTCTAGAACCAAATGACCGTAAGCCGAGCGAGTTAGACATCACTAGAGAGACTCGCCAAGGCTTCAGAAGAATCCGACTGAACGACGACTGGAAGAACTGAGTGTTGGATGGCCAAGGCCATACCCTGCATGAGTGCGTGAAGTTCAGCCTCCAGAGCGTCGTTGCAGTGGAACAGGACTCGGTAAGCTGCAAAGATGATCTGTCCTTGATGATTGCGCAGCACCATACCGGCAGCCGCTGAGTTATCTGCTACCTGGAAGGATCCATCAACAGTTAGGGCAACATAACCCGGGCCTGGCGCCGGCCAAGGTAGAGGTATATTTTCCTTTCTAGGAAGAACTGTTGGAATCGCCAAAGATGGCATTTGTCCTTTCAGAATTTTGTCCACAGAATAACGACCAGCAAGCTTGATTGATTTGTAATAACTGTCCAGGAATTCTACCGTAGTTGAAACAGGCGGAGCCTCCTTGCCATGAGTCTGGTCATTCCCTAGCTGCCAAATGCGCCAAACTAACATGATGATCATGTCCCGTACATCATTAGAACTTCTACATAGAAGATGCATAAGCCATTCCCTTCCGTTATCAAGCAGAACCTCGTCCGGTGGGAGTGGCCATCTGTCACGCATCTGCAACCAGATTCCTCGCGCATGATCGCATGCAACCAGGGCATGGAAGGTGCCCTCCTCATCTAGTCCACATAGTCGACAAGTAGATGTTGTGGGTATGTGACGTAGCACCTTACACTTTTGCGTGGGTAAAACACCCATAATAACTTGCCATGGAGTGATCTTCATCTTCTGCGGGACCGATGATTGCCATACGCAGTTCCATAGGGACCGGGATCCACTCGCGGACGCACTTGTTGCCCCTTCAGAAACTGTTGTGTTGTGATCGCATGTAACTAATATGTATGCACTTCTAACAGAGAAAACACCACT
This sequence comes from Triticum aestivum, assembly GCF_018294505.1. Taxonomy (NCBI): domain Eukaryota; kingdom Viridiplantae; phylum Streptophyta; class Magnoliopsida; order Poales; family Poaceae; genus Triticum; species Triticum aestivum. The sequence continues at coordinate 827,105,139 of NC_057801.1, read as the reverse complement.
CTTCTCTGGAAACCATGAGATGAAGTCAGATCGTTGTCTTGGAGAAGTACGAATTTTGAGAATATGCTGAACATCCATCTCCCAAAAAAATTCATGGAGGCGATCAGCCCTCCATGCCCCATTAGCATCCAGAAACGCTGAAACACGATTGAGATGGCAGGAGCCTTTTGGGGTGATCGGCCGGAAGGAAGAAGGCCGTGGGATCCAAGGATCTCGCCACGTCCGGATATGCTCCCCGTCCCCCACCCGCCATATGACACCTTTTTTGAGCAGCTCCAAACCATGCAGAATACCTTTCCACACTGCTGATCCAGAGATTGAAAATACTATATCCAGCAACTGACCTTGAGGGTAATACTTTGCCTTCATTAGTCTCGCAACTAAGCTGTCAGGAGAGTCGAGGAGCCTCCAAGCTTGCTTAGCCAGCAGCGCTTGGTTGAACGCTCTCATATCCCTGAAGCCCATGCCCCCCATAGATTTGGGGAGTATCATTTTGTCCCAACTTGTCCATGCCATTTTCTTCTTCCCATTCTCCACTCTCCACCAGTATTGGCGCATCATACGGGTGAGCTCATCACAAACCGAGGCTGGAAGCTTGAACACACTCATAACATAAGCTGGAATAGCTTGAGCCACGGATTTAATTAAGATTTTGTTACCTGATGACATATATTTCTCACTCCAATCAATTAGTCTCTTCCTCAGGCGTTCTTGTATTTTTTTTCAAACTTGCCTTTGTGCATCCTCCCTTCCGGGACTGGAAGACCTAGGTATCTAGGCTCAAACACTTCCTGAGTAATCTCCAACACGCTCTTAATATTTGCCACAGTAGCCGCTAAGCAATTGTCTGAAAAAAGAATGGAACACTTCGAAGGGTTTATTAACTGGCCCGTGGCCGTCGCGAAGGTGTTCAACAAATCTTTAACAGTGCCGCTTGCTGTTCGGTTGCTTGGAAAAATAACAGCGAATCATCCGCGAAAAGAAGATGAGAAATCTCAGGAGCCCCGCGACAAATTTTCACCCCTTGCAAGCCCTCTTCCCGCATAGTTTTACTGATCAAGGCAGAAAGGGCATCAGCCACAAATAAGAACAGAAAGGGGGACAGAGGGTCACCTTGTCGCAGGCCCCTCGAGGGGGAAAATTATTCCAGTAACTTGCCATTAAACTTTACTGAGTATTTGACAGAAGTAACACAAGCCATCACTCTCGAAATCCAGATGTCCAAGAAACCCCAATTCACAAGGGCCTTCTGAAGAAAGTCCCAGTCCACACGATCGTAGGCCTTGGAGAGATCCAGTTTATAAGCACACAAAGCCGGGGAGTTCTCCTTCACTGATTGAATATGGTGAATACACTCGAAAGCAATGATAGAATTATCAGAGATGAGTCTCCCTGGGATGAAAGCGCTCTGGTTCTCTGAGATGAGTTCATTAAGCATCGGCCGCAACCTATTCACCATGCACTTCGACACAATATTGTATACCACATTGCACAAACTTATTGGCCGGAAATCCTTTAGCTCCTTGGGGTGAGGAACTTCGGGGATTAACACAATAGATGTATCATTTACACCCTCCGGCATAATCCCTGTGCTGAAAAACTCTTGAACTGCCGCAATAATCTCCGGTTTGAGCACCGCCCAATTGCGTTGATAAAAATGTGCGGGAAAGCCATCACATCCAGGGGCCTTCAAGGGGCCAATTTGGAAGAGGGCATCAGAAATTTCCTACTCAGAAAATGCCTTGCAAAGGGCCTCATTCATCTCCAAAGTTACTTTCGGCGCGATGCAGTTAAGAACCTCATCTGCAACCAAGGTAGGATCCTTGGTGAAGATCTCCTTGAAGTAGGAGGACGCCATCCTCTCCATCTCCGTGGGGGCAGAGCACCAGGAGCCATCCGCCTTCATCAAACGCTGGATATGATTTCGCCTAGCTCTCCACACGGCCCGCCGATGTAAATATTGGGTATTTCGTTCCCCCTCCTTCAACCATGTGATACGGGATCGCTGAAGCCACATCATTTCCTCTCTGTATAACAGCTCATCTAACTGATTCATCTTAGCTCGGAGAAGAACCCGATCCGCGCCAGAGAGTTGTAGGTCTGCAAGCTGAGATCGGAGTAGTTCTATCTCCTTGAGAACATTATCGAAGTTTGCAGCACTCCATTGCCTCAAATCTGACATGATTTGCTTCAAAGCAGCCGCCACCGAGTTCAGGTTCCCACTAGGTTTACTAGTGGCCCACAATTTAGCAATTACCTCCGGAAGCGCTTGATGCCTCTCCCACATGATCTCATACCTTGGGCTTGCACACCTCCTCCAATCTCCCTACACTCCCATTAGTTGCACTAGGAGTGGGCTATGATCAGAACACGGCGAAGCTAGGTGCACAACCCTGGCCGCTGGAAACAACTCTCTCCATGCTTCATCCGCGCATGCACGATCAAGACGTACTTGCACATTGCGGTTACCATCCTGTCCATTATTGTATGTGTATGGAATACCACTGAAGCCAAGATCATCGAGCTCACAGAGACTTAGACAGTCTCGAAAGGCTGCCATCTAGGGCTCTGCCCGCATCGTCCTTGATAGATGCTCGTGTTGCCACAACGCCTCGTTGAAATCTCCGCAAACAAACCAAGGTGCCGGGGATGTAGCCCGTAGCCTGGTTAGATGATCCCACATGTTCTGTTTGTTCTCAACTCGTGGTTCCCCGTAAACAAACGTACTCCTCCACTCTATACCAGCACCAAAATCTGCCACTAAAACATCAATGTATCTCTGACAAGAATCCAAAACGGTGACTGAGAGAGATTTGTCCCAAAAGAGCGCTAAACCTCCACTCCGACCATCGCTACACACACCATGGAAACCCTTCAGACCAAGTCTCCATCTCAGCTTCTTCACTTTATTTGACGCTTGCCTGGTTTCACAAAGGAAAACAAGCTTGGGGTTATTGGCTTTTGAGAGGGCCACAACCTCACGAACTGTCCGGCGGTCCCCCCCCCCCCCCGGCAGTTCCATGCTAGAATATTCATTGCATTCGGCGGTCCTCCTCGAGGGAGGCCGCCGATTTTTCCTCGAACACCATTTGTGAGCTAATTCTGGCTCTCTTACTGTTTGAGCTGTTGGTAGGAGATGTATTTTCCCCACCATCCTCCCCCAAACCCTGAGTTAACACTAGTGTTGCGGGCGTGGCGTCCTTCTGTTTCTCCACAGCTTCCAGCTCCAAGGCCAATCGCTTCCGTGCCCCCGGATCCACTTGCATGTCCCTGACCACCTGCTTCGATGGACTAGTAGCCGTGTCAGCGAGATCGGGGTCCTGGGTCTTTTGCACACCCTTCTCCCTTGATGGTGTGAACTGTTGCTGCTTCTGCTTATCGTTGCCACGCCCAAACTCGTCCTATCTTGTTTTATTTGGCCCATCCGCATAGAGCCAAGGACCAAACTTCTTCTCCTTTTCATCATGAACGCCGGAGCCGCACTCCTTATAGTCATGTCCAACAAGACCACATACGCTGCAGAAACGAGCTAGCTTTTCATAACGAACTAGAAACACTTGCCTTTCCTCGGGCAACTTCTTCTCACAAAGAAGTAACAAAGAAGTATTTGACTATTTTTCCTATTTTATATATGCTTGCAAGGCCTGAAGTTATCCAATTTTTCCTATTTTATACTCCCTCCGTCCCAAATTTTTTGTCTTAGATTTGTCTAAATACAGATGTATCAAGTCACGTTTTAGTATTAGATACATCCGTATCTCGACAAATATAAGACAAGAATTTTAGGGACGGAGGGAGTATATGGTTACATCTATAACCTTTCAAGCAGAAGAATTCCAACTATAGGTATCAAATTTTTATGAGAAAGGTTATAGATGTATCCGTCTACTTAAGGGAAGAAGTAAGAAGTAATTGTGTTTCATCATTTGTTAAACTAAGCGGACTTGAGCATCGACAGCACCCCCCCCCCCGCCCCGGGGGCACGGAAGTGCAGCCCAAAATCCTAAAAATGGCTTAAGGGGAGTATTTGCTGCCTTTTGTAGAATGTTAGGTATGATAATTTATTATTTTTCCCAAAATCATTAATTTACTTTTCTTTTATCCGAAAACAATGTTTTTTCTCAGACTCTGGCGAGGCTAGACCTAGGCCTGGCCTCCAGCCCGATAATCAACATATACAAGGAGCACGGAAAAGACTGGATTTCTATTGATCCCGTTTCTTTTGGCAGAGTGATGACTTAAAAAGGAAGTATCAACTCACTAAACGGGATATTATTTGTCGACCAAAAGACCAAGGGGGTCTAGGTATCGAAAATCTTGAGATGAAAAACAGATGTCTTCTCGGCAAGTGGCTGTATAAGTTATTTGTAGAGTCGGAGGCCACGTGGGCGCAGATTCTGCGTAACAAGTACCTTCAATCCAAAACTTTGTCACAGGTGACAGTGAGGCCAACGGACTCACCTTTTTGGAAAGGGATGATGAGAGTTAAATCAGTCTTTTTCAACAGAACAAAGTTTATAGTCGGAAACGGTACTTCCATGAGATTCTGGGAGGATACGTGGCTAGGGGAGACACCTCTCGCGCTTCAGTATCCCTCCCTTTATAGCATCATGCAATGAAGAGACGCTTTCGTTGCTACCATGCTTCGGTCCACTCCCCTCAATATCCAATTTAGGAGAACACTTGCCGGAGCACGTTGGGAAGCCTGGCTCCATTTGGTGAGACAACTGATGGATGTGCAGCTTCCTCAACGGACGGATACGTTGAGCTGGAAATAAACCAGGAATGGAGAGTTCACGGATAAATCTATGTTTTTAGATGTGATCAACTCTAGCTCTATTCCTAGTTACAAACATGTTTGGAATGTCAAAGTACCTTTGAGGGTTAAAGTGTTTATGTGGTTTGTACATAAACAAGTCATTTTAACTAAGGACAATTTGACAAAGCGCAACTGGACCAGTTCTACGAGATGTAGTTTTTGTGATCGCGACGAGACCATCAAACACCTCTTTCTTGATTGTCCCATGGCGAAGATTCTATGGCGGACTGTTCACATTGCTTTTAATATTACTCCTCCAAATGATATCAATACGTTATTTGGGATGTGACTTGATGGGATAGAGACCCAAACAGCAAGACACATTCGTGTAGGAGTATGTGCTTTACTTTGGGCAGTCTGAAACTGCAGGAATGATTTGGTTTTTAACGGAACAACAAATACTCATTTTTTGCAGGTTATTTTCTGAGCTACTACGTTGATCCGTATGTGGTCGCTACTCACTCAGACGGAGGCCAGGGAGCATTTGGTTACTGGATCTACCCGATGGGAGATGGTAACTCAGCCTATATTCAGCCGGTTTGGATGGCGGTCATGTAATAGGATAGGCAATTAGTTTTCCTTTCTTCATTTTGCCTGCCAGCTGTGGTTTTTATTTTCCGCTCTTCGCGAGCCGTTTTGTGGTTCGTTTGTTTCAGACTTCATGACCTTTGTTGAACTTATTTGCTTATAATAAATGTGGCCGTATGCATCATTCTGATGCAGAGGCCGGGGTTGTACCCCTTTTTAAAAAAAAATACCCATCCATATAGATATATAAGGTTTCTCAAAAAAAAATGTAAGTATATAAAGTTGTAATGTACTTGATCTCTTGATCTTTTTATTGGTCCATGCTAGTTACAAATTCAAGGCTCACTGTTTTTTTGCACGTTCATCAGGACGGGATTCAGGTCCGCAGTGAGAGCATTTGCATGTGGGTGCACATACTCCATGACGGTAGCCTTCGGCATTGCAACATTTAACACAGGTTCTGTTAATTCGACCGATGCAATCTGGATCCTTAACTGGGTGTTGTGTACAACGCCTTGCATCTACATAATAATAATAATAATGAGATTTTGTTATAACATACAAGATAGATATTGTGAACCACTCGAGTACAAATATCATCTATCTTGAAGCACTGTCACCAGCATGCACCTCGATAAGGCTCGGCGTAATCTCTGCTTAGCCCCATACTAACCTGAATACACAAGGAGTGCCAGTATGAATACGTACATGACCATGGTACTGGCGATCTTAGAAGCCATCGCCGGAACACTTGGTGTCTGGGTTTACTAATCTGAGTTGTGGGGAAGCAATGCAAGGCTATTGCTTTACTTGTATATATATTTATAAGGAGTTATAGGTGGTAGCATATGGAATTAGAAATGTATTTTTGAATAATATATAAGAATCGATAAATTTAATTGGATACTCTCCCATCTCTAGTTTATTAATTTGTTTGTAATGGGGAGTATCATATACTAGTATCATCCATATGATACCAGTGTATGATACTAAATCCGTAATGCATGGTATCATAAAGGATTACATTTATAGCGATGCATGACACAAAGTAGCACATTATTTAATATGATATGGTATCAAAATATGATACCGAAGCCTCTCTTTCTTCATTTAATTTTATGCCACCTCATCAAAATTGCTTAGTTGGCATGTATGATACTACCTATGATACTACCATTACGACCAGCCTTAGACCAATCTAAGATCCTTGCTTTGGAAATAGGCAAACATTGACTACGTCCATATCAAAATTTATATATCTTTTTCTGCATGAAACAAGAGAGCTTTATTAATTAAATAGGAATAATTAACGCTAGGGCGCTCCCAAATCCCAATGCATTGTATCTACAATTGTATCATACACATTAATATTCTGATACAATTCCTCTAATGGCTTGTATCTTATTGTTACAATGGGAGTACCATAGCTAGTATCATACATGTCAATTAGATATTTTTGTTGAGACACTAGTAGAAAAAGGACCTAATGTGAGACACATTAGTCCCGGTTCAATTTTGGCCCGGTACTAATGGTACCATTAGTCCCGGTTCGAACGGCTATGCGTTAATGCCGGTTCGTGTTGAACCTTTAGTACCGGTTCGTGCCACGAACCGGTACTAAAGGGGTGGTGGCAGGCTGGCGTCAGGCCGGGGCCCCACGAGCCCCTTTAGTCCCGATTCTTGACACAAACCGGTACTAAAGGGCTAACTTTAGTACCGGTTTGTGCCACGAACCGGGACTAAAGGGGTCTGACCTATAGTCCCGGCTGGAGACACAAACCGGGACTAAAGGGCCCATTTTCAAACTCTACCACCCCCCCCCCCCCCCCCCCGCCCCTGTGGATCGCCTTTTCAGTTTTGTAAAAAGCAAAAGAAAATGATAAAAACTTCAAAAATTAAAATCCTTCGAGATGTAGTTATGTTACTACATCTACTAGTTAGGAAAATTAAAAAACTTAAATTTGGACATGTTTTGCAAAAAAGTGTTATGAAAATGTAAAACGGTCATATCTTTTGCATACGATGTCGAAAAAAAAACGCATAATATATCAAAAAAGTCAGCACGAAAATCCGCACCCGATTTTCACTGCCTACGGCCTGTTTGCAATTTTTTAGAATCCTCAAATTCTAAAAGGAAAAAAAGATATGCTCCAATTTCAGTTTTTTTTATTTTCATTAAATCTGGTCAAATTGTGGTCAAACTAATTATTCAAGAAATATTAGTGTTAATAAATAATTATTTTAGTTTTTGACTTTTGGTCAAACTATGGTCAAATCTGATCAAACTGTGGTCAAACTATGGTCAAACTACTTATTTAAGAAATATTTTGGTTACTAAATAATAATTATTTTTGAGAATAATAGTTTCAAACTAAAATGGTGAAACATGTGACTTCATGCTCAAGCTAAATTCCTGTGGGTTAATAGGATTGACAACTTACTATTGTCAGATAAACAACACATGCGGACTTGGAAACTAGGGGGAATAGAACTCGGAAGTTAAGCCAGCTTAGGCTAGAGTAGTGAGAGGATGGGTGACCGGCCGGGAAGTTAGACGATTTGAAATGATGAGGGGTGATTAGGGCAATGATCAGCGGTGATTAAAGACAAAATCGTCAAATAATTCAGAAATTTGAAAACAAATTTATCCTTTAGTACCGGTTGGTGTTACCAAAAACAAATTTATTCTTTAGTACCGGTTGGTGTTAGTCCCCAGACCACCGTGCGGGCTCGTGCCACGTGGTGGCCCTTTGGCGCCGGTTCGTGCCGAACCGGTACTAAAGGGGGACCTTTAGTCCCCACCTTTTAGTGCCGGTTACAGAACCGGCACTAAAGGCCCTTACGAACCGGGGCTATAGCTCGGTTCTGCACTAGTGAGATGACACACAATTAAATGAATGTAGAGAGGACTGAGTATTATGATATGATACCGTATCCTATCAAATGATACTAGTACGTGTCATGCATGATAAGAAATGATGCTTATAAGATATCAAGCAATGGTATTATATATGCATTGTGGGTGCATGATATTAGCATATGATACTTGCAGCCTAAATCTAAAATAGCTCTCAATTAATGTGTTTTTACGAGAAGAAAGTGTGAGTTTTTCTGGATATGGAGCTAAGAGTCGTATCTACATATGTAACGCTATCTTTTCTCATTGAATAATGTGCAACATATTTTTACTTGGGTGTCATTTTTTAGATACGGTCCATAATATAGCACTCGGATTGCCCTTACAATCAGTAGCGATGTGTCCCCTTATGGGAGTAGAAGAGATTCTCTCTGCCGCGGAAGGTCCTAGCAAGGCTTCGCGTGCGCGCGCGTCGGCCACGCGTCTGGCCGACTGGCGCCAGGAGGACGACGGTGCTGGTGGGCTGGGCTGGCCAACTGGGCCGGCTAGGCCACATAGTGTTGGGCCAGACGGCTGCAGGAAAGTGCCAGGTAGGTTTTTTTCCATTTTTGCTTATTTTATATTTTTCTGATATTTGTTTTGATTTCATAATAATACTAAATTATTTTATTTACTTATGCCAATTTTTGTAGGAACCAGTGGTATTATTCCAGAGCTCCTCAACAAATGGCATAATTTTTGGACATATTATATATATATATATAACAAATACATATCCAATGCAAAAATTTATGCATTAATTCCAAATGCCTAAAATGAATACTTATGAGCTCTTAAAAATATTGGTTTGATTTTTATCTCTGTCCAACATTTTCAGGGAGCAACATGAGCATTTTCTTGGACCTTTTTGGAGCACTTTTTATTTGGGTCATTTCCAGAAATGATTCTGAGGGTTTCACCAATCCCCATTTCAAATTTAAATGGAATTTAAACATGATGCACACATGACTAGCTAGTCTAGGTCATACCAGAACTAGGGACTTCTGCATCGCTTCAATTACCTCCATGCATTCATCTTCAACTAGAAGATAGTTGCAGCCAACATCGCTCGCCAAAACGAGACTGTCCCGAGTCCCCAGGCCTCCGCTGTCGTCGCGTCTTCAACAAAAGGTATCGCTACAAGAAATAGCTAAGGAGAAACTATTTGCATCATGGAGGGTGTCTCCCGATCCTCTGGAACCCTTGTCGCAGTCGAACGCGGCATCGACATTCAGCTTGACGAAGCTTTCTTTGGTTTTGACCACCCTTGTCAATGTATACGCCTACTGCCTTTCTTTTTCGCTCTTGAGAAATTTTGCAAGCGTTGAGATTGCCTGCGCTAATCTGGCTAGTTCAACAAGCTTCCACTGTGAATAAAGCGTCATTGTTCCTTCCCACCCAACATACCACACCGCAGTAGCTATCACGTTAATGCGAGTAACATCCGGAAGCAACGGCCAAACAATACTTGGTGTCGGTAATAAGTCGCCCAACACTAAACCTTATCCTCTATCCATAACGCAGAAGTCATTAACCAAAGCTGACAGACCCAAAGAGACGCCATATCTTGTGCACGTGTGGGCACAGGAATATAGGGGATGCTCTCGCAATCGGAGCCGCAGATAGGGCTTTGCGAGCTTGTGATGATATGTCTATTAGCAAGCACTTCGAGGTAGGGAATAGTGCCAAGAAGGCAATGGGTTTTTATCTTGACCGAGACACGCAATTTCCATATGATCTCCCAAATAGGACTAGTACATGGGGATCTCCTCAACTTTCATCCATGTTGGTGTTTCCACTCTGCGCGATAAGCCTTTTTTACCAAAAATATACCACTCATGTTATAGTGACATGAAACAAAGTCCTCCATCGTTCCCATAGTAAGCGGGGTGTCTAGGATGCGTTGCACAATAATTGGCCAAAAAAATATTGTGGCAAGTTGTTCATCCCATTCTCGGTTGTCCACATTGATGATCTCGCAAACCTTCACGATTAGAATGTTTCCTTTAGTCTTCATAACTTTCCCGGTAGGTCAATTAGGGAGGGGCCTCCCAGATATTTATTTGTGATCCATCACTTACTCTCCATATGTGCCCTCTTTTAAGGACGTGTTTGGTTGCCTGCATATAGGCCAACCAAGCTCGCTTGGGAAGAAAATTGGTTGTTTGGTTACATGTGTTCACTGTTTGTCCTGCATAGCACAAAACTTAAATCACCTTCGGGCCAGGCCCTCTAGGAACAGCCGAATTGATCCTTTTTCCTTAGCCATGCCCATGGGATGCACGAGGGCGGTGGCGGCTGCACATGAGGAGCGACGCTCGAGACGTCGCGTTGTTTCCTGAAGCTCCGGCAATAATTACCCTCACCTTCCCTCACCCCTCTCTCTCTCCCCCCTCTCTCCACTCTCACACCGATGATGGCTATAAGCAGATCAGAGAACAGTAAGGCGACCATCGGCCTCCATCACTAGCATCACCAACATCACCCATAACACTACGGCAATGGTGGTAAGCCCTATTTTCATCTCCTCGCTTACACTTATCATATTCGATCCACGTTTAGATTCAGTCGGACTATTCAATCCGCGTTCTAGGGGAAAGGGGAATCGGGGTAAATACCCATAAGATTGATCAACACTTCTTCATGAGTACTAAGTAGTGACGGATTTTAGGGCTTCGTTTGGGATTGAGTACAAGGGGAATGGGGATTTAGGGTTAATCTTATAGTAGCGGTAAATCCTAGCCGCGATGGCCCTGGAGGTGCTTGGAGCGGCGGGGGCCTGGCTCCGGCACACTGTCCACCGTAGCATGCACTGTCTTGTCGTCCTTGCAGTCGTCCAGATCAATCGGCATACTACGGTGGCCTGGCTCCGGCGCCCTGACCACTACCTCCACCGCTTCATCTTCCTCCTTTGGCTCCAGATGGATGACCTCCGGCGCCACCAATGTCTTAGTCTAGAACGTAACAAGTTGGTCTTGAGGAGCCAATACCCCCTGTACTTGCACCATCTTGCCCTCTGACTAGCATCGCTGGAGTCAGCCCGATTCATGGCCTAGCACAGGATGTCCACTGACCTAGAGCCCTTCGCTGGGTGGGAATCAGCGCCTTCAACTCCTCCATCGTCACCTCCTTCACCACAACGTCCGCCTCCTTGTGCATGTCTTCGATGCTGGTGAAGTTCGAGCACACTTCCATGGTGTTCTCTAACTTGGTGTTGCCACTGAGCGAGCACTCGAGGAAGAAAGCCCTCCACCTAATGCCCCAAGGGAAGGGGTTGGAGTTGGAGTTCATGGTGATGAAGAGGAGTGAGAGATTGAGAGGGTTAATTGAGTGCGATGGTGGGTAAGTAGTGAGTGTTTGGCTGAGTAAATATAGGGGCTTTGGAGAGGTGGGTGATAGGATTTAATGTCGATCAACCTTTAAACTTTGTGTTGTTTGTAATGCAGAACTTTGTGCTATTCATAATGCATATAGAGATGGAGAACAAGGGCAAGGAGGTCATGCCGGCCATGGAGAAGGGGAAGGAGGTCGTGCCGCCCTTGGACTACGAGCACTACCATGAGTAGGGTGGGCCAACTCACTTCTGCAAGGTCATCCTCGCCTTGAAGCTCGAGTGATACCAATGCCCCTAGACTACACGAAGCATTTCCCGGTCGTGCCAACGGAGTTCAAGCTGAAGACGAACACTGGTTGCTCCTGGACGGTCACTGTCAAGCTGATGAATGGCAAGGTCACCCACAATCAGGGTTGGGCCCCCTTCGCCGCCACAGGATCGGGTACATGGTGACCTTCAAGTTCCTGACTCCCGACACGCTCAAGGTCATCGTCTTCAACGACGACGGCATTGAAGTGGTGACCAAGTACGGGAGGCACGATGACGACTTCACCATAAACGTCTAGGAGAGCTCTTTGGTGCACGTGCTTGTTTGGTTTTTAGTTTAATGTTGTACTGGTTTGGTTCAAAACTGCTTGGTTTGGTTTACAACTATGTTTATATGCTACTATTTGTGTTTCTTTTGTTTTTTCTATCTGCTTAGTGTGCTGGTAACCTCACCACCTTGATGAGGAGGTTACCAGACAACATGTGTTACAGGTAACCAAACGCCATGGCTTGTGTTTCCACTTAAACAAGCGGGCTACCAAATAGCCTACCTTCCGTTTTGCTCCAGGCAGGATAGAGGGTATGCTGGCAGCAAAAGAACATGTAGAAGTTGATTTTTTGCCTATTTTTCCTCAGCCAGGCTCAACTGGGACAAGCATGCAATGTAGGCAAAAGTTGCTATGGCAACGAAACATGCCCTAAAAGTTTGGATCCCACCGCACGGGCTTTGGCAAGTATAAGAGCTCCCCTTCTTCAGGTTGCAATTCAGGGGATCTCCATCAGGGGTATATTTTTCTCTCAACACGCTGTCACATAAAGAGTCAGGTTCTAATAAAAGTCTCCAACACTACTTTGCTAAAACTTCATGAATGAGATCCTCCCTGATTATGTGGCAAAAACTCTTAGGAAACAACATGTAGGCCATCCGGGTCCAGTGCCTTTAAATCACCCATATTATACATAGATATTTCACCTCATCTGTGGTGTGAGGTTTGTCTAACTCCATATTCATATATTCGGTCACACTGGGCTTAACCTTATCAGTAATGTTCTGGTCAGTTTCTTGCACCCCCGTCAAAAACAGGGAACAGAAGTAGGTCGCCAAATGTGACTTGAACATCTCTTGGTCCTCGATCCAATCAGTTGTATCTGCTTTCAATCGTCTAATGAGAATTTTCTTAGGCCATCCTATCAGTGCCCTATGGAAGAAGTAAGTGTTTTGGTCGCCGTGAGTAAGCGAATCAGCACACCTTCTCTGGATCTAGTAGATTTCTTCCTGTTCGAGCAGGTTTTCCATTTGGATATGAATTTCATGTTGTCTTGAAATAGACTCATATGTTAGCAGGCTGGGCATTACTTACTAATTCCTGGAGTCTAGTCCGAGGCCCCTTCAAAACCTCCTTGTCCCACCGGTGTAGTGTAGTGTGAACGTCCAATGTGAGCTGCTCTAGAATCGCCAAACCATGCATCTTCCCGCCCTCCCATGCAGTTTGGACAATTGTCTTGACGTCCTCTCCGGCAAGCCACCACGCTTCGAGTTTCCGCGGTCCACTAGGGCCTCTCGGTTGCAGGCCTAGCTGGAACTCGGTGTCCACCAAAATCGGGCGATGATCTGATTTGTCGAAGGGTTCATTTGACACACCGAAGCAAAGAAACAAACCAGCCCATCGACCATTGCCCACTGCTCATTCATGCATATGACCCCCTGGACCACGAGAAAATATCACCACTGTAACCAAGATAATCCAGATTGTAATCATTAAGGGCATTACTAAATGGTTGCATACAATGTTGGCGGCGTGCAACTCCCCACTCTTTCTCATGAGCATGCAAGATTACGTTGAAGTCACCTTGAGCTGGATTAATAACCTTGTCCTAATTGTCATTTAAGGGAAGAGATAATGTTGATAACGGAATATGGGTGAATCTTCTTCATTTTTTTTAACTCTAGGTGATGTTTTTTGGTCTATTTGCCATATTCTAATTATGGGTAACAGGGCACAAATTTTGAATCCCCATGTGAAGAATCAAAGATGATGACTAGAGGTGGGGTCACTAGCCGACTACATATTCTATATTTCATAGTTGAGTTAGCGACTATGGAATTATAAGTTCTCTAAAATGTAAATACTGCTAAGGTGATTCAACCTATATGAGACAATAGATCTTGCAACCAGACCAACATTTTACGGTAGAATGAAACACTATCAAATAATAAGGCTCGGTAGAAAAAGTAACCACAAGTCAAGGAGACTAATATTTATCATCTGGTTCACGCCCTTGGGCTGCCGTGACGTGAACCCAAGAAAGTAATCCATGACATCTAGTAATGTTGTAATGTTGGGCCCTTTCAGTGGAGATCCATGCTATTTCGAGAGAAAAGAAGGCGTATAGATTATAAGAGGTGTGACCGAACATCAGAACATGTACAAGAATGTACCAACATACTATATGAATATGTCAGGACAAAGAATTGGCCTGACATGAATCGAAGCAAATAAACATTTCAAACAGAAATACAGTACTTCCTTTGTAAACTAATATAAGAACATTTAGATCACTAAAATAGTAATCTAAACTTTTTTATATTAGTTTACGGAGGGAGTACTATGGAACAAGACAACGAAATGAATGAATGTAACCGGCCGTACACATAAGATATACTGTATAAGATAACTAGCTAGGGTCTATGTGTGCATATGCATCCATGAGTGTATCAGTGGTGGTGGGCATGACGGGCGTTCTTCTTGGCCTCTTTCTTCTTGTGGTGCTCGTGGATGGCGAATCCCGCGCTGCCGACGGCGACCGTGGCGGCGATCTTCTCCTTGATCTTGTGCGACCTTGCGTGCTCCGGGTCCTTCCTCGCCTCATGCTTCTCGTGCTGCATATTGTTAAGTAATTATCAGCACTATAACTAACCATGAATAATCTGCCATCAACTGCGTAACTGCATAAGTAGGAGTGGTAAAGCTGAGGTGTGGGGCGTACCCTAGCGTATGCTCCGGCGGCGACGGCGCCGAGCTTGGCCAGCTTCTCCATGTGCTTGTGATGCTTCTCCTCCTTGCGGTACTGCTCGCCGCCGGCCTCCGGCTTGCCGCTGCTACTGTGGCGCCCCATCACCAATTAGCCTTCCGAGCTCTCAACGGAGTACGTGCGTGTGCGTGCGTACGCACTCGTGCCTTGCTTTGTGTGATCGACGGTTATACCGGAGGAATGGAGGATGAGGATCTGTGTTTGTATGTGTGTTTGTGATATGTGCTTGACATGAGGGCATGCATGTCTCTTTATATAGGATGGAGAAGATCATGTACGGGCGGAGCTAGCATATGCAGCTGACTCGCACGTACCTACGCGCGTTCCTCTTACGCGTTCTCAACTTTTTCGACGTGTGCTTTTAGCTACCCTTCTGATCACAAATATAAGATGTTTTTTGTGTTTGCTTGAGTACTCACGTCACAGATTTGTTTTTTCAATTTGTTCATACCGCATCGATACGGACCGATCTCAAATATATTTCGCTTTCGTAGTGTGGCTCCATCAATCGCCGTCGCGCGTTTTCTTGAGATGGATAATGACACGCACGCGGCTTGATCTCCAGTAGCAATGGAGACTACTCGAAGACGACCGAGTATGTTTGCATGCTACCTAGCTTAACCGCGTCGGTCCGACAGTCGGTGCTACACGGCTAAGGATTTTTTTTTTAATTTTTTTTGCCCGGAACAGCTACGGAATTTATTTTTATTTTTGTTTTGCAATCAGCTACGGAATTTTCGACCCGATTAACCTGTAACTAAGCAACACGTACGTACGTGTCGCTAGCTCATGTGGAATTACGTACATCTACCTGAAGTAATTTTTTTTTGAAACGGATCGGTACCTAAAGTATCATCTCCAATATCCATCCGTGCAACAAAAAACAAGGGCAAGAAAGTAGCGGTAATTTGTTTTTATTTTCCAAAAGTAGCAGCAAGACGACGCCATTTTTTTTGGAAACCAACAACTCGTGTTTGGATTTTGACCATGGCAAATCGAACGTTTCTATGACAATTTTAGTGATGCGAGGATGGTAGGTTTAGTTGAAACACATGGTAATTCATGCTTTATGTATATTTTTTGCCAGAAAATTGATGTGCTTGGCAACTAAACTTGACATCCTCGCATCAAAAAAATTGCCATAAAAACGTTCGATTTGCCATGTTTAGATCCCAAACGTTTGGGATTTATCATTTTCAAATATTTTTTTCACATTCAATTAAGTACTAGCAATTGTTCTTTTTCAAAAAGTTGTTGTTTTCAACATCAAAGAACCAGTAATTTGGCCACATGCACATGTGGTAAGCTGCCAAAGTACTCTCCTCGGGAGAAGCCTTTTTTTAGGACACCCTTTGACTTCTCTATGGCGAATAAGCTCATGATAGTTTACCATCACACAAAAAAGTCGCATGATGAGTTAGCTTTCCTTTTTAATTTTATTTTGAGAATTACCAGTAGTCTTATTGAAGCTCAACATCCATTACAGGTAGTACAATGCTTTGGATCATAGACCCAGGAAAATTATAGAATAACTCATGTTACTACATTTCGCAAAAATGATACTTCTATTACTACGAATTACAAAGATATTTCTTGGAGACTCATTCTCCAGGGTGTCAATCCTTGCGACATGACCTACTACCAAGGCTTCAGTAACCATAATGCAACTAGACCTAAGTCGTCGCACACGGATTTAACTACCAAGGTTTTTAAAAGCCCCGTGAGTCGTGCATTTTAAAAGATGACAAGACGTTTGCGTTGAATGTTCTTGGGCCAGAGATGATACGATAGAAATGTAGGTTGTCGAATTGCAAAATCTTCACCAAGCTGACGGAGAAGCACACTGAAGCCACAAAAGATCATACCAACAAAAGCACCAGACACTAACACAAACTCATATCTGCATAAATGCATTTGTGAGAACAAAAACCTGAATTTCGCAAGATTGGACTTATGAAGTCAATATAACTTTGGCTTTGTGGCACTACCTGGTAAGGATTCATCACAGCAAAAGAAGAGCAAGAGTAACTTTATTCTCACCGGCGTTGCAACTTTCGCAAGAATGTCACTGACGAAGACCATGAAAATTATACTGAAAAACTTTAAACATGCCTGGAAGGACCCGAGGCCCCCTCGCCTCGCCGCATGAGGCCAGAGGCCAAGGAACCACGCCCGCCGCTGATCAAAACCCTAGTAGTTGCCGCCTCTTCATCTCATAACTCTCTCTCTCTCTCTCTCTCTCTCTCTCTCTCTCTCTCTCTCTCTCTCTCTCTCTCTCTCTCTCTCTCTCTCTCTCTCTCCGGATAGATTAGGTTTCCTTTTTTTAACCTGAATTTCTTTTGAGGTTTTTTTATTGTTTTTTTAGTCTACTGGATTAGCTTTCTTGAAACCCATGAGGTCGGCAAAAGGCTTGATTAGCCTCAATGCATTTGGGCCTGCAAAAGCTTTCGGGATAAACCCCACACAGATAATTTGTTGAGTTGTGCATCGCATACTTGCTAGGCCAAACTTTGGGCGCGGGAGTTAAATGATGCTTATAGTGAGATGTACGCTCCCCTCGCTCCCAGCCTCTACAACAGTACTGGGTCGGCCTTGTACTGTAGCATGGTTTTCCTCTGCTTTACAAGTGTTTTTCTAGGTTTCTCTGGTTTTCTATCCTTTTTTGTTTTTATTTTTCTTTATGTTTCTTTGTTTCCTTTTTTACTTTGATTTTTAGTTTTTTCTTCGGTTTTCTCTGGCTTTATTGGTTATTTTTCTGTTTTATATGACTTTTTTCCCTTTTCTCTCTTTTTTTGTTTTCTCGGTTTTCTTCTGGTCTTTTGAAGCAGGTTAATATTTATTGTATATATCCGATACATTTTTTATGCACGTTTAACAGTTTTCAAATACACGATTAACCTTTTTTGAATATATGTTTTGATGCCTATTTTATTTTTACATAAACATTATACATTTGTTATACATAAAGAAATTTTATATATGTTTATGAATTTGAAAATACATGGTTAACCATTAAAAAATATGTTTTGACGTCCAGTTTTTTTCATATAGTTGTACATTTCCCATACATAATAGTAACATTCTTTTATATTCATTAATCAGTTTTCCAATAATTGATTAATATTTTCTCAGATATATGTTTTGATGTCTACTTTTTTATATATAGATTGTACATCTATTGCATACATAGGAAACATTTTTCTTATACACGTTCAACATTTTTCATGTACATGATTAAAAAAATTTGATATTTATTTTAATGTCTACTTTTTTCATACAGATTGTACAGTTTTCTTATGCAGACGTTTAATATTTTTTTCAAACATATGTTTTGACGTCAACTTTTTTTCATACATAATGTGCATTTTTCCTGTACATCAGAAACTTTTGTATACACATTCAACATTTTTCAAATATCTGATTAACATTTGTTCAAATATATATTTTGATGTTAATGTTTTTCATACACCATGTACATTTTGTCTGTACATTATAAACAATTTTTCTACACGTTTAACAACTTTTCATATATATGTTTCGATGTTTATTTTTTTCATACACATTGTCATTTTGTTTATGCACTGGAACATTTTTCTATACTTGTTAAACATTTTCCAAATGCATGATTAACATTTACTTAAAACTGAATTTCAAATTAATTTATAATTCATATATATTTATATGTTTGTAATATTCAAAATATAAACAGAAAAGTAAAAAAAAGAAATCAAACCGAAAAAAATGTGAAAAAATGAGCGCTTAAGGCGTGTGGACCTCCAGCGCGCTAGGCCAGCTCATTGGCGCCCGTTTCAGGCAAGACTTTGTTCTGTCTCACACTAAGTGACACATAGTCTTGTCTGAGAAAAAACTAAGCGATACATAGTCGCGCCCAACTTTAGCTTATGTTCATTAAAAAGGAAACTTTGGGTTGTGTCTGCGTCTGTGTTGTGTTCACACACAAAAAAGTATACGGTTTTCTTTCATGAATGACTTGTGTGTCCCGTGAGTGCGTGAACCTGGATCTGAACCTAACATGCGGCAAAAAGAAAAGAAAAACTGAGACATTTGTTCCTTGCTCTTTCGTTGAGTACATGAACCTGAACAACTCAAAAAAAAAATGACTCTGGCGAACAGAAGCAGTAGTGAAGTACTCAAACTAAGCAGCCATGCAGGTGCAGCATACTGAAGTGTAATGTAGCGCATGAGGGACTGAGGCAAATTTGCTGCCTCATCTACTAATTAAGAAGGAATAGAGTTTTTTGTTGTAGAACACACCGACATTACACAAGGTCCATAACTCTCGTGACATGATTGTTCCTAATTTCTTGGCACCGGCGGTAACCCATATTGCCGCCTCAGTTTTGATATTTTGGAGAACCATCGGAGGGGAAATCTTGTGGCGAAAGACGCTCGTTCCATTCAGTGCAAGCAGGAGAGCAGAATACTATGTTTTCAGCAAATGTATGAACTATACCAGGACTCAGTCAGGACTAGGAGGCTCTAGTAGCTTCAGGAGAGCATTGTTCAGACCCTCACATAAGACTCCAATCGTCGGCGAATAACTGGGATGGCAGATTCCAGCGACGGCGAGCATCATAGTATAACTACATGGCAGATTTGTGTAGTTGTTCAACATATAAAAGTGTTAACTAGGTGTACCTGAATATACCAATAGCAATGCCTTTCGCGGAGCAAGTATCATTTGCATTGCTGGACTGAGCCAGTTTGTTGTTGTCCCTTGGTAACTGCAATAGTGCACAACAGTATATACTGGTAAAATAGCAACCCTTCGTGATCACAATTATCTACATTGCCTACCCACAAACTTATATCATTCATATGGACATGTCAAGCAACAAAACCGGTATCTTTCTCTGTAACAATTATACTGGATCTGCATTTGGGACCATAACTAACATATATAGCGTGGCTTAAATCCTGCAGAAGAACAACACAAAATGCTAATAACACAAGTAAAAGAACTTCCTTGGATCCTCCGACCCAGAAAAACAACTGGTTTCACCATCACAACCACCAAAACCAGACATATGGCATCTCAGAACAAACAATGCATGGCTTCAAAGAAATGCAAAACAAACAAGGAGGAAAAATGGTGTGCAATCCAATCAATTTATATAGGATATAAGGGAGTAACATATCTCCATTCTTCAGCAAGTGAAATAACACAAAATCCTCACAGGTCCCAACATTACATCTCAGTCTAGTACATACTCAGAATAAACTCGTTTACTGAACACAGACGCTGCTAAATCCAACATTCGCACTACTGGTAAAGGCATGATCTGGCTTGATGCTTCTTAAACCTCCTGGACGTTCAAACCTGCAGCAAAGCGATGATCACAGTTAGTATGTGTTAACAACAAATGCCTGGCTGTGGGATTTGAGCAACAGTGGGTCAGCGAAGCACGGCACAAGAGATACATGTCATAATGACTATATAAGATGCAAGAAATGAATGCGTAAACTGAGGACCTATACTAACACAATTTGAGCACACCGACCCAATACAGTCATGTACAAAACTGAATAGTGTCTGACCACATACATTGCAGATACATGAGATTAACGAGGCTAAGTTTGCACTATGCGGTCGCTGGAAATGCAAATTAGAACAAACAAGGATCTGACCAAGTGCTAACTGATATGTGCAGTACTGCTACGAAGTAGTAGCATGAACAGGTAACTGGTGGTGAGACGGCCACTGCTGAGAGAGTGGCCAGCGCAGCAGCGATACGTGCAACCAGGCCTGCCAACATGCTTCTAGCTGATGCAATTGGGCATGGGTATGTTGCAAAATAAAATACAATTGTTTGCATCACTAATTCACTATGATTATCATTCAAGATTTACTTACTGCTCGTACGTGTTTGGATGCGCGTAACGACTCATCAGAACACTTGATCATGGAAGGGACAGAGGGGGTGGGAGGGTGGGGGAGAGAAGGGAGCGGACCTGGGGGGAGGGACTGCTTGAGCTTGTTGGCCTTGTCGGTGTCGTGGACGCAGAGGGTGTAGAGGTACCTGGAGCAGCGCACCTTGAACTTGACGGCGTCCTTGGTCCTCTTGATCCGCACCGACCGCGCGTCCTTCCGCCGCGCCGTCAGGAGGAAGTCCTTGATCTCGTGGATCTGCTTCGGCTGCACCCCAAGAATTCGCTCGTTACCACATCACCATGCGCCACGGAAGAAAGAGAGACATACAAATCGTCGGAGAGGGGCTCAACACACCATGGTGGACGGCGGAGGTCGGCTGCGCAGATCCTAGGGGGGCGGCGGCGGCGGCGGGGGAAGGAGCAGAGGGGGGAGGAGAACACACGGCTGATGCCTGGCGAGCGAATTTATACCTAGAAAAACCTCGGGCCAACAGGCCGTGGTATGGATGGGCCAGACCCGCGACGGCCCATGTAGCGGGAATGCAGCAGTGTGGTTCTTTCGGTTTTCTGTTTTTTTTTTACTTTTCTTTTTGTAAACGGTTTTTGCTAAGGGATATCTAGATATGCCCTAAGGCCTTATACAATGGAAGATGCTTAGGGAGGTACTTTAAAAAATAAACCGAGTTTTTCTGAAGCACTGGTGCCTATTTCTATATGAGAGACGCTTAGTTAAGCGTCCATCCTGTGTAAATAAGCACCCGTGCTTAAGGAAAGTCTGGTTCATTTCTCTAAGCATCTCCCATTGTACAAGGCCTAAGTATTGCACATCAAGCACATCTAAGTTATATGTCACTGATCCTACACGGAGATTCATGTGGATATTCTCTTTTCTTTTTCTTTTTTTGCTTTTGATTGAATCACTTAGATGTGCAACCACTAGGTCAATCTAGATGTGCTCTAGATAGACCTTTTTTTCAAAACAAATCATGAAATTTTCTAATTTTGAACTATTTTCAATATTCATGCATATTTTTCAAATTCTTAAAGTTTCCTAAATTCATGAAGTTTTTCAAATTAGTTGACTTTTTCCAAATCCAAAAATTTTATTCAAATTTGTCAACTTTCTAAAATTTTACAATATTTTTTCACATTCACCAACTTTTTGAGTGAACAAAAAGAACATGGTTGTTTTATCCGGAGACAAAGATCCGCAAACAAAGCAAAGAACAACAAGCAGAAAAAAAACAGAGAAGTGTGAAACAAGCAAGCATAGACCGTAAAAGCTTACTGGGCCTCGACCCATGTTCTCCCTGTGCGATATGCAACACATCAGCGCTGAAGGAACTGGTTAGGGAGCTCTCATGTTCTCTTCATTGCTAGAAAATGGGCCATAATCTGTGTGAGCGGTCCGACTGGCAGTGAATAAGATCACAAGAATTAAGTTATGAAATTATAGTTAATTTGTTTGTGTGTTGCAAGGGAATATGTATTTGTGTGGTTCAATCCTTACTTGAAAGATGCATCACACACATGACATTGGTTACACATAATTTCATCAACATAGTAAACTCCAGAAAAAAATTCAAAAGTCTACTCTTCATCACTGGGAATTTTTTTGTTTTGTTATTTTACTAGTGTGTGGATTGGCAGTGAATGGAACCGCATCCGATTGAAGTTGCAAATTTCTTGTTACATTGGCTCCTGACTGAAAAGGCAAACCGTATGCTTCACATAGGTTGCACATGATTTGCATCAACATAACAACCAGTGGAAACAAATAATATCAAAGGTTAGGCATAGAACTAACCGGACTTAGTGGAATTTGTAATCTTGCATCAGCCTAGTCTTTCATCATTGATCGTTGGTGAAATAATATACGCCATAATGGACAAGGTTTCACCTTCATGCAAAAATTTGGGGCTGCTCCTCCACTTCACAAAATTTGGGTCTCCACCCTCTTATTGATAAAGGAGGCTCTAGGCTTAAAGGTTGGAGAGGTAAGTTCTTCAATATGGATGAAAAAATTGTTCTTGCCAAATATGTGCTCTCAACCATCGAGGTTCTTAATATGACTATCTTTCCCCTAGTAAGTGTGTGAGTAAAAAATTCAATAAATTGTAGTATGCCTTCATTTTGGAGTGGTGAGGATGGTGACCACTAGCTCGTTAATTGGTCGGTCATTTATCACCCGCGTGAGCTTGGAGGGCTCTGGGTTCTTTGTGGAGAGCGCTTTAGGAGGCCACTCCATCTCCGTTGGTCATGGTTTGCAATGGACCTCTTCGGAGAGACCATGGAACGGCTTGGATCTACCATGTGATAAGGTCGACAGGGAGCTCTTCTGTATATCTACCAAGGTGGTGGTTGGCAATGGGGTTCGGGTAAGTTTTGGCATGACCGTTGTCTTGATGGCACTACTCTAAAAGATATAGCCCCATCCTTGTTCTAGCTTGCGAGGCAAAAGCGTATATATGTCATCCGTGCTATTCAGGACAATCGTTGGATGTGATCCTTTCAAAACTTCACTACCATTGCCCAAATTCATGAGTTCATCATTACTTGGGATGCCCTGGAAGCGGTGCACCTGGACCCCCTCACACCGGACTCCATCTCTTGGATGGCCTCTGCCTATGGGAGTGACTCTGCTACCTCTTCTTATATGCTTCAATTTGAGGGGTTGAAACCAACTTTCGATGCTCGCAAGGTTTAAGAGGCTAGAGCAGAGCCGAAGTGTAAGCTTTTGCTTGCCTTCTCCTCCGGCTAGAAACCCTCAGCATCGATTGCCTTGCTACTCGTGTCGCCTTGTGTGGAGGTTTGTGCTCTTTTCTCCATGGAATTCGGGTCCAGCAAACACCTTGCATGGGACTGTTACTTCACTCGTGGAATGCAGAACATCGTTGTTGTTTTGCTATCTTTTACCCACAGTTTGGCCCCGAATTTCTCCTCCCTCGAGGAATAGTGGAACCTGAACACTGCCAGGCTTGATTTGAAAAGGGAAAAAATCGGCAAGGTCATCATGTATGTTCTTTGGAATGTGCGGAAGGAGAGAAGTCATTTAGACATGCCTCGCTCTAGGTTTTTGATGTTGCTTTCCTCATTCGGGAATACATTTGCCAACATGACCTAACAATGAAGGTTGTATTAGGTTTTAGTGTTACTCTGCTCATGTAAACATTTTTTGTACTCTTTACTTTTTTCTATCTTAAAGAAATCAGCAGAACGACTGCCTTGTGATACGTCTCCGTCGTATCTACTTTTCCAAACACTTTTGCTCTTGTTTTGAACTCTAACTTGCATGATTTGAATGGAACTAACCCGTGCTGACGCTGTTTTCAGCAGAATTGCTATGATGTTATTTATGTGCAGAAACAAAAGTTCTCGCAATGACCTGACACTTCACTGAACAACTTTTCAAAAATAATAAAAAATTGTTGCAAAAGATGAAGGCCAGGGGGCCCACCACCTGTCCACGAGGGTGGGGGGCGTGCCTGCCCCCCTAGGCCGCGCCCCCCTACCTCGTGGGCCCCCTGGAGCTCCTCCGACACCAACTCCAACTCTATATATTTTCTTTCGGGGAGAAAAAAATCAAGGAGAAGAAATCATCGCGCTTTATGATACGGAGCCACCGCCAAGCCCTAAAACCTCTCGGGAGGGCTGATCGGGAGTCCGTTCGGGGCTCCGGAGAGGGGGATTCGTCGCCGTCGTCATCATCAACCATCCTCCATCACCAATTTCATGATGCTCATCGCCGTCTGTGAGTAATTCCATCGTAGGCTTGCTGGACGGTGATGGGTTGGATGAGATCTATCATGTAATCGAGTTAGTTTTGTTAGGGTTTGATCCCTAGTATCCACTATGTTCTGAGATTGATGTTGCTATGACTTTGCTATGCTTAATGCTTGTCACTAGGGCCCGAGTGCCATGATTTCAGATCTGAACCTATTATGTTATCACGAATATATGTGAGTCTTGATCCTATCTTGCAAGTCTACAGTCACCTACTATGTGTTATGATTCGGCAACCCCGAAGTGACATAATCGGGACCACTCCTGGTGATGACCATAGTTTGAGGAGTTCATGTATTCACTAAGTGCTAATGCTTTGTTCCGGTTCTCTATTAAAAGGAGGCCTTAATATCCCTTAGTTTCCATTAGGACCCCGCTGCCACGGGAGGGTAGGACAAAAGATGTCATGCAAGTTCTTTTCCATAAGCACGTATGACTATATTCGGAATACATGCCTACATTACATTGATGAATTGGAGCTAGTTCTGTGTCACCCTATGTTATGACTGTTACATGATAAGCGGGATCTGGATACCCATGTTGGCTCCCACATGCTCCTCGATGATCTCATCGGATGAACCACAAGCAACCCCGTATACAATTCCCTTTGTCGATCGGTATGTTACTTGCCCAAGATTCGATCGTTGGTATCCCAATACCTCGTTCAATCTCGTTACCGGCAAGTCACTTTACTCGTACCGTAATGCATGATCCCGTGACCAAACACTTGGTCACTTTGAGCTCATTATGATGATGCATTACCGAGTGGGCCCAGTGATACCTCTCCGTAATGCGGAGTGACAAATCCCAGTCTCGATCCGTGTCAACCCAACAGACACTTTTGGAGATACCTGTAGTGCACCTTTATAGTCACCCAGTTACGTTGTGACGTTTGGTACACTCAAAGCACTCCTACGGTATCCGGGAGTTACACGATCTCATGGTCTAAGGAAAATATACATGACATTGGAAAAGCTCTAGCAAAACGAACTACACGATCTTGTGCTATGCTTAGGATTGAGTCTTGTCCGTCACATCATTCTCCTAATGATGTGATCCCGTTATCAATGACATCCAATGTCCATAGTCAGGAAACCATGACTATCTGTTGATCAACAAGCTAGTCAACTAGAGGCTCACTAGGGACATATTGTGGTCTATGTATTCACACGTGTATTACGATTTCCAGATAATACAATTATAGTATGAATAAAAGACAATTATCATGAACAAGGAAATATAATAATAATCCTTTTATTATTGCCTCTAGGGCATATTTCCAACAAGAATGAGGCCCGACCCTGCTTTTGCTACTTCACCTGTCTGTGTTGTCGATAAGGATTATGAATTCTCTGTTGATCCTAATATAATTACTTTGGTTGAATCTGATCCTTTTCATGGCTATGAATCTGAAACTGTTGCGGCACATCTTACTAAATTAAATGATATAGCCACCCTATTCACTAAAGATGAGAGATCTCGCTACTTCTATATCCTTAAAATATTCCCGTTCTCATTAAAGGGTGATGCTAAGATATGGTTTAATTCTCTTGATCCTGGTTGTGTGCGTAGTCCCCAGCATATGATTTATTACTTCTCTGCTAAATATTTCCCTGCTCATAAGAAACAAGATGCTTTGAGGGAAATATACAACTTTGTGCAAATTGAAGAAGAGAGTCTCCCACAAGCTTGGGGGAGGCTTCTCAAGTTACTTAATGCTTCGCCTGATCATCCTCTTAAGAAAAATGAAATACTTGATATCTTTTATAATGGACTAACCAATGCTTCCAGAGATTACCTGGATAATTGTGCTGGTTCTGTTTTCAGGGAAAGAACACTGGATGAAGCTGAAATTCTATTGAATAGTATGTTGACAAATGAAAATAACTGGGCACCTCCTGAGCCAGCTCCTGAGCCAGCCCCTGAGCCAATTACTGAGCCTATTCCTAAACCAACTCCGAAGAAGAGAGATGTTCTATTTCTAAGTCCTGAAGATATGCAAGAAGCAAAGAAATCTATGAAAGAAAAAGGTATTAAAGCTGAAGATGTTAAGAATTTAACTCCTATTGAAGAAATACATGGTCTTAATTTACCGCCTTTTGAAGAAACATATGATCTTAATCCATTACCTATTGAAGTACCTCATGGTCTTGATAACCCGACACAGGTAGTAAAGGTAAATTCTCTCTATAGATTTGATGAAGGTAATATTCCTCACTATAAGTCTGCTAGACAATGCTTGGATGAGTTTGATAATTTTGTTGTCAAACAAGAAAATTTTAATGCTTATTTTGGTAGACAATTGAAATACAATTCTGATATGATTAAACACTTGGGTGATTATATGGCTGATGTTAGATGTCACTAGTAGAAAAGGGGGCAATGGCCCAGGCAGGTTCAGCCCATTAGTCCCGGTTCTGCCACGAACCGGGACCAATGGAGGTATTTGTCCCGGTTCGTGAGCCCAGGGGGCCGGCCGGGCCACGTGGGCCATTGGTCCCGGTTCGTCCGGACCTTTTGGTCCCGGTTGGTGGGACGAACCGGGACCAATGGGCCTGGCTCCTGGCCCACCACTATTGGTCCCGGTTGGTGGCATGAACCGGGACCAAAGGCTTCCCTTTAGCCCCGGTTCATGCCACCAACCGGGACCAATGGTGGTTCCTATATATACCCCCTCGCGCAAGAGCAGAGCACACTGCTCTGTTTTTTCTGGCCGAGGGGGAGAGGGCTTGGTGGTGCTCTAGCTCACCTCCTATGCACACAAGGTGTTCGATGGAATGCCCGAGCCACACTACTTAAGGTTTCTACTCTCCAAGCTCGACCGCCAAGCTCCATTTTCCTCAATATTTATCTAGGTTTAGTGGTCCGTCACGCCCCGTCCCCGTCTTCACCGCCGTCGATCACCCGCGCCGATCTCATCGCCGGCACCACCATGGTGAGCCTCTTGTTCTTATCTTCTTTCTGAAAGGAAAAATATTCTTACTTGTATGTTTAGATAGATACTTGTATTATTTTCTTACTTTTATTATTGCATCTTATATAGTGCGATGGTTTTGGTATCCGCCCCCGTCGGCCCTTGTCCTGTCTATGATTCGGATGTGGTATATATTATCTTTTCATAACTATTGGTTCATTTATTGTTTATGAAAATTATGCCGACCAACGTGACATAGATTTTATTTATCTAGGAGGTTGTTGAACCGGAAATTCCAACCGACCCTATTGTCGAGAGGTTAAATTTAGTTGAAGAAGAAAAAAATTTCTTGAAGGAAAAATAAAAAAACTTGAGGAGGAGAAGATGATATTGGAGTTGCATGTTGCGGATGTCGTCGATGATCACAAGCTCAAGATGGATGCAATGCGCTTGAAGATGAGAAAGATTAGAAAATATGCCATTCATACCGAGGCTTGGTATCATTATGTCGTTGGATCAGTTGTTACCTTGGTTGCGATTATGATCGCATTTGTTTTCGCATTGAAATGTTTTACATAGTTTCAATGTATGGTTTAATTAATTTAGATGCTCTGCAGAGCTTTATGTTGTTAGATGAGAACTACGTATGTACTTTGGTTTTTATGTGATGATGAACTTCTATTAATTTGGTCACTTAATTATCTATTCATCATGTTCTGTAATGATTTTTGACACACTTAATTATATATAATGCACGCAGATGAACCGGCAATGGATGTACGGTGACAGACACACCTCCGAGTACACTAAGGGCGTGCATGATTTTCTCGAAGTGGCTGAGGCAAACAAGCAGAATGGTTTTATGTGTTGTCCATGCCCTATATGTGGGAATACGAAGTCTTACTCTGACCGGAAAATCCTTCACACCCACCTACTTTACAAGGGTTTCATGCCACACTATAATGTTTGGACGAGGCATGGAGAAATAGGGGTTATGATGGAAGACGGCGAAGAAAAAGAGTACGATGACAACTATGTGCCCCTGAATACGGTGATGCTACTGAACATCAAGAGGAACCAGACAATGTGCACGATGGTGCTGCAACGGGCGAAGCTGCTGAAGATCAAGAGGAACTAGACGATGTGCCCGATGATGATGATCTCTGCTGGGTCATTGTCGATGCAAGGACGCAATGCAAAAGTCAAAAGGAGAAGTTGAAGTTCGATCGCATGTTAGAGGATCACAAAAAAGGTTGTACCCCAATTGCGAAGATGGCAACACAAAGCTCGGTACCGTACTCGAATTGCTGCAGTGGAAGGCAGAGAATGCTGTGCCTGATAAAGGATTTGAGAAGCTACTGAAAATAATGAAGAAGAAGCTTCCAAAGGATAACGAATTGCCCGATAGTACATACGCAGCAAAGAAGGTCGTATGCCCTCTAGGATTGGAGGTGGAGAAGATATATGCATGCCCTAATGACTGCATCCTCTACCGCGGTGCCTACAAGGATCTGAACGCATGCCCGGTATGCGGTGCATTGCGGTCTAAGATCAGACGAGATGACCCTGATGATGTTGACGGTGAGCCTCCCAGGAAGAGGGTTCCTGCGAAGGTGATGTGGTATGCTCCTATAATACCACGGTTGAAACGTCTGTTCAGAAATGGAGAGCATGCCAAGTTGATGCGATTGCACAGTGAGGACCGTAAGAAAGACGGGAAGTTGAGAGAACCCGCTGACGGGTCGAAGTGGAGAAAAATTGAGAGAAAGTACTGGGATGAGTTTGCAAAGGACCCAAGGAACGTATGGTTTGCTTTAAGCGCGGATGGCATTAATCCTTCCGGGAAGCAGAGCAGCAATCACAGCACCTGGCCCGTGACTCTATGTATGTATAACCTTCCTCCTTGGATGTGCATGAAGCGGAAGTTCATTATGATGTCAGTTCTCATCCAAGGCCCTAAGCAACCCGGCAACGACATTGATGTGTACCTAAGGCCATTAGTTGAAGAACTTTTATAGCTGTGGAATGGAAACGGTGTACGTACGTGGGATGAGCACAAAAAGGAGGAATTTGACCTAAAGGCGTTGCTGTTCGTGACCATCAACGATTGGCCCGCTCTCAGTAACCTTTCAGGACAGACAAACAATGGATACCATGGATGCACACACTGTTTACTTGACACCGATAGTATATACCTGGGAAGCTGCAGGAAGAATGTGTACCTGGGCCATCGTCGATTTCTTCCGACCAACCATCAATGTCGAAAGAAAGGCAAGCATTTCAAAGGCGAGGCAGATCACCGGAAGAAGCCCGCCATGCGTACCAGTGATCACGTACTTGCTATGGTCAATGATTTACATGTAATCTTTGGAAAGGGTCCCGGCGGACTAGCTGTTCCGAATGACGCTGAGAATCACGCACCCATGTGGAAGAAGAAATCTATATTTTGGGACCTACCCTACTGGAAAGACCTAGAGGTCCGCTCTTCGATCGACGTGATGCATGTGACGAAGAACCTTTGCGTGAACCTGCTAGGCTTCTTGGGCGTGTATGGGAAGACAAAAGATACACCTGAGGCATGGGAGGACCTGCAATGCTTGCACGAAAAAGAGGGCATGCCTCCGAAGCAGTATGAAGGTCCTGCCAGCTACGCTCTTACGAAAGAAGAGAAAGAAATCTTCTTTCAATGCCTACTCAGTATGAAGGTCCCGACTGGCTTCTTGTCGAATATAAATGGAATAATAAATATGTCAGAGAAAAAGTTCCAGAACCTAAAGTCTCATGACTTCCACATGATTATGACGCAACTGCTTCCGGTTGCATTGAGGGGGCTTCTACCGGAAAACGTCCGATTAGCCATTGTGAAGCTATGTGCATTCCTCAATGCAATATCTCAGAAGGTGATCGATCCAGAAATCGTACCAACGCTAAGGAGTGATGTGGCGCAATGTCTTGTCAGTTTCGAGCTGGTGTTCCCACCATCCTTCTTCAATATCATGACGCACGTCCTAGTTCATCTAGTCAACGAGATTGTCATTCTGGGGCCCGTATTTCTACACAATATGTACCCCTTTGAGAGGTTCATGGGAGTCCTAAAGAAATATGTTCGTAACCGCGCTAGGCCAGAAGGAAGCATCTCCATGGGCCATCAAACAGAGGATGTCATCGGGTTTTGTGTTGACTTCATTCCTGGCCTTAAGAAGATAGGTCTCCCTAAATCGCGGTATGAGGGGAGACTGACTGGAAAAGGCACGCTTGGAAGGGACTCAATAATATGCAGGGACGGATATTCTTGGTCTCAAGCACACTACACAGTTCTATAGAACTCTACCTTGGTGACCCCGTATGTCGATGAACACAAGAACAGTCTGCGCTCCAAACACCCGGAGCAGTGCGACGACTGGATTACATGTGAACACATCAGGACTTTTAGGAGTTGGTTGGAAACACGTCTCAGAGTTGACAACACTGTTTGTGATGAGCTGTACTTGTTGTCCAGGGGACCATCTTTGACTGTAATGATTTGGAAAGGATACGAGATAAATGGGAATACATTTTACACGATTGACCAAGATGAAAAGAGCACCAACCAAAACAGCGGTGTCCGCTTTGATGCAGCAACCGACAGGGGAAAGGACACATATTATGGTTACATAGTAGACATATGGGAACTTGACTACGGAGTAGATTTTAAGGTCCCTTTGTTTAAGTGCAAGTGGGTCAATCTGTTAGGAGGCGGGGTACAGGTAGACCCACAGTACGGAATGACAACAGTGGATATGAAAAATCTTGGGTACACTCACGAACCGTTCGTCCTAGCCAATGATGTGGCACAGGTTATCTATGTGAAGGACATGTCTACCAGACCGAGGAAAAGAAAAGATAAGGAAGCGAATACATCATACGATGAGCCAAAGCGCCACATAGTTCATTCAGGAAAAAGGGACATCCTGGGAGTGGAGGGCAAGACAGACATGTCTGAAGAGTATGAAAAGTTTCATGAAATTCCCCCCTTCAAAGTCAAGGCTGACCCAAGCATCTTGATAAACGATGAAGATTATCCATGGTTACGGCGCAATAAGCAAACGACACAAGCGAAGAAAAAGTGAAGACTTTCTCCCGCAACTATTATGATGATACCATGCCAACTTTGTAACAGACGAGTATGATACCATTGTCCGTTTTGTACATGCACATGCTATGCCAACTTTTTCAGAGTTCATTTGAAAACTATGAATTTGAAAACCTCGCCAACCGAAGGGCGCTCACACAGGTTTATAAGCCCGTCCCTCTACGCCTTGTTGAGCTCACAAACTTGTGATTCACACAAATTTCAAAGAATTCAAATTTTAACTATTCAAATTCAAAAATTAATGGCACAAACAGAAAGTTTATAATTGTTCTAAAACTAATGGCAGTAACAGAAAGTTTATAATTTTGCTGACCTAAAAGCAAAAAGAATTAAAAAATAAAGCAACAAACCAAAAGAAAATAAATAATGCAGAAAACAAAACAAAAAAACTTGAAAATAAAATGAAAAGAGCATCAATAAGTATCTTGTTGTAAGTAGAAACAAAATAAAATAAATAAAGCAACAAAGAAAACAAAAAAAGTGTTTTCAAATTTGAAAACTAATGGCACTAACAGAAAGTTTATATTTTTTCTAAAACTAAAAGCACTAACAGAAAGTTTATAATTTTGCTGACCTAAAAGCAAAAAGAATTAAAAAATAAAGCAAAAAACCAAAAGAAAATCAATAATGCAGAAAACAAAACAAAAAAACTTGAAAAAAATAAAAATAGCAACAATAAGTATTTTGTTGTAAGTAGAAACAAAATAAAATAAACAAAGCAAGAAAGAAAACAAAAAAAGTGTTTTCAAATTTGAAAACTAATGGCACTAACAGAAAGTTTATATTTTTTCTAAAACTAAAAGCAAAAAGAATTAAAAAATAAAGCAAAAAACCAAAAGAAAATAAATAATGCAGAAAACAAAACAAAAAAACTGGAAAAAAATAAAAATAGCAACAATAAGTATTTTGTTGTAAATAGAAACAAAATAAAATGAATAAAGCAACAAAGAAAACAAAAAAAGTGTTTTCAAATTTGAAAACTAATGGCACTAACAGAAAGTTTATAATTTTTCTAAAACTAAAAGCAAAAAGAAATAAAAAATAAAGCAAAAAACAAAAAAAGTGCCACCTACTAGGCCCCCACGGCCTGAATACGACTAGAAACCCTACCATGGGCCAAGATTCAGGCCCGCGGAAGGCCCGGTAGGCCCACAGACACAGATTGCACAATTAGGCCCGAAAGCCTACTTTAGAGAGGAGCTCGAGAGGGAAGGCGCACCGCACCTTATAAACAGGTGCGGCTCCCTCTCAACTAGCGAGGTGGGACTAAACTTTGGGAGCGGGGCAGCACAAGGCCTTTGGTCCCGGTTGGTGGCACCAACCGGGACTAAAGGGGGCATTGGTCCCGGTTCGTGGCACCAACCGGGACCAATGCCCCCCTTTAGTCCCGGTTGGTGCCACCAATCGGGACCAAAGGCCGCCGCTTCCTGCCCTTTGGGCTGCTGAAAAGAGGCCTTTGGTCCTGGTTGGTGGCACCAACCGGGACTAAAGGGTGGCATTGGTCCCGGTTGATGCCACGAACCGGGACCAAAGCCTTTTCTATATAAGCAAACACTTAGTAGTTTCTCCAAATCCATCCTTTCTTCTCCGCCCGACGCCCGCTGCTCTGCCTCGTCGCCGTCGCCGCCGAGCCGTCAGGCTGCTCCATCTCGTCGTCGCCGTTGCCTCCGACGCCGTCAGGCTGGTCCACCTCGCCGTCGTTGCCGCCTCCGACGCCGTCAGGCTGCTGAACTTTGCCGTCGCCGCCGCCCTCGACGCCATCTGCCCCGACGCCGGTGCCGCTCCCCGCGCCCCGACGCCTCCCGCCTTGCCCCGCCGCCCCCTGTGAGCACCTGCCTCGCGCCCCTGCCTTGCCTCGCTCCCGCGCCCCTGCCCTGCCCTGCCCTGCCCCGCCAGCGCCACCGCTGCCGCCACGCCCCAGTTTTTTTAGTTTAATTTTTTTTTCATATATATATATATAATGTATGTGTATGTGGCTATATGTTTTTGTTCATATGTTGCAATATGTTTTTTTTATTTTTATTAGTTTATTTTTTTGTTCATATGTGATGTATATGTGTATGTGGCTATAATGTATATGTGTATGTGATGTATGTGGCTAGAATTTGCTAAATATATATGTTAAAAATGTTTTTTGGTTCATAGAAAGTTTTTTGTTCATATATAGAAAGTTACAATTTTAGAAAAGTTTTATATGTGCAAAAGTTACAATTTTAGAAAAAGAAGGATAGGAAAGAAGAAAATAAGAAGAGGAAAGAAAGAAGAAGAGGAGAGGAAAAGAAGAGGAGAAATAAGTAAGAAGAATAAAAAAGAAGAAAAGGAGAGGAGAAGAAGAAAGGAATAGTGGAGAGGAGAAGAAGAAAGGAATAGTGGAGAGGAAGAGAAAATAGAATATTCTATTTTCTCTTCCTCTCCACTATTCCTTTCTTCTTCTCCTCTTTTTTTTCTTTTTTTTCTTCGATCTTCTCCTCTAGCTATTCCTTTCTTCTTCTCCTCTTTCTTCTTCTTCTTCTTCTTCTTCTTAATTTTTATCGGGAACGAGGGTGTCGAGGATCACCAAGGGGCCGAGGGTCGGGAACTAGGGTAGAGGGTCGAAGGTCGTTAAGGGGTCAAGGGTCGAGGGTTTCAGGGTCGAGGGTTCGAGGGTTCTATAGGGTCTAGGGATCGAGGGTCGAGGGTTCCAGGGTCGTCTAGGGGTTGAGGGTTCCAGGGTCGTCGAGGGTTCGAGGGGTCGAGAGAGGTTTCCTAGTGTCAAAGTATTGAAGAAATCCATGGCTTCATCATTAGCCAGAAGTAACCAGGGCATGATGGTACGAAGTCCTCCAAAGTTATTCTGGAATGGAGTCCTGGATAGGATAATTTGCCTTTTTGTACAAATTTCAGCAAAGGCCTTCCAAATAACGATATTCGGAAGGTTCTTGCTAAACTTTGTACCAAAAAGCGAATTATCCTATCTGGGACTCCGTTCCAAAATAACTTTGGAGAGCTTCGTACCATCATGCACCTGTTACTTTCGCCTAATGATGAAGACATGGTTTTGTTGAATCCTTTGACACTAGGCAACCTCCCGACCCCTCGGCGATCCTCGACCCCTTGACCCTCGACCGCTCGGTGATCCACGACCCTCTACCCTACCGCGGGCGTCGATTCCCACTTCACTTGTGGGACATAGATGTTTGTTCATATATAATGTAGATGTCTATGTATGTATGGATCCCGGTTGGTGAGGGCCTTTAGTCCCAGTTCATGAACCGGGACTAAAGGGTCGGTACTAATGCCCTAACCCTTTAGTCCCGGTTCAATCCAGAACCGTGACAGATGGGCCTCCACGTGGCCTGTCCGCTGAGCCCAGGCAGGAGGGCCTTTGGTCCCGGTTGGTGGCACCAACCGGGACCAATAGGCATCCACGCGTCAGCATTTCTATGGCTGGGGTTTTTGTTTTTTTTTGAAAGGGAGGGGGGTTTGGGGGGTTTTGGGGGGTTAATTTAGGTGTTTCATATATTGTGCTATAGCTAGCTAATTAATAGAGAAAAGTGTCCTCTCTTTTGTCCGTGCTTGGTCGATGCTACGTACTATACATACGTATAGAGAGGACTAGACACGCTAGCTAGCTAGTAATTAAGGAAACAGAAGATCGTCATGAACATATATGCATACAGAGAGAAGTGACATCGACCACCTCTCCTTCTCCGAGAGATTGGTCGAACAACAAGTTCTCGTATATCTATCCGACACTACCGGCTACATATATACAATAATTATCTTTTACAAATATATAGTATCCTAACATACGGACGCGTGGTCCACATAGTATTCTCCGTCTTCAGCGATCACGTGGTCAAGAAAGAATGCCGCCAATTCCTCTTGAATTGCTCGCATGCGATCTGGTGCTAGGAGTTCATCCCGCATCCGAAACATCTAATTTTAAGAAGGGGGTCAATACATATATATATATATGAATGAATGAAACTCAACACAAATGATGGTAATAAAATAAAATTGTGAATATTTTTATTTACGCACTTCATATTGTTTTTCGGAGTAGCCCCGCTCACAGGTCGTGTGGCGGATGGACTCGCAAATGTAGTATCCACAGAAATCATTCCCTTGTTCCTGCCACAACCACTTTACAAGAAATAGAGGTCAATCAAACTGATAATTAGCAAGCATGCTAAATGGTATTGATGAAACTAGCGCTTGAATCACTAGGAGATGCGTGGAATATGCTACTATATAGTACTTACTTTCGGGTGTCTAACTTGCAGCTTCTTCGGTAGTCCCGGAGCTTTTTTGGTGAATTTTCTCCAAGCCCTGCCATACAAAGAAAACAATTACTTGATATCAGAAATGAACAAAGTTGCTGATATGGTGGATAATGATCGATTTAACTTACTTCTCGAGCATTTCAGTCATGTCCGCATACTCCTTGGGATCTTTTCGCTTGGAGTCTAAGACAGTTACTACTCCCTTCTCAAGCTTAATCTCTAGGAGAATATAGTGGTAGCTGCGTACACATGCATAACTCATCAATATTACATTACTATAACCTGGACTAATAAGGGAAATCGAATATGCCACAAGACAGTAACACTCACTTGAAGTTGTAAGGAAAGAGTATTATATCTTTGTGTTCATTTATTACCAACGATTGTAGCAAGTTGGCCTCGGTATTTTCGGCATGAAATTCAACCTCAGTTTTATCTATGAGATATGTGTTAATGAACCCAATATCACCCACTTGTCTTTTCTTCAATTCAGCGATCTTCAATCTGCATAATATAGTGAGGATAATTATAAATACATGCAATGAAAGGACTGAGCTATATAGAGAGACTTAATGACAGAAGTAGTACTACTTACATACAGTAGCAGGTGACCGTTGCTTTATCGATGGCCAATTGATTGAAAAACTGATAGAACTCCTCAAATGGAATAGGCAACAGTTCAATTCCAAGGAGGTCATGCTCCTTTTTAACTCTCACATACAAAGTACTCCTCCCCTCAGACTCTTTGCAGGTTTTCATGTACCAATCATGCAATCTTCGCATCATCGTTGATAGAGAACTTTCATCTTTGACGAGAGGCTTCCCGTACTCGTATCTTTGTATCTGCACCTCCAAGAAATCATAATGTACATTGTCGAGCAGGTAATCTGCAGGATTGCCATAACCGGGCACCATCCTCGGATCGACGATGTCGCTAGCAGGCACCTTGAGCGGGGGGCACGATTGCTTCGTTTGTTCGCCGAGCTGGGCAATTTGTTTCCCAGCTCGTCGTTCTTTCATCCTTTGATCACTTTTAGTACTTCCCGACCTCTCCGCTTCGGGAAATGCCTTTCCAATAATGCGCTCATAGTTGCCTTTCGGCGGAGACTTGGGTGGTTTTGTCAGGGTAGCCAGAGTGCGCTTCGCTTTCACCGGATCTACCTTCTCCTCTGGAGGTGGATGTCTCTTTGCTTTCAACCCTTGAAACCAGTCATCCACTTCGGTCTGCGCGATCTTCGCGTTTTCCTCCTTGCTCCTCTCTTACGGTAACTTCTCTGGAGTCTTCAGAGAAGGACCGAATCTGTATCTCCTCCCGCCTTTGGCTGTACTACTAGACGCCGGCAGAGCAGACGGAGCTTATGTCTTCTTTCCTTGCTTACGAGGCGGAGGAGAAGGACTACGACACGCCGGAGCAGCCGGAGCGGCGGCGGGTCTCTTCCGCCCTTGCTGACGAGGCGGAGAAGGAGGAGGCTGGCTGCTCGGGCGCGCCGGCGCAGGCGGAGAAGGAGGTGGAGTGCCGCCACGCGCCGGAGAAGGAGCCGGCCGAGTGCCCTGATCGTCACTTGCCGGAGGAGGAGGCGGTGGAGGAGGCGGAGTGTCCTGACTCGCCGGAGGAGGAGGCGGTGGAGGAGGCGGAGTGCCCTGACTCGCCGGAGGAGGAGGAGGAGGCGGAGGCGTCCAGTTCGGAAGGTTGATGAGATCCTTCCGCCATAGGCATGGAGTCTTCAGAGCAGAACCCAGCCGATACTCCCCTTCACCGGTAGGGTGGTCAAGCGGGAGGTCCTCAAATCCCTCCGTTATTTCATCGGCCATCACCTTAGCATATCCTTCTGGAATCGGCCGGCAGTGAAAAGTTGAGTCTGGTTTAGTAGGATAAACAGAGCCAACAGCCGCCTTGACCTTCAAATTGCTCCATTGCGCCATAAGGTGGCAATTTTCAGCATCCGTGATAGCATCCACGGGATAGCTGGCAGGAGCCGTCAAGGCATGCTCTGGCTGAAGCAGCTCGGTGGAACCAAGTCCGGCAACGGTCTGGCTAGTTCATTGTCTCTGGTTTGATCCCTTTATCAAGCAGATCATTCTCATCCTTGGCCCACTTAGGTCGGGCTACGAGGTAGCCACCTGACCCCGTGCGATGGTGAAGTTTCTTCTTCGCAGCATTTCTCTTGTTTATCGCCGACATCTTTTTACTCTTTTCCGATGTCTTGTGGGTCACAAATGCGGGCCAGTCATCTCTGATCTTCTCATATTTGCCCTTGAATTCTGGTGTCTCATTTTTTTCGACATACATATTGAGGTCTTTCTTCCAATTCCTGAATAGGTCTGCCATCTTCTTCAGAGCAAAAGACTTGATTAATGGCTCTATAACTGGCTTCTCCGGATCATCCTCTGGCGGTAGGATGAAATTTGACTTCAGCTCAGTCCAAAGATCATTTTTCTGCATATCATTGACATAAGACACCTCAGGGTCTTTGTTCTTAGGCTTATACCATTGGTGGATGCTGATCGGGATTTTGTCCCTAACCAGAACCCCGCACTGAGCAACAAATGCCTTCTTTGTCCGGTAGGGTTCAATCGGTTGGCCGTCACGCGCGATTTGTATGATCTCAAACTTTTCATCCGAGCTCAACTTTTTCTTCGGGCCTCGTCTCTTTACCGAAGTTGTGCTCGATCCGGAGGACTAGAAAAAAGAACAAAGACGAGAGTTAATTAATATGTGTACATACCAAAACAATGAATGCATCAATTAGCTACTCAGCACAGGCTTAACTAATATATATACCTGGCTGGACTCGGTTTGGTGATCACCGGAGCCGTCCTCACGGTCTACTTCTTCACCCTCTCCTTCTTGCACCGGCATTGGGTCAAAGGAGCCTTGTAAATCATAGCCAGCTGCTTCTTCACCCTCTCCTTCCAGACCATCGTTGTCGTTGAGAAACATCAACGAGCAGACGGCATCACTTCCTTGTGCGATTATGTCCCTCAACAACGCTTCTTGTGCTTTGTCTCGGGGGGTGTCCATAGTTTCTACAAATATTTACAACATGGCAATTATTATTCAAACATGACAGATATGGATATATTAGTGGCAAACGTAGAACTAGCTAGCTAATCACAATAAGGAATCATATTAGTGGCCTCGACGCTGCTTCTCTAGGGTTTGGGGTGGCCTCGATAACGCTTCAAGGGTTAGGGGGTGGCCTCGACAACGCTTCAAGGAGGGGGTAATATCGACCCCCCCCACGTGTTGAAGCTATCGGGAGGGGGTCGGCGTTGAACACTACATCTATGTCCCACAAGTGACGTGGGCATCAACGCCCGCGGTAGGGTAGAGGGTCGTGGATTGCTGAGCGGTCGAGGGTCAAGGGGTCGAGGATCGCCGAGGGGTCGGGAGGTTGCCTAGTGTCAAAGGATTCAACAAAACCATGTCTTCATCATTAGGCGAAAGTAACAGGTGCATGATGGTACGAAGCTCTCCAAAGTTATTTTGGAACGGAGTCCTAGATAGGATAATTTGCTTTTTGGTACAAAGTTCAGCAAGAACCTTCCGAATATCGTTATTTGGAAGGCCTTTGCTGAAATTCGTACAAAAAGGCAAATTATCCTATCCGGGACTCCATTCCAGAATAACTTTGGAGGACTTCGTACCATCATGCCATGGTTACTTCCGGCTAATGATGAAGCCATGGATTTCTTCAATACTTTGCCACTAGAACCCTCTCGACCCCTCGGCGATCCTCGACCCCTTGAACCCTCGACGACCCTGGAACCCTCGACCCCTAGATGACCCTGGAACCCTCGATCCCTCGACCCTAGAACCTTCGATCCCTCGACAACGCTTCAAGGGGGTAATATCGACAACGACGAGATACATACACGGGAAATTAATGTTATCGGGGAGGGGGTATATCGACCCCCCCCCCCACGTATTGAAGTTATTGGGAGGGGGTATATGGACCCCCCTCCCCTCGTGTTGAAGTTATCGGGAGGGGTATATCGATGATGACAGAGGAGAAGATCGAAGAAAAAAAAGAAGAAAAAAAAGAGGAGAAGAAGAAAGGAATAGAGGATTTCTATTTTTTCTTCTTCTCCTCTATTTCTTTCTTCTTCTCCTCTTCTTTTTCTTCTTTTTTCCTCTTCTTATTTATTTCTCCTCTTCTTCCTCTCCTCTTCTCCTTTCTTCCTCTTCTTATTTTCCTTTTTCCTCTCCTTCTTTTTCTTCTTCTTCCTTCTTTCTAGCTAGATATATAAAACTTTTCAAAAAATGTAACATTTGCATATATAAAACTTTTTCTTCTTCTTCCTTCTTCCTTCTCTTCCTTCTTCCTAAATATACAAAACTTTTCTAAAAATGAAACTAACCTAAAATTAATGTACTAAATCAGAGAACATTAATATACTAAAATTAATGTATTTTTAAAACACCATGCATATTACAATTGAAAAAATACATACATTCATAAAAAAAATATAAAACAAGCATATATATATATGAAAAAAAATGAAAAAGGAGGGCGCCGGCGACCGGACCAAGCTGCGGCGAGGATGGCGGGGTCGGGGCAGAGGCACGGATGACGGCGAGGGCGGGCCGGGGTGGCGCGCGTCGGGGCAGGGCCGCGGGCGACGGCGATGGTGGTGGGCCGGGGCGGAGCGCGTCGGGGCAGGGGCGGGCAGGGGCGGCGCGCATCGGGGCAGGGGCGCAGGCGACGGCGAGGGCGCGGGCGACGGCGACGACGGGCACGGGCGAGGCGACGGCGACGGCGGGGGCGACGGACGGCGTCAGGGCAGCCTGGCGGCGTCGATGTGCTCGGCGTCGTCGGGGGGAAACCGGTGAGGGAAATCTGAAATTTCCTAAGTGTTTTCTTATATAGCAAGGGCATTAGTCCCGGGTCGTGGCACCAACCGGGACTAATGCACCCCTTTAGTCCCGGTTGGTGCCACCAACCGGGACCAAAGGCCGATTTTCAGCAGCCCAAAGGGCGGGAAGCGGCGGCCTTTGGTCCCGGTTAGTGGCACCAACCGGGACTAAAGGGGGGCATTGGTCCCGGTTGGTGCCACGAACCGGGACCAATGCCCCCTTTAGTCCCGGTTGGTGCCACCAACCGGGACCAAAGGCCTTGTGCTGCCCCGCGCCGAAAAGTTTAGTCCCACCTCGCTAGTTGAGAGAGCTCGAGAGTTGTTTATAAGCGTTGTTGCGCCCACCCTCTCGAGCTCCTCTCAACTGCAGGCTTTCGGGCCTAACCGTGCAATATGTGCCTGTGGGCCTACTGGGCCTCCCGCGGGCCTGAATCCTGGCCCATGGTAGGGTTTCTAGTCGTATTCAGGCCGTGGGGGCCCAGTAGGTGGCACTTTTTTTTGTTTTTTTGTTTTCTTTGTTGCTTTATTTATTTTATTTTGTTTCTACTTACAACAAAATACTTATTGTTGCTATTTTTATTTTTTTCCAGTTTTTTGGTTTTGCTTTCTGCATTATTTATTTTTTGTTGTTTTTTGCTTTATTTTTAAATTCTTTTTGCTTTTAGTTTTAGAAAAATTATAAACTTTCTGTTAGTGCCATTAGTTTTCAAATTTGAAAACACTATTTTTGTTTTCTTTGTTGCTTTATATATTTTATTTTGTTTGTACTTACAACAAAATACTTATTGTTGCTATTTTTATTATTTTTCAGTTTGTTTGTTCTGTTTTCTGCATTATTTATTTTTTGTTGTTTTTTGCTTTATTTTTTTAATTCTTTTTGCTTTTAGTTTCAGAAAATTATAAACTTTCTGTTAGTGCCATTAGTTTTCAAATTTGAAAACACTTTTTTTGTTTTCTTTGTTGCTTTATATATTTTATTTTGTTTGTACTTACAACAAAATACTTATTGTTTCTATTTTTATTATTTTTAAGTTTTTTTGTTCTGTTTTCTGGATTATTTATTTTTTGTTGTTTTTTTCTTTATTTTTTAATTCTTTTTGCTTTTAGTTTTAGAAAAATTATAAACTTTCTGTTAGTGCCATTAGTTTTCAAATTTGAAAACACTTTTTTGCTTTATTTATTTATTTTATTTTGTTTCTACTTACAACAAAATACTTATTGTTGCTATTTTTATTTTTATTTTCAAGTTTTTATGTTTTGTTTTCTGCATTATTTATTTTCTTTTGGTTTTTTGCTTTATTTTTTAATTCTTTTTGCTTTTAGGTCAGCAAAATTATAAACTTTCTGTTTGTGCCATTAGTTTTCAAATTTGAATTCTTTGAAATTTGTGTGAATCACAAGTTTGTGAGCTCAACAAGGCGTGTAGAGGGACGGGCTTATAAACCGGTGTGAGCGCCCTTCGGTTGGCGAGGTTTTCAAATTCATAGTTTTCAAATGAACTCTAAAAAAGTTGGCATAGCATGTGCATGTACAAAACGGACAATGGTATCATACTCGTCTGTTACAAAGTTGGCGTGGTATCATCATAATAGTTGCGGGAGAAAGTCTTCACTTTTTCTTCGCTTGTGTCGTTTGCTTATTGCGCCGTAACCATGGATAATCTTCATCGTTTATCAAGATGCTTGGGTCAGCCTTGACTTTGAAGGGGGGAATTTCATGAAACTTTTCATACTCTTCAGACATGTCTGTCTTGCCCTCCACTCCCAGGATGTCCCTTTTTCCTGAACGAACTATGTGGCGCTTTGGCTCATCGTATGATGTATTCGCTTCCTTATCTTTTCTTTTCCTCGGTCTGGTAGACATGTCCTTCACATAGATAACCTGTGCCACATCATTGGCTAGGACGAACGGTTCGTGAGTGTACCCAAGATTTTTCATATCCACTGTTGTCATTCCGTACTGTGGGTCTACCTGTACCCCGCCTCCTGACAGATTGACCCACTTGCACTTAAACAAAGGGACCTTAAAATCTACTCCATAGTCAAGTTCCCATATGTCTACTATGTAACCATAATATGTGTCCTTTCCCCTGTCGGTTGCTGCATCAAAGCGGACACCGCTGTTTTGGTTGGTGCTCTTTTCATCTTGGTCAATCGTGTAAAATGTATTCCCATTTATCTCGTATCCTTTCCAAATCATTACAGTCGAAGATGGTCCCCTGGACAACAAGTACAGCTCATCACAAACAGTGTTGTCAACTCTGAGACGTGTTTCCAACCAACTCCTGAAAGTCCTGATGTGTTCACATGTAATCCAGTCGTCGCACTGCTCCGGGTGTTTGGAGCGCAGACTGTTCTTGTGTTCATCGACATACGGGGTCACCAAGGTAGAGTTCTATAGAACTGTGTAGTGTGCTTGAGACCAAGAATATCCGTCCCTGCATATTATTGAGTCCCTTCCAAGCGTGCCTTTTCCAGTCAGTCTCCCCTCATACCGCGATTTAGGGAGACCTATCTTCTTAAGGCCAGGAATGAAGTCAACACAAAACCCGATGACATCCTCTGTTTGATGGCCCATGGAGATGCTTCCTTCTGGCCTAGCGCGGTTACGAACATATTTCTTTAGGACTCCCATGAACCTCTCAAAGGGGTACATATTGTGTAGAAATACGGGCCCCAGAATGACAATCTCGTCGACTAGATGAACTAGGACGTGCATCATGATATTGAAGAAGGATGGTGGGAACACCAGCTCGAAACTGACAAGACATTGCGCCACATCACTCCTTAGCGTTGGTACGATTTCTGGATCGATCACCTTCTGAGATATTGCATTGAGGAATGCACATAGCTTCACAATGGCTAATCGGACGTTTTCCGATAGAAGGCCCCTCAATGCAACCGGAAGCAGTTGCGTCATAATCATGTGGAAGTCATGAGACTTTAGGTTCTGGAACTTTTTCTCTGACATATTTATTATTCCCTTTATATTCGACAAGAAGCCAGTCGGGACCTTCATACTGAGTAGGCATTGAAAGAAGATTTCTTTCTCTTCTTTCGTAAGAGCGTAGCTGGCAGGACCTTCATACTGCTTCGGAGGCATGCCCTCTTTTTCGTGCAAGCGTTGCAGGTTCTCCCATGCCTCAGGTGTATCTTTTGTCTTCCCATACACGCCCAAGAAGCCTAGCAGGTTCACGCAAAGGTTCTTCGTCACATGCATCACGTCGATCGAAGAGCGAACCTCTAGGTCTTTCCAGTAGGGTAGGTCCCAAAATATAGAATTCTTCTTCCACATGGGTGCGTGATTCTCAGCGTCATTCAGAACAGCTAGTCCGCCGGGACCCTTTCCAAAGATTACATGTAAATCATTGACCATAGCAAGTACGTGATCACCGGTACGCATGGCGGGCTTCTTCCGGTGATCTGCCTCGCCTTTGAAATGCTTGCCTTTCTTTCGACATTGATGGTTGGTCGGAAGAAATCGACGATGGCCCAGGTACACATTCTTCCTGCAGCTTCCCAGGTATATACTATCGGTGTCAAGTAAACAGTGCGTGCATCCGTGGTATCCCTTGTTTGTCTGTCCTGAAAGGTTAATGAGAGCGGGCCAATCGTTGATGGTCACGAACAGCAACGCCTTTAGGTCAAATTCCTCCTTTTTGTTCTCATCCCACGTACGTACACCGTTTCCATTCCACAGATGTAAAAGTTCTTCAACTAATGGCCTTAGGTACACATCAATGTCGTTGCCGGGTTGCTTAGGGCCTTGGATGAGAACTGGCATCATAATGAACTTCCGCTTCATGCACATCCAAGGAGGAAGGTTATACATACATAGAGTCACGGGCCAGGTGCTGTGATTGCTGCTCTGCTCCCCGAAAGGATTAATGCCATCCGCGCTTAAAGCAAACCATACGTTCCTTGGGTCCTTTGCAAACTCATCCCAGTACTTTCTCTCAATTTTTCTCCACTGCGACCCGTCAGCGGGTTCTCTCAACTTCCCGTCTTTCTTACGGTCCTCACTGTGCAATCGCATCAACTTGGCATGCTCTCCATTTCTGAACAGACGTTTCAACTGTGGTATTATAGGAGCATACCACATCACCTTCGCAGGAACCCTCTTCCTGGGAGGCTCACCGTCAACATCACCAGGGTCATCTCGTCTGATCTTAGACTGCAATGCACCGCATACCGGGCATGCGTTCAGATCCTTGTAGGCACCCCGGTAGAGGATGCAGTCATTAGGGCATGCATATATCTTCTCCACC
Source organism: Triticum aestivum (assembly GCF_018294505.1). NCBI lineage: Eukaryota > Viridiplantae > Streptophyta > Magnoliopsida > Poales > Poaceae > Triticum > Triticum aestivum. The sequence continues at coordinate 827,060,152 of NC_057801.1, read as the reverse complement.
TCCAATCCTAGAGGGCATACGACCTTCTTTGCTATGTATGTACTATCGGGCAATTCGTTATCCTTTGGAAGCTTCTTCTTCATTATTTTCAGTAGCTTCTCAAATCCTTTATCAGTCACAGCATTCTCTGCCTTCCACTGCAGCAATTCGAGTATGGTACCGAGCTTTGTGTTACTATCTTCGCAATTGGGGTACAACCCTTTTTTGTGATCCTCTAACATGCGATCGAACTTCAGCTTCTCCTTTTGACTTTAGCATTGTGTCCTTGCATCGACAATGACCCGGCGGAGATCATCATCATCGGGCACATCGTCTGGTTCCTCTTGATCTTCAGCAGCTTCGCCCGTTGCAGCACCATCGGGCACATCGTCTGGTGCATCTTGATGTTCAGTAGCATCACCGTATTCAGGGGGCACATAGTTGTCATCGTACTCTTCTTCCTCGCCGTCTTCCATCATAACCCCTATTTCTCCGTGCCTCGTCCAAACATTATAGTGTGGCATGAAACCCTTGTAAAGCAGGTGGGTGTGAAGGATTTTCCGGTCAGAGTAAGACTTCGTATTCCCACATATAGGGCATGGGCAACACATAAAACCCTTCTGCTTGTTTGCCTCAGCCACTTCGAGAAAATCATGCACGCCCTTAATGTACTCGGAGGTGTGTCTGTCACCGTACATCCATTGCCGGTTCATCTGCGTGCATTATATATAATTAAGTGTGTCAAAAATCATTACAGAACATCATGAATAGATAATTAAGTGACCAAATTAATAGAAGTTCATCATCACATAAAAACCAAAGTACATACATAGTTCTCATCTAACAACATAAAGCTCTGCAGAGCATCTAAATTAATTAAACCATACATTGAAACTATGTAAAACATTTCAATGCGAAAACAAATGCGATATAATCGCAACCAAGGTAACAACTGATCCAATGGCATAATGATACCAAGCCTCGGTATGAATGGCATATTTTCTAATCTTTCTCATCTTCAAGCGCATTGCATCCATCTTGATCTTGTGATCATCGACGACATCCACAACATGCAACTCCAATATCATCTTCTCCTCCTCAAGTTTTTTTATTTTTTCCTTCAAGAAATTGTTTTCTTCTTCAACTAAATTTAATCTCTCGACAATAGGGTCGGTTGGAATTTCCGGTTCAACAACCTCCTAGATAAATAAAATCTATGTCACGTTGGTCGGCATAATTTTCATAAACAATAAATGAACCAATAGTTATGAAAAGATAATATATACCACATCCGAATCATAGACAGGATGAGGGCCAACGGGGGCGGATACCAAAACCATTGCACTATATAAGATGCAATAATAAAAGTAAGAAAATAATACAAGTAAGAATATTTTTCTTTTCAGAAAGAAGATAAGAACAAGAGGCTCACCACGGTGGTGCTGGCGATGAGATCGGCGCGGGTGATCGACGGCGGTGAAGACGGGGACGGGGCGTGATGGACCGCTAAACCTAGACAAATATTGAGGAAAATGGAGGTTGGAGGTCGAGCTTGGAGAGGAGAAAGCTTAAGTAGTGTGGCTCGGGCATTTCATCGAACACCTCATGTGCTATGGAGGTGAGCTAGAGCACCACAAAGCCCCCCCTCGCCGGCAAGAGAAAAACAGAGCACTGGAGTGCTCTGCTCGCGAGCGACGGGGTATATATAGGCAGCACTATTGGTCCCGGTTCGTGGCATGAACCGGGACTAAAGGGAAGCCATTGGTCCCGGTTCATGCCACCAACCGGGACCAATAGTGGTGGGCCAGGAGCCAGGTCCATTGGTCCCGGTTCGTCCCACCAACTGGGACCAAAAGGTCCGGACGAACCGGGACCAATGGCCCACGTGGCCCGGCCGGCCCCCTGGGCTCACGAACCGGGGAAAATAGCTCCATTGGTCCCGGTTCTGGATTGAACCGGGACTAATGGGCTGAACTGGCCTGGGCCATTGCCCCCTTTTCTACTAGTGAGAATGATATCGATGGATGTATGTTATCGGGGTCGAGGGTCGTCGAACATGAGAGGAAGAAGAGGATAAAAGAAGAAGAGGAAGAAGAAAAAAAAAAGAGGAGAAGAAAGAATAGAGGAGTTCTTCTCCTCTATTCTTTCTTCTCTTTTTTTTCTTCTTCTTCCTCTTTTTTTATCGGGAACGAGGATCGTCGAGGGTCACCGAGCGGTAGAGGAAACCCTAATTAAATAGCAAGTATCGTCGGTGTGAGATACATGTGGCCGTCAGTGTCGGACACTACATCCACGTCCCACAAGTTACGCGGGCGTCGATGCCCACGTCACTTGTGGGACATAGATGTAGTGTCGTTGTTGTTGTTGTCGATATACCCCCTCCTGATAGCTTCAACACGTGGGGGGGGGGGGGTCGATATTACCCCCTCCTTGAAGCATTCTCGAGGCCACCCCTAACCATTGAAGCGTTGTCGAGGCCACCCAAAACCCTAGAGAAGCAGCGTCGAGGCCACTAATTAATATGATTCCTTATTGTGATTAGCTAGCTAGTTCTACGTTTGCCACTAATATATCCATATCTGTCATGTTTCAATAATAATTGCCATGTTGTAAATATTTGTAGAAACTATGGACACCCCGCCCCGAGACGAAGCACAAGAAGCGTTGTTGAGGGACATAATCGCAGAAGGAAGTGATGCCGTCTGCTCGTAGATGTTTCTCAATGACAACGATGGTCTGGAAGGAGAGGGTGAAGAAGCAGCTGGCTATGATTTACATGGCTCCGATGACCCAATGCCGATGCAAGAAGGAGAGGGTGAAGAAGTAGACCGTGAGGACGGCTCCGGTGATCACCGAACCGAAGCCTGTGCTGACTAGCTAATTGATGCCTTCATTGTTTTGGTATGTACACATATTAATTAACTCTCGTCTTTGTTCTTTTTTCTAGCCCTCCGGATCGAGCACAACTTCGGTAAAGAGACGAGGCCCGAAGAAAAAGTTGAGCTCGGATGAAAAGTTTGAGATCATAGAAATCGCGCGCGACGGCCAACCGATTGAACCCTACCGGACAAAGAAGGCATTTCGTGCTCAGTGCGGGGTTCTGGTTAGGGACAAGATCCCGATCAGCATCCACCAATGGTATAAGCCTAAGAACGAACACCCTGAGGTGTCTTATGTCAATGATATGCAGAAAAATGATCTTTGGACTGAGCTGAAGTCAAATTTCACCCTACCGCCAGAGGATGATCCGAAGAAGCCAGTTATAGAGCCATTAATCAAGTCTTTTGCTCTTAAGAAGATGGCAGACCTATTCAGGAATTGGAAGAAATACCCGAATAGGTATGTCGATAAAAATGAGACACTAGAATTCAAGGGCAAATATGAGAAGATTAGAGATGACTGGCCCACATTTGTGGCCCACAAGACATCGGAAAAGAGTAAAAAGATGTCGGCGACAAACAAGCAAAATGCTGCGAAGAAGAAGCTTCACCATCGCACGGGGTCAGGTGGCTACCTCGTAGCCCGACCTAAGTGGGCCAAGGCTGAGAATGATCTGCTTGATAAAGGGATCAAACCAGAGACAATGAACTGGCCAGACCATTGACGGACTTGGTACTTCGGGTCTGGCGGAACCTTAGACCCTGTAACAGGGAAGTGAATTTGGACGGGCGATCAATTGGACATACCAGTCAAGAGGCTTCAGCATTATATCGAAGCAGCGCAGCAAGGGACGTTCGTTCCAGACAGGGAGAAGGACGATCTCACAATGGCTCTCGGGAATCCTGAGCACCCTGGACGGACACGAGGCACGCCAGGCTCCATTTCGTGGAAGGCTGGATTTCCGGACGCAGGGAGTTACAAAACCCAGGAGAGGAGGAAGAAACTGGAGCAGAGCCAACCGCAGGCGCTGCACGAAAGGGTAATGGGGCTAGAGGAACGAGAAGCAGATCGCAGCAAACAACCTGCTGAAGCTTCCCCCGAAGCTACCCCGCCATCTCAACGGAGAAGCAGCGTGGCTTCCATCGAGCTGCTTCAGCCGGAGCATGCCTTGAAGGCTCCTGCCAGCTATCCCGTGGATGCTATCACGGAGTCTCAAAATTGCCACCTTATGGTGGAATGGAGCAATTTGAAGGTCAAGGCGGCTGTTGGCTCTGTTTATCCTACTAAACCCGACTCAACTTTTCACTGCCGGCCGATTCCAGAAGGATATGCTAAGGTGATGGTGGATGAAATAACGGAGGGATTTGAGGACGTCCGGCTTGACCACCCTACCGGTGAAGGGGAGTATCGGCTGGGCTCTGCTCTGAAGACTCCATGCCTATGGCGGAAGGATCTCATCAACCTTCCGAACTGGACGCCTCCGCCTCCTCCTCCTCCTCCGGCGAGTCAAGGCACTCCGCCTCCTCCTCCTCCTCCGGCGAGTCAAGGCACTCTGCCTCCTCCACCGCCTCCTTCTCCGGCGAGTGACGATCAGGGCACTCGGCCGGCTCCTTCTCCGGCGCGTGGCGGCACTCCGCCTCCTTCTCCGCCTGCGCCGGCGCGCCCGAGCAGCCAGCCTCCTCCTTCTCCACCTCGTCAGCAAGGGCGGAAGAGACCCGCCGCCGCTCCGGCTGCTCCGGCGCGTCGTAGTCCTTCTCCTCCACCTCGTAAGCAAGGAAAGAAGACATCCGCTCTGTCTGCTCTGTCGGCGTCTAGCAGTACAGCCAAAGGCAGGAGAAGATACAGATTCGGTCCTTCTCTGAAGACTCCAGAGAAGTTACCGTACGAGAGGACCGAGGAGGAAAACGCGAAGATCGCGCAGACCGAAGTGGATGATTGGTTTCAAGGGTTGAAAGCAAAGAGACATCCACCTCCGGAGGAGAAGGTAGATCCGGTGAAAGCGAAGCGCACTCTGGCTGCCCTGACAAAACCACCCAAGTCTCTGCCGAAAGGCAACTATGAGCGCATTATTGGAAAGGCATTTGCCGAAGCGGAGAGGTCGAGAAGTACTAAAAGTGATCAAAGGATGAAAGAACGACGAGCTGGGAAACAAATTGCCCAGCTCGGCGAACAAGCGAAGCAATCGTGCCCCCCGCTCAAGGTGCCTGCTAGCGACATCGTCGATCCGAGGATGGTGCCCGGTTATGGCAATCCTGAAGATTACCTGCCCGACGATGTACATTATGATTTCTTGGAGGTGCAGATACAAAGATACGAGTACGGGAAGCCTCTCGTCAAAGATGAAAGTTCTCTATCAACGATGATGCGAAGATTGCATGATTGGTACATGAAAACCTGCAGAGAGTCTGAGGGGAGGAGTACTTTGTATGTGAGAGTTAAAAAGGAGCATGACCTCCTTGGAATTGAACTGTTGCCTATTCCATTTGAGGAGTTCTATCAGTTTTTCAATCAATTGGCCCTCGATAAAGGAACGGTCACCTGCTACTGTCTGTAAGTAGTACTACTTCTGTCATTAAGTCTCTCTATATAACTCAGCTCTTTCATTGCATGTATTTATAATTATCCTCACTATATTATGCAGATTGAAGATTGCCGAATTGAAGAAAAGACAAGAGGGTGATATTGGGTTCATTAACACATATCTCATAGATAAAACTGAGGTTGAATTTCATGCCGAAAATACCGAGGCCAACTTGCTACAATCGTTGGTAATAAATGAACACAAAGATATAATACTCTTTCCTTACAACTTCAAGTGAGTGTTACTGTCTTGTGGCATATTCGGTTTCCCTTATTAGTCCAGGTTATAGTAATGTAATTTTGATGAGTTATGCATGTGTACGCAGCTATCACTATATTCTCCTGGAGATTAAGCTTGAGAAGGGAGTAGTAACTGTCTTAGACTCCAAACGAAAAGATCCCAAGGAGTATGTGGACATGACTGAAATGCTCGAGAAGTAAGTTAAATCGATCATTATCCACCATATCAGTAACTTTGTTCATTTCTGATATCAAGTAATTGTTTTCTTTGTATGGAAGGGCTTGGAGAAAATTCACCAAAAAAGCTTCGAGACTGCCGAAAAAGCTGCAATTTAGACACCCAAAAGTAAGTACTATAATAGCATATTCCACGCATCTCCTAGTGATTCAAGCGCTAGTTTCATCAATACCATTTAGCATGCTTGCTAATTATCAGTTTGATTGACCTCTATTTCTTGTAAAGTGGTTGTGGCAGGAACAAGGGAATGATTTCTGTGGATACTACATTTGCGAGTCCATCCGCCACACGACCCGTGAGCTGGGCTACTCCGACAAACAATATGAAGTGCGTAAATAACAATATTCACAATTTTATTTTATTACCATCATTTGTGTTGAGTTTCATTCATTCATATATATATATATATATATATATATATATATATATATATATATATATATATATATATGTATGTATGTATGTATTGACCCCCTTCTTAAAATTAGATGTTTCGGATGCGGGATGAACTCCTAGCACCAGATCGCATGCGAGCAATTCAAGAGGAATTGGCGGCATTCTTTCTTGACAATGTGATCGCTGAAGACGGAGAATACTATGTGAACCACGCGTCCGTATGTTAGGAGATTATATTTGTAAAAGATAATTATTGTATACATGTAGCCGGTAGTGTCGGATAGATATAAGAGAACTTGTTGTTCGACCAATCTCTCAGAGAAGGAGAGGTGATCGATATCACTTCTCTCTGTATGCATATATGTTCATGACGATCTTCTGTTTCCTTCGTTTGCTTACTAGCTAGCTAGCGTGTCTAGCTAGTCCTCTCTATACGTATATATAGTATGTAGCGTCGACCAAGCACGGACAAAAGAGAGGACACTTCTCTCTATTAATTAGCTAGCTAACACAATATATGAAACACCTAAATTAACCCCCCAAAACCCCCAAACCCCCCCCCCCCTTTCAAAAAAAAAACCGCAGCCACAGAAATGCTGACGCGTGGATGCCTATTGGTCCCCGTTGGTGCCACCAACCGGGACCAAAGGCCCTCCTGCCTGGGCTCAGCGGACAGGCCACATGGAGGCCCATCTGTCCCGGTGCTGGATTGAACCGGGACTAAAGGGCCAGGGCATTAGTACCGACCCTTTAGTCCCGGTTCATGAACCGGGACTAAAGGCCCTCACCAACCGGGACAATAGGCCCTTTTTCTACTAGTGTGTGAACTTAAACTTGTTAGCAAACATGCTTCTATGGTTACCACTCAAGTAGAACAAGTACTTAAGCCTCAAAATGATTTGCTCAATGAAATGAATAGTAAGAAAAATGATTATGCTGTTAGAGTGGCTACTAGAACTGGTAGAATGACTCAGGAACTTTTGTATCCTGAAGGCTACCCTAAGAGAATTGAGCAAGATTCTCAGAGAAATAATATTGATGTACCTAGATTTTCTAAAAGGAAGAAAAAGAAAAATGACAGGACTTTGCAAACTTGTAGTGAACATGGCCATGGCGGCGGCCAGATCCACCCCCTCCCTCATCTCCTCGCTGCCGCCACCTCCTCCCCGTCCTGCAGCGGCGCGTCCCGCCACCACCTCCTTCCTCGATGAGTCCCGCAGCGACGCCCATCGCGTCCCGCAGATGCCGTCCCTCTCCCTCAATCGAGGCGTGCGCAACCACCTCGCGGCGCGACGCGTGCCACGGCGCGCGCGTACGTGTGCGTTGCTGCACTAAACAAAAGGGCCGTCCCTCCCATCCCATCGCCGCCGACAGAGCGCACCCACCTCCACCTCCGCCTCCATTCATTCGTGGAGAACCGATTCCCGGCGCCACCGGCCGACTCTCCGTCACTTTCCCTAAGGAGGCGCCGGTGAGGACGCGAGAGAGAGAGAGACGAGCCGGATGCCTCGATTCGTTGGCCGGAGATCTAACGGACGGATGTTGGTGCAGGTACCGGATGTCGGAGGGGTCGATTCCTAAGGAGGCGGTGTACCAGATCATCAGCGACGAGCTGATGCTGGACGGGAACCCGCGGCTGAACCTGGCATCCTTCGTCACCACCTGGATGGAGCCCGAGTGCGGCAAGCTCATGATGGACTCCGTCAACAAGAACTACGTCGACATGGACGAGTACCCAGTCACCACCGAGCTCCAGGTCCGTCCGCTCGGGGTGGATGGACACCCCAGATCTGAGACTCCATTTTATTTATTTTTCCTTACCATTTCGAGGCAAGGGACAATCCGCAACACTTATACTAATATGTTCACAAGTACTAGTAGCAAATCTCCTTGCTCTGTTTATTGTTCTACACCTATTACTGAATGTATATATGTACCACTCTGTGTGTAGCATTTTTCTAACTGAATGTTTTGGTCATCTCTGAACGTTGAATGTTTTGGTCAATGTCATGCAGGCTGCTCCATTTCTTGATTTGACATTGATAGAGTAGATGAGTAGTCCTCTAAACAAATCATGCAATGTTTTGGTCAATGATTTTGACACAGTAGTTAACATTAAGAGGTGCATTTAGTCCTGTGAACAAATCATGCTCCTACAGAGAGAAACTTCATTTCTCTGTAAATTGACAGTAAACAGATTGATCCTGTAAACAGGAACATTGCCAAGTTTGTTTCTGAACATTTATAACCTAGCAAATTTTAGACTGACTGAATTTTAGGGGTGTCAGATGTTCTGAAAATTTCTTTGAATGTGTGGCGTACACTGCATATTCTGAACATCACACAAATTTTTTTGAATGTGTGGCATACACTGCAAATTGGCAGATTTCATACTGCATCTAACTCTGAACCAACAGTTATTTAGTTACACGACATCTAGCTGGCAGGACAAAAAATGTTAATCAGTCCGCTCTCTCAAAGTTGAGTCCGTGTTAAGATGTCAAGAAACTGATTGTTTGTTGAAACAACCATCAGTCACTCTCAGATACCGTTGACTGCTTTCTGTTGCTAGTATAGTTCAAGCTTCTTTGCCATGTATCTCATTAGGATGTGAACAATCTACTACACGCTCACAGAGATATTGACTTAAATTTTTTGTTTCTTTGCTGTCAATGTTTGCCAAGCTATTGAAACAACGATAGCTCAGATCATAGAATAGTGCATCAGTACCCAGTATATAGTCTCCGCTTTCATTTGTACATAGCTCACTACTCAGTTCTCCTCGGCTAGAACAAGCACAAGATTCATCAGCAGCATTGAACAAAATTCATCTTAAACAAGCACAGTAGTCAGTACATAGTATCTGCATTTTGTCTGTGCTGTTAAATTTTGTTTATAAATTTAGTTTATAGTGCTAAACTTGCACAGTACAGTCTCTGCCTTTTGTTTATACCATTAGATTTTGTTTATAAATCCAGTTTGTACTGATAAACTTGCACAGGCTCTGCCTTTTACTTATACTGTTAATTTTTATAAATCCAGTTTATAGTGCTTACCTCTTTGTCACATTGGGTTTGGCAGCAGTTGCTAATCTCTAGCATTTACCTCTTGTTGCAGACCAGGAAATGAAAGATCGCTCGACAAACGGCCGCTTCCAGTCAGTTGGATCTGATCTTATACCCGCACACGAGAGCTACCGGAGCAGCAACAGATTAACAAGGACCCAAGCTGGACTCCCAAGTTCTTCGGTGAGCTGGCTCCATCTCCTACCCCTAGCTCCCTCTTTTCTGCTCCTATAACATGCTTTGTTGGACTCATGCTCTGCTCCTACACAAGCTGGACTCATGCTTTGTTATACACTAGCAGCAGTACCTCATGTACATGTAATTGGACTCCCAGGGTGTTGTTCTTGTAAATTCTTCCATGTCTTGCTCTTTTGCTGGTGCTACTACACATGTCAGATTGTTAGCTGTACTTGTTTCCATCTCAAATTACTTGTCTTCTTGAACATATGCCTGATGCTTGGTGCATGTAGGATGTGCTCTGTGTGGACATCTATGCATTTGTTAAGATTTTTGTAGCACATGCTATGGCCTCAAAGATTGTTTTTTTTTCGTTCATACATGAGCACCGTTTTTTATTGCCGTAAAGGGGTGAATTGATTTGATCATTAATACGTGGCTGGATGTGATGTTTTGCAGGCTCAAGGCGCTAAGGTGTTGGAGACGTGCCTGTACTTGTTGAGCGTTTTATCTGTAGAGTGCTATATTGTGATTGGTGTAATATTGTATGGCTATATTGTGATTGGTGGAATGTAATAAACTTGATTGGTATATTGGTGATTTGGATATTATTTGAATATATTTAAAATGTGTTCTCTGATTGGTATATCATTGAGTTACAAGTTGTGAAAAATTAAAACATGATGTTTGGGACCTAGTGCCTAGAAGAATCTGACAATGTGCATCCACTTGACTACAATAATCTGAATATTGAATGTAACAAAAAAAGAAAACCCGAAAATAAAAATATATAGAATGTGAAAAGGCTGCACCTCAAAAAGAAAAAAAGGCTGAACCAATGGCCCAAGCCCATGTAGCTAGTAAAAAATAACAGGAAAAAATACATTAAAAAGGCTGAAGTGTTGGGCTCGGCCCATGTAAAACGCTGAATCGGACCGTGTTGATTCTTGTGCCACATCAGATTGCCACGTCGAATGCCTACGTGGCCTAGGGAGGCTGCTAGTGACCAAAACAAAACAGTAGGCCTTTTTTGGTCGTAAACGCCTACGACCTTCTCATAGAGAAGGTCGTTAATTTCAGTTTACGATCGCCAGCTTTTGACCTTCTGTTTTTGGTCACAAAAAGGTCGCAAATGAAAAACAATGACCTTTCAGTGACCAATAGTCAAGGTCATAAGTTGACATATTTCTTGTAGTGCATTAGGAGGGAGAAGATAAGATAAGAAAATATATGTGATTTAAAAGAAAAATGTGTGCGTGCATCAAGTGGGCCGGCTAACTTTGATTATAGTTCCTGTTTTGGTAAGATTTGACTTGATTTGGGTATGAGTAGTGGAAGACAAGGAAAGTTTGTATTTGGTTGAGATTCCTTAAGATTTGATTTGAATGAGTTAATGCATGACGTTTTTTTGGAAAAGTGCTGATTTGATTGAGTTAATGCATGCGTAAAATGGGTTGGCCCAAATTGGCTGCACTTGAGCGAAAGATCGACTGTAAGACGCTCTGGCGGGTGTAATATAGGTTTGGTGGGATGTGAGGCAAGACTACCAACTCCCCCTTTAGGACTAGACTAGAGATGCACAAAATAACCATATAATTGTGCAATTTTTGCACTCTAGTATAATACACATGTTATATTGTACTTACATGTATACATAATGCACTCACCCAACATTTCAAAAATAATCATAAAAACGACTAACAAGAAAACAAATAGCAAAAACTGCATAAAAACATAAAAATAAGGAAGCACTAGGCAACATGAAACGGGCTGCAACCTAATAAGAGATAGACTGACTCAAAACAGTGCTTGGTTGGAAATTTCTGCCGAACAAGAGTCACAACAGAAACAAAAGGTGCACAAATCTTGAAGCAGAAATCAAGGGCCTAAAATATTCGAGTAAGCCAAATAGAATTTCCAGGCAACTTACATATTGCTAAATTTTAAAAATAAAGCTAGATCATTTTAAAAAGAAAGCTAGATGATTTTATTCCAACAAAAAACAGTGGCAATTAATTTCCTAAAAAAAGTAGGCATCAGTTATCGATTTGACACATGACAACTAAGTGTTGAATGATAAAATCATCAACGAAATTTTCCTCAAAAATGATCATCAATCAAATGTTTATCGGTATTTTTAAAATACCCATGCACATGGTGAGCAATTAGCTAGTAAACTTTTAAATCAAATCATCAACCTAATGTTCACGGTGAGCAATTTTCCTCACATAGGCAGATATTTCAACAAAACAACTCATTATTCAACTGGTTCGGTCTTGCTCAACAAACTAAACACGCATGCACTCTGACTTCCAAAGTCCAAACCTTGCCAAAACATAAAACAAGCTTGAGATCCATGGACTAAACCCTACTACTACCTACAACACCAAGCTCTCCACGGCGGTCTCGACGACGGACCACGGCAGCTCGTCGCCGGCACTGCGGGCGGCGTTGGGAATGGAGCAGTCCGTGCGGATCTGACCCTGGTTGCCAGTGAGCACGTTGATCTGCCCCATTTTCACCATGGACTTGACGAACTGGTCGAAGAAGGCGGCCTGGTCGACGGCGAACCTGGTGACCATGGGCTTGGTCTTGGCGTCGGTGTGCAGGTCCTGGTCGGAGGTGAAGAGACCCTGCCGGTTGAGCAGGTCGACGTAGAACTTGTTGTCGAACACGTCAGGCGTGCGGATGTCGTTGGCGGTGAAGTTGTCCACCTTGAGCCGCGGGCAGGTGAGCTTGAGGTGGCCGGCGAAAAACTTGTCCATGGTGGGGTCGTCCTTGGGAAACAGCCGCTCCTCGAAGGAGCCGCAGTGCGCGATCCCGAGCGTGTGCGCGCCGGAGAGCGCCACCAGGTCGTCGGCGTTGAGGCCGATCTTGGCGAGGAAGCTGAGGAGCACGGGCACCTTGGAGGTCGGCGGCGGGAGCGCGCCCAGGATGGTGTCCAGGGAAGCGGGGGCGAGCCCGTCGCGGCGGCCGAGCGGGACGGCGTACCGCGGCCCGCCGGCCAGCTGGACGGAGTCGCGGGCGGCGAGCGCGGCGATGTCGGCGCAGGAGACGACGGGCCCGCCGCACGCCTTCTGGAGGAGCGCGCGGATGGCGTTGATGGCCTTGAACGCCGACGGACGCAGCGTGACGTTCGGGGGAGACACCTTCTCGCTGTCGACGCCGTTGGTCTTGTCGAGGAGCACGGAGCCGTCGCAGCCCTGCACGAAGCAGTCGTGGAAGTGGATGCGGAGGAGCGCGGCGGCGAGGCCGACGTCCTTGCGGATGGCGTCCTTGAGGAAGGCGAAGACGATGGCCTCCGCCTGCGGGCACCTGGCGCGGTAGAACTCGAACGACAGGCCCTTGGCCAGCGGCGGCGAGCCACCAGCCCCCACCGCTGCTGCAGACACAGAGCTCAGCACCAGAGCTGTCGCGAAGACAAGCAGGAGACGAGCAGCCGAGGAAGCCATGGTGATCTAGCTGGGTCTCTAAGTAGGACAAATGTGGCTGTGGGTGTACTGAGCTTGGAGGTGTGCGTGTTGTTTTATAGGCACGCGCGCATGCATGCAACCTCCATGGAATCTTGTCTGCTGGCTGACATGGAGCTCGGTCCTACTGGTGACTCGTGTGCATGCACCTACACCGGTGGAACCGAGGCTGGAAACTACCGCGCGCGGTGCTCGATCTGATCGACTCGAATATTTGAAAGGAGGGAAATGATTGGTCGACGATCGACTCCGAGTCATGGGTACACATGCATGCATCCGGAGAAAATTCAAAGCGTATCTAAGGCCAGATGAACCAAGCAGGAAACACTGTGGCAGCAGCATATTCAATCCTCAACTTGTTGGAGGCATCAACCAAGGCGGCTAACGATCGAGCGCCTAGTGGGAGTGGTTAACTAACCTTGTACTACCACTAGTAGTTTATAGAAGATGAAATAGCTTTCGGCTTTGACAAGTCAGGGGATGGTGTTGATTATGTTTTGAATTGCTTACCACATGTGTCACTTGTGATGTTGTTGATTACTGATCATATCACCTTAGGGGGTGTGACGGGTACACATGCATGATGCATCCTACGGGTGAGTTTCATGGGAGCTATCCTACGGACCGATGTGGCAGCTTCTAATCCATCCCCGCCCCCTCAGTTTCAGGGGTATGGCACTCCTCCCACGATCTAATGATGCCATGCATGTCCGTAACCATTATTCCATGAAAATCTACCTGTAAGTGTAGCATTGCTCGGAGAACCAAATTGCTCCACTTACGGGTGAGTCCCGTGAAACCCGCACAAAACTATCCTACACTAAACTCAAATTGCTAGAGCTTCGCCAGATACTATGCATACCAGTCTTCTCTATATTTTAGGCCCTGTTTGGTTCATAAGTCCTAGGACTTTTTTTAGTCCCAACTTATAAGTCACAAGTCCCTAAAAAGTCTCTCCCTGTTTGGTTCCTGGGACTTATAAGTCCCTATAAGGCCATATTACAACTATAAGTTCTTATAAGTCCCTCCTTGAGAGTCTTATTTCATAAGTTCCAAATGCCCACTTTTAGTCCCTATAAGTCCCTATACTCTCCTACTTGCGCTAATCATGCATACACCTTTCTTTCTTGAGCCCTTCTCCCGTTACCAAAATATCCACCATGCATCGTCATGATTCGTCTTAGCAATGGGGCCTGGGCGGCTTTACTAAACTAATTCGCTACACATGCTTAAAAGCAGGCCGGCGGCTAGTTTATATTCTTCTTAATGGCCAGTACTTGTGCTTGCCACAAGATCGGGTTCAGGTTCATGCACTCAACAAATAATGAACAAACAGTATTATCCATGATTCAATTTTGTTTTTTTTAGCCCTGCTTACCCTTGCATGAGGGGACACATCAGCCCAAGTTGAGACCAACCAACTATCTATCCATGGCAAATTAGGGAGCTCCTAGTTGCCGCTTTAAAGCAGGCAATAGCGCAAAAGCTAAATCTCTCATGTTGCGGCTCCTACACCGCCCTCACCTTACAACACCTAGATGTGGGCTGGCCAATAATGAAGGTGTTGAAAATATGCTTTAGAGCCAATAATTTTTAAGTATTATTAATTCCAAGTTTGTAATTATAGTTTATATTGTATGCTATAACTGCTATGGTTCGCGAATATGCGATTCGGAGGAAAATTCATAAGCATACGTAGAGTTATAGACCGTAAAACAAGATTCATGGTCTTGCCTCTAGGACTAGCACAATTGTTGATTGATGATTCTATTTTCCTGATCATGCTCATGATGTTTATGCGGCAACATGTGAGAGCACATTGTTGCTAAAACACTCGTGTTGAATTGACCATAAGTTGCTTTTAATACTTAGAGGTTATATGGTCTGAAGTCTAATGTCCATAACATGAGAGTTAAAGTATTTATGATTCCTTATACCATGAGAGTATCAAGTCACTCCATGCCAGACGATGCACTTTGGGTTGTTCCAACGTCATCCATAACAGGGTGATCATAACGGAAGCTTATGGGTTCATTAGAAACGTAGGATGAGAGACTAGATAGCTCGAGACTAGAATTTGCTAGTCCAACGATGGAGAGATATTCTTACGTCCTCTCGGTGTGATGGCATCTATCATCGTCTAGCCAGACAAAGTGTGAATTGATCATGGGGATGCCGGAACACGAGAACGAGAAAAAGGAACAAAACCGATAATGAGAAAGACCGATCTAGTGAGCATGTGTTTATCTCACGGGGATACCGATATATCTCACATCGGGTTTTGTAACGTATCGCAAAGAAAAAGGAATAACATATGATAACCAAAGGTTTGCTCGAATATCAATCGTGTGAGTATAGGGGTCAATATGGATGTCCACGGTTTCGCTATTGATCATTGAACAAAAAGGTATTTTTGCTCATGTCTATATTTCATCGAACCTGTAGGGTCAGGCACTTAAGGGATTACGATTTGTTGAGTTCTATAGGAGTTAGGAATATGAAAATATTACCGAAAAGAGTTTCAGAAATAAAAAATAGTTCGGAGAAAAAAGTGTTTCGGGGTTACCGAAAGTGTTTTGGAAAATACCGTTTAATACTGAATAGGTGGAAAATGTTCAAAAGGACCTAATATAAATACAGGAGCTTTCCCGAAATTACCGGGAGCCCCGGGGCTTTATTTAGGCCCCTGTAATATGCTAAAGGCCTATAAGGCATCGGGTGATCTAATGGGCCTAAGAAGCCCAAAAGGGGTGGCGCCCCCTTAGCTTGTTGGACAAGCTAGAGGGGGAGGGGATGAATTGAAGTTAGAGGGGGACTCCCCTTCCTTTGACCCACGCGCCATGGGGAGGAGCCCTCCCCAAGTGGCCACCCTCTCCTGTACACCTATGTATAGTTGATGGGGTGTGCCCCTTGAGGCGCACAAGTCCCTTGATTCTGGGCACCCCCTCTCTCTCGAACTGGACTTGTATTAAGTTTCTATAGTCCTCATAATAGAGTTGCTCCGTGTGGTTCTCTTCTCCTCCTCTAGTTCTCCGACGACGCAAAGCTCTAGATAGCATAGTGTTGCTGGATCGTGAAGCCTGTACTCGTGCAATCAATAGAGAGATCGTGCTTTCGATCTTTTTTTTGAGGGATCATTTGTGGGCCGTTCGAGAATTCAAGAATGATCTACACCAACTCTTGTTCACTTGCAACTCGAAGTTGGTAACAATCCGATCTAACCTTGTGTTCATCTTCATAGTGATCCTGGGATATTCATAGTAGCGATTTTTTTTGTTTTTCTACTACCTTTCCCAACATGAGGTAACAAAGCTAGCACCGCGAGGGGCGGTCCATATTTTTTGGTTTTGTGCAGGGTGGTTTCGATGGGTTTTAGTTTTTTGGCTATTGTTTTTATCGGTTTCCAGTCTTTTTTATTCGGGGTTTCCCATGTATTTTTTATTTTTCTCTTTTCTTTTCTCTTAACTTGTTCTATTCTTAATTTTTGTTTGTTTTTCTAATTTTAGTTTTTATGGGTTTCTAGGAAAATACAAATTTTTTTATTATATGAAGTACATTTCTTATCGCACGATAATCATTTTTGATACATGATGAAGATCTTTAGATTACACAATGATTGTTTCCTGAATATATGATGTATATTTTTTAGAACATGGTGTATATTTTTTAATTACACGATGAATATTTCTTTGAAATACTTGATGAATAATTTTTTAACTGCATGATGATTTTTCTTAATACACAATGAACATTTGTTAATACAAGTTGGACAATTTTGGATTACACGATGATTATTTGCTGAAAGACATGACGAAAATTTTCTAGGGAATGCTTAACATTTTTTATTACACTATGATCTTTTTAAAAATATACGATGAAGAGTTGGTAATACATGATGAAGACTTTTTTTTGGAAATACATGATGAGTATTTTTTTATATACAATATAAAAAACTTATGTGCAAGGTGAACATTTTCTTGAAAAATTATTAAAATATGCTTTCTAAATAACAATATATTAAAAAAAGAATATACATATCTAAGAGAAGTGAGAAAAGAAAACCCTTTCAAAGTGTACATGACACTTCTGCCTATGTGGAGGAGAGATATAAAAAAAGGGAAGGAGTTGATT
Organism: Triticum aestivum; assembly: GCF_018294505.1. Lineage (NCBI taxonomy): Eukaryota > Viridiplantae > Streptophyta > Magnoliopsida > Poales > Poaceae > Triticum > Triticum aestivum. The sequence goes on along the minus strand of NC_057801.1, from coordinate 827,042,996 downwards.
CTTATGCAAGAGCCCACCTTTAAGTGTGCTTCTAGATAAAACATTTAATGAGAGAAAAGAGATAGAGAGAAGTTAAAAAAGGTTGTAACCTTTTAGCCATCCTTATAGTCAGCCTTATTGTCTGGGTAACTAATAATGCTAATTTTTGATGACATGGCACATTTATATAGCCAGCACCTAGCTATAATATTAACCATGTTCTAAAGGCGAGGCACAGACGCACCCGACAATATGGTAGCTCCGCCTCCAGCAAAACAAAGAATGGTCCAGCTACTAACATTAACATGTATATTTCCCTTTACTATAAAAACCCAAAATATATTTTTAATTTAATAAATTGAGAATATTATAAAAAATGAGTTTGAGAATATTGTAATTATCTATAAAGAAATGAAAAAGGTCCATATGCATGAATATAAATATTCGTATATTTGGAACGAAATGTCCATCACATATTCAAAAGATGTCCTTGCATATATGAAAAACAAATCATGTATTTGAGAAACAGAGTATATACATATATTATGGGGCGGAGGGAGTAGTTTATATATTCAAAACATATTTAAGGTATTTTCCATAAAATAGTATGTTAGGGAATAAACTTGAAAAAATAAGCCCTTAAAAGATAGAAAATAATGAAACATGAAAATAAAAAATACAAAAAGATAAAAGTAAAAAAAGCAAAGCAAAGCAAAGCAGAATGGCTAAAAAACTATTGACCCTTGTTGGGCCAGACCATAGACGGGAATCTGCGGGCAATAAAGCTTCGGTAGGGGGTGGCCTCGTTATCCACATATCTGGTCGGTCAACAAAGGAGTCCCTTTACCTGCAAAAAAAAAAAAACAAAACAAAAAAAGGAGCTCCTATTTGAGCCTGGTGACAAAATGTTAGGCAAATGAACAAAGTGCAGTGATTGGGCTTTTGTGTTGTAGCGATTTTCCTTACGTACGTTCAGTTTTCTAGCCACTTTTCTCCAGTAAAGAACAACTACAGTACAAAATGTTCTAATTATCTACAAAAAGTATTCTAATAAACCACAACAGAAATATTAAAATTGAAAAAACGCACAAAAATGAAAAAATTCTCATGAAAACTAAAAATATTCACCAACTGCAACAAAGTGTTTTTAAAATTAAATCTGTTAGTGATTTTTTAAATGTCCATATTTTCAGTGTTCTTGATATTAGAAAAATCTTATTGTATTCTGAAAGAAAATGGAATTTTAGGAACTGTCCTTCAAAATATTCCCAAATTTTGAAAATTACACTTTAATAATCTTATAAAATACTCCAGTGAAAAGAATAAATGGGAAATCAATAAACAAGAAAGAATCGATGAAAAGTAAACATAAAAAGAAATCTTCGGCCTAACAGAAAGGAAGCCAGCATCACAAGTGGGTGCATTTACCCGTCCCTTTTTAATGCGACCAGGGCTCAAATAGAATTTGTCGTATAACAAATACATAGAGCCTTGTCAAAGCCCATGCCCCATGTTCATGATATCATTTTCTCTTTGAAGAAAAGAAAGCAAGGCGGTCTCGCCTGGCGCTTATTCGGCTGTCGCCCTCCGGTGGTTCCCCTCCGCCGACGACCTCGGGGTCGTGTTGTCGGAGGTGAGGGGGGGGGGGGGTCGTCGGATCCACGCGTGTGGATAGTTTTAGATCAAAGTAGCTTAGTTTTAGGCTGCTCATCGTCTTGACTTCGCGACAACGATGGCGACGCTCAATAAAGTTTCTTCAGATCGAACTCTATTGAGGCGATCGGTCCTATGGTTGAGGATTGATTTGGAATCCAGCCTGTTCAAGCAAGGATGGGCGGTGACGGTGACATCCTCGTGGTGGACCTGTGTCCTCGAGCTCCGTCGTTGTGACAGTGTTTGCTACAGTGCCGACGCGGAGCTTAGGAGATAGTTTAGGAGCGAATGCAGATTATGGCCTGCATCGACAACACTAGACTCCTTGGCTGCATCCATATCCTTCAACAGGTTCTGAGCTCGGGTGATTGGTGCGGTCGCAGTTGGGCTCCTCTTCAGGTCCCGCTCTCACTGCAAGACTTGCTGCCATTGATCTTAAAGGTCTTAAACACGTCCGAGTAGTTCATTTTCGTATCTAGCCAGCTTGACGGCTGACCGTCACAGTTTTTGTTGTGCTGCATCACGACACGGGCTTTCGATGAACAATTTCTTTTAATTTCTGGTACACAAGCACATTTGTTTTATAAGATGAACAATTTTGGATTACATGATGAATGTTTTCTGAAATACATGATGAACATTTTTAATATATGATAAATATTATTGGATTACACACTTGATTTTCTAAATAATTAAATAGATTTCTATTTGCATGATGAACAATTTTTAATTCACAACGAAACATTTGTAGGCAACATATCCTATGCATCAAGTGGGTTTCCTGTATGCATAGGATATGTTACACGTAATCATTGTAGTTCCTCCTTAGCCGAGCTACTTCGTTCAACAAATTTAAATGAAGGCTTCTTGTATGTACTACTAATAATTAGTACTCCCTCCGTCCTATAATGTAAGACGTTTTTTGATACTATATTAGAGTAAAAAAAGGTCTTACATTATGGGACGGAGGAAGTATATCAAAGGAAAGGATGTTTTTTTTTCTTTTTGTGTGGAAAAAGGGATGCTGCTACTTTGTCTGTTTGCTGCATCGATGAAGACATTGTACAACACCGGTTTACGTTACACAGCAACGAGTAGTCATATTTAGGTACACGCTATGTATGCGTGTTGACCAGGTAAGAAAATCCAGACGCCTTAGCCGTGTTGTTGCACGTACCGACCGACGCGGTTAAGCTAGCGAACACGGCCAAGATGTTGAATGTTATTACAAGCTACTGTAGCTTTTTTTGCGGGAAACTTAGTAGCTAGTTGTATATGTCACTTTCAATCACAAGACAACGTACAAGAGAGCTAATGTGCGGCACGTACGTGTACATACTAGTATGTGAGAAAGCGAAATATTGCATTCGTAGGGACAAGCACAGCTAAAAAAAAACTAAAACTAGTGGTGCACGCACGAAAAGTATTGGAAAACGCGTATGAAGGAAATATGCCCTAGAGGCAATAATAAAGTTATTATTTATTTCCTCATATCATGATAAATGTTTATTATTCATGCTAGAATTGTATTAACCGGAAACATGATACATGTGTGAATACATAGACAAACATATAGTCACTAGTATGCCTCTACTTGACTAGCTCATTAATCAAAGATGGTTATGTTTCCTAACCATTGACATGTGTTGTCATTTGATTAATGGGATCACATCATTAGGAGAATGAGGTGATTGAAATGACCCATCCCGTTAGCTTAGCACTTGATCGTTTAGTATTCTGCTATTGCTTCCTTCATGACTTATACATGTTCCTGTAACTATGAGAATTGTGTAACTCCCGTTTACCGGAGGAACACTTTGGGTACTACCAAACGTCACAACGTAACTGAGTGATTATAAAGGAGTACTACAGGTGTCTCCGAAGGTACATGTTGAGTTAGCATAATTCGAGATTAGGTTTTGTCACTCCGATTGTCGGAGAGGTATCTCTGGGCCCTCTCGGCAATACTCATCACCTAAGCCTTGCAAGCATGTAACTAATGAGTTAGTTATAAGATGAAGTATTACAGAACGAGTAAAGAGACTTGTCGATAACGAGATTGAACTAGGTATTGGATACCGACGATCGAATCTCGGACAAGTAACATACCGATGACAAAGGGAACAACGTATGTTGTTATGCGGTTTGACCGATAAAGATCTTCGTAGAATATGTGGGAACCAATATGGGCATCCAGGTCCCGCTATTGGGTATTGACCAGAGATGTGTCTGAGTCATGTCTACATCGTTCTCGAACCGTAGGGTCCGCACGCTTAAGGTTTCGATGACAGTTATATTATGAGTTTATGTATTTTGATGTACCGAAGGTTGTTCGGAGTCCCGGATATGATTACGGACATTACGAGGAGTCTCGAAATGGTCGAGACATAAAGATTGATATATTGGACGGATATATTTGGACATCGGAAAGGTTCCGGAGAAGTTTGGAGCCCCGGGAGGTTACCGGAACCCCCCGGGAGGTATATGGGCCTTATTGGGCCCATGTAGGAGGAAGAGAGAAGGAGCAAGGGAGGGGGGCGCGCCCCCCAAGCCCAATCCGAATTGGGGAGGGGGGCCGGCCCCCCCTTTCCTTTCTCCTTCCCCCTCTTCCTATTACTACTACTAGTACTACTTCCTAATACTAGTACTCTTTCCTTCCCCATCCAAATAAGATAAGGAAAAGAGAGGGAAACCTACTTGGAGTAGGTTTCCCCCTCCTCATGGCGCGCCCCCCCTAGGGCCGGCCACCTCCTCCCTCCCTCCTTTATATATGGGGGTAGGGGGGCACCCTAGAACACACAAGTTGATCATTGATCGTTCCTTAGCCGTGTGCAGTGCCCCCCTCCACGATATTACACCTCGGTCATATTGTAGCGGTGCTTAAGCGAAGCCCTGCAACAGGAGAACATCAAGATCGTCACCACGCCGTCATGCTGACGAAACTCCCCCTCGGCGCCTCTGCTGGATCGGAGATCGAGGGTGCGTCATCGAGCTGTACGCGTGTCAAGAACTCGGAGGTGCCGGAGTAACGGTACTTGGATCGGTTGAACCGGAGGACGTACGACTACTTCCTCTACGTTGCGTCAATGCTTCCGCTTCGGTCTACAAGGGTACGTAGACAACACTCTCCCCTCGTTGCTATATCATCACCATGATCTTGCGTGTGCGTAGGAAATTTTTTGAAATTACTACGTTCCCCAACAGTGGCATCCGAGCCTAGGTTTTATGCGTTGATGTTATATGCACGAGTAGAACACAAGTGAGTTGTGGACGATATAAGTCATACTGCCTACCAGCATGTCATACTTTGGTTCAGCGGTATTGTGAGATGAAGCGGCCCGGACCGACATTACGCGTACGCTTACGCGAGACTGGTTTCACCATTACGAGCACTCGTGCTTAAAGGTGGCTGGCGGGTGTTTGTCTCTCTCACTTTAGTTGAACTGAGTGTGGCTACGCCCGGTCCTTGTGAAGGTTAAAACGGAGTCTATTTGACAAACTATCGTTGTGGTTTTTGATGCGTAGGTGAGATTGATTCTTGCTTAAGCCCGTAGCAGCCACGTAAAATTTGCAACAACAAAGTAGAGGACGTCTAACTTGTTTTTGCAGGGCATGTTGTGATGTGATATGGCCAAGACATGATGCTATATTTTATTGTATGAGATGATCATGTTTTGTAACCGAAGTTATCGGCAACTGGCAGGAGCCATATGGTTGTCGCTTTATTGTATGAAATGCAAACGCCCTGTAATTGCTTTACTTTATCACTAAGCGGTAGCGATAGTCGTAGAAGCAATAGATGGCGTAACGACAACGATGCTACGATGGAGATCAAGGTGTCGCGCAGGTGACGATGGTGATCACGACGGTGCTTCGAAGATGGAGATCACAAGCACAAGATGATGATGGCCATATCATATCACTTATATTGATTGCATGTGATGTTTATCCTTTATGCATCTTATCTTGCTTTGATTGACGGTAGCATTTTAAGATGATCTCTCACTAATTATCAAGAAGTGTTCTCCCTGAGTATGCACCGTTGCGAAAGTTCTTCGTGCTGAGACACCACGTGATGATCGGGTGTGATAGGCTCTACGTTCAAATACAACGGGTGCAAAACAGTTGCACACGCGGAATACTCAGGTTATACTTGACGAGCCTAGCATATACAGATATGGCCTCGGAACACGGGGACCGAAAGGTCGAGCGTGAATCATATAGTAGATATGATCAACATAGAGATGTTCACCATTGAAACTACTCCATCTCACGTGATGATCGGACATGGTTTAGCTGATTTGGATCACGTAATCACTTAGATGACTAGAGAGATGTCTGTCTAAGTGGGAGTTCTTTAGTAATATGATTAATTGAACTTAAATTTATCATGAACTTAGTACCTGATAGTATTTTGCTTGTCTATGTTTGTTTGTAGATAAATGGCTCGTGCTGTTGTTCCGTTGAATTTTAATGCGTTCCTTGAGAAAACAAAATTGAAAGATGATGGTAGCAATTACACGGACTGGGTCCGTAACCTGAGGATTATCCTCATTGCTGCACAGAAGAGTTACGTCCTGGAAGCACCGCTGGGTGCCAGGCCTGCTGCTGATGCAACTGACGACGTTAAGAACGTCTGGCAGAGCAAAGCTGATGACTACTCTATAGTTTAGTGTGCCATGCTTTACGGCTTAGAACCGGGTCTTCAACGACGTTTTGAACGTCATGGGGCATATGAGATGTTCCAGGAGTTGAAGTTAATATTTCAAGCAAATGCCCGGATTGAGAGATATGAAGTCTCCAATAAGTTCTACAGCTGCAAGATGGAGGAGAACAGTTCTGTCAGTGAGCATATACTCAAAATGTCTGGGTATAATAATCACTTGATTCAACTGGGAGTTAATCTTCCGGATGATAGCGTCATTGACAGAATTCTCCAATCACTGCCACCAAGCTACAAGAGCTTTGTGATGAACTATAATATGCAAGGGATGAACAAGACTATTCCCGAGCTCTTCGCGATGCTGAAAGCCGCGGAGGTAGAAATCAAAAAGGAGCATCAAGTGTTGATGGTCAACAAGACCACTGGTTTCAAGAAAAGGGGCAAAGGGAAGAAGAAGGGGAACTTCAAAAGGAACGACAAACAAGTTGCTGCTCAAGTGAAGAAACCCAAGTCTGGACCTAAGCCTGAAACTGAGTGCTTCTACTGCAAGCAGACTGGACACTGGAAGCGGAACTGCCCCAAGTATTTGGCGGATAAGAAGGATGGCAAAGTGAACAAAGGTATATGTGATATACATGTTGTTGATGTGTACCTTACTAATGCTCACAGTAGCACCTGGGTATTTGATACTGGTTCTGTTGCTTGCAACTCGAAACAGGGACTACGGATTAAGCGAAGATTAGCTAAGGACGAGGTGACGATGCGCGTGGGAAATGGTTCCAAAGTCGATGTGATCGCAGTCGGCACGCTACCTCTACATCTACCATCGGGATTAGTTTTAGACCTGAATAATTGTTATTTGGTGCCTACGTTGAGCATGAACATTATATCTGGATCTTGTTTGATGCGAGACGGTTATTCATTTAAATCAGAGAATAATGGTTGTTCTATTTATATGAGTAATATCTTTTATGGTCATACACCCTTGAAGAGTGGTCTATTTTTATTAAATCTCGATAGTAGTGATACACATATTCATAATGTTGAAGCCAAAAGATGCAGAGTTGATAATGATAGTGCAACATATTTGTGGCACTGCCGTTTAGGTCATATCGGTGTAAAACGCATGAAGAAACTCCATACTGATGGACTTCTGGAATCACTTGATTATGAATCACTTGGTACTTGCGAACCGTGCCTCATGGGCAAGATGACCAAAACACCGTTCTCCGGATCTATGGAGAGAGCAACAGATTTGTTGGAAATCATACATACAGATGTATGTGGTCCGATGAATGTTGAGGCTCGTGGCGGATATCGTTATTTCCTCACCTTCACAGATGATTTGAGCAGATATGGGTATATCTACTTGATGAAGCACAAGTCTGAAACATTTGAAAAGTTCAAAGAATTTCAGAGTGAAGTAAAAAATCATCGTAACAAGAAAATAAAGTTTCTACGATCTGATCGTGGAGGAGAATATTTGAGTTACGAGTTTGGTTTACATTTGAAACAATGTGGAATAGTTTCGCAATTCACGCCACCTGGAACACCACAGCGAAATGGTGTGTCTGAACGTCGTAATCGTACTTTACTTGATATGGTGCGATCTATGATGTCTCTTACCGATTTACCGCTATCGTTTTGGGGTTATGCTTTAGAGACGGCCGCATTCACGTTAAATAGGGCACCATCAAAATCCGTTGAGACGACGCCTTATGGACTGTGGTTTGGCAAGAAACCAAAGTTGTCGTTTCTCAAAGTTTGGGGCTGCGATGCTTATGTGAAGAAACTTCAACCAGATAAGCTCGAACCCAAATCGGAGAAATGTGTCTTCATAGGATAACCAAAGGAGACAATTGGGTACACCTTCTATCACAGATCTGAAGGCAAGATTTTCGTTGCTAAAATCGGATCCTTTTTAGAGAAGGAGTTTCTCTCGAAAGAAGTGAGTGGGAGGAAAATAGAACTTGATGAGATAACTGTATCTACTCCCTTATTGGAAAGTAGTTCATCACAAGAACCGGTTCCTGTGACAACTACACCAATTAGTGAGGAAGCTAATGATATTGATCATGAAACTTCAGATCAAGTTTCTACTGAACCTCGTAGGTCTACCAGAGTAAGATCCGCACCAGAGTGGTACGGAAATCCTATTCTGGAAGTCATGTTACTAGACCATGATGAACCTACGAACTATGAGGAAGCGATGATGAGCCCAGATTCCGCAAAATGGCTAGAGGCCATGAAATCTGAGATAGGATCCATGTATGAAAACAAAGTATGGACTTTGGTTGACTTGCCCGATGATCGGCAAGCCATTGAGAATAAATGGATCTTTAAGAAGAAGACTGACGCTGATGGTAATGTTACTGTCTACAAAGCTCGACTTGTTGCAAAAGGTTTTCGACAAGTTCAAGGGGTTGACTACGATGAGACTTTCTCACCCGTAGCGATGCTTAAGTCTGTCCGAATCATGTTGGCTATTGCTGCATTTCATGATTATGAAATTTGGCAAATGGATGTCAAGACTGCATTCTTGAATGGATTTCTAGAAGAAGAGTTGTATATGATGCAACCTGAAGGTTTTGTTGATCCAAAAGGTGCTGACAAAGTGTGCAAGCTCCAACGTTCCATTTATGGACTGGTGCAAGCATCTCGAAGTTGGAATAAACGTTTTGATAGTGTGATCAAAGCATATGGTTTTATACAGACTTTTGGAGAAGCCTGTATTTACAAGAAAGTGAGTGGGAGCTCTGTAGCATTTCTAGTTTTATATGTTGTTGACACATTATTAATTGGAAATGATATAGAATTTCTGGATAGCATAAAGGGATACTTGAATAAAAGTTTTTCTATGAAAGACCTCGGTGAAGCTGCTTACATATTGGGCATCAAGATCTATAGAGATAGATCAAGACGCTTAATAGGACTTTCACAAAGTACATACCTTGACAAAATTTTGAAAAAGTTCAAAATGGATCAGGCAAAGAAAGGATTCTTGCCTGTGCTACAAGGTGTGAAGTTGAGTCAAACTCAATGCCCGACCACAGCAGAAGATAGAGAGAAAATGAAAGATGTTCCCTATGCTTCAGCCATAGGCTCTATCATGTATGCAATGCTGTGTACCAGACCTGACGTATGCTTAGCAATAAGCTTGGCAGGTAGGTACCAAAGTAATCCAGGAGTGGATCACTGGACAGCGGTCAAGAACATCCTGAAATACCTGAAAAGGACTAAGGATATGTTTCTCGTATATGGAGGTGACAAAGAGCTAGTCGTAAATGGTTACGTCGATGCAAGCTTTGACACTGATCCGGACGATTCTAAATCGCAGACCGGATACGTGTTTTTATTAAGCGGTGGAGCTGTAAGTTGGTGCAGTTCTAAACAAAGCGTCGTGGCAGGATCTACATGTGAAGCGGAGTACATAGCTGCTTCTGAAGCAGCAAATGAAGGAGTCTGGATGAAGGAGTTCATTTCCGATCTAGGTGTCATACTTAGTGCATCGGGACCAATGAAGATCTTCTGTGACAATACTGGTGCAATTGCCTTGGCAAAGGAATCCAGATTTCACAAGAGGACCAAGCACATCAAGAGACGCTTCAATTCCATTCGGGACCAAGTCCAAGTGGGAGACATAGAGATTTGCAAGATACATACGGATCTGAATGTTGCAGACCCGTTGACTAAGCCTCTCTCACGAGCAAAAGATGATCAGCACCAAGACTCCATGGGTGTTAGAATCATTACTATGTAATCTAGATTATTGACTCTAGTGCAAGTGGGAGACTGAAGGAAATATGCCCTAGAGGCAATAATAAAGTTATTATTTATTTCCTCATATCATGATAAATGTTTATTATTCATGCTAGAATTGTATTAACCGGAAACATGATACATATGTGAATACATAGACAAACATATAGTCACTAGTATGCCTCTACTTGACTAGCTCATTAATCAAAGATGGTTATGTTTCCTAACCATTGACATGTGTTGTCATTTGATTAATGGGATCACATCATTAGGAGAATGAGGTGATTGACATGACCCATCCCGTTAGCTTAGCACTCGATCGTTTAGTATTCTGCTATTGCTTCCTTCATGACTTATACATGTTCCTGTAACTATGAGAATTGTGTAACTCCCGTTTACCGGAGGAACACTTTGGGTACTACCAAACGTCACAATGTAACTGGGTGATTATAAAGGAGTACTACAGGTGTCTCCGAAGGTACATGTTGAGTTAGCATAATTCGAGATTAGGTTTTGTCACTCCGATTGTCGGAGAGGTATCTCTGGGCCCTCTCGGCAATACTCATCACCTAAGCCTTGCAAGCATGTAACTAATGAGTTAGTTATAAGATGAAGTATTACAGAACGAGTAAAGAGACTTGTCGATAACGAGATTGAACTAGGTATTGAATACCGACGATCGAAACTCGGACAAGTAACATACCGATGACAAAGGGAACAACGTATGTTGTTATGCGGTTTGACCGATAAAGATCTTCGTAGAATATGTGGGAACCGATATGGGCATCCAGGTCCCGCTATTGGTTATTGACCAGAGATGTGTCTGAGTCATGTCTACATCGTTCTCGAACCGTAGGGTCCGCACGCTTAAGGTTTCGATGACAGTTATATTATGAGTTTATATATTTTGATGTACCGAAGGTTGTTCGGAGTCCCGGATATGATTACGGACATGACGAGGAGTCTCGAAATGGTCGAGACATAAAGATTGATATATTGGACGGATATATTTGGACACCGGAAAGGTTCCGGAGAAGTTTGGAGCCCCGGGAGGTTACCGGAACCCCCCGGGAGGTATATGGGCCTTATTGGGCCCATGTAGGAGGAAGAGAGAAGGAGCAAGGGAGGGGGGCGCGCCCCCCCAAGCCCAATCCGAATTGGGGAGGGGGGCCGGCCCCCTTTCCTTTCTCCTTCCCCCTCTTCCTATTACTACTACTAGTACTACTTCCTAATACTAGTACTCTTTCCTTCCCCATCCAAATAAGATAAGGAAAAGAGAGGGAAACCTACTTGGAGTAGGTTTCCCCCTCCTCATGGCGCGCCCCCCCTAGGGCCGGCCACCTCCTCCCTCCCTCCTTTATATACGGGGGTACGGGGGCACCCTAGAACACACAAGTTGATCATTGATCGTTCCTTAGCCGTGTGCGGTGCCCCCCTCCACGATATTACACCTCGGTCATATTGTAGCGGTGCTTAGGCGAAGCCCTGCAACAGGAGAACATCATGATCGTCACCACGCCGTCGTGCTGACGGAACTCCCCCTCGGCGCCTCTGCTGGATCGGAGATTGAGGGTGCGTCATCGAGCTGTACGCGTGTCAAAAACTCGGAGGTGTCGGAGTAACGGTACTTGGATCGGTTGAACCGGAGGACGTACGACTACTTCCTCTACGTTGCGTCAACGCTTCCGCTTCGGTCTACAAGGGTACGTAGACAACACTCTTCCCTCGTTGCTATATCATCACCATGATCTTGCGTGTGCGTAGGAATTTTTTTGAAATTACTACGTTCCCCAACACGTAGGTGCTGTGTTGCCTACTCGTGAAGGAAGCTCGGGCGTTTGCCTCCGTGCACACGGCTATAGCACTTTATAAGGACACGCCCGGCCCTAAGGCCAAGCACTTCACAACCCACAAAATAACACAGATCAGATCATACACACCGGCGCGCCGCCCGTGGATCACTTCACTCCGTCGCTATTCCATTGACTACTAAGCTTTGTGAAAGCTAGTTCGTTCGTAATGGGGCGCCACAGCAGCAGCAGCAGTAAAACTGAGGCCGGCGGCGAGCAGCACACCGGAAGGAGGAAAAGCACCACAAGCACATGGAGCAGCTCGCCCAGCTCGACGCCGTTGCCGCCGGAGCATACGCGCTGGTATGTCTATATTCCTGGCAATATTATTACCTTGCTATCACACTCTTTCATTCCCAATTTCTAGTTTTAGTTAGTTACTTAGCGCCATGAAATTGTGTTGATACTGCAGCATGAGAAGCATAAGGCGAAGGACCCGGAGAATGCCCGGTCGCACAGGATCAAGGAGGAGATCGCCACCACTGTCGCCGTGGGCAGCGCTGGTTTCGCCTTCCATGAGCACCACAAGAAGAAAGACGCCAAGAAGCACGGCCGCCATTGATCTTGGCACACATATATATATATATACCATGTATTGGCGGCAGCACTCTAGCTACTTATACGGTTACAAGCTTTTCATTGTTGTCTTTTCCCAGGGTGTGTTATTCTTCACTCTATGTACGTCTGTTCTATTGTATATCCACTCTTTTATTAACTACTTGAAAGTTCCTGTCCTTGTTCGTGGTGACTATGAAGGACGATGCTTCATGCATATGTATCTGTCAGTGTATGATCGAGCATGCCTTTTTTTAGTAGTATAAATATATTTTTTTAGACAAAGTACATACCATATATGATCGAGCATGCATCGATGAAGCTTCTTCACAGGGAAGTCACGTGGGCTGATGCTGGCATGTATTTTGGGCTTCGTTCTTCTTTGTTCTTGGGCTAAAGCCGATTGTTCGGTCAATAACAACATAGCGGTGCTTTCCATAAAAAAAGAAAAACATAGCGGTGCCTGCATAGTTTCGAGATTGATGGTTAGTACCACACGGCTTAGTCTACTAAGCTGACACTAGTTTATTATCTGATATCTGAGTCAAATCGTCACCACATGTCGTATGTGGTAAGCTATATACAAAAACCAACATACCGAAGCTAAAGATATATATGATTTGAGTGTGCTTGCATGCCTCACCCAGTCATAATGCTGGATGAATCTGCTTGTTGATATCAAATCTGCACATCGACATGGTGTGCTTAGCATTTTTTTTCCATCATACTTTTATATCCTTGGAAGAAACACATGTAAGCCAACCCTCCTACTGACGTTTCTCTGCAGCCAATTCTGACTAGATCTTGTTAGAGTCGGCGAGTCTGACGTCCGCCCCTGTCCCAGCCGACACCCTGCCGCTCCGGGCGTCCGTGACTGATCTTGTCGTCACCGTCCCCTGATATGACTTCCACAGCACCGAGAATCATCCTAGAGGTTGATTACCTAGCGCCCCATCCCCCACGTGACTGCCACTGCTCGTTCCAAGCTCTCAGTTGTAGGTCGACGCGACGACGGTTGCTATGGAAAGCATTGGCGACTGATAGGGGTGGGCGACAACGCGTCGCCGCGGTGTTAAAGCTCCTCTATTTGATGTGGCACGACTATATGATATATTTTTGAAAGAAGCTAGACGTGTCACTTTCGATCAGACGACAATGTACAAGAGAGCTATTAATTACGCGGCAGGTAAATACATATGCACGAAAGCGAAATTTGAGTTGATAGATCGATCTCTATCGATCCATCTGAACACAACTCACCAAGCCGGGACAAGCTTCCTGTTGCTACGGGACACGACAAAGCTTATTTGAAGACGCGTACTTGCCTACTACTCCCTCCGTTCGAAATTATTTGTCGCAGAAATGAATGTATCTAGATGTATTTTAGTTCTAGATACATCCATTTCCGAGACAAGTAATTCCGAACGAAGGGAGTAGTTAAGGAAGCTGGCACGTTTGCCTCCGTGCACCAACGCTAAAGAACTAGTCTGTCCGTCCAAAAATACTTGTCAAAGAAATGAATTTATAATAACACGCCTGGCCCCGAGGCCAAGCACGTCACAACCCACAAAACAACACAGATCAGATCATATACACCGCGGCCCGTCCATCACTTCACTCTACTGATATCTCTGGAAGATAGTTCGTTGGTAATGGGGCGCAGCAGTAAGACCGATGCTGGCGGCGAGCAGCACCTCAAAGAGGAGAAGCACCACAAGCACATGGAGCCGCTCGCCCAGCTTGGCACCGTCACAGCCGGAGCGTACGCGCTGGTATGTCCATATATATACCCCTGGCACCTCGCATTATTATTTCCCATGCTGTCACAGTCTTTCATAATTCTTTATTTGTAGCTTTACTTATTTACTATGGCTTGACACATGCACTTGACACATGCATGTATCATAAGATGGGGAGGGGGGGGGGGGGGGGGGACTTGCGGCTCGGCCGCGGGGATCCCTGCGGGGCCGCCACCAATCTCTTTCGGTGATCGCCAGAAGGTGGGGGGGGGGGGGGGGGGGGGGCGGTTCTGGGCCCTTACCGAAGACGACGATGGCGAGGGCAACGAGGAGGCAGATGCGGCGGCGCCTCCGTCTCCTCCATCGGCGACTCCTTCGGATTTCATTTGTGATTTTTTCAGTGTTGGATACGACGAAGACGAGGTGGCTTCAACCGTGGACAAGATCCTTCCCGTTGATGATCCGGCGAGAATCGGGCTCCATGCGGGGGAAACGACGGAGATGGTGCGCCGAGTTGTTCACCGGCGAACGGCGGCGGTGGCGGTCCTTTGCCTAAGGTATGTCTTCCGAATTTGACACTTCTTGATATGATTCGATCGGATTCTTGGACTTTGGTCAAGAGGCGTAAGAATGCTCGCCGGAATAGTGCGCGATCGGCGCCGGAGGTGGCCGCGGCTTCGTCGCCGGCGGTCACGGCGATCCAGATCCGTGCCGCTCGCCAGGAGCGTTTGAATCTGCTCCTGGGCCGAGCTGAGCCGATTCCTGTTGGGCCGGTGGGTACTTTTGGGCCGAAATCTGGTGGGTATGAGGCCCAGCCGGACGTGGCTCCAAACGATACCGAGAGGAGGGGCGCATGCATGTTACGTTCGTCATCGCCTACTCCTCCGCCGCGACCTAGGGTTTCGCTCTGTCGTGTGCTGCACCTGCGTTCCGCCGGACCTGACCGGGCTCGCCGCATCCCTCCCCTAAGTGTGATGGCGGGTTCTGGTGGCGCTCCTCCTCCTGGGAAGAGTCCGCTCCCGCCCAGCGGGGCTAGTCGGGCCTCCGGGGCGCCGCCGCCGGGCCAAGGCAATGGCCGGGGCGCGCTGCCACCGGGCCAAGTGAGTGGCAGGGGCGCGATGCCGGCGCCGGCTTCGGCTGTCGGCCGTGCTGGAGTGCAGTTACCCAAGGCTGCTGAGGGGCGCGGGTCAGGGGGCCCGGCTGCGGCACACTTGGCTGGCGGGGCAGCCGTGGGGAGGCCGCCGGCTCCGGCTGTGCCGTCGGGCGGGCGAGGAGGACAGGGCTCCGGCCCTCGGCCGGTCGTTCCGGGCGGTGCTGCGGTGGCAGCTGCGGGCCGGGGAATTGCGCCACCAAGGCCATCGGCCCCTCCTCCCCACGTCGTTGCTCGCCCGCCCGCGCCGTCGTAGTCCATCGGTACTGTGGCTGCGCCCCGAGGTCAATGTGGGGATGACGGCTACGATGCCTATGGGGCTGGCCAGCACCGTGGCTCTTCGTCCATGGGTTGCGGTCGTGGTTATGCTTGGCAAAGTGATGGGTCGGTTGAGAGGCCGTTCTTGGGTCCTTCAGGCGGCTTCGTTGAGGGGCCTTCCGATCCGGGTCATCGGCAGCGAGGAGGTTATCGAGGCCATCGTGGTGGTCGGGGCGGCCGAGGGGGCCGGTAACGTCCACATCCTCCGCCACCACATGTTGTTGTCGAGCAGATGACAGTTGACGGGGCTGCCGAGGAGCCTGTACTGACCAGTCATGCTATGGAGGTGGTGACGGCTCTTGCTACTGTTCAGACTCCTGAGAACGAGGTTATGACTGATGTGTCTGCGGAGTTGACAGATAGGGCTGAGGCTGATAGGGCGTCCAAATGGGCGCGCAAGAAGGAAAAGATGCTTTGTTATCGTTGCGGAGACAAGGGCCACTTCATTGCGGAGTGTGTGGCTCTGTTATGTGATACCTGCGGTAAACTGGCACACGACTCTGGGGATTCTCCGTTACTGCGAGATTAGGCACCGTCACTCATGATGTATGGAGTTTACTGTGCTGAGTAAACATTTTTCGAGTCTCCGAATGAGCGAGAGGTTTCTGACGAGTCCCCGAGTATGACCACGGGGATTGTCAAGGTCACCAGAGGGGAGGTGTCTGAGACACAGATCGTGCAGAGGCTTCGAGAGTTGGCCCCTGGGGATTTCCAGTGGGACCTTGTCAGTCTCGCTGATAAGATGTTCAGAGTTGAGTTTCCTTCCGTGGAGGATCTGCAGAGGTTGTTGAGTTTTGGGATGTGTAAGGTGCAGGGAACTGATGGCATCCTTGAGTTTCAGGAGTGGAAGCATGTTGAGCCTCAGGGCAAGCCGCTTACTCAGGCGTGGTTGCGATTGTCCGGGGCTCCCTCCAAGCCATTGCAGGATGCTCGGGTTGTGGCCAGCATGGGCATTTTAGTGGGGAAGCCTGAGCGTGTGGACATGGCGTTCACCAGAGCTCACGGGATTGCTCGGGTTCTGGTTAGTATTCTGAACATTGAGTATGTGCCGGAAGTGGTTAAGTGGGCTTATCGAAGCAGGATTTATAATCTGGTTATTGAGTTTGAGGATGAGAGCCTTCTGGCTGCGCCGGCTCACGAGTCTGACGTGGATATGCACGAGGGTGACGGTAGCGCGGGAGCACAGGAGCCGCTGGTCGAGGACTCTGGACGATAGCTGTCCAAGGGGCCGGGGTCCGAGACCGCGATGACCGGGGATGGAGCAGCCCCACCCTCCTTGGTGCCTTCGACGACTCTAAGATTTGGGTCGTTCGAGCCCTCTTCTACACCCCCGAGGCTGTGGAGTGATCGGGTCGAGTCCGAGGAGGCTTTTGAGCTCGCGTTGCCTGCTTTGGGGTTTGAGGATGCTGTGGATACGATTCCTGGGGATCTTGGGGTTTCATCGATCTCAGTCTGGGGGGAGGAGGAGGTGAGTTGGCAGGTGGCCACTCCCTCTCGTGCTCAGCACACGGTACCCCCTCAGGAGGTGAAGCAGCTTCTCGTGCCTGGCTTGTCGGGAGGAGCCCTGGGGCAGGCGGCCTCGGGTTGCTCTCATCCTGCTAAGGAAGGGGATTCGGGGCAGGTGGCTCCCATGTCCTTTTCTTCGTTGGGAGGGGGTCTGGGGCAGGGGGCCTCGGATACCTCCTCTCCTGTCGCGTCTACCTTTCGGTTGGTGCCGGCTCTGCCTTCGGGAGAGGGCTCGGGGCAGGTGGCCTCGGAGCCTTCTCCTCCTACGGCGCCTATGGTGGTGGCTTCTCCGGTGCTGGGTGGGGAGCGAGGGAAGGCGGCCCTTGCACTGCCTCCACCACCCTCGCTGCCGGCCTCGTCCTGCGGGGTGCGCCAGGCATCTGAGATCTTGGTGAGTGCCTGTCCACTTTCTGGCGAGGCTGTGGGGGAGCCCGTGCAGGTGGATCGGCCAGCTGGTTGGGGTGAGGCAGGAGGCCGGACCCCGACCGCGATCTCTCGGGAGGAGGTCATTGCGTTTGGAGGGATTCAAGATCCGATGTCTGAGGGGCGCCGGGTGAGTGGCCGTCTCCAGGCACAGCCGGATGTGGATGACATTCAGCAGCGGTGCGCCATGAGGGCGGCCAAGCTTCGTTACGAGGAGGTCACTACTGGTATGTCGGTCAATACTTCTAATTCCATTATGCATTTTTCAAATGATGAGATTGTTGAAAATGCAAATCAATTAGGAGTTTCGCTGGGTAGTAATGGCACTGAAATCTCTAATTATGTTAATGATCTTCTGGATCTAGAGGCTGAGCGGGCCTTAGAGATGATTCGTAATATTGCGGCTGTTAAACCCATGAGTGATTCTGAGGTTGATGCGCTCGGGGTCAGGGTGCTCGACAATTTTTGTGCGGATCTTATGCCACCTATTACTGAGGCGGATGTAGAGGATGATTCTACTGAGATAGTTATGGCTAACCCCTCTGAGACTGGTTGTGAGGACCGGTTGCAGAGTCAAATTGTCCCTAAACGCAATTGGAAACGAAAGGTGTACCCGGTGTCCGCAGTGCGTAGGAGTGCTAGGATTCGTACGGCACATAAATTCCATGATGAGCTATGAAAGGAATCTTTTGGAATAGCAGAGGTCTAAAGGACTTGGCTAAAAAAAGGTTTCTTGCTAAGGCGTCTGTCGAGCATCGTTTAGATTTTATCGCTCTATAGGAGACGGGTAGAGATAACTTTGCGCCGCAATTTCTAAATACTTTGGCGGGAGGTATAGATTTTGATTGGCATTGCTTGCCGCCGAGAGGGAGATCGGGTGGAATCTTACTCGGCGTTAGGTGCGAAGCGCTTGAGGTTCGCAGTGTGGTTATGGGTGACTTTGCAGTCAAGTTTCGGGTGCGTTCGAAGGAAGATGGGTTTAATTGGGCTCTGGTTGCGGTATATGGTGCTGCGCAGCCCGAACTCAAGCCCGAGTTCTTGGCTGATCTCGTTCAGATTTGTGGTTCCGAGCAGTTGCCAATCCTGGTGGGGGGTGATTTCAATATAATTAGAAGGCGTGAGGATAAGAATAATGATAACTTTGACGGCAGATGGTCGTTCATGTTCAATACTATCATTGAAAGTTTGGACCTAAGAGAAATTGAGCTCTTGGGTAGAAAATTCACCTGGGCTAACGCGCTGCCAAATCCGACGTATGAGAAGTTGGATCGAGTGTTGGCCAGTGTCGATTGGGAACAGAAGTTCCCTCTAATAACAGTCCAGGCCTTGTCCCGTGGAATTTCTGACCACACGCCGTTATTTGTGGACTCTGGTGAGGCCACCCACCTGGGGAACAAAAATGCGTTCTCCTTTGAGCTAGCTTGGTTTGAACGAGAAGGCTTCCTTGATCTCATGGCCAGAGAATGGGCTAAGGATTCAGGAGGGAAGGCTGCGCTTCAGCGCTGGCAAAATAAGATTAGGCATTGGAGGAGTTTCCTGCGTGGGTGGGCTAAGAATCTTAGCGGGATTTATAAGGTCGAAAAGGAAAGGCTCCACGGTGCTGCCGGCCGCGGAGCTTCATGCCAAGCTTGATGTGGAATTGAGGATGAAAGAACTTCTTAGGAAAGAGGAGTTGAAGTGGGCGTTACGGGCCAAGGTCCGGCGAGTAGTCCAGGGGGACGCGAACACTCAATTCTTTCACATGATCGCTAATGGTAAGCATCGAAAGAAGAGGATCTTTCAGCTTGAGCAAGATGAGGGTACAATTGTAGGACAGGAAAACCTAAAATTGTACATTACCGAGTACTATAAGCAGCTGTTTGGCCCTCCAGAAGAGAACTGTGTGTCTCTGGATGAGTCCAGGGTTGATGATGTTCCTCAACTCACAGCGGTGGAGAATGGTATTCTTGCGGCTCCTTTCTCCGAGAAAGAGGTGCTTGAGGCCATTTCACAAATGAAAAATAACAAGGCGCCGGGCCCCGATGGATTTCCAGCGGAGTTCTATAAGAAGTGCTGGCATATCATTAAAGGGGATTTGTTGCCTTTGTTCAATGATCTTTTCGCTGGACAGCTTCAGCTTTTTCAGCTCAATTTTGGAACGATAACCCTTCTTCCTAAGAAAACAGAGGCTGTGAGAATTGAGCAATTCAGGCCCATCTGTCTTCTTAATGTTAGTTTCAAAATTTTCACCAAGGGCGGGACCAATAGGCTCACACATATCGCGCATGCTATTGTGCAGCCTACCCAAACTGCTTTCATGCCGGACAGGAACATCCTTGAGGGGGTTGTGGTCCTTCATGAAACGCTCCATGAAATCCACACGAAAAAGCTGGATGGGATTGTTTTCAAATTGGATTTCGAGAAAGCGTACGACAAAGTCAAATGGCCCTTCCTTCAACAGGCCTTACGCATGAAGGGTTTTGATGAGGCTTGGCGACGCCAGGTAGAATCCTTTACGCAAAAAGGGAGTGTTGGAATTAAAGTAAATGATGATATAGGGCATTATTTCCAGACACACAAAGGTCTGAGGCAAGGATATCCAATGTCCCCTATTTTGTTCAACATTGTGGTTGACATGTTGGCAATTCTCATAGGTAGGGCAAAGGAGGCCGGTCAGGTGGGTGGTTTGGTGCCTAACCTAGTTGATGGGGGTGTCCATTCTGCAGTACGCTGATGATACAATCATCTTTATGGAGCATGACTTGGCAAAAGCGAGAAATATGAAGCTGGTGTTATGCTTATTTGAACAATTGACCGGGTTAAAGATTAACTTTCATAAAAGCGAGTTGTTCTGCTTTGGTAGAGCCAAGGAGGAACAAGAGGCTTATAGGCAATTGTTTGGATGTGAATTAGGGGCTTTAACTTTTACTTACCTAGGTATACTCATTCACCATCGTAAGCTAACGAACAGAGAGTGGAAATGCATCAAAGATTGGTTCGAAAAGAAACTTAGTTGCTGGAAGGGCAAACTTATGTCTTATGGAGACCGGTTAATTCTTATTAATTCGGTGCTCACGAGTATGCCCATGTTCCTACTATCTTTCTTTGAGATTCCAGTTGGGGTTAGGAAAAGGCTGGACTTCTACCGATCAAGATTTTTTTGGCAGAGTGATGAACTTAAGAGAAAGTATAGACTCGCCAAGTGGGATGTTATTTGTAGACCAAAGGACCAAGGGGGTTTGGGTATCGAGAATCTTGAGGTCAAGAACAGATGCCTGCTTAGTAAGTGGCTGTATAAGCTATCAGTTGAGACTGACGCAACTTGGGCATAGATTCTCCGTAACAAGTATTTGCATTCCAAAACTTTGTCACAGGTGACAGTGAGACCAACTGATTCGCCGTTTTGGAAGGGGTTTATGAGAGTTAAGGCTGCCTTCTTTAATAAATCAAAGTTTATTGTCGGTGATGGCAACGATACACGTTTCTGGGATGACACTTGGCTTGGTGATACACCATTGGCACTCCAGTACCCAACCCTGTATCGTATTGTCCAGCGATGTAATGCGCTAGTCGCAACGATTATGCAGTCCATTCCCCTTAATATTCAGTTTCAGAGGGTGCCTGTTGGTGATAGATGGGAAGCTTGGCTTCATCTGGTGCGTAGACTGATGGTAGTCCAACTAGCTCATCAGCCTGATCAGTTGTGTTGGAAACTTACTAGGTCTGGACAATTTACTGTTAAGTCGATGTACATCGATGTTATTAACTCGAGTGTCATTCCTAGCTCCAAACATGTTTGGAAAGTAAAAGTTTCTTTGAAATTTAAAGTGTTTATGTGGTTTGTCCATAAACAGGTCATTTTAACAAAGGACAACTTGGTTAAGCGCAATTGGACAGGATCTACTAGGTGTAGTTTCTGTGATCGCGACGAGACCATTAAGCCTATCTTCTTTGAGTGCCCGTTGGCGAGAATTCTGTGGCGCACCGTGCAAATTGCCTTTAACATTACTCCTCCGAGTTCGGTCGGTTCGTTATTTGGAACGTGGCTGGATGGGATAGAGTCTGATACAGCTAGACACATTCATGTAGGAGTTTGTGCGTTGTTATGGGCAATTTGGAACTGCAGAAATGATTTAGCTTTTAATAGAATAACTACTATTCATTTTTTACAGGTGGTATTCCGTGCTACGGCGCTGATCCGTATGCGGTCCTTACTCACTCCGACGGAGGCCAGGGAGCGTTTGGTTACTGGATATGTCCGGTGGGAGATGGTAGCACGGGATATCTTCAACCGGTTTGGATGGCGGTCATGAATAGGATAGGCGATTAGTTTTCCTATCTTTATTATGCCAGCCGGTTGTGGCTTTATGGCCTTTTCTTGTTTTGGCGTTGAGGCTATATGTGAGCTCGCCTTTATTTTGTTTCACGACTCTAAGACATTGTTGAACCTATTTATTTATAAATGTGGCTGTATGCATCGTTCTGATGCAGAGGCCGGGGAGTCCCCTTTTCGAAAAAAAACTTATTTACTATATCATATATCTTTATAGATATATTTGTAGTTTACTTATCTATAATACCTAAATAGTTTATCTTCATTATCTTATTTCTTTTGACATGCAGTCTATCCACATCAGTAATCAACATGCAACCTTTCACCTAAGCAAATCTGCCACCTCATCAACAAAAATTTCAAGAAAACAAATCACCTAATTATTTTTACCCCCTCGCACTCATTGCTGCCCCTTCCTCCTATTGCCTCTTCACCGGATGGTTTCTTTGGTTTCCCTTCACCAATAAATCTCTCTAGCATTCTATTCCCGATTCTTCTCCTCATTTCTTTATCTGCGCCACTTTCCAGATTGCGTTGCCGCCGGATGTCATTCTTCTCTGGCCCTAACCACCTGAGATCTGCATAGTGACGCCGTCCGGGAGCTCCATGATCAGTGGCCGCAAGTGCTATGCTGGACCAAGCCATGCACCGTGGCGTCAACCCGACCTACCCGGCGAGCCATGAGTGCCACAGCCAAAGGTGGGTGCTCCCCTTTCCCCTCTATCTGCTCGATCTGAATGGTGGTTTTTAGTTAGCCTGGAAGATCTGATTTCCTGTCGAAGTAGCTGGGAAGAGCAATGGTGTCGGTCCCCCGATGTAGTTTGGAGTCGCTGATGGAGCCATACAAATGCAAGCATCCAGCGCGCGCGCGCACACACATCCTTACGTTCACATGATGACATACATGCTGCATGCACTCTCATCTCCTCCTTGCATTCTGTTACATAATCTCGGGTCCGCTATCACCAGCGTTTCCGACCCACATGCGTCAACCAGACCCAATCGGAAAGCAACACCGACTTATGACAGGCCTTGGGCCCTCTCCCCCCAAAAGACTAGCCTGTTAGGAGGGGACACCCCCGCCCTTATAAGTCGTGTCTCCCCCCACAACCGATGTGGGACTAAATCCAACAATCTTCCCCTCACACATCAGTCATCCATGGGCCCGCTACATCAGTCATCCATGGGCCCGCTAACATCAGTGTTTCCAGCCCACCAACCATGACCGACCACCCGTGAGTCTACCGAGATTCATTCCGGGCACCTGGGCTCTGACACTAATTGTTACGCAATCCCGGGTCCGCTATCACCAGCGTTTCCGACCCACATGCGTCAACCAGGCCCAACCGGAGAGCAACACCGATTTATGACAGGCCTTGGGCCCTCTCCCCTCAAAAGACTAGCCTATTAGGAGAGGACACCCCCACCTTTATAAGTCGTGTTATGTCTCCCACCACAACCGATGTGGAACTAAACCCAACACATTCAACCAAGGGGCTCAGCCATGGCAGCACGCAGCCTTTCATGCCTTCTCATGTGATGCATGGCAGCTCGTAAAGTGGCAAGTACTACAGCAGGCCATGCTAAAGCTACCTTGCTTTTACATAGCAATCAGCACCATCCGATCTAGGGCCAACATGTCTGCCGGATCCCACGGGGCCTCTGTCGCCATGGAAGGGGTAGGAAGATGAGGCCGTTCCCGCCATTTATTTGTCCAGATCTTCACGCCTACAATGTTCCCCTGAAGCCTGATGTGTATCACTCCATATTCACCTTTTTTAGTGATTGTGATGTAGCTCGTTGTCATGTACAAAAGTCTAAGATGTATGGATGTGTCATTGTTTTTTGTTCTTAATGTGGTGTGCATAGTTATCCAATTCGCTAGAACAGCCATCAAACCCTGACTCGGATCGATCGATCTAGAACAGGATTCGAATTCGCTTAGATCGGTAGCTGAAAAAATTAGATCATTGCTAAGCTGATACGAGCATGAGCATAGCAGGTCAACCCGGTTAGTGCCTACACAACAGCAACGCAGACGTGGTGGTCGGACAACAACGACTCGACGCGGCGCATGGATGGTATCCAGTGCACGGCAACGGGGGCCTGGTTGTGGTGGCTGGAGAACGGCGACGACTGCCAATTCGTGGTGGCTGGCGTGGCGGCCATGGATGTCAAGACGTGGTGGCCGGGGTGACGGTGTCCGAGAGGTCGTCTACCTTCAGAAGGGCCTCCTTCTCCCATGTGCGCATCGCCTCCAGGGCTGGCCCTAGGCCACGGCAAAAAGTGCGGCGGACTAGGGCCCATCATAAATAAGGTTCCAATATATCTATATATTTAAATAAATTGCAAAAAAATTGATTTGCATAACAAAAAGTCAACATGGACAGGGGACATATGCCCCCTCCCCGGCGCACTTCACCAGTTGTATTTATTTAATAGTTATTTATAGTTCAATACAATATAATCATTATTTGCATCATATAATCACATATAAATGATGTATTGAGACTTTATTTACAAAAGAATAATTATGTTTTTATGTTGACGCCTTTATATTTTTCATGATATATAATATATATTGTTGAAAGGATATATGTTATTATGTTAATGTTCATTGTGCCTCAGTCACATAAGGGCCTCCATAATGTTAGGGCCGGCCTTGATAGCCTCCCGTATGAGTCGCCTCCTCCACTCCTATATAGTAGTCGATTGGCAGTCTGGAACTAGGAGTTGTTGAACTTGGAGAAGTCGATGGGGTAGATTTGGTGACTCGGGCTGTGTAGGGAAGACGACGGGGTGGAGTTGGGGACTCGGGCTATGTGGGGAAGATGACGGGGTGGAGTTGGGGACTCGGTCTATGTGGGGAAGATGACGGGGTGGAGTTGGCGACTCTGATTTTGATATTTATCCTGTCATCGATTCAAGTGCTCATTAAGAGCTTTCTGTGCACGAAGAGTCAACAGTGTATTACTAATATATTTCTAAGTGCATTTTCTGCTTTTTAACTATTGAATTTCTCTCTTTTCTTTGTGAAAATAAATATTCAACTTCTCAATGGATCCACGAATCTGGATTAGCGAATCGGAGTCATCTGATTCATGAATCGAAATCATCAAACACTACTGGAATCAGAAATTTTGCCATCAGCATGTTCTTTGTCGTCAGCTAGCTGATGGCAAAGAGGATCTTTGCCTTCAGCTTGAAGAAAACTAACGGCAAAGAAGCAGCTGACGGCAAAGAAATTGTTTGCCATCAGCTGCATCTTAGCCGCCAGCTAGCTGACGGCATAGAAGCTTTGCCGTCCGCTAGCGGACGGCAAAGAGGGAGGGTGGCCCACTAGTGAGAACCCGGCCACTTTCTTTGCCGGCAAAGAAAGTGGCAACCTAACTGCCGTTTCCCCCCGGCCCCGCCCCACTAGCTACACTCTTTGTCATCTGCTAGCAGACAGCAAAGAAATTAAACGTAACTAAAAAACGGTCGGCCCCACACCCCACCCCTCTCTCTCTCCCTCACCTCACCGGCGCCACCCCGACGCCCCTGACCCCCCACCGCCCCGCGCCCCCGACGCCCCTGACCCCCCACCGGCCCAAGTCAGCTCAAAAGTTAAGAGTGTGGCTACGTATGTCTCCTAGTAAAAAAATGATTGTGGGTGATGATCTAGCTAATCTCAAACATGCACATCGACATGGTGTGCTTAGCACTGTTTTCCTCACTTCTTTTTTGTCCTTAACAAGAAAAATATGTTTTTTTCATTCTTTTTCTAGGATTCTTTTTTTATTTCTATTGCCACGGAAAATTGAACTGTTTTCTCTACTTCTCCCTCCTGTCTCTTCTTGCACAATGCGACATCGCCACAATTATGAAACCCTCTTTGACGGCTCCCATCCGTCTCACTCATCTTATCCTTAAAGGATTAGGTCTAAGGAGTTTGTGGTTGCAACTATGGATCGGGTGGAGCAAGATCTATAAAAATGAAGGAGATGGCCACAAAAGTGGGCCCCTATGGTGGTGTCTTCAACAACAATGTGTCCATCTTGTGCCTACGGTGAGTCTATTGGACTTCATGACAGAGGCATGGTTAGTCATGGCATGTGCCTCTGCATTTTGTGTCAGCTTAAGAAGGAAATTGGGTCTAACCGTTGAAGCAAGGAAGGAGATGGACTTCATCTACATGGCTGCGGACGATGAATAGATCTCCCACGCCGTGAGATGCATCATTGCCTCATGTAGGTGGCGGCCGCTTGATTAAAAGAACGAGGAGATTGCTTATAAAATCCTAGTACTATTATTACTACATGTGGTTAGGTTCGCTCCAGTGCTTGTAGTCGTCGCTAGGTGGTCCATAAACTTTGCTTTAATTGTTATTACCTTTAGTGTTATTTATACTGCCATGATTGCGGTATAGATTAAAAATTTCACTCGCAAAAAAAAAGAACTACTAGTAGTTCTCATAAAAACAAAGGTTGTTAAGTCCGGTATATGGTTAGAGACAGTAGAAACTATGCAAGGGCCAGCATGCACTTTCCTTTAACCTTCCAACGCATAATTTGAGGAGTACCTAGTCAACTATTATATAATTAAAACATAGGTCATATAAGTCGTCACATTCGTCCACATAAATTAAATTATCTTGATCATTTGATTAAAAAATGATAACGCCCACACGTGTGGCACGATGCAACATGGCCCAAACGCATCCATTACCATTCATTTTGCCATGTCAAAACAAATGACATCAACGGAAATCTTTTCGGCTTTCGGCTTAAAAATGTTTTATCTCTAATTAAAAAATTCATTTAAAAAACCGTTTTCACCATTAAACCCGTCTCAACGAGATCTTCAAAACTAGATCCCATGTTGATATGTTTTGACGAAAAAAAATTTGGCCAAAATTTGCCATGATGTTTACACTGTAGTTGCCATAGTGTTTACACTAAAGTTGCCATGTGGCAATTTTAGTTTATAGATCATGGAAATTTTAGTATTTTTACCATGGCAATTCCATTACTTTGACCATGAAAATTATTTTTTGTATGAACAATGGCAATTTTAATTGCATGTATCATGGCAATTTTAGTTTACGGTTCATGGCAAGTCTAGTTTCTTAAATCCCAGTTTTATAATATGTCAAAATTTATTTTTAAATATAGAAAAAAATAGCTAAAACATCTCATGGCAACTTCAGTGTAAACACCATGGCAATTCATGTGCAATAGACATGACAATTTTTAACCCAAAAAAAGTCGTCGAAAGATATTGATATGAGATCTAATTTCGAAGATCTCGTCGTGATGGATCTAATGGTGAAAATGGATCTTCAATCGGATTTTTGTTTTAAGAGATAAAAAATTTAAAAAACTAGAAATCCAAAAAGATACTCACATGCATGCATACGATGATGTGGCAATCTGATATCTTTAGAGACGTGTGGTGCGTCTCTCTTTCTGCTACACGTGTGACAGTTATCGACATCCAATATTAAAGGCCAAGATTTAAAAGATGTAGTGTTACATATGAATATTATCACATCCAGACACTTTGACACGTAACATGTCATGTAGTAATAGTCCAATGCGTTATACGGAAAAAAATATCTAACTTACATTTGTATTACAAGTACATATACCGAAACAGGAAAAAAAAACTTCGGCAGCCTCTAGGGAAGAGTCCGGCCAGCCAAAGGAAGGGTCGTAGGAGAATACGTGTGCTGGTTCCTAGAAAAAAGGAATAAATATGCTGGCGCCATCTATGATTCCGGCAAAGTAATCAGTCCGGACTTCTCCTTCTCTGTTAAAATAAGACAGTCCAGACTCAGCTCAGTGATCCATGTTTGAGATAATCTTCGTGTAAGAAGCTTGGAAATATATATGTATGTATATACATATCAAAAACAGTGGAACAAAGAGATTACAAAAATACGTTTGATTATAATGGTTCAAATCTTAATTTTAAAAGCTACACAATGTTTCGGAGGTGCCATTGTAGCTAATTTATCACGTGTAGAGCAAAAAAAAAAAAAAATTGACGTCGTTAGGCACAAATAGGTAGGCAACAGGCAACTAAAAGAACGCATTCAATCCAATTCAATATACATAGGTAAACACGTACTTAGTTGTCGAAAAACAGGTAAACGCTTACTTAGAAAGTCCATCTATCATGAAATTAAAGAAAATGCAACTCAACAATTTGAGTCCAACAAGGATATGTACCCTTCTTTATAGCTGCTTATATTGCTCTGGACGTTACAATTTTCTAGGATATGCGCCTTCGGTTTTTCTTCACGTTTTTCAGCACAGAAAATAAAAGCTCCAGAATATTTTTTGGTCACAGTTTTGAATGAAATTAACGCGTTCAACGAACAGGGCTGTATCTATATGTCTGTGGAATACATCTATATAAATATAGGATTGTAATATTTGGCACACGTGTGGCATATAACAAAAGTACCACACACCTTCTCCCTCTCTCTAATTACATGCATGCATTAAGATGACTCACTTTCAGGTGCATTTCTTACTTTAATTACATGCATGCATTACAGGATAAAAAAGCTGATGTTGTCTTAGATTCTCACTATTCTGAAAAATTCAAAATGTTTTGTAGCTCAAACCGTCGGTCCGATGTAAAAACCGTTTCCACATAAAAGATTTGTCGTGACGAGATCATCGAAACCAGATCACATGTTGGTATATTCCGACGACTTTTTACGGGTCAAATGTTACCATGCCTGACCTACATATGTTATCACGTATGTGGTGTCGAGGACGGGGCGTCGACCCGTTGGCTGGGCAGCTGAGGTTGCTGCCAGCCCACCCGAGTTCGAGTCCCGACACGGACGCGTGGTGCTCACGGAGTTTCTCCTATAAAGAAAAGTCAACGAGGGTTAGCCCTTGGGTTGGTCTCATTTTTTATCACGTATGTGGTGTGCAAATTACCGTGCTATATTCACATAAGTTACTAGGGGCATAAAAATGGTTCTCCTACCCTTCTCCACATGCACATGCATGTACTCATTAGATGACAAAGTCATCCTAGATTTTCCCAATTAAAAAACTTTAAAATATTTTGTATCTCAAACTGTCGGTCCAATATAAAAACTATTTTCATATAGAAGATTCGTCGCGTTGAGATCTTTGAAACTAAATCCCATGTTGGTATGTTTCGGCGGCTTTTTTTTGGACCAAAAGTTATCACGCTTGGGTTACACAAGTTGTCATGTCTGTGGTGTGCAAGTTACCTTGTTATTTTCATATAAGTTACCGGGGGGCATAAAAATGGTCCTCCGACCCACCTTTTTTCACATGCACATGAATGTGCGCAGTAGAGAACCAAAAAGCTGATGTCCTCCTAAATTCTCCCTGTTCTGAAAATTCAAATGTATCATAGCTCAAAGAATCGGTCCGTTGAAAAAGTTGTTTTCACATAAAAGATTCGACGTGATGAGATCTTTGAAACTAGATCTCGCGACGATTTTCCTCGGTCAAAAGTTACCACGTCTAGGCAACATAAGTTACGACGTATGTGGTGTGCAGGTTAGCGTGGTATTTCCACATAAATTACATAAGTTACCATGCCCATGGTATGCAAGTTATCGTAGGGTTATGTTTTTCAATAATTTTGCCCCCTTTGTCAATGTTACCACGAGTTTTTTTGGAAGTTATTAGGTATGCGGTTTGTATATAACCATTTCCTTTTGACATAAGTTACCGGA
Organism: Triticum aestivum; assembly: GCF_018294505.1. Classification (NCBI taxonomy): domain Eukaryota; kingdom Viridiplantae; phylum Streptophyta; class Magnoliopsida; order Poales; family Poaceae; genus Triticum; species Triticum aestivum. Next base: position 827,013,375 of record NC_057801.1, on the reverse strand, counting down.
GGGTATGTTTTTCAACAATTTTTTCACTCCTGGATAAAAGTTACCATGGTATTTGTACATAAGTTAACAATATGAAGTTCATATATTACCATGCTATTTTCACATAACTTATCGAGGGTATGTTTTTCAATAACTTTTCTCCTTTCTTGGTCAAAATTACCACTATGTTTTTAGTACAGTTATCGGGTATGCGGCTCATATATTACCTTGCTCACATAAGTTGCCGAGGGTATGTAAGTTATCGGGACATGTGGTTCATATATTACCGTGTTACTTTCACACAAGTTATCAGGGGTATGTTTTCAACAACCTTTTTACCCCAGGTTTAAAGTTACCGTGTTGTTTGTACGTAAATTATCGTGTATGTGGTGCATAATTTATCATGATATTTCCACAAAAGTTATGGTGGTATGTTTCGATAACTTGTTTTTCCACAGGTCAAAGTTATCATGGTATTTGTACGTAAATTATCCTGTATGCGGTGCATAAATTGTCATGATATTCGCAAAAGTTACCGGGGGTATGTTTCAATAACCTATTTCCCCACGGGTCAAAGTTACCACTGTGTTTGTATGAAAGTGGGTATGCATTGCCCAAATTATCATGTTGTTACGCAAAAGTTACCGAGGGTATGTTTCAATAACTTTTTTTCCACATGACAAATTTACAATGGTATTTGTGAGTAAATTATGGGGTATGCAATGCATAAATTAGCATGTTATCTATACATTAGTTACCAGTGTATTTTTCTGTAAAAAATTCCTCGGAAGTAAAGTTTACCATGGTGTTGCAAGCAAGTTATCAGGTTGGCGCCCTGTAAATTACCATCATATACACATAAAAGTTACCGGGGATGTTTCAACAACTTTTTTCCTTGGTCCAAAAAGTTATCAGGCCTGGGTTGCGTAAGTTACCACATCTGCGCTATGTAAGTTACCATGATGTTTGCACATATACTACTGGGCTGTATTACTGGGCTTGAAAACCTGAACCTTTTTCATCGTTTCAATAGATTTTTGGGTCAAAAGTTATTGTCCGGTATTGCCAAAATTTATCAATATTGTGCATATGTTGTTATGGACAAAAACATCGTTTGGGTTATCGGACTACTCGTCTGTTGTTATCAATTTTAAAACTAAAATCTCACCACAAACTCTAATTGACCACATGACTACATGACTACGAGCAGTCATGTATGTTATACCAACTACCAAATCATCAAATATTTTGAATTTAGGCAACTCATTCATCACAAAAAAAAAATCAAAAGCACTTCATTGGAATGTAGTACCTCTTGTCACTGAAATTTAGAAGCATGAATTTATACTCAAAATCTAGAGAAGCGGCAGAAAACATTGCCATCCTTCCACAATGCATTTCTCTTTGGATTTCTTAAGAGATAAACTGCCACTTGTCATTGAAATTCAGAAGCTCATGTACACTAAATCACATATCTATTTAACAAACAAAAAATAAACAGAGCATGTTGGCGTAAACAGTAAACCAAATGGATTAGCATCGTGCATTCGATTGATTATACATCGAACGAGAACACAAATTGCAAAATCACAAAAGAAGCAAGCAGACGACAACTGAACTTTTCAATGCCATTTCGTTCCAGCACGAGGCTACATAGCACAAGGCGACAACACATCAACATCCAACAAACAGAAAGCAATCAACATACAACTAGACCGCCAGAGACGACCTAGTAGTATGACTGGCGATGACCCAAAAGTCTGTACTGGTATAGCCCTCCTTGAATGTTGATATTGGCTCTATATTATCAAGCTATTTACATAGAATTTATCGTGGGCATATATTTAGCAACTTTTTAGTTATTATGGATGCGGTGAGTATATTATCATGGTATGTACATAGAACTTGCATGATATGTTTTCAAACAACTTTTATCCCAGGTCAAAAGTTACCATGGTGTTTGTACGTGTACTATCAGCTCTGTGGTGCGTAAGTTCTTATGCTATTATACAAAAAAGTTACTAGGGTTAAGTTTTTCAACAACCTTTTTCCCCAGGTCAAAGTTGCCTGGGTATTTACACGTTAGTCATAAGTTTTTGGTGTGTATATTATCACATCATTTATACAAAAGTTATCGGAGGTATGTTCTTAAATTTTTTTCATCCGGGTCAAAGGTTATCGTTATGGTTTTTCACCTCCATTGCTGACAGAGAGGAACATGATCACACTCCAACAACTTTTCCTCAACAACATCACTACTGAATCCTTTTTCTTTCTGGCAAGCTTAGACTTTATACGCGGTTGATGCATTCCATTGCTACTAACTTAGTTTATTTCTTTGCGAATGGCCTGACCAACTTAATTACAAGTGACAGTTTGTTCTATCTTATACATAATGAAAAAACAATAGTTTTAAGATGGCGCATATGAATGATATTCTATTGTAGCACATCAGAAACTGTCAGGAGATTGTCTGAATATCTGAGATTCAACACTTGATCGGAATTCAGTTACCACTTTGCCGGGGAAAAAAGACCAGGTCCACATCCATTGAAGATCGGACAGCGACTAAGCTTCAGGATGTCGCTCCATACTTGGTTCCACAAGCTTCTGTATTGCACCAAAGTTCTGTTTTTTCACTACCCAAAACTAGCTACTTGTTGTATGAATTTGTCATGAGCTGTAGATGATCGTCAGTTTAGTTCCCTGAACCTGACAGAAACACGAACACCTGCTCATCAACAAGTGATACAAGCAAACAACAAAGTGTCTATCAGATCAGATCGTGACAAGATACACTTTGAAAACGAGAGCAGGAGCAGCAACATCAATACAACATGAGAATTTGTTTGTGCAGCATACACATGGATAGACAAGATGGAGGAGTTGGCTCGGAGTTACAAGATCCAACGGCCACCTGCAGCACCTGTGCGATGACGGGGTTGAAGAGGATCTCCATGAAGCCGTATCACGGCGGGCTAGGCCAACGCAGAGAAGAAGGTCTGCTCAGCAGCGCCGGCCTCGCGCCAGAGCTGCTCGATCTTGAGGACCGACTTCTCCGACTCGGCCAATTCCTAGGACGTGCAGAGACACGACACCGCGGCACGGAGCTCGCCGACGGCGCTCTCCACTGTTGCCTGCACGATGACGTTCGTCGTGTGGCCGGTGGTGTCCGGGGACGGCCAGTTGATCTTGAACGTAGGGGCTGGGCTTTCCATCGTCACGGTCGTTCTCGACACCGTGGGAGTCGCCGGCGTGGTGGGCGGGCTCTGCTCTCGCTAGCAGCGATGAGGCGCTCGACATGCGGGCAACTCCACGGATGGGCGCGGACCTGCAGATGATAAGGCGAGAGAAAGGGGCGCTGCACGATTGGATCGAGGCCAGGATCGGAAGGGCGTCGATGCTTTCGTTAGTTTTGGCATTATGATCTGGTGTGGCAGTTTTGCAATCTGTCACACGGTTGCCATATACATATTTTGATAAATATATATTATGGATTTTTTTTAAACAAAAGTAGGAAAAGAAAAGATCCCAAATTTTATAAATTAAAATATTTATTTTTTGAAAGAAATTCAAGTATAATTATTATCTCCTAATGACCAGTTAACACATATGTCGAATACATCTATATACCTGTGTGGAATTCATCTATGTATATAATGTACTTTTGTTAGAATTATATGTCCGTTTGTGACTTCTTTTTTGTACGGAATTTGACTCCCAGGTACTGTGAGTACTAGCATAAGCCAGTGTATAATCAAAAAAGAGAAAAAAGTATATAATAGATGCCTTTCATGTGACCAAATTTGTCTGCAAATGTAGAAACACTATTTGTCAGTTATAAATAATGATAATTACAACAATATACTAGAGACCATCTCCAATTGTAAAATAATTGTCACACATACACATAAGTACATCCCTATAAATGCACGTGAAATAATTCCATAAAAATTGGCATATGAGAACCAATGCTAATGTAGCATCTCTCTGGGTGAGATGGATTAGCAATTTAAAGAAAATAAGGCACTTAGAAGTACAAACATGAGTAAATTCAGTACTACCAAAAGCTGTTCATGAACTAGAATAGAAAGGCACATACAATTTAAAATAACCATTGGAGCCCACAATAGGTGGTACCGAACGAAGATGTGTCATCTTTACACAAGTGACTGCAAAACGAGTAGAGGAAGAGAAAAAAAAGTATATGTCATCACGGTTGATTTAATTCTTGGTAGAAAATTATCAAAATAAATGTGAAAACATGAACATTAAGGGATGAGCAGTGTGCTATAGAATGATGTATATTAGCAAGAAATCCTATGATTTGCATGTCAGGCTTCTGACCATAGATTTTCAATGTGACGCCACAAAACCAATACTATAATAGTCACAAAAATACCCAAAAAAAATCAACATGGTGTAGTCGTGATATGCCATTATTTGTAATTCCAAATGTCTATCTAATAGTACAACGACGTGTAAATGTGAATATATTAAATAAATAAAAGCACAAGGAAGAGAATACATGAAAAACTAGCCGCCCAAATGCGCGTGTCACACTACTAGCTCAAAATTATAATCCACGCGCACAAATTTCCAAACTGGACCGTATATATACCCGTCAAACTCTACGCATTTCATCACATATCCAGTACATACGTACCCCAACCAACTTTACTGGACGCCCCTGCTTGATCACAAGTTTTTTTTTTGCGGGTGATCACAAGTCACAACGACCCGCGGCTCGATCCGCCAACAAGGGCAAGGAGGAGAAGCACCACAACCACATGGAGCAGCTCGCCCAGCTCGGCGCCGTCGCCGCTGGAGCTTACGCACTGGTACTGTTGAACGTGACATATCTATATTTTCTTACCGATTGATCCTCGTATGATCTTTAGCCTTGTATAGATTAACTATTAGAGATATTGTAGGGTTAGTTGGCTTGTCATGTAAGACATCACCTGTATATATAGTAACAGACTCCGATAAATACAATTGAGTTGCATCTTATAGTCTTCCACATGATATCAGTTTTCTAACAATCTCTATCGCTTCTGCCCTAGGCCGCCGTCGCGCCCCACGCCGCCGCCGCCGCCGCCTCCTCTCTCCCTGCCACAGCCGCCGCTTCCTCCTAAGCCGCTGCCAGCTGTGTGGTAGCAAAGAATTTATGGCCCACTGTTAGGGACTACTTTAAGCTCCCAGCTTGGGATAACTATAATTAGTTGCTAGATATTGCATTTCAAATAAAACTAACTCTGCTCTGAACACCGTTATCTCTGTGATTCTTTGGTGTTTGTGGAAATATAGGAACACTATGAATTTTAACAACACCAAATGGATATCCGTTACACAGGTGTGGAGGGTGGTCTTGAGGACCATCAGACATTGGGTTGTTTTGTCACCAGAGCTGAGCAAGGAAAGCAAACTTGACTTCTCGACATTCCTGGTAAAATTCAGTCAACAGCCTGTGAGCATCAAGAGTGGCTGACAGAAATGCCCCGAGCATCATTGGAAGAACAAATACTAGGAGGCCCGTGGGGGCAAGCTGAAGATCGCTGATGATGCGACCAGCTTCAAGTCGCCAGCAAAAAGGAGGGGGTTCGGGGACAAAAACACTACTGCCAGCCTGGTGTCCACACTAGCTGTACTGCTCATCTACGCAGGTAGTTACAGCACCAGCCCTGGATCAAGCTCGGAGATCGCTTGCCTAGCAATGTGAAGTTGCCGCCTGCCACCCCCCGGTGGCAAGGATCTGGTGCCGCCCTGGATCCAGTGCTTCAAGGCCGGAGGCCAGCGCATGGTCGTGGCTTCGGTCGTTGTTCAGGTCCGATCCTCTAGATCCGGCTTGGCGGTCTGGTTTGGGTGCTTCAGCGGCCCGGCTGGGATGCTGCTATGTTCCGGATGTCCTTCTCGATCCTCCTTTTTGAAGGGTTGAGCACACATGGCACTCTCGTCTCAGTATGTTTAGGTTGAAGGCTCTTTGCCGGATCCAGAGCAGACAGAGGTTCGTGGCACGAGATGGAGACCAGAGGAAACTTTTGTCGGCTAGCTTGACCCGGCATCGGCGACGGCTTTGGGGTCGTTACTCTCCTTGGAGGCAAAGCCGAGGTCCCTCATATCCACCCCTGACCCCCTCCCGGACAAAAGACCAAAAACCGTCTTGGATCGAGCGGCGACGGCGCCTTGCACGTCGTGTCCTCCATGGAGGTGCCGTCTTGGGAGAGGCTTGGGTGTTCGGGAGAGAGGTAATGTGGGTGGTGGGCTCTGCCTAACAGTTGCAGCGGCGACGGTGTGGATGTTGGCAGCAGGAGCGGCGTCGGATCTACCGCGTCAACAACGACAAGAATTGGCGGCATGGTGCTGCTGGATCTCGACGACAAATGTGTATGGATGGACGAGAGCAGGGTGGTGGCGCTGTTTGGCACCGTGGCGGCATCGACGGCAGGCCTGGTAAGGCTGTTGCATCAGTACCCGCTCTGAAGATGGATCGGTGGAAGACGGCGGTGACGACCCATGAGAGTACGTCGGACCGGTTTGTGCCCTAGACCCAGGATGTGGCTTGGCCCGGTTTGTGCCCTAGACCCGGGATGTGGCTTGGCTGGGGCCTCCGACTTTAGATGTTAGGCTTAGATGGGAAGTCTGGGTATTCGGCTCACCATTTCTGCATCCCTTCATCAAGTGTACCCTTCATCAAGTGTATAGGAGTAGCGACAGTTGTTGCCAAGATGGCGGATTTAGGCATATTGATGTACTATTTTGTAAGGTCTTCGTGAATCTACTATATCTAAATAGAAGCTCCCCACTACATGATTTCTATCAACATACAGCCCATCCACATCAGCAATCTACCGCGTTAGCAGCTCTCCAACAATCAACCACGAGACATGCAGCCATCCACGGCGAAGAGCAGTCGCTTGGTTTTCCTCGCTAGATCGCTAGCAAACCGGGCCTGACCTCTACGAAGCTATAATTTTGGACTGGGCTGGCCGAGCCCAAAGTTGATGACGCACTAGGCTTTTTTGTTGTGCTGTTAGCCCATACGGCAGTATGTCGCTCAGGGTTATCTTTCCCGAGTTTTCCGCTCGCAGCCGCCATGATTGACACACGCATTCATCTCATCATCTCCATGAAACGGCATCCATGGATACACATGAAACAGCCGCATCGATTGTTCCTAATTCTTTGCCTGCTAATTCTTTGCCTTCCGTTACCCTAATTCTTTGACTGTTGATGTCGAGCTCTACCACACGAGCGGCGCCAACGTCGTCGAGGAGGCCATGGTAGGGCGCCTCGCAGAAGAGCACCTTATTCAGGATGTGGAACTCGCCGTCCCAAGCATGTGGAATTGTGGAGGAGTGAAGCAGGTCGGGTTGCGGTCGACACCGTCAGCGTTCCGGCATGGGTCCAGTATAGCGCCGAGCGTCCCTGACCCGCACCATGAGCGTGTGGATCGTTGTCTCGAACACATGATCGCCGACGTTCACCGGATGGCTGTGGCGTGCATATGACCGGTTGTGTAGAAGACTTCCGTCGAGGGAAACTCACGCTGGGTTAAAAAACGCAGGAACAAGAAACTTTTGTATACAACCTCCGCATGCATCAGCAGGGCACTTCCACATCAATATCAAAGGTACTACAAGGTACAAGCTATACATGAGTGTACATATTATCTCTCTTTGTTTTGAAATTTTAACACCTGTTTATTTGAATCCATGTCACCGATCCCTCGAGAGCCAATGTCATCATCTATCCGCGAAAGCTGGAGGCCACACACACACACATGCCACTCGAGGTACTCTTTCTCCTTCCACGGCCTCAATGTTGTCCAGTCCCAAACCAGCTTTTCTCTAACTAATGATCTTTCCACCTCTTACTTTCATTAGATTTTGTTCCCTAAACATGTTACGTATGAATGGATGGGCATTGAGCAATATTTATTCGCCATCTGGCAATACATGCACTCGCGTACTTTGATGTCATCTATTAGCAAGTGATTGTTATTCTTTATAACTATAAATTTATGACCACTGTTGATTCAAGATACTTAGGTTGCTCGAAAGATGCTTGATTAAATGTCTCTACTCTCTACCAAATTAAAGATGTTTGAGAAGGTAAGCATGCTTGGTGCCTTCTGTGTTAAGATTAACTTCCTCTATATGTTCGAGTTAATTTGTGATGACAATGCGGCGAAATGATTCAAACAGACTTACGGAATGGTTTAATCTACTCAAGTATAGCCTATGGGTCGAGCAGTAATAATGTTGTTTCGTCATTTTGTCAAACAGATATTTGCAACAACCATGAAAGGAAGCTTTTCACAAATATTACGCTGGTAATGTTTCAATTTTTGCTCGATATCTTAAACTTTGACAATCTCTCAGTCATATTCACTGCAATGGAAATAAACTTGGTTGCGTTATTTGAATGCTTTAGGTAATGTGTATCTGGCACCCAAGTATCCAACCAATCAATTGCGCTTTTCATTTTCGGGGCACAGGTTAGCATGACTAGGTCTGGCTATTTTTCCTTTGCAATTTTTTTCTATTGCATTCCTACTGAATACACAAAACATAAAATGTGGTTAAAAAGGTATTTAACTCAGTGTTTAATCACAGGCAACATGTAGATGCAAAATGACAACAATTGAGACATAGCTATTTCTTTGTTATGCGTCCATTTGTAAAAAAAAAACACGCTATGTGCTTAATCTGGATGATCATGTTCTCACATTGTTTTCCTCAATCATGGTTGCATTATATATTTTTATTTTTCATGCTGACAGCATTTTTTTCTCAAGTTCTCGCTGCAACGCGCGGGGTATCTACTAGTAATTAATAAAATGTCTGCATGCTTCTCCCAGATGCGGCCGGGGGTCATCCTCCTTTTCAAAAAGAAAATCTACATGAATAGTACCTTGCATAATATGATGTATGAGTTTTTGAGAAAAAACTTTAATTGTTCCATTATTTTAGATTTTTTTCAGAACTGCCCCTCTCAGTGGGCTGATGTATGATAACTCGATCGCTTTGGTTTCACTCTGGTAATGGAGCCACGGAGAGCCTCCCGGTTTTTCTAAAAAGTCATTGCTCGGAGAAGCGCTTTATCCAGCTCTTGTGGTGAGCATTCAACGGGGCGTTCGATATGGGGCGACATGTTTGTTTTCCTCCAGCGGCGACTTTCTGCTGCTGCAGTGGTAACCTTTATTTGGCAAGCTAACATTCTGCGATTGGGGAGGTAGCCATTATGGTTGTTTGGTGATCCTTTCTGTTGGTCATGGGAGACGCCCAACTTTTGATTACAATTACGACTTGCGCAGAGTTGAAGCGAGTCATAGTACTCTGTTCTTCTGTTATTTCCCCTGCGTGAGTGTTTTCTAAAAAAAGGAGCACAACAACCGTACAGATCCCAACTAATAAAGCACAAGTAGTAGGAAAGGAAGTTTGTTTTTAACTGACGATCCCCTTTCTCTGCAATACTTAGTGATAGCATTTCATTTTTCCCGTCTATAATTTCAGGCAGCCTAAGTGGAGAGTGAGAATAAACTTACTCCCTCTGTCAGAAAATACTTGTCATCAAAATGGACAAAAAAGGATGTATTTAGAACTAAAATACATCTATATACATCCCCTTTTATTCATTTTGATGATGAGTATTTCCGGACGGAGTGAGTGTATACCAAGCAGTTTTTGCCATTTATCAGGCTTTATGTCAGTCATTCAAGTTGCAAGCTGCTGATAGCACTTTAGGAATAACATGCAGTGACGGCCGGAATCGACACATGCATGTAAAAAAAATCAAGCGATTCATTTTGTTATTATGTGATGCAGGAAATATGTAAATATGTTCTATCTAAACGTGTTCTAGATTGTACACACTTCTGCAAACATTTAAATTTTTGAGATGATGTTATAAAATTTAAAATATTAATTCAGCCTAACCTGAAGTATGGACATGAAAGGTTCAGTGTTATTAGCCATAGTTCTTTCAGATGACTAGTAAATTTATTCTCAATATTCGAAACACCGTCTGATGCACAGATGGTGCTCCCCGTTTAATTAGCACATTTTAATTGCTATCACATATAAGTGTATAGTTGATATTTCACATTTGCCGCTGCAATGCGTGGGGTATCTTGTAGTGTTAGCAATGGCCATATTTACAAACCACTGAGTTATACCTTTTATATTTCTGGCTGCACTAAAGAAGAATTGAGAGAACATAGACTCATGTAACATTGCTGGGAAATATTTTGTTAATGCAATACCCGGGTTACCTTCTTGAATTGTTATCTGGACTTACCCTATAAAGGTTAAGAAGCTTAATTCCTAGCCCATGCACCGGCACCAATTGATGACTAGTATTAATAATGATCTTATTATTATTCTTGAGATCACATTACACACGTACATATTGGCTACCGTACTATACCAGACGCACACATGAGCGGCAGCACGCACGCTTGCAGCTGGCTTATTGCAGGGACGCCGAAATTAAGAGTGCTGTAGAAAAACATGCATGCCTGCAGCATGATATGCTCTATCGATCTTATTGGTGTCCATAGGATAGATCGACGTTGCTACGGTTGCATGCATGACAGCATGATTACTTAGTTGCAGTAGCTGTTGTGGACAGGCATCCTGTACTCCTGCTTCCCGCCGTAGCCGGGCTGCTTCTGCTCGCGGTGCTCGTGGTAGGCGTAGCCGCCGGCGCCGACAGCCGCCGCCCCTGCCAGGCCGGCCTCGATCTGGTGCTTACGCGCGTGCGCTGGGTCCTTCTTCGCCTCATACCCCTCATACTGTACCACACGAAAGGTTCATTCATCTTGAAGTTTAGATGGGTTAACGTACTGGAGTAGTATGTAAATGTTGAGCTAGAGTAATTAAGTAATTACCAGGGCGAAGCCACCGGCGGCGAGGGCGGCGGCCTCGCCGACGCGCTCCCTGTTCTTGTGCTGCGTCACCTCCTTGTAGTACCCCTGCCCCTGCTCGCCTCCGCCGAAGGACTCGGTGGTGGTGGTGGTGTACGGCATGGCCCCACCGTCGTTGTGCCCGTAGCCGTGGCCCTGCCCATACCCGGGCCTGACGGAGTCGAAGCACTCGTCGGTGGTGGTGGTGTACACGGTCCTGCCACCGCCGCCGCCGCCATGCCCGTACATGCTGGAGTCGACGCCAGTGTTGTTGGAGTACATATTGGTCCCGCCATTGCCATGGCTCTGACCGTGGCCGTAGCCGGTACCATGGCCGAGCTTGCCGGCGTCGTAGCACTCCTCGGTGGTGGTGGAGTACACGGTCTTGCCGCCGTCGAAGGACTCCTCGGTGTTGGAGTAGGACATGGGCCTGCCGGCGCTGTAGTAGGCCGCCATTCTAAGAGCAGATGGTGAGCTAAGCTAGCTTGTGTGCTGCGTACCGGTACGTGTTGATGCTTGCTTGGCTGTCACAAATGTGCGGTGGAAGGGTTGTATTTATAAGCGTGGCGACTGGTGAGTGACAGCGAAGATGGACGGTGGAGATGAATTGGAGAGCAAAGATGATTCATCATCGCCTCTATTATTGGAATCTCAAATTCTGACTACAGTTGAGCATCATTTTGTTGTTGCCGACAGGTGTTATATACATAGCCTTGATATGAAAAATTACCAAGATTCGTCTCATCAAGTTGTTGTCCCTGTTTTGGGAAAGAGTATGCGATAATTCGACAACCGGGGGCATTTTGTAGCAGCACTCAGTAAAGTTATTCTTCTTTCCGCTCCTTTCGACAGAGCATCCATATCTCTATCTCTAGTACCAAATGAAAATGTGCTGATTTATCGTGACTCTCTTTCTCGTCACATATGGTTCTTATTAGGGGTTTGCTATATCTTAGTCGACTGAGATTTAGTAAACTCTCGGTCGACAAGATTAGCTGTACAATTTGCTTTTGCTTTGATCAATCTGTCTTCTGTTGGGCTGATGTATTTCTTGTCCAAAACGTACTGGGCTTTGTCCCAGCGGACACTGGACCTTCTGCCGCTGCATTGCTTTCCTATCTGGGCCATGGGTTGTCGCTTGCAGTTCTTTATATATTTTTTATTTTCTTATAGGTCTTCCATGTGAATACGTTTTATTCTTTTTTTGTTGGGCAAGTGTGCACAGTAAGAAACACACTAGGGCTGCTCAGTTTGTGTATTCGCGTGTACTTTTAACCTTCCTTTTTATTTCTTTATTTCTTTTCCATTTTAGTGTATTTATTTATAGTTTTTATTAAGCCATTTTTACATTTATTTATATTTTTATTATATTTTATTTTTATTGAAATTGGAACATCTAAAAAATTGTAAAACAAACATTTTGGCACGCTCGAGCTATTTTTACTCTAACTTTGTTGATGACTTCTCTACATGATTTTTTGTTTATTATGTTTCCTATTCTTTTTATAGTTTTTAATTTTATCATTTATGTATTACCGAAAAAAATAGTCATGTTTATATGTCATATTCTTTTCTATGTCAAGTTGATAGAGAAAAAATTGCTTTTTCTTTTTATTTTACCACTAAAAAAGATCACGTGTCCCACACGCACAATTATATTTATGGGAACCACGTGCAACTACAAGTGGGTAGAAACGCCTGCAAAATTGCCTGCATCCAAACTCACGGGCAACTGCCAGGAGTTTTGCAACTACGATGAGGTAGTGTGTGCAGGGATGAGATAAGAAACATGCCTGATATGGGCCATTTTACAATTTTTATTTGTTTGCGTTTTGGAAATTTCTTCTTTCCCGATCAGGAAGTCGAGATCCAATGGAATAAGCAACTTTGGGCATTTTCATTTTGCAAAATCGGTTGATTATGTGACTTTTTTGTGTGGTCTTTACAAATATTTTCAGGCTAATGGCCATTCTTCCTACCTTTTTATTTTAAATTATTTATTAAAAACTTGCTATTTTATGTTTATTTGAAAATATTGCCTTCTGGTTTACAACTTCATGTCTTCAATACGAGTACGACTCAGTTGTGTTTTGTTAGGAAGGGCGCAAATGTATATCTATCCCTATGCACCAACTGCAAGCATCGCGCCCCAAGTGCAACTACTAGTCTTGGACCGTTGGACGTGATTGCAACTTTGTGGTGTTTTACGAGACAGCGGATAGTTGCATGTCTGCTACTAGGCACACAACTGCAAGTGTCTCCCCCGACTGCAACTCGTGGTGTTTTTGTCGGCTGGGGCAATTGCATGTGTGTCACTAGGCATGCAACTGCAAGTGTCGCCCTGACTGCAACTCTGTGGTGTTTTTGTTAGGAGAGGATAGTTGCATTTTTGTCACTAGGCACGCAACTGTAAGTGTCACCCCTGCTGCAACTGCATGTGTTCAATGCAACTACAACCAACTATATTTTGTAGAGAAGGAGAAAGTTGTATGTCTATCACCAGACACGCAACTGCAACAGTCGCATCCTCCTCCTCGATTACAATTGTATGTCTTCAATACGACTACGACTTGGTGGTGTTTAATTGGGAGAAGTGGCAGTTGTATGTCTGCCGCTTGGACCGCAACTACAAGTGTCATCCCTGACTGCAATTACATTCCTTTCAACGCAACTCCAACTCAGTGGTGTTTGGGTCCGGGAGGGGGTAGTTGCATATTTGCCTCTAGGCACGCAACTACAAGAGTCACATGTCTTGAATGCGACGACAACCCAATGTTGTTTTGTTGAGGGGAGGAGTAGTTGCATGTATATCACTAGACATGCAATTCCAAGTGTCGCTCCTGACTACAACTGCATGTCTTTCAGCGCGACTACAACTCGGTATTGTTTTATTGGGGAGGGGGCAATAACATGTATGCCACTAGTCATCCAACTGCAACTATCGCCTTGACTACAATTACATGTCTTCAACGTGACTGCAAATCTGTGGTGTTTTGTCACGGAGCGGACAGTTGCATGTCTACTACTAGGCACACAACTTTAAGTGTTTCCCCTGACCGCAACTCATGGTTTTTTTCCGACAGGGCAATTGCATGTTTGTCACTAGGCACGCAACTGCAAGTGTCACACCCGACTGCAACTGTATGGTGGTTTTGTTGAGGGAAAGGGGTAGTCGGACGTTTGTCACTAGGCATGCAGCTACAAGTCACTAGTGCAGAACCGGGCTTTAGTGCCGGTTCGTGACGGCCTTTAGTGCCGGTTGGCAACCGGCACTAAAGAGTGGGGACTAAAGCCCCCCCCCCTTTAGTACCGGTTCGACATGAACCAGCGCTAAAGTGCAAACACGTGGCACGAGCCAGGCCCGTGTCCATGTAGGACATTAGTACCGGTTGGTAACACCAACCGGTACTAAACGTTTGGGTATTTTTTTTATTTTTGCTTTAATTTTGTGTTTTCAATTTGGCTTTATTTTCTATTTAATTCTTTTTTGTTTGTTGGTATTTCACGATACTACAAATTGTACACGTTATGCATATATATTAAATAGATTTTCTCGTACGTAGAACCGCATATATATATATATATATATATATATATATATATATATATATATATATATATATATATATATATATATAATATCATCGAATGTCTCACAGCCAACACCATTAACTATTCACACATATACACATGTATATACATATACAATTTCTACTACATGTTGCCTTGGTGCCTTCGGAGCACGATGACAAGTGGTTCATGGGGGCGGTAGCGGGTAATAGTATTCTCCTTTCGGATCTATGACCTGGTCGAGCAAAAATCCGGCTATTTCCTCTTGAAGTGCTTGTATGCGGTCCGATGGTAGGAGCTTATCCCGCACCGATCTAAACTGTTAAGAAGGAGATCAATATGCATGTGTGTTAGTTGTGTGACTAGATATCGATAATGGTGTGAATAGTGTTTTGACAAAAACGTACCCAGTCCTGTCTATCAGATCTGCTCATTTCGCAAACGTAGTATGCACACAGATTATTCCCTTTCGCCTGCCTCAGGGCCTTTACGAGAATGGAATTGAATCAGATAATGATTAATCAAGCATAATAATTAATTAATGATACTGAAACAAGAATTAAAGAGATGGTAGCTAGCTAGTACTACTTAATTACTTACCTTGGGTCGATGCCAAAACAATTTTTTTTCCATTCTCCTGGAGTCACCGCGATGAACTTTGCCCATGCCCTGCCCGCCGGCAAAAAAAAATTAATAAAGGGGTTATTAAATAGTTCATATCAGGAACTAATAGTTAATAATGATTGAAATTACCTGTTGACTATCCCCTTCACGATGGTGTAGTCTTTATCTTCTTTAGTTAGTGAGTCCAGTAATTCAACTTTTTCTTCCTCAACTTTAATGTCTATCAAGACCCAGTGCCAACTGCATACGCACACGTTTGCATGTCTTAATTAAGCGGGCATGTGCATAAAATTAATCAACTACCGTAAACCGTATACACTTAATTATTAACATCTAGCTAGCTAGTAAGCAAAAACAGAATTTGTAGTACAAGACAGTGTGACTCACGGGAAGTTGTAAGGAAGTAGTATATCATCGAAGGTATTGAGGCGCTTCAAGAACTCTAGCATGCTTTCCTCTACAGCAGCTTTACAATGTTCAATCTCCCATATGTCCTGATTAATGGTATTTGGGTCAATGAACCCAACGCCATAGCGTCCAGCTTTTTTCATTTCATACATCTTTATCCTGCATATAATACCACAGAAAAAGAATATAGTGAGGATAATTACATGTAATGATTGATAAAAATTATCACTACATAACTAGCTTGAGACTTAAATTACAGAAAGAAATCACTTACAGACAATAGCAACTCACGATAGACTTGTTGAGTGCGTCTTGATTAAATAACTGAAATAGTTCTGGATACTCAATGGCCAGAGCTTTCTCATGGTAATAATGCTCATGCTTGACATTCACCATGAGGGACTCTCGATTGGAAATCTTAGTAATGTTCATGTACCATTGATGCAATTGATACATTCTCGTTGGGAGGTCCTTGACCTTGTTTGGATGGACCAAAGGTTTGCCCCGAACATATTGCCATGCTATTTCCGATTCTTTAAGCGTAGGCATGGGCTCGATTTCGAGGAGTTGTCCAACAGAGATATTGAGCATTTGAGCCTACATTATATGATCCTCTGTTATTACCACATCGCCATGCTGGAGAACGCTAACGGTTTGCCCACAATAATATTTGGCGCGCGTACTACTCCTCTCATGTGTTGTTGGTACAACAAGCGGGGGGATCGCTTGCGCCGCCTGTTCTCCCAACTAGGGAACGGTTTTCCCGCATTTTTTGCCAGCTGCTTATTGGCTCGAGCTTGAGCTCGTTTCCTTCTGTAGTCGTGCTCGATGTGCCTTCCTGATTTGGAGCTCATAATCCGAGTCAACAGGCTTGGGAGCTGGTTCTCTAGCCATACGAATGAAGTGGTCAATTACTTTCTCAGGCACTTTCTCCTTTGGCGGCGGTGCCGGTTTCGGTCCAAAATGGGCATCCACTTGGGCTTGCACTATGGCTGTGTTTTGCTCCTTAGTCATGTCGTAAGGCCTCTGAGGAAGAGGAGCGAGGCTTGGACCATATTTATATCGCTTGCCTTCGCCTGTACTTCCTGAACTACCTCGACTCGTACCGCTACGCACCAAAGCTACGGGATGTCTCTTCTGCGATTGCTGAGACGGCGGAGACGGCTGACATGGAGTTGGACCAGGAGAAGTGGCTTGACGATGTGCCGGACTTGAAGCAGGAGGTGTGGCCTGACACGGTGTCGGACTTGCAACCGGAGAAGTGGCATGACGCTGTGCCGGGCTTGAAACCGGAGGAGTCAGCTCACGCGTTCGGGGACTTGGAGGAGGTGGCGGACTTCGAGGAGGAGTCGTCTCACGCGTTCGTGGACTTGGAGGAGCGGGAGTCTGCTGACTCGGTGTCGGACTTCGAGGAGTCGGTAGACGGCGCGGTGTCGGTGGACTTCGAAAGATTATGCAATCCTTTCTCCATAGGATGATACGATGTATGGCCTCTCCGAGTGTGCGCTCGTCTTCACCTCCAGGAATGTCAAGCGTTAGCCCCGAATATGGGTCCACCACTTCATCAACCATGACACGAGCATAGCCCTCTAGAATCGGGATGCAATGGTAGGTTGCTTCGAGGGTAACTTGAAAAGCAACACCGTCCGCCACCTTCATGGATATGTTCTTCATTTTGGAGTGTAGCTCATAGTTAGTGTTCTCTATGATGTCATCCACAGGGTATGTATCCAGCAGTGTGTCGCCCGGGGCAGAACCAACGCTGCTTCTCGGCATGGATGGGACGGTGCTATCCAATGCTGGACGATCATCCACTTGCTGCTGCCGCTGCTGAGACCCCCTTTCCTAGCTAAGTGAGTCGATCTGCTGCTGCTGCTACTGGAATTTGAGTGCCAGGTCCGCGTGCCTTGCTTCTAGGCCTTGAAGACGTTCTGCGTCCTGCTTCCTCTGCTCCTCCTCCAGCTTCCTCTTCTTCTCCTCCTCCATTTTCTTTCTTGCACGGGACCTGTAGTCGTCATTCCAGTCCGAAAAGCCCTCATACCAGGGAATAACACCCATGCCTTGTGTTCTTCCCGGGTGTTCAGGATTTCCCAGGGCACGCGTAAGCTCGTCGTTCTCTCTGTTGGGCGTGAACACCCCTGCTCGAGCTTCTTCTATTGCGTCAATTATCTTTTGTTCGGCTCCTTTTAGACTTGCCTTCTTCGAAACCAGGCCTGTCTTCGGGTCCAACGCCCCCCATGCGCATAGAACCAAGTTCTGCACCTGGGGGCCATTACCGGGTAACCGGAGTGACCCCTGCATCCTCCATCTCTTGCTCAGACTTATCCCACTTAGGCAATGCCACCGCGTAGCCACCTGGACCCAGCCTATGGAACTGCGTCTTTCTTGCGGCATTTGGCTTGTTTTTCATCGACCGTTCCTTAGATATTTCTGAATCCTTGAAGGTCACGAAATCGTCCCAATGTTCCCTTTGCTTTTCCAGTGTTCCCTTGAAATCTGGAGTCTTCCTTTCATTAGCGAGGTAGTTGGCCCATACAGTTTTCTTGTGGGTGTTGAATGCAATTGCCATCTTCTTAAGAGCAGCGACCTTGACTTTGTCCACATCTACTTTAGTGAAATGATCTGGTAGGGTGAAATGTTCCATCAGAGATTTCACCAGGTCTTCTTTGGCTCTGCCATCAACCCAAGTAACACCTGGACGTTTAGTATTTGGCTCTTTCCATTCTTGAATGGAGATCGGGAGTTTGTCCTTTACAAGAACTCCGCACTGACGAGTCCACTTGTTCGCAATGTTCTTAGGCGTGAGGGGTTCGCCACTAGGTTTGATGGATTCGATGTGGTACTTTACACCATCCTTCAACAATCTGCCCGAGCCTCGCTTTGTCTTGCTGTCTGTAGAAGCAGATTTGCTCGATCCGGAGGGCTGAAAGAAGAAAGATCGATTCGTTAATATATCTTCTATAAAAAAACATGTGATGATCACCATGATGCATGCTTATATAAATATACCTCGCCGGTAGTGTTTGTTATTTGAAGATCAACATTGTCTGTGTCATCACAAACATTGTCTGTGTCATAATCATAATCATAGTTCATGACTTCATCAGCCCGGTCGTCTAGATCGAATATCTTTTCATCACCCTCTCCGGTATTGTTAAGATATTGGGAGCCGTCATCTACTTCATTCAGATCATCTAGCCTGTGAGGGCTGCATATGATGTCGAACAATTCCTCTTCTCTCTCTCTGCCGGTATTGTCCGCCATAGCTTTTACTTTACTAATAATACAGAAGAAATATAAAACAATTTAGTATTCAAATTACAATGCATGGATGCAATTAATCAATAAGGAAAATCTGAATCTCGAATACATCCTCTCGAATATATAATCTCGAATACATCATCGTCTTAATATATATAATATCGAATACATCGTCTCGAATACTATATATCGAATACATCACTGGCTAGGTACCTAATAAAGATCGAGTACTACAGAAGAATCTAGGGCGCCACTCGCGGTTCCTGGGGCGCGGGCGGTGCACACCCAAAGAGAAGGAACCATCACAGGATCATATCTCCGGACACCACTGTTTTGGTTGGTGCTCTTCTTATCTTGGGCGATCGTGTAAAATGTATTCCCATTTATCTGGTACCCTTTGAAAGTCATTATATTCGAAGATGGTAACTGGGACAGCGAATACAGGTCATTTTGAATATCGCTATCATTCAGGGCACATTTCTGCAACCAACCAGTGAAAGTCCTCGTTTGTTCGCGTGTAATCCAGTCGTCAGACTTCTCCGGGTGTTTGGACTGTAGAAAATTCTTGTGTTCCTCCATATACGGAGCCACCAAGGCGGAATTCTGTAGAACTGTGCAGTGTGCTTCAGTGAGAGAATGCCCGTCCATACATATTATTTGATGCCCTCCTAGCATGCCTTTTCCTTCCAGTCTGCCCTTATGCCGCGATTTAGGAACACCAATCGGCTTAAGGTCAGGAATAAAGTCAATACAGAACTCAATGACCTCCTCATTTTCATGGCCCTTCGAGATGCTTTCTTCTGGCCTAGCACGGTTATGAACATATTTCTTCAAGACTCCCATGAACCTTTCAAAGGGGAACATATTGTGTAGAAATACAGGACCGAAAACGTTAATCTCTTTGCAAAGGTGAACTAGGACGTGCATCATGATGTTGAAGAATGATGGTGGGAACACCAACTCGAAACTAACAAGACATTGCACCAAATCATTTTGTAACCTCGGTATGATTTCTGGATCGATTACCTTCTGAGAGATTGCATTGAGGAATGCACATAGCTTCACAATGGCCAATCGAACGTTTTCCGGTAGAAGCCCCCTCAATGCAACCGGAAGGAGTTGCGTCATAATCACGTGGCAGTCATGAGACTTTAGGTTCTGGAACTTTTTCTCTGCCATATTTATTATTCCCTTTATATTCGACGAGAAGCCAGAAGGTACCTTCATGCTGAGCAGGCATTCGAAGAAGATTTCCTTCTCTTCTTTGGTAAGAGCGTAGCTGGCCTGACCCTGATGTATGTCGTCTTTTCCGTGCATACGTTGCTGGTCCTCCCGTGCCTCTGGTGTATCTTTTGTCTTCCCATACATGCCCAAAAAGCCAAGCAGGGTCACGCAAAGATTCTTCGTCACGTGCATCACGTCGATTGCGGAGCGGACCTCTAGGTCTTTCCAATATGGCAGGTCCCAAAATATAGATTTCTTCTTCCACATGGGTGCGCGTCCGTCAGCGTCCTTCGGAACAGGTTATCCGCCAGGACCCTTTCCAAAGATTACCTTCAAATCCTTGACCATATCATGTACATGAGCACTAGTACGGTGGCGAGGCTTCGTCCGGTGATCCGCCTCACCTTTGAAATGCTTGCCTCTCTTTCTTACGGGATGCCTGCTCGGAAGAAATCGACGATGTCCCAAGTACACATTTTTCTTACAACTATTCAAATATATACTGTCGGTATCATCCAAACAGTGCGTGCATCCGTGGTATCCCTTGTTTGTCTGTCCTGAAAGGTTACTGAGAGCAGGACAATCATTGATGGTCATGAACAGCAATGCCTTTAGGTCAAATTCTTCCCCCATGTGCTCATCCCACGCACGTACACCTGTTTCATTCCACAGTTGTAAGAGTTCTTCAACTAATGGCCTTAGGTACACATCAATGTCGTTGCCGGGTTGCTTAGGGCCTTGGATGAGCACTGGCATCATAATGAACTTCCGCTTCATGCACAACCAAGGAGGAATGTTATACAAACATAGAGTCACAGGCCACGTGCTATGGTTGCTGCTCTGCTCCCCAAAAGGATTAATGCCATCTGCGCTTAGACCAAACCATACGTTCCTTGGGTCACCTGCAAACTCCTCCCAGTACTTTCTCTCGATTTTTCTCCACTTCGAACCGTCAGCGGGTACTCTCAACTTTCCGTCTTTCTTACGGTCTTCTGCGTGCCACCGCATCGCCTTCGCATGCTATTTGTTTTGGAACAAAAGTTTCAACCGTGGTATTATAGGAGCATACCACATCACCTTGGCAGGAATCTTCTTCCTGGGGCGCTCACCCTCGACATCACCAGGGTCATCGCGACTGATCTTATAACGCAATGCACCGCATACCGGGCAAGCATTCAAATCCTCGTACTCACCGCGGTAGAGGTTGCAGTCATTAGGGCATGCATGTATCTTTTGCACCTCTAACCCTAGAGGGCAGATAGCCTTCTTTGCTTCATACGTACTCTCGGGCAGTTCGTTGTCCTTTGGAAGCATATTCTTTATCATTACCAGCAACTTTCCAAATCCCTTGTCAGATACACCATTCTCTGCCTTCCATTGCAGCAATTCAAGTGTGGTGCCCAACTTTTTTTTTGTCAGCTTCGCAATTCGGGTACAACAATTTCTTGTGATCCTCTAACATGCGCTGCAACTTCGTCCTCTCTAGATCACTTGCGCAGTTTCTCTTTGCATCGGCAATGGCCCGACCTAGATCATCAGCGGGCTCATCTGATGCCTCTTTTCTTCAGCTTCCTTCTGCATTGCCGGCTCAGCTTCTTCCCCCATTGTTGTATCATCGTATTCAGGGAACCCATGGCCATGATAGCCGTCGTCGTCCTCTTCTTCTTCATTGTCTTCCATCATAACCCCTATTTCTCCGTGTTTGGTCCAAACATTATAGTGGGGCATGAAACCGGACTCAAATAGGTGGACGTGAATGGTTCTTGACGTAGAGTAACTGTGACCATTCTTACAGCCAGCACATGGACAAGGCATAAAACCATCTGCCCGCTTGTTTGCCTCAGCGGCAAGCAGAAAAGTATACACACCATTAATGAACTCGGGAGAGCATCTGTCATCATACATCCATTGTCGGCTCATCTTCATTACACAACACCGAATAGACCAAATTAGTACAAGTTCATACATAAAGTTCATATACAACACTTAATTAAATGCAACATACAAATAACTCTCTAGCTAAAGAATTTAAATGCAACAACAAATGCGATGAAGATCGCAATTAAGGTAACAATTGATCCAACAGCATAATGATACCAAGCCACACTATCAATGGCATATTTTTTAATATTTCTAATCTTCAACCTCATTTTCTCCATCTTGATCTTGTGATCATCGACGACATCGGCAACATGCAACTCTAATTCCATCTTCTCCCCCTCAATTCTTTTCATTTTTTCTTTCAAATACTCGTTTTCTCTTTCAACTAAATTTAACCTCTCGACAATAGGGTCGGTTGGAATTTCCGGTTCACATACCTCCTAGATAAAAATATCTATGTCAACTTGATGGGCATAATTTGTCATAAACACGAAATGCAACAACTAGTTTTAAAAGAGAATATACCACATCCGAATCATAACAAGGACGAGGGCCGACGGGGACGGATATCAAAACCATGGCACTATGTATAACAAACAACGTACGGGTAAGATAATTATACGAGTAACTATATATCCAAATCACATAAACATCAATTTGGTAATGTAAAACATTCATGAACAAGAGCCTCACCAGAAGGTGGTGCCGGCGACGGGACGGTGCGGGCGATCGACGGTCGTTACGACGGAGATTTAGAAGGCACTAAGTAAACCACACCTACATATGCAAACTAAGTGTTATTTTTGTGCTCAAATTGCATATTAATCAAATACTAGCAAATATAATTATTCCTCCCAAATTAATCACTATACAAAGCATTGCAAGAGCTAATCTAGCAATGAGAGTTGAAAGGACAAAGTTGCAAACCTTTGTGATCATTTGAATGGATGGGGCCTTCAAATCTTGACAAATTTTGGGCAAAATTTGTGAGGAGCTCGAGGAGAGAGGGGGAAGAACAGAGGAAGTGAGGGGAAAGGGGAAGAACAGAGTGGCTCGGGGGGACGAAGGGTTTATGTACGTCGACCTTTAGTACCGGTTCGTGCCACGAACCGGTACTAAAGGTGCTGGACGGGCCCCAGACTGACAACACCCTGCCACCACCCTCTTTAGTACTGGTTCATGGCACGAACCGGTACTATAGGTTCGCCACGAATCGGTACTAATGAGAACGGCCGGCTAGCCGTTGGAACCGGTACTATTGGACACATTAGTGCCGGCTCAAAACCAAACCGGCACTAATGTGTCTCATATTAGGTCCTTTTTCTACTAGTGAGTGTTGCACCCGACTACAACTCCATGTGTTCAATGCGATTGCAACTTAATTAGTTGTATTTTGCAGTGAAGGATAAAGTTGCATGTCTACCACCTAACACGCAACTGCAACTGTTGCACCCCCCCCCAAACTACAACTCGGTGGTGTGTTCTGGGGGGAAGGGGCAGTTGCATGTCTAGCTCTAGGAATGGAACCACAAGTTTCGCCCCTGACTGCAGCTATATTTCTTTGCACATGGTTCCAACTCAATGTTGTTTGGGTCGGGAGGGGGTAGTTGCATGTTTGTCATTGGGGACACAACTGCAGGTGTCACCCCCGACTGCAACTCAGTGGCATTTCGTTAGGGAAAAGGGGGCAGTTGCATGCCTTCGGCTAGGCACGCAACTGCATACCTTCAATGGCGGCTGCAACTCAGTGCTGTTCACAATCTTCCCTTGCCATTTCTTTCCTTTTTATACATTTTAATTTTAATTTTATTTTGGTTTTGTTTTTTCTTTTATCTAATTATAGATGTTTTTTTAAATTAGGGTGTTTAGCGTGACTGCAACTTAGTGGTTTATCGGGGAAGTGAGGAAGGAGGTCGCAGTTGCATGTCTACCACTTGGTACGTAACTATAAATACCCTGACTGCAACTGCATTACTTCAATCCAATTGCAACTCAATGGCGTTTTGTTTGGAGGAGGAGGGTAGTTGCATGTCCGTCACTAGACACGCAACTGTAAGTGTTACCCCCAACTAACACTATATGTCTTCTACATGACTGCAACTCTGCAAGTTGCACATTTTCCAAATGCATAGCTACATAAAACCAAAAGGAATAAAATAAAATATAAACCAGGGGAAGCTAATAGTAAATTAGAAGGATAAAGACCGTAAAAAAGAAAAAAATATGAAAAAAAGGCAAAAATAATAAATTGTATGCCTTTTATATATTTTTGTCACATAAATGATGTTTTCTTTTCCAACAATACATTTTTTGACCGCTTTCTAACAATACAAAATGGTTTAAAAAGAATCAAACTAGAAAGGAAAAACAAAAGCAAGGGGATAAGAGGAGGAGGAATGTCCATTGCCTTAATGTACCGAGTGAATGGAAAAACTAAAATGGCCGGTTACAGGCCCATCGGAGGTATTGTATGCGTAGAACAAGAATTTCTAGCGATCGGTTCTAGCGATTCTTCGTACAAAGATATAATGCTGACGCGGGTCGACTGAGACATAGCAAAGTCCCAGTCGACTAAGCTCTAGTCGGACCCTTCTTATTAACAGTTCAGCTGATGAGTAAGAGCAACTCTTAATTAATTAAATTACACTTTTGCTTCGATACACCCTCTAACACAAGGAGGGCTGAGATTGCCAGATACCCCTTCATAACGGGGGTATGATGGTCTTATTTCAAAAATTCGCTGCATGTACATTTTGAGGCCGTGGTATGACTCGCGCCGCGTTACTTGGTCAACACGCCAATCACGCGGTGGGTTCCGTTGGGGGGCACGCGTGCCTCCTGCCACGCACCGTTTCCCCTCAATTGCCGTGCCGCCTGGCCTGATATACGCCGCTTCCCCTCGACTGCCGCGCCGTTTGGCCTGCCGCGCGCCGCTTCCCCTTAACTGCCGCACCATGTAATGATCTACCTGTACACTAGTAGAAAAACCCCCATTCGTCCCGGTTCGTGAGGGCCATTTGTCCCGGTTCACGAATTCGGACTAAAGGGTCGTCACTAAAGCCCTGTCCCTTTAGTCCCGGTTCGCCCAGGAACCGGGACAGATGGGGCTCCACGTGGCCGCTGCCGCTTGCCCGGGCAGGGGGGCCTTTTGTCCCGGTTGGTGCCACCAACCGGGACCAAAAGGCTTCCACGTGTCAGCATTTTAGGGGCTGGGTTTTTTGTTTTTTCTAAACGGGGGGGGGGGGGGTGTTTGAGGGGTTTTGTAGGGTTAATTTAGGGTTTTCAAATATTGTGTTAGCTAGCTAATAGAGAGAAGTGTCCTCTTTTATCTCCGTGCTTGGTCGACGCTACGTATAGAGAGGACTTGACAACTAGCTAGCTAGTAAGCAAATGAAGGAAACTATTAAGTACAGAAGATCGTCATGAACATATACAGGGAGAAGTGATCGACCTCTTCTTCTCTCCGAGAGATTGGTCGAACCACAAGTTTTCGTATATCTAACCGATGGTACTGGCTATATATATATATATATATATATATATATATATATATATATATATATATATACAATGTGTAAGATCTCTTACAATACCCTAACATATGAACTCAACTTCCACATGCATGGTAGTATTCTCCGGCTTTATTGATGACGTGATCGAGAAAGAATCCAGCCAATTCCTCTTGAATTGCTCGCATGCGATCTTGTGGTAGGAGTTAATTCCACATCTCCCACATCTATTTTGAATAAGGGGGTCAATACATATATATGAATGAAACTCAATAGAAATGATGGTAATAATATAAACTTGTGAATATTTTTGCTTACGCACTTCATATTGTCTTTTAGAGTAGCCCCGCCTATTCTTGGCCATCGCGTTGTAGATGAAGTCGTAGACGTAGTATCCACAGTAATTTTCCCGGGTTCCTGCCACAAGCACTTTACGAGAAATAGAGGTCAGTCAAACTGATAATGAAGCATTATAAATGGCATTGAGGAAAGTAGCTAGAATCAACGGGAGATGCGTAGAACTAGCTAGCTAGTAGTACTTTGGAGAATTTCCATCGCAGATCCCGCGACAGTCCCGAAACTTCTGCAGTGAATACTTTCCAAGCACTGCGAGACAAAGAAAACAACTACTTGACATCATGAAATGAACAAAGTTGCCGATATGGTGCGATAATGATCGATTCAACTTACTTCTCGAGCATTTTAGACATGTCCGCATATTCCTTGCGATCTTTTCGTCTCGAGTCTAAGACGCTTACTAGTCCCTGCTCAAGCTTAATCTATAGGAGAATATAGTGGAAACTGTGCACGCATGCATATAACACATCGGTTACATTAATTACTATAACCTCGAGTGATAATTAAGGAAAACCGAATATGCACAAGACAGTAACACTCACTTGAGGTTGTAAGGAAAAAGTATTGTATCTTTGTTTTAATTTATTACCAACGATCGTAGCAAGTTCTGCTCGGTTTCTTCGGCATGAAATTTGACCGTAAATTCATCTATGAGATTTGTGTTAATCAATCCAATATCATACATTTCATCTTTTCTGCATTCGACGATCTTCAATCTGCATAATATAGTGAGGATAATTATATATACATGCAATGAAAGAGCTGAGCTATATATAGAGACTTAATGACAGAAGTAGTACTTACAGACAGTAGCAAGTGACCGTTAATTTATCGAGGGCCTTTAGATTGAAAACTGGAAGAACTCCTCAAATGGAACAGATAACTCCTCAATTCCAACGAGGTCGTGTTGATCCTCTTTAACTTTCAGTGTCAAAGTATCGATTTTATTCCCAGCTGACTGCGCCTTTCTGCAGGTTTCCATGTACCAATCATGGAATCTTCGCATCATCGTTGTTAGAGTAGTTCCATCTTTGACGAGAGGCTTCCCGTACTCATATTTGAATTCGTCCACCTCCATTATATCAAAATGTGCATCGTCGTAATCTCCAGGATTGGTACCGGGCAAGACCCTCGGATGATTAGCGACGATATCCCTAGACACCTTGAGCGGGGGGCACGATTGGTTCGCTTGTTCGCCAAGATGGGCAATTTTTTTCCCAGTTCTTCATTGTTGTAACCTTTTGTCACTGCAAGTACTTCCCGACCGCTTCGCTTCCTTATATGTCTTTTCAGTAATGCGCTCATAGTTGGTTTGCGACGGAGACGGTGGTGGTCGCTGCAGGGCATCCAAAGTGCGCTTCGCTTTCACCGGATCTATCTTCTCCTCCGGAGGTGGATGTCTCTTAGCTCTTTGCGTTGCGAAGTAGTCCCTCACTTGGGCTTGACAGATCTCCCCGTTTTCCTTCTCGGTCATCTCGTATGGTAACTTCTCTTGAGTCTTGAGAGATGGACCGAATCTGTATTGCCTCCCGCCTGTACTGCTAGACGCCGGAGTAGGCCGAGCGGCTGCGGCTTTCTTCTTTAGTTGCTTATGAGGCGGGGGAGAAGGACTGCGACGCGCCAGAGCAGCCGGACCGGCGGCGGGTCTCTTCCGCCCTTGCTGACGAGGCGGAGAAGGAGGAGGCTGGCTAGTCGGGTGCGCCGACGCAGGCAGAGAACGAGGCGGAGTGCCGCCACATGCCGGAGAAGGAGGTGGAGTGCCCTGATCACTCACCGGAGGAGCAGGCGGAGGAGGAGGCGGAGTGCCGCCACACACCGGAGAAGGAGGCGGAGTGCCCTGATCACTCATCGGAGGAGCAGGCAGAGGAGGAGGCGGAGTGCCCTGACTTGCCGGAGAAGGAGGAGGAAGCGGAGGCGTCCAGTTCGGAAGGTTGATGAGCTCCTTCCTCCATAGGCATGGAGTCTTCAAAGCAGAACCCAGCCGAGTCTCCCCTTCACCGGTAGGGTGGTCAAGCACGAGCTCCTTAAATCCCTCTGTTACTTCTTCCACTGTCACCCTAGCATATCCTTTTGGAATTGGACGACAGTGAAAAGTTACGCCGGGTTCAGGAGGTCGAACAGAGCCGACAGCCGCCTTGACTTTGTACTTCTGCCATTGCGTCATAAGGTGGCAGTGTTAAGACTCCGTGATAGCATCCACGGGGTAGCTAGCAAGAGCCATGAAGACAGGCTCCAGCTGAAGCTGCTCGGTGGAAGCCACGCTGCTTCTCCGCCTGGCGGGGTAGCTTCGGGGGTAGCTTCGGCGGGTTGCTTGCTTTGAGCTGAAGGAAATATGCCCTAGAGGCAATAGTAAAGTTATTATTTATTTCCTTATTTCATGATGAATGTTTATTATTCATGCTAGAATTGTATTAACCGGAAACATAATACATGTGTGAATATATAGACAAACATAGTGTCACTAGTATGCCTCTACCTGACTAGCTCGTTAATCAAAGATGGTTATGTTTCCTAGCTATGGACAAAGAGTTGTCATTTGATTAACGGGATCACATCATTAGGAGAATGATGTGATTGACTTGACCCATTCCATTAGCTTAGCACTTGATCGTTTAGTATGTTGCTATTGCTTTCTTCATGACTTATACATGTTCCTATGACTATGAGATTATGCAACTCCCGTTTACCGGAGGAACACTTTGTGTGCTACCAAACGTCACAACGTAACTGGGTGATTATAAAGGTGCTCTACAGGTGTCTCCGAAGGTACTTGTTGGGTTGGCGTATTTCGAGATTAGGATTTTGTCACTCCG
Source organism: Triticum aestivum (assembly GCF_018294505.1). Lineage (NCBI taxonomy): Eukaryota > Viridiplantae > Streptophyta > Magnoliopsida > Poales > Poaceae > Triticum > Triticum aestivum. The sequence goes on along the minus strand of NC_057801.1, from coordinate 826,984,840 downwards.
ATTGTCGGAGAGGTATCTCTGGGCCCTCTCGGTAATACACATCACTTAAGCCTTGCAAGCATTGCAACTAATGAGTTAGTTGCGGGATGATGTATTATGGAACGAGTAAAGAGACTTGCCGGTAACGAGATTGAACTAGGTATTGAAATACCGACGATCGAATCTCGGGCAAGTAACATACCGATGACAAAGGGAACAACGTATGTTGTTATGCGGTCTGATCGATAAAGATCTTCGTAGAATATGTGGGAACCAATATGAGCATCTAGGTTCCGCTATTGGTTATTGACCGGAGACGTGTCTTGGTCATGTCTACATTATTCTCGAACCCATAGGTTCCGCACGCTTAAGGGTTCGATGACAGTTATATTATGAGTTTATGTGTTTTGATGTACTGAAGGAGTTCGGAGTCCCGGATGAGATCGGGGACATGATGAGGAGTCTCGAAATGGTCGAGACGTAAAGATCGATATATTGGACGACTATATTCGGACTTCGGAAAGGTTCCGAGTGATTCGGGTATTTTTCGGAGTACCGGAGAGTTACGGGAATTCGCCGGGGAGTATATGGGCCTTATTGGGCCATACGGGAATAGAGGAGAGAGGCCGAAAGGAAGGAGGTGTGCAGCCCCCCTCTGGTCCGAATTGGACAAGGGGTGCAGCCCCCTTTTCCTTCCTCCTCTCCCCCTCTTTCCTTCTCTCCTACTCCAACAAGGGAAGGAGGAGTCCTACTCCCGGTGGGAGTAGGACTCCCCCCTTGGCGCGCCTCCTCCTGGCCGGCCGCCCCCTCCCCCTTGCTCCTTTATATAAGGGGGCAGGGGGCACCTCTAGACACAACAACAATTGATCCCTTGGATCTCTTAGCCGTGTGCGGTGCCCCCCTCCACCATAGTCCACCTTGATAATACTGTAGCGGTGCTTAGGCGAAGCCCTGCGACGGTAGAACATCAAGATCGTCACCACGCCGTCGTGCTGACGGAACTCTTCCCGAACACTTTGCTGTATCAGAGTTCGGGGATCGTCATCGAGCTGAACGTGTGGTAGAACTCGGAGGTGCCATAGTTTCGGTGCTTGATCGGTCGGGCCGTGAAGACGTACCAATACATCAACCGCGTGGTTATAAGGCTTCCTCTATCGGTCTACGAGGGTACGTGGACAACACTCTCCCCTCTCGTTGCTATGCATCACCATGATCTTGCATGTGCGTAGGATTTTTTTTAAATTACTACGTTTCCCAACAGTGGCATCCGAGCCAGGTTTTATGCGTAGATGTTATATGCACGAGTAGAACACGAGTTGTGGGCGATATAAGTCATACTGCTTACCAGCATGTCATACTTTGGTTCGGCGGTATTGTTGGATGCAGCGGCCCGGACCGATATTACGCGTACGCTTACGCGAGACTGGTTCTACCGACGTGCTTTGCACACAGGTGGCTGGCGGGTATCAGTTTCTCCAACTTTAGTTGAACCGAGTGTGGCTACGCCCGGTACTTGCGAAGGTTAAAACAACACCAGCTTGACAAACTATCGTTTTGGTTTTGATGTGTATGTAAGAACGGTTCTTGCTAAGCCCGTACACTAGTAGAAAAGAGGGCTTTGGTCCACCCCGGGTTAGCCCATTAGTCCCGGTTCAGTCTAGAACCGGGACTAATGGGGGCATTAGTCCCGGTTCGTGCGCCTAGGGGCCACGTAGGCCATTTGTACTGGTTCGTCTGGACCTTTTAGTCCCGGTTGGTGCCATGAACCGGGACTAAAGGGTGCGATGCCCATTAGTCCCGGTTCGTGCCACCAACCGGGACTAATGGGGTTTGAGGCATTAGTACCGGTTCATGGCACGAACCGGTACTAAAGGTCCCATTTTCAAACTCTACCCCCTCCCCCCCGTGGATCGCCTTTTCAGTTTAAAAAAATAAAAGAAAATGATGAAAATGTCAAAAAAATAAAAGAAAATTAGTTTCCCATGTGATATGTGGTCTAGTTGTTGGGAAAATTTGCAAATATGAATTTCGACTTTATTTGCAAAATCTCTCGAGAATTTGTAAAAATGGGCATAACATTTGCATACTAACTTGGATGAAAAAGTTTTTTATATGAAAAATCATCTACTCGAAAAGTTACATCCAAAATTCCTGAGGGGAACCCCGTTAAACATTTTCAAAATCCTCAAAAACCTAACAGAAAAAAAGTTACGGGGCTTTTAAGATCTAGAGTGGAAAAAATCGAATTTTTTTCAAATTGTGGTCAAACTGTGGTCAAACAATGGTCAAACTAATTATTCTAGAATATTAGTGTTACTAAATAATTATTTCAATTATTTTGAATTTTGGTCAAATTTGGTCAAACTATGGTCAAACTGTGGTCAAACTATGGTCAAACAATGGTCAAACTAATTATTCAAAATAACTATTGTTTTTTAAATAATTATTGTTTTTTAAAACAATAGTTTCAAACTCAAACAGTGAAATGTGTCACTTCATGCTCAAGCAAAATTCCTGAGGGTTAATAGGATTGACATCTTACTATTCTCAAGAAAACAAGAAGTGCAGACTTGGAAACGAGGGAGAATAGAACCCAGAAGTTAAGCGTGCTCAGGCTGGGGGAGTGGGAGGATGGGTGACCGTTCGGGAAGTTAGATGATTTGGAATGATGAGGGGTGATTAAAGATTAGAGGATAAAGTCAGCAGTGATGAGGGGTGGTGATTAGAGATTAGAGGTTAAAATAATTCAGAAATTTGAAAACAAAAAAAATTCAAAAAAAATTTCAATTTTTTTTTAAAAAAAATCATAAAATTTCCTTAAGGTGGAGCTCCACGTGGCCGCGGCCTTTAGTCCCGGTTCTGGATTGAACCGGGACTAAAGGGCCAGGGCATTAGTACCGACCCTTTAGTCCCGGTTCATGAACCGGGACTAAAGGCCCTCACCAACCGGGACAGTAGACCCTTTTTCTACTAGTGGTAGCAGCCACGTAAAACTTGCAACAACAAAGTAGAGGACGTCTAACTTGTTTTTGCAGGGCATGTTGTGATGTGATATGGTCAAGACATGATGCTAAATTTTATTGTATGAGATGATCATGTTTTGTAACAGAGTTATCGGCAACTGGCAGGAGCCATATGGTTGTCGCTTTATTGTATGCAATGCAATCGCCCTGTAATGCTTTACTTGATCACTAAACGGTAGCGATAGTCGTAGAAGCATAAGATTGGCGAGACGACAACGATGCTACGATGGAGATCAAGGTGTCGCGCCGGTGACGATGGTGATCATGACGGTGCTTCGAAGATGGAGATCACAAGCACAAGATGATGATGGCCATATCATATCACTTATATTGATTGAGTGTGATGTTTATCTTTTATGCATCTTATCTTGCTTTGATTGACGGTAGCATTATAAGATGATCCCTCACTAAATTATCATAGTAAAAGTGTTTTCCCTGAGTATGCACCATTGCGAAAGTTCTTCGTGCTGAGACACCACGTGATGATCGGGTGTGATAGGTTCTACATTCAAATACAACGGGTCCAAAACAGATGCACACACGGAATACTCAGGTTAAGCTTGACGAGCCTAGCATATAACAGATATGGCCTCGGAACACGGAGACCGAAAGGTCGAGCGTGAATCATATAGTAGATATGATCAACATATTGATGTTCACCGTTGAAACTACTCCATCTCACGTGATGATCGGACATGGTGTAGTTGATATGGATCACGTAATCACTTAGAGGATTAGAGGGATGTCTATCTAAGTGGGAGTTCTTAAGTAATATGATTAATTGGACTTAAATTTATCATGAACTTAGTCCTTGTAGTATTTTGCAAATTATGTTGTAGATCAATAGCTCGCGTTGTTGCTTCTCTATGTTTTTGCTTCCCTATGTTTTATATGTGTTCCTAGAGAAAACTATGTTGAAATTTGTTAGTAGCAATGATGCGGACTTGATCCGTGATCTGAGGATTATCCTCGTTGCTGCACAGAAAAATTATGTCCTTGATGCACCGCTAGGTGACAAACCTATTGCAGGAGCAGATGCAGACGTTATGAACGTCTGGCTAGCTCAATGTGATGACTACTTGATAGTTTAGTGCACCATGCTTAACAGCTTAGAATCGGGACTTCAAAGACGTTTTGAACGTCATGGACCATATGAGATGTTCCAGGAGTTGAAGTTAATATTTCAAGCAAATACCCGAGTTGAGAGATATGAAGTCTCCAACAAGTTCTATAGCTAAAAAGATGGAGGAGAATTGCTCAACTAGTGAGCAAGTGCTTAGATTGTCTGAGTACTACAATCGCTTGAATTAAGTGGGAGTTAATCTTCCAGATAAGATAGTGATTGGTAGATTCTCTAAGTCACCATCACCAAGTTACTGGAACTTCGTGATGAACTATAATGCAAGGGATGACGAAAATGATTCCCGAGCTCTTCGTGATGCTGAAATCGACGAAGGTAGAAATCAAGAAAAGAGCATCAAGTGTTGATGATTGACAAGATCACTAGTTTCAAGAAAAGGGCGAAGAGAAAGAAAGGGAACTTCAAGAAGAATGGCAAGCAAGTTGTCACTCCCGTGAAGAAGCCCAAAGCTAGACCAAAGCCTGAAACTAAGTGCTTCTACTGCAAAGGAAATGGTCACTGGAAGCGGAAATGCCCTGAATATTTGGTGGATAAGAAGGATGGCAAAGTGAACAAGGGTATATTTGATATACAAGTTATTGATGTGTACCTTACTAGTGTTTATAGTAGCCCCTGAGTATTTGATACTTGTTCGGTTGCTAAGATTAGTAACTCCAACAGCAGGAGTTACAGAATAAACAGAGACTAGTTGAGGGTGAAGTAACGATGTGTGTTGGAAGTGGTTCCAAGATTGATATGATCATCATCGTAAACTCCCTATATTTTGGAGATTAGTGTTGAACCTAAATAAATGTTATTTGGCGTTTGCGTTGAGTATGAATATGATTTGATCATGTTTATTGGAATACGGTTATTCATTTAAAAGTCAGAGAATAATTGTTGTTCTGTTTACATGAATAAAACCTTCAATGGTCATACACCCAATGAAAATAGTTTGTTGGATCTCGATCGTAGTGATACACATATGCATAATATTGATGCCAAAAGATCTAAAGTTAATAATGATAGTGCAACTTATTTGTGGCACTCTCGTTTGGGTCATATCGGTGTAAAGCGCATGAAGAAACTCCATAAAGATGGATTTTCAGAATCACTTGGTTATGAAACATTTGATGCTTGCGAACCGTGCCTTTTGGGCAAGATGACTAAAACTCTGTTCTTCGGAACAATGAAACGAGCTACTGGCTTATTGGAAATAATTCATACCAATGTATCCGGTCCAATGAGTGTTGATGCTCGTGGCAAGTATCGTTATTTTCTGGCCTTCACAGATGATTTGAGCAGATATGGGTATATCTACTTAATGAAACACAAGTCCGAAACATTTGAAAAGTTCAAAGAATTTCAGAGTGAAGTGGAGAATCATCGTAACAAGAAAATGAAGTTTCTACGATCTGATCGTGGAGGAGAATATTTGAGTTACGAGTTTGGCCTTCATATAAAACAATGTGGAATAGTTTCACAGCTCACGCCACATGGAACACCACATCGTAATGGTGTGTCCGAACGTCATAACCGCACATTATTGATATGGTGCGATCTATGATGTACCTTACTGATTACCACTATCGTTTTGGGGTTATGCATTAGAGACAACTGCATTCACTTTAAATAGGACACCATCAAAATCCATTTGAGATGACGCCTTATGAACTGTGGTTTGGCAATAAACCAAAGTTGTCGTTTCTTAAAGTTTGGGACTGCGATGCTTATGTGAAAAAGTTTCAACCTGATAAGCTCGAACCTAAATCAGAGAAGTGTGTCTTCATAGAATACCCAAAGGAAACTGTTGGGTACACCTTCTATCACAGATCCGAAGGCACGATATTCGTTGCTAAGATGGATCCTTTCCGGAGAAGAAGTTTCTCTCGAAAGAAGTGAGCGGGAGGAAAGTAGAACTTGATGAGGTAATTGTACCTTCTCCCTTATTGGAAAGTAGTTCATCACAGAAGATAGTTCCAGTGATTCCTACACCAATTAGTGAGGAAGTTAATGATGATGATCATGAAACTTCAGATCAAGTTGCTACCGAACCTCGTAGGTCTTCCAGAATAAGATCCGCACCAGAGTGGTACGGTAATCCTGTTCTGGAAATCATGTTACTAGACCATGATGAACCTACAAACTAAGCGATGATGAGCCCAGATTCCGTGAAATGGCTGGAGACCATGAAATCTGAGATGGGATTCATGTATGAGAACAAAGTGTGGACTTTGGTTGACTTGCCCAATGAACGGCAAGCCATAGAAAATAAATGGATCTTCAAGAGGAAGACAGACGCTGATAGTAGTGTTACTATCTACAAAGCTCGACTTGTCACAAAAAGGTATTTCGACAAGTTCAAGGTGTTGAATACGATGAGATTTTCTCACTCACATCGATGCTTAAGTCTGTCCGAATCATGTTAGCAATTGCCACATTTTATGAAGTCTGGCAAATGGATGTCAAAACTGAATTCCTTAATGGATTTATTAAAGAAGAGTTGTATATGATACAACCAGAAGGTTTTGTCAATCCTAAAGGTGCTAACAAAGTGTGCAAGCTCCAGCAATCCATCAATGGACTGGTGCAAGCATCTCGGAGTTGGAATATACGCTTTGATGAGTTGATCAAAGCATATGGTTTTATGCAGACTTTTGGAAAGGCCTGTATTTACAAGAAAGTGTGTGGGAGCACTATAGCCTTTCTGATAAGTATATGTGAATGACATATTTTTGATTGGAAATAATGTAGAATTTTCTAGAAAGCATAAAGGAGTTTTGAAAGGAGTTTTTCAAAGAAAGACCTCAGTAAAGCTACTTACATATTGAGCATCAAGATCTATTGAGATAGATCAAGACGCTTGATAAGATTTTCAATGAGTACATACCTTGACAAGATTTTGAAGTAGTTCAAAATGGAACAGTCAAAGAAAGAGTTCTTGCCTGTGTTGCAAAAGTATGAAATTGAGTAAGACTCAAATCCCGACCACAACAGAAAATAGAAAGAGAATGAAAGTCATTCCCTATGCTTCAGTCATAGGTTCTATAAAAGTATGCCATGCTATGGACCAGACCTATTGTATACTCTGCCATGGTTTGGCAAGGGAGTACAATAGTGATCTAGGATTAGATCACTGGACATTGGTCAAAATTATCCTTAGTAGAATAAGGATATGTTTATCGATTATGGAGGTGACAAAAGGTTTGTCGTAAAGGGTTACGTCGATACAAGTTTTGGCACTGATCCAGATGACTCTAAGTCTTAATCTGGATACATATTGGAAGTGGGAGAATTTGCTAGACTAGCTCCATGCAGAGCATTGTAGACATAGAATATTTGCAAAATACATACGGCTCTGAATGTGACAGACCCGTTGACTAAACTTCTCGCACGAGCAAAACATGATCATACTTTAGTACTCTTTGGGTGTTAATCACATAGCGATGTGAACTAGATTATTGACTCTAGTAAACCCTTTGGGTGTTGATCACATGACGATGTGAAATATGGGTATTAATCACATACAGATGTGAATATTGGTGTTAAATCACATGGTGATGTGAACTAGATTATTGACTCTAGTGCAAGTGGGAGACTGAAGGAAATATGCCCTAGAGGCAATAATAAAGTTATTATTTATTTCCTTATTTCATGATGAATGTTTATTATTCATGTTAGAATTGTATTAACCGGAAACATAATACATGTGTGAATATATAGACAAACATAGTGTCACTAGTATGCCTCTACCTGACTAGCTCGTTAATCAAAGATGGTTATGTTTCCTAGCCATGGACAAAGAGTTGTCATTTGATTAACGGGATCACATCATTAGGAGAATGATGTGATTGACTTGACCCATTCCATTAGCTTAGCACTTGATCGTTTAGTGTTGCTATTGCTTTCTTTATGACTTATACATGTTCCTATGACTATGAGATTGTGCAACTCCCGTTTACCGGAGGAACACTTTGTGTGCTACCAAACGTCACAACGTAACTGGGTGATTATAAAGGTGCTCTACAGGTGTCTCCGAAGGTACTTGCTGGGTTAGCGTATTTCGAGATTAAGATTTTGTCACTCCGATTGTCGGAGAGGTATCTCTGGGCCCTCTCGGTAATACACATCACTTAAGCCTTGCAAGCATTGCAACTAATGAGTTAGTTGCGGGATGATGTATTACGGAACGAGTAAAGGGACTTGCCGGTAACGAGATTGAACTAGGTATTGAGATACCGACGATCGAATCTCGGGCAAGTAACATACCGATGACAAAGGGAACAACGTATGTTGTTATGCGGTCTGACCGATAAAGATCTTCGTAGAATATGTGGGAACCAATATGAGCATCCAGGTTCCGCTATTGGTTATTGACCGGAGACGTGTCTCGGTCATGTCTACATTGTTCTCGAACCCGTAGGGTCCGCATGCTTAAGGTTTCGATGACAGTTATATTATGAGTTTATGTGTTTTGATGTACCGAAGGAGTTCGGAGTCCCGGATGAGATCGGGGACATGACGAGGAGTCTCGAAATGGTCGAGACGTAAAGATCGATATATTGGACAACTATATTCGGACTTCGGAAAGGTTCCGAGTGATTCGGATATTTTTCGGAGTACCGAAGAGTTACGGGAATTCGCCGGGGAGTATATGGGCCTTATTGGGCCATACGGGAATAGAGGAGAGAGGCCGAAAGGAAGGAGGCGTGCAGCCCCCCTCTGGTCCGAATTGGACAAGGGGTGCAGCCCCCTTTTCCTTCCCCCTCTCCTCCTCTTTCCTTCTCTCATACTCCAACAAGGGAAGGAGGAGTCCTACTCCCGGTGGGAGTAGGACTCCCCCCTTGGCGCGCCTCCTCCTGGCCGGCCGCCCCCTCCCCCTTGCTACTTTATATACGAGGGCAGGGGGGCACCTCTAGACACAACAACAATTGATCCCTTGGATCTCTTAGCCGTGTGCGGTGCCCCCTCCACCATAGTCCACCTCGATAATACTGTAGCGGTGCTTAGGCGAAGGCCTGCGATGGTAGAACATCAAGATCGTCACCACGCCGTCGTGCTGACGAAACTCTTCCCCAACACTTTGCTGGATCCGAGTCCGGGGATCGTCATCGAGCTGAACATGTGCTAGAAGTCGGAGGTGCCGTAGTTTCGGTGCTTGATCGGTCGGGCCGTGAAGATGTACGACTACATCAACCGCGTTGTTATAACGCTTCCGTTATCGGTCTACGAGGGTATGTGGACAACACTCTCCCTCTCGTTGCTATGCATCACCATGATCTTGCGTGTGCGTAGGAATTTTTTTGAAATTACTGCGTTCCCCAACACAAACTGCATCTCATTCCTCTAGCTTCTGTACCCTTGTGTGCAGCTCCTGCAGTTCACTTTGCTCCACCTTCCTCCTCCTCTCTTGGCATTTGTAACCACTTGCGTCCGGAAACCCAGCCTTCCACGGAACGGACACTGGTGTGCATCGTGTCCGTCCAGGGTGCTCAGGATTCCCGACTGCCATTGTGAGTTCGTCCTTCTCTCTGTCTGGAACGAACGTCCCTTCCTGCGATGCGTTAATATAGTGCTGAAGCTTCGTGAGGGGTATTCGCAGTTGCTCCCTCGTCCAAACGCACTTCCCCGTTACAGGGTCCAAGGTTCCGCCAACCCCGAAGAACCAAGTACGCAACGGTCTGGCCAGTTCAATGTCTCTGGTTCGACCCCCTTATCAAGCAGGTCGTTCTCAGCCACCTGACCCCGTGCGATGGTGATGCTCCTTCTTCGCAGCATTTATCTTGTTTATGGCTGACATCTTCTTACTCCTCTCCGATGTCTTGTTGGCCACAAATGCGTCCCATTGATCTCTGAGCATCTCGTACCGGCCGATGAATTCTGGTGTCTTTTCTTTGTCAACAAACTTTGCTTTCAGGTCATTCTTCCACTTCCTGAATAGATCTACCATCTTCTTGAGAGTAAAGGACTTGATCAATGGCTCTATAACTGGATTCTCCGGATCCTCTGTTGGGGAACGTTACAGAAAATAAAAATTTTCCTACGGTTTCACCAAGATCCATCTATGAGTTCATCTAGCAACGAGTGATAGGAGTCCATCTACATACCTTTGTAGATCGCGAGCGGAAGCGTTCAAGAGAACGGGGTTGAGGGAGTCGTACTCGTCGTGATCCAAATCACCGATGACCGAGTGCCGAACGGACGGCACCTCCGCGTTCAACACACGTATGGTTGGGAAGACGTCTCCTCCTTCTTGATCCAGCAAGGGGGAAGGAGAGGTTGATGGAGATCCAGCAGCACGACGGCGTGGTGGTGGATGCAGCAGGGATCCCGGCAGGGCTTCGCCAAGCTCTACGAAGGAGGAGGAGGTGTTGGAGTGGGAGAGGGAGGCGCCAGGGGCATCGGTGCGGCTGCCCTCCCTTCCCCCATCTATATATAGGGTCCCCAGGGGGGGCGCCGGCCCTAGGAGATGGGATCTTCTAGGGGGGGCGGCGGCCAAGGGGGTGGAGTGCCCCCCAAGGCAAGTGGAGGCGCGCCTCCCCTAGGGTTCCCAACCCTAGGCGCAGGGGGGGCCCAAGGGGGGGCACACCAGCCCACCAGGGGCTGGTTCCCCTCCCACTTAAGCCCATGGGGCCCTCCGGGATAGGTGGCCCCACCCGGTGGTCCCACGGGACCCTTCCGGTGGTCCCGGTACAATACCGGTGACCCCCGAAACTTTCCCGATGGCCGAAATCGACTTCCCATATATAATTATTTACCTCCGGACCATTCCGGAACTCCTCGTGACGTCCGGGATCTCATCTGGGACTCCGAAAAACTTTTGGTTCGCTGCATACTAATATCTCTACAACCCTAGCGTCACCGAACCTTAAGTGTGTAGACCCTACGGGTTCGTGAGACACGTAGACATGACCGAGACGGCTCTCCGGCCAATAACCAACAGCGGGATCTGGATACCCATGTTGGCTCCCACATGCTCCTCGATGATCTCATCGGATGAACCACGATGTCGAGGATTCAAGCAACCCCGTATACAATTCCCTTTGTCAATCGGTACGTTACTTGCCTGAGATTCGATCGTCGGTATCCCAATACCTCGTTCAATCTCGTTACCGGCAAGTCACTTTACTCGTACCGTAATGCATGATCCCGTGACCAAACACTTGGTCACTTTGAGCTCATTATGGTGATGCATTACCGAGTGGGCCCAGAGATACCTCTCCGTCATACGGAGTGACAAATCCCAGTCTCGATCCGTGTCAACCCAACAGACACTTTCGGAGATACCCGTAGTATACCTTTATAGTCACCCAGTTACGTTGTGACGTTTGGTACACCCAAAGCACTCCTACGGTGTCCAGGAGTTACACGATCTCATGGTCTAAGGAAAAGATACTTGACATTGGAAAAGCTCTAGCAAACGAACTACACGATCTTGTGTTATGCTTAGGATTGGGTCTTGTCCATCACACCATTCTCCTAATGATGTGATCTCGTTATCAATGACATCCAATGTCCATAGTCAGGAAACCATGACTATCTGTTGATCAACGAGCTAGTCTACTAGAGGCTCACTAGGGACATGTTGTGGTCTATGTATTCACACGTGTATTAAGATTTCCAGATAATACAATTATAGCATGAATAAAAGACAATTATCATGAACAAGGAAATATAATAATAATCCTTTTATTATTGCCTCTAGGGCATATTTCCAACAGTCTCCCACTTGCACTAGAGTCAATAATCTAGTTACATTGTGATGAATCGAACACCCATAGAGTTCTGGTGTTGATCATGTTTTGCTCGCGGAAGAGGTTTAGTCAACGGATCTACGACATTCAGATCCGTATGTACTTTGCAAATTTCTATGTCTCCATCTTGAACATTTTCACGAATGGAGTTGAAGCGACGCTTGATGTGCCTGGTCTTCTTGTGAAACCTGGGCTCCTTGGCAAGTGCAATAACTCCAGTGTTGTCACAGAAGAGTTTGATCGGCCCTGACGCATTGGGTATGACTCCTAGGTCGGTGATGAACTCCTTCACCCAAATTGCTTCATGCGCTGCCTCTGAGGCTGCCATGTATTCCGCTTCACATGTAGATCCCGCCACGACGCTTTGCTTGCAACTGCACCAGCTTATTGCTCCACCATTCAACATATACACGTATCCGGTTTGTGACTTAGAGTCATCCAGATCTTTGTCGAAGCTAGCATCGACGTAACCCTTTACGACGAGCTCTTCGTCACCTTCATAAACGAGAAACATGTCCTTACTCCTTTTCAGGTACTTCAGGATATTCTTGACCGCTGTCCAGTGTTCCTTGTCGGGATTACTTTGGTACCTTCGTACCAAACTTACGGCAAGGTTTACATCAGGTCTGGTACACAGCATGGCATACATAATAGACCCTATGGCTGAGGCATAGGGGATGACACTCATCTCTTTTATATCTTCTACCGTGGTCGGACATTGAGCTGAGCTCAATTTCACACCTTGCAACACAGGCAAGAACCCCTTCTTAGACTGATCCATATTGAACTTCTTCAATATCTTATCAAGGTATGTGCTTTGTGAAAGACCTATGAGGCGTCTCGATCTATCTCTATAGATCTTGATGCCTAATATATAAGCAGCTTCTCCAAGGTCCTTCATTGAAAAACTCTTATTCAAGTAGGCCTTAATGCTGTCCAAAAGTTCTATATCATTTCGCATCAAAAGTATGTCATCTACATATAATATGAGAAATGCTATAGAGCTCCCACTCACTTTCTTGTAAACGCAGGCTTCTCCATAAGTATGCATAAACCCAAACGCTTTGATCATCTCATCAAAGCAAATGTTCCAACTCCGAGATGCTTGCACCAGCCCATAAATGGATCGCTGGAGCTTGCATACCTTGTTAGCATTCTTAGGGTCGACAAAACCTTCCGGCTGCATCATATACAGTTCTTCCTTAAGATAACCGTTAAGGAATGCCGTTTTGACGTCCATTTGCCATATCTCATAATCATAGTATGCGGCAATTGCTAACATGATTCGGACGGACTTCAGCTTCGCTACGGGAGAGAAAGTCTCATCGTAGTCAACCCCTTGAACTTGCCGATAACCCTTAGCGACAAGTCGAGGTTTATAGATGGTAACATTACCATCCGCGTCCGTCTTTTTCTTAAAGATCCATTTGTTTTCTATCGCTCGACGATCATCGGGCAAGTCTATCAAAGTCCATACTTTGTTTTCATACATGGATCCTATCTCGGATTGCATGGCTTCAAGCCATTTGTTGGAATCTAGGCCCGCCATCGCTGCTTCATAGTTCGAAGGTTCACCGTTGTCTAACAACATGATTTCCAGGACAGGGTTGCCATACCACTCTGGTGTGGAACGTGTCCTTGTGGACCTACGAAGTTTAGTAGCAACTTGATCCGAAGTACCTTGATCATCATCATTAATTTCCTCTCCAGTCGGTGTAGGCACCACAGGAACATTTTCCTGAGCTGCACTACTTTCCGGTTCAAGAGGTAGTACTTCATCGAGTTCTACTTTCCTCCCACTTACTCCTTTCAAGAGAAACTCTTTTTCCAAAAAGGATCCGTTCTTGGCAACAAAGATCTTGCCTTCGGATCTAAGGTAGAAGCTATACCCAATGGTTTCCTTAGGGTATCCTATGAAGACGCATTTTTCCGACTTGGGTTCGAGCATTTCAGGTTGAAGTTTCTTGACATAAGCATCGCATCCCAAAACTTTTAGAAACGACAGCTTAGGTTTCTTCCCAAACCACAATTCATACGGTGTCGTCTCAACGGATCTAGAAGGTGCCCTATTTAAAGTGAATGTAGCTGTCTCTAGAGCGTATCCCCAAAATGATAGCGGTAAATCAGTAAGAGACATCATAGATCGCACCATATCCAATAGAGTGCGATTACGACGTTCGGACACACCGTTATGCTGAGGTGTTCCAGGCGGCGTGAGTTGTGAAACGATTCCACATTTCCTTAAGTGTGTGCCAAATTCGTGACTTAAATATTCTCCTCCACGATCTGATCGTAAGAACTTTATTTTTCGGTCACGTTGATTCTCTACCTCATTCTGAAATTCCTTGAACTTTTCAAAGGTCTCAGACTTGTGTTTCATCAAGTAGACATACCTATATCTACTTAAGTCATCAGTGAGAGTGAGAACATAACGATATCCTCCGTGAGCCTCAACGCTCATTGGACCGCACACATCAGTATGTATGATTTCCAATAAGTTGGTTGCTCGCTCCATTGTTCCAGAGAACGGAGTCTTGGTCATTTTGCCCATAAGGCATGGTTCGCATGTGTCAAATGATTCATAATTGAGAGACTCTAAAAGTCCATCAGCATAGAGCTTCTTCATGCACTTGACACCAATGTGACCAAGGCGGCAGTGCCACAAGTATGTGGGACTATCGTTATCAACTTTACATCTTTTGGTATTCACACTATGAATATGTGTAACATCACGTTCGAGATTCATTAAGAATAAACCATTGACCATCGGAGCATGACCATAAAACATATCTCTCATATAAATAGAACAACCATTATTCTCGGATTTAAATGAGTAGCCATCTCGTATTAAACGAGATCCTGATACAATGTTCATGCTCAAACTTGGCACTAAATAACAATTATTGAGGTTTAAAACTAATCCCGTAGGTAAATGTAGAGGTAGCGTGCCGACGGCGATCACATCGACCTTGGAACCATTCCCGATGCGCATCGTCACCTCGTCCTTCGCCAGTCTCCGCTTATTCCACAGCTCCTGCTTTGAGTTACAAATATGAGCAACGGCACCGGTATCAAATACCCAGGAGCTACTACGAGCACCGGTAAGGTACACATCAATTACATGTATATCACATATACCTTTAGTGTTTCCGGCCTTCTTATCCGCTAAGTATTTGGGGAAGTTCCGCTTCCAGTGACCCTTCCCTTTGCAATAAAAGCACTCAGTCTCAGGCTTGGGTCTATTCTTTGACTTCTTCCCGGCAACTGGCTTACCGGGCGCGGCAACATCCTTGCCATCCTTCTTGAAGTTCTTCTTACCCTTGCCCTTCTGGAACTTAGTGGGTTTATTGACCATCAACACTTGATGTTCCTTCTTGATTTCTACCTTTGCTGACTTCAGCATTGAAAATACTTCAGGAATAGTTTTCACCATCCCCTGCATATTGTAGTTCATCACAAAGCTCTTGTAGCTCGGTGGGAGCGACTGAAGGATTCTGTCAATGACCACCTCGTCCGGGAGGTTAATGTCCAGCTGGGACAGGCGGTTGTGCAACCCAGACATTTTGAGTATGTGCTCACTGACAGAACTATTTTCCTCCATCTTACAACTATAGAACTTGTCGGAGACTTTATATGTCTCGACCCGGGCGTGAGCTTGGAAAACCATTTTCAGCTCCTCGAACATCTCATATGCTCCGTGTCGCTGAAAACGCTTTTGGAGCCCCGGTTCTAAGCTGTAAAGCATGCCGCACTGAACGAGGGAGTAATCATCAGCACGTGACTGCCAAGCGTTCATAACGTCTTGGTTCTCTGGGATGGGTGCTTCACCTAACGGTCCTTCTAGGACATATTCTTTCTTGGCAGCTATGAGGATGATCCTCAGGTTCCGGACCCAGTCCGTATAGTTGCTGCCATCATCTTTCAGCTTGGTTTTCTCTAGGAACGCGTTGAAGTTCATGTTGACATGAGCGTTGGCCATTTGATCTACAAGACATTTATGCAAAGGTTTTAGACTAAGTTCATGATAATTAAGTTCATCTAATCAAATTATTTAATGAACTCCCACTCAGATTAGACATCCCTCTAGTCATCTAAGTGTTACATGATCCGAGTCGACTAGGCCGTGTCCGATCATCACGTGAGACGGACTAGTCATCATCGGTGAACATCTCCATGTTGATCGTATCTTGCATACGCTTTCGGTCTCTTGTGTTCCGAGGCCATGTCTGTACGTGCTAGGCTCGTCAAGTTAACCTAAGTGTTTTGCATGTGTAAATCTGTCTTACACCCGTTGTATGTGAACGTTAGAATCTATCATACCCGATCATCACGTGGTGCTTCGAAACAACGA
This sequence comes from Triticum aestivum, assembly GCF_018294505.1. Taxonomy (NCBI): domain Eukaryota; kingdom Viridiplantae; phylum Streptophyta; class Magnoliopsida; order Poales; family Poaceae; genus Triticum; species Triticum aestivum. The sequence continues at coordinate 826,968,613 of NC_057801.1, read as the reverse complement.
ACTGTCGCAATGGTGCACAGTTAGGGGGAACACTTTCTTGAAATTATTATGAGGGATCATCTTATTTACTACCATCGTTCTAAGTAAACAAGATGCAAAAACATTATAAACATCACATGCAATCAAATAATAGTGACATGATATGGCCAATATCATATAGCTCCTTTGATCTCCATCTTGGGGCTCCATGATCATCTTGTCACCGGCATGACACCATGATCTCCAACATCATGATCTCCATCATCGTGTCTCCACGGGGTTGCTCGCCAACTATTACTTCTACTACTATGGCTAACGATTTAGCAATAAAGTAAAGTAATTACATGGTGTTGAATCAATGGCACGCAGGTCATACAATAATTAAGACAACTCCTATGGCTCCTGCCGGTTGTCATACTCATCGACATGCAAGTCGTGATTCCTTTTACAAGAACATGATCTCATACATCACAATATATCATTCATCATTCATCACAACTTTTGGCCATATCACATCACAAAGCAATTGCTGCAAAAACAAGTTAGACGTTCTCTAATTGTTGTTGCATCTTTTACGTGGCTGCAATAGGGTTCTAGCAAGAACGTTTTCTTACCTACGAAAAAGCCACAATGTGATTTGTCAACTTCTATTTACCCTTCATAAGGACCCTTTTCATCAAATCCGCTCCAACTAAAGTGGGAGAGACAGACACCCGCTAGCCACCTTATGCAACTAGTGCATGTCAGTCGGTGGAACCTGTCTCACGTAAGCGTACGTGTAAGGTCGGTCCGGGCCGCTTCATCCCACAATACCGCTGAAGCAAAATAGGACTAGTAGTGGCAAGAAAGTTGACAACATCTACGCCCACAACAAATTGTGTTCCACTCGTGCAAAGAGAACTACGCATAGACCTAGCTCATGATGCCACTGTTGGGGAATGTTGTAGAAAATAAAAATTTTCCTATGATTTCACCAAGATCCATCTATGAGTTCATCTAGCAATGAGTGATAGGAGTCCATCTACATACCTTTGTAGATCGCGAGCGGAAGCGTTCAAGAGAACGGGGTTGAGGGAGTCGTACTTGTCGTGATCCAAATCACCGATGACCGAGTGCCGAACGGATGGCACCTCCCTGTTCAACACACGTACGGTTGGGAAGACGTCTCCTCCTTCTTGATCCAGTAAGGGGGAAGGAGAGGTTGATGGATATCCAACAGCACGACGGCGTGGTGGTGGATGCAGCAGGGATCCCGGCAGGGCTTCGCCAAGCTCTACGGAGGAGGAGGAGGTGTTGGAGTGGGAGAGGGAGGCGCCAGGGGCATCGGTGCGGCTGCCCTCCCTTCCCCCATCTATATATAGGGTCCCCAGGGGGGGCGCCGGCCCTAGGAGATGGGATCTCCTAGGGGGGGGCGGCGGCCAAGGGGGTGGAGTGCCCCCCAAGGCAAGTGGAGGCGCCCCTCCTAGGGTTCCCAACCCTAGGCGCGAGGGGGCCCAAGGGGGGGCACACCAGCCCACCAGGGGCTGGTTCCCCTCCCACTTAAGCCCATGGGGCCCTCCGGGATAGGTGGCCCCACCCGGTGGTCCCACGGGACCCTTCCGGTGGTCCCGGTACAATACCGGTGACCCCCGAAACTTTCCCGATGGCCGAAACTCGACTTCCCATATATAATTATTTACCTCCAGACCATTCCGGAACTCCTCGTGATGTCCGGGATCTCATCTGGGACTCCGAACAACTTTTGGTTCGCTGCATACTAATATCTCTACAACCCTAGCGTCACCGAACCTTAAGTGTGTAGACCCTACGGGTTCGGGAGACACGTAGACATGACCGAGACGGCTCTCCGGCCAATAACCAACAGCGGGATCTGGATACCCATGTTGGCTCCCACATGCTCCTCGATGATCTCATCGGATGAACCACGATGTCGAGGATTCAAGCAACCCCGTATACAATTCCCTTTGTCAATCGGTATGTTACTTGCCCGAGATTCGATCGTCGGTATCCCAATACCTCGTTCAATCTCGTTACCGGCAAGTCACTTTACTCGTACCGTAATGCATGATCCCGTGACCAAACACTTGGTCACTTTGAGCTCATTATGATGATGCATTACCGAGTGGGCCCAGAGATACCTCTCCGTCATACGGAGTGACAAATCCCAGTCTCGATCCGTGTCAACCCAACAGACACTTTCGGAGATACACGTAGTATACCTTTATAGTCACCTAGTTACGTTGTGACGTTTGGTACACCCAAAGCACTCCTACGGTGTCCGGGAGTTACACGATCTCATGATCTAAGGAAAAGATACTTGACATTGGAAAAGCTCTAGCAAACGAACTACACGATCTTGTGCTATGCTTAGGATTGGGTCTTGTCCATCACATCATTCTCCTAATGATGTGATCTCGTTATCAATGACATCCAATGTCCATAGTCAGGAGACCATGACTATCTGTTGATCAACGAGCTAGTCTACTAGAGGCTCACTAGGGACATGTTGTGGTCCATGTATTCACACGTGTATTACGATTTCCGGATAATACAATTATAGCATGAATAAAAGACAATTATCATGAACAAGGAAATATAGAAATAATCCTTTTATTATTGCCTCTAGGGCATATTTCCAACATCCTCCTCTTCCGATAGGGTGAAATTTACCTTCAGCGCTTTCCAAAGATCAGCTTTCTGTCTATCTTCGACAAAAGAAACTTGAAGCTCTTCATCCTTAGGCTGATTCCATAGCTCTATGCTGATCGGGATTATGTCCCTAACAAGAACCCCGCACTGAGCAGTAAATGCCTCCTTGGTCCAGAGGGGATCAATCGGTTGGCCATCGCGCGCGATTGCTCTGATCGTGAACCTTTCATCTGATCGCAACTTTTTCTTCGGGCCTCGTCTCTTTACCGAAGTTGTGCTCGATCCGGAGGGCTAGAAATAAGAAGAAAGACAAGAGTTAATATGTGTAGATACCAAAACAATGAATGCATCAATTAGCTATAGTCAGCACAGGCTTAATTAATATATATACCTGGACGGACTCTGTTCGGTCACCGGAGCCGTCATCACGGCCTTCTTCTTGCACCGGCATTCGGTCACCGGTCACGGTCTCCTCCATTGTTCGAGGACCGTAGCCTGCTTCTTCACCCTCTCCTTCCAGACCATCAGTTTCGTTGAGATACGACATGACATCAGCTCCGGCTGCGATTATGTCCCCCAACACCCGTTCTGCTTCCTCGTCTCGGCCGTGCTCCATAGTTTCTGCAAATATTACAACATGGCAATTATTATACAAACATGACAGATGGATATATAAGTGGCAAACGTAGACCTAGCTATAGCTATTCACAACAAGGAATTATATTAATTAATGGCCTCGACGCTTCTCTAGGGTTTGGGGTGGCCTCGGCAACGCTTAAAGGGTTCGGGGTGGCCTCGACGACAACGCTCTTTTAACTTGGTAAAGGAGGAGGTATATCGAGAACGACAACATACATACATGGAAGAAATGTTATCGGGGAGGGGGTATCGACCCCCCTCATGTCGAAGTTATCGGGGAGGGGGTACCGACCCCCCCCCCCCTCATGTTGAATATATGTTGAATTCCCGAGAGAGTTAGGAATCGGAGGGGGACTCCTCCCCCCTCATGTCTTATGAGTTTTTACTCCCTCTCACCCATGAAACATTCATCAAACAAACTTAATACGAGTTTTAACAGAAAACATTCATCGAACAAAATTACAACATGAAAAATTGACCAAGTTTTCATATATCATCATCATCATCTACTACTACTACAAAAAACGACACCCTCATTCCCGATAAAAAAGAAGAAAAAAAAAGAGGAGAAGAAGAAGGAATAGAGGAGTAGAAGAAAAATTAGATTTCCACTCCTCTATTCCTTCTTCTTCTCCTCTTTTTTTCTTCTTCTTCTTCCTCTTCTTATTTTTTCTGACGTCCCCCCACATGTCATGTCCAACGTCCCCCCTCACTTTAACAAAAAAACTACCTTAGAAAAAAGACTTGCTTCACCGCGGGTGCTCGGTGCGACGTGGACTCGGTGGAAACACTTTATGAAAATGCGGTGGTGGCCGGGCCGGGCGGTTTTCTTTTCCTTCTTCATTTTTTCCTTTGTTATTTCTTATATGTTTGTTTTCGTTTTCACTCTACATTTTCGTACATATGAAAAAAATGAAGTTTCTTTAAGAAAGTGCACAATTTTTATGAACAAATTACAACATCTAAATTAACTACACATCTAAATAAATATAACTACACATCTAAACTTAATTAGGAAAATGCATCTAAACTTAGCAAAATTCAACACAATGAACATCAAAATGAACTCTACATAAAATATAAAGACAAAATCATCATCATCCATCTACAGAGGGCAGCCGGCGACGAGGAGAATGAGCTCACTGGGGCGGCGCGAGTTCACTCTGCTGGGGGCGGCAACGAGGAGGCAAGGCACGGCGACGGCGACAAGGAGGCAGGGCACGACGACGGCGACGAGGAAGCAGGGCACAGTGACGGCGACGATGGGGCAGGGGCGCGGCGACGGGCGACGAGGAGGCGTACGGGGCAGGGCGCGCGTCGACGCGTCAGGTCAGGGCAGAGGGGCGCGACGAGCGGCGTCGTCGGGGGCAAGGCGGGGTGAGGGCTAGCTCAGGCAGCCTGCTGGCGTCATGGATGGAATCGCCGCCGTCGAGGAAGAGTCGGAGGAGAGATCGAAGTGGGGATGGGCGGTTCTGAAATTTTCCTAAGTGCTACTTATATAGCAAAGGCTTTGGTCCCTGTTCGTGGCACCAACCAGGACCAATACCCCCCTTTAGTCCCGGTTGGTGCCACCAACCAGTACCAAAGGCCTCTGCTTCCCGCCCTTTGTTCCCGGTTGGTGGCACAAACCGGTACTAAAGGGGGGGGGCATTGGTACCAGTTCGTGGCACCAACTCGGACCAATGCCCCCCTTTAGTCCCGGTTGGTGCCATCAACCGGGCACCAACCGGGACCAATGCCCCCCTTTTGTCCCGGTTGGTGCCACCAACCGGGACCAAAGGACCTGTGCTGCCCGCGTCGCGGCGAAAGTTTAGTCCCACCTCGCTAGTTGAGAGAGCTCGAGAGTGGTTTATAAGCGTTGCTGCGCCAACCCTCTCGAGCTCCTCTCAACTGCAGGCTTTCGGGCCTACTGGGCCTACTGCGGGCCTGAATCTTGGCCCATTGTTGGGTTTCTAGTCGTATTCAGGCCATGGTGGCCCTTTAGCTGGCACTTTTTTATTTTTTATTTTCTTTTTTGCTTTGTTTATTTTATTTTGTTTCTACTTACAGCAAAATACTTACTAGTTTTTCAGTGATTATTTTTGCTTTTAGGTAATAAAAATTATAAACTTTCTGTTAGTGCCATTTGTTTTCTAATTTGAATAGTTTAAATTTGAATTTTTGGAAATTTGTGTGAATCACTAGTTTTTGAATAGCTTTACTATAAAAATAGATTTTTGAGTGATTCTTTTTCCTGCTATTTAATATTACTGTGTTTTATCATTATATTCAAAAACATATTTTGTTATTTTAGTTTCTAACAAAAAATTCTTTATGATAATTCTTTTTGCTATTAAAGTTTCTATCAAAAAAATTCTTTATGAAAATTATTTTTTCTTTTAATGTTTTGTACAGAAAATACTTTGATAATTTTAGTTGCATAAATTTTATATAATTTTAGTTTCAATAATACTAGAGGTTTTATAAAAGTTTATTTTTTTACTTATTTATTAAAGTTTATTTTCTTTTCTTTTTTGCTTCTTTTATTTATTTTATGAAAATTCTTTCTTTTTTGCTTTATTTATTTTATTTTGTTTCTACTTACTGTTGCTATTTTTATTTATTTTATTATAGTTCATTTATTTTACTTTATTAAAGTTTAGTTTTTTCTACTTATTTATTAAAGGTTTTCTGTTTGTACTTATTTATTTTATTTTGTTTCTACTTATTTATTTTCTTTTTTTTGCTTTTTTATTTATTTTATGAAAATTCTTTTTGCTTTTAATGTTTTACACACGAAAGCCCTCTCCCCTGGCTGGTTCATTGGTACCGGTTCGTGGCTTGACCCGGTCCTAAAGACCCCCCTTTGGTCCCGGCTCAGGCCACCAACCCGGACCAATGATGGTGGGCCAGGAGCGAGGCCCATTGGTCCCACTTCGTGCCACCAACCGGGACCAAAGGGGCCAGACGAACCGGGACCAATGGCACCAAGAGGCCCGGCAGGCCCCCTGGACTCACGAACCGGGACCAATGGGCCCATGGGTACCGGTTCGTGACCAAACCGGAACTAATGGGCTTCTCTGGCCCGAACGTATGCCCTGTTTTCTACTAGTGGTAGCTCCTCATCCTCTTGATTATAAAATTATTGTGAAGTTGCAGCAACTAACCTTTCACGCATCTCCACCTAGTTCGGTGCATTGGTACTCGCCAAAGAGCGAGTATGGATTTACATATATGATGTCAATGCACCCTAAGCGAGTGCGCCTTCGACAGAGCTTATCTATGAGATGCTCCCAACCCTGGTCGGTGGACGGTCTCAAAGTCGGGGCTTATATCCCTTGGGATCCGAATGGATGACTTTACGAAGCACCGAAGCCTAAATATATTATTTTTTTGCGATGGCGAAGCCTAGCTACATGACTATAAAGATAGCACTGCCAGGGAGGTAACACGGAAGTCTGTACGTATCTTTCTTAGCTTTGTTTCTTGAATATAGAAGCATTCATGTTCGCACAGGCACTTCCATATTTTCTTTGAGTAGTTACTATTTAAGTCAGTTTCGGCATTTACGTTGGTGAAGTTTTCAGCATGTCGGTAGGCTGTATTTTGCTGCATAACTCCTCCTATTTTTGTTGCAAATATGCTATGTGCCTAACGTGAGGAGGAAGCACAAAAAATTTCGTACAGCTCTGCATGTCCAGAAGAAAAAACGGTGTAGCACGGTCGTACGCATACCCATATCAGCTTGTGGCTGCGAGAACTGGGAGACTAGAACAAAAGGGGACCTATTGTATGAGCAATTGCACTCGTACGTATCAACTGGAGGCCACAAATGAGCGCTTTTTTTTTGAGCGCTTGACAGAGCAGAAGATGGCGTACCATGCGAGCGCTTGCGATGGTACATACGCTCGTATGCCAAGACAACCACGACAATCAAATGTCCAGAACAGAAGATAATGTTTCATACAGGCGCTCACACTCGTAAACAGGCTCGTGTCAGAGGGTGACGCTGGGCATGGATTACCAGAATGCACGACGGTGTTCGATACGACCGCACCTGGTAGTATTGTGCTCGTATGAAGTAGGGAAACCCACCAATTGATTATTTTCGATGTCTGAGGTCAACGAGGTGTTTCCTAACTGATCATTTGCTTTGTAATTATTTTTATTTACCTCTGAGACTCTCATAGCCAATCTTTTAGCAACTATTGTTTCTTTATTTCCTTCTGGATGTTGGCTATACGAACTATATTTGTATACTGAATCGATGTTTTTATTTCATGTGTTATTTTCGCAGGGCACGGACCTTATGTGGTGACATGTATGGTATGGTGCCAACCATATAAAATACCCACACAAGCCACCTGGTTGCTTCAATGTGATGAACTTCACCAACAAGTGCCCGGTAAAGTTTCCAATACAAACGTCGCTGAAATAAAAAAATAGTAGTGAGTCTCACCTTAAGTGAGAACCATTTTAAATTAGGCACGTAGGAGGTTGCACAATTGTGTTTTATATCTTGCCTTGCACGCATTTCATCCGAACCTAGCAGCTACCGCTTCTTCTAGACATAGTTTGTTTACTTCAGCGAGGTGCTTAGGTAGCTGAGCCTATGTTTTTAAGATATATATTTCCTTTGTTCTACAAAAAAAGAAAAACCACAAAAGCACAAAATAATTGGTTTTCTTCTAGTTCTTCTCTAGCAGGTTCTATCGGAAGGTAGTAGTCGGACCACAACAAGGACATCATAGGAAGCAAGGTCCACGTCTATTAAAAGATTTGTCATATGCACCTCAATGGTAAAAGTTTCAAACCCTTGTTTAGACGTAAGCTTGAGATAACCATTTCTCGCGTTCTCTTTTAATAATTGCATTTTCTTTTCACTTTCGTAATTTCCTCTAGTTTAGTATGAAAAGTTCTAAGCATGGGAAGGTTATATTTGCATGTGTATCATCTTGTCTAGTGCTCTTTATCATACTGTTTTCTTGCATTAGTGTCTCCCGCTGTTTTGACATGCTTGTGTTGCATTTGTTTTACTTGGCATGTTGAAATCTTGTTATCTTCGGAAAAACATTGCCATGTTCTTTTATCATAAACCCAACATACGAGTCCTTTGAACTGTTGTCTTTCTTCACATAATCACATAAGTTGGGGACTCTAGTGGTGGCTTGATCACGATTGAATGATGGTAGTGGCTTTTTGCTGATGAAACCAACAACTTTGGTTGATCCGGGACGCGTAACAAGGGTTATCTCCACCAAACCACCCCATTGGTGTACTTAGCTTTTTAATCTTATGCAACATGACACCGTGGTACTCTTGTGTATTGTTTAATTTCTTTATGACAAAAGCAAGTTTGAAGCATTTGCACTCCCGTTCATCTTATATTGCTAGCCTTTATAGCACCGTGCATTGCCCACTCTCACATTTAGACTTGTATCATACTCCCCCCGTCCGGAAATACTTGTCATCAAAATGAATAAATGGGGATGTATCTAGACATATTTTAGTTCTAAATACAACCCTTTTTATCCATTTTGATGACAAGTATTTTCGGACGGAGGGAGTACTTCACAGGTACATCCAAACCCATGGGGGACTTTCTCTTATTCTCCTACGCGTAGAACACCTCATCTCCACAAAACAGCCACCATACCTACTTACATGGCATTTTCATAGTCATTCCGAGCATATCGCCATGCACTACCATCATTTTACATTACATGATTAGAGACATGTTTTCATTTGCATGCCTTACATCATCATAGTATTTCTAGCTTGATATTTTCATGGGTTCTCCATTTTTTATGTCCATACTACGCCGGATCATTGCACATACTTGTACACTGTCAAAGGCATTCATCGTATAGAGTTTCTGTCATGTTTTCAGTTTTTAGTTATGATTACATTCAGTTGAAGTGAGTCACTGTAAAGTGTATCATTCATCATTGTAAGGTGTTGCTCCTACAAAATAAAAAGGAGGGGAGAGAGACAAAATAAAAGGTGCACCACGGGGATGCCACAAAAAAGAAAAGAAAAAGAAAAGGAGGGGAAACAAAAAGAAAAATAAAAAAGTGAGGAAGAGAGAGGAGGAACACCATTATAATTTTTAGTATACACTTGTGTTTCAAAGTAGCAACAATTCATGCATTCTAACCTAGAAAGTTTCATGAGATTCATGTGTTTCATACTTGTGGGGAACCTACATTGTAGGACTTGGATTGTATATTCTGATGACGAGTGCTACCTCTTGAGCACTGCGTTGGTTTTCCCTTGAAGAGGAAAGGGTGATGTAGCAAAGTAGGGTAAGTATTTCCCTCAGTTTTTGAGAACCAAGGTATCAATCCAGTAGGAGGCTCCTCAAAAGTCCCTCGTACCTACACAAACAAACAAGAACCTCGCAACCAACGCGATAAAGGGGTTGTCAATCCCTTCACGGTAACTTGCGAAAGTGAAATCTGATAGAGATAATACGATAAGATAAATATTTTTGGTATTTTTATGATATAGATGGAAAAGTAAAAGATGCAAATAAAAGTAGATGGGAAACTTATATGATAAAAGATAGACCCGAGGGCCATAGGTTTCACTAGTGGCTTCTCTCAAGATAGCATAAGTATTACGGTGGGTGAACAAATTACTGTCGAGCAATTGATAGAAAAGTGCATAGCTATGAGAATATCTAGGCATGATCATGTATAAAGGCATCACGTCCACAACAAGTAGATCGAAACGATTCTGCATCTACTACTATTACTCCACACATCGACCGACTCCTGCCTGCATCTAGAGTATTAAGTTCATGAAGAACAGAGTAACGCATTAAGAAAGATGACATGATGTAGAGGGATAAACTCAAGCAATATGATATAAACCCCATCTTTTTATCCTCGATGGCAACAATACAATACGTGCCTTGCTTCCCCTGCTGTCAATGAGAAAGGACACCGCAAGATTGAACCCAAAGCTAAGCACTTCTCCTATTGCAAGAAAGATCAATCTAGTAGGCCAAACCAAACTGATAATTCGAAGAGACTTGCAAAGATACCAATCATACATAAAAGAATTCGAAGGAGATTCAAATATTTCTCATAGATAAACTTGATCATAAACCCACAATTCATAGGATCTCGACAAACGCACCGCAAAAAGAGTTACATCGAATAGATCTCCAAGAAGATCGAGGAGAACTTTGTATTGAGATTCAAAGAGAGATAAGAATCCATCTAGCTAATAACTATGGACCCGAAGGTCTGTGGTAAACTACTCACAACTCATCGGAGAGGCATTGGAGATGATGTAGAGGCCCTCCGTGGTCGATTCCCCCTCCGGCGGAGCGCCGACAATGGCTCCAAGATGGGACCTCGCAGATACAGAAGGTTGCGGTGGTGAAAATAGTTTTTCGTGGTGCTCCTGGATGTTCTGGGGGTACGTGGATATATATAGGATGAAGAAGTAGGTTGGTGGAGCCACGAGGGGCCCACGAGGGTGGGAGGCGCGCCCACCCCCCTAGGGCACGCCCTCCTGCCTCGTGGCTTCCTCGTCTGCTACTTGACGTCCACTCCAAGTCTCCTGGATTGCGTTTGTTCCAAAAAGATCGCTCCCGAAGGTTTCATTCCGTTTGGACTCCGTTTGATATTCCTTTTCTTCGAAACACTGAAATAGGCAAAAAATAACAGCAATTTGGGCCGGGCCTCCGGTTAGTAGGTTAGTCCCAAAAATGATATAAAAGTGTAAAGTACATCCCATAAATATCCAAAATGGGTAATATAATAGCATGGAACAATCAAAAATTGTAGATACGTTGGAGACGTATCAACGAGCATCTTCAAAAGCTTGAGTTCTTCATGAGCAAGCAAGTTGGATGCACCCCTACTTAGTCCATAGGAGAGCTTTCATATATTCATAGCGCTATGTGCATCCTAGTTGCATGGCGATCCCTATTCCATGCGTTGACATCAATCATAAGGCCTTCTCCACTGTCTAATGGTCAACTGCGTCTATGCAAGACTTACTGTGGTTTGGACTTCTCAAAATCCCAACCATTATTATATTTTTCCATTAAGTGTGAGGCATAGGCTTGCGCTCATTGTTTCATAGGTACTTGTGCGGTTGAATAACGCAGACAGACGATATTGCTATTGTACCTGGTATGCCCCGAGCTGGTTTTTTGAAGTGATCGCTCATGCATGATTTCTTTTTGTATATGATGGTCATTTATATGTTCCTGACATAATATGGACCTTCTCTCTAAACCTTCGGCAATGGGAATTTGGGCTCGACAAAAATGTGTTCCTCTTTCTTGACCTCCATGTAAATGGAACTAAGGGGATAGTTTGTATTACTTCCTTGATGTATAACTTTTTCATGCTTAAACGATGAACGTGGATATGACTGAGTTGGTAGCAGTTAACTTTTGGTAGTCAACCTCCTTAGTCGAGGGAGAGCAAGGTTTAAGCGTGGGGAGGTTGATGTCTCTATATTTGACGTGTTTTTAGAGCTCATTTGTTGCATGTTGTCTTCATATATCATGTCTCATGGAAGCAAATAGTTGTCAATTATGATTGATTACTGGTATTTGCACTTTTCTTGTGAGCATTCCACATTTACTATTTTATTTGGTTTTTATTAGTTTTGTTTGTTTTCTTGTGTCTATAGCCAAGGATTGAACCAAGGCCTCTGGCAAGACCGCCGGCCTCCTGCCCTGCACTGTGGCCAAGAGGGCGTGGTTCTTGAAATACGTCTCAAGCTCCTCCATACTAGGCGCCCACGATATAATTCCACCCCCCCCCCCCTTTCCGGTCGCAGATCTGGAACCCTGTGGGTGTAAAGCTCCCCTGGGAATCGAGACTCTGTGAGAGGGGGGGGGGGGGGTAGTGCGCCATGTCTCTGGGTGGTGGCGGGCGGCGAGAAGGGGGCGCTTGGGTAGGCCTGCTCGCAGCGGCGTGGGAGGGAAGACTCGGTTGGGATTTGGCTGGGGGAGGAGCGTAGGGAGCCAAAGCAGGGGGTAGTGGCACTCACGAGCTATATGGCCAGGGAGCCAGCAGCGATGACAACGAATCTCGCCGGTGCACTTATTTCCAAGCATTTAAAACATCTCCGCACTAGCCATCGAGGAATCCAAAGCTTGGAGCCATCTGGTATGTGCTTTGGCGCGGCGGACGGAGATTCGTCCAAACGGCGGTGACGACGATGGATCTTCACCAGTATCCACCCATCGTTGTCCTTTTCCAGATCCAGTGAATTTGGGCGGGACCGGCAGGGAAGTGGTGTAGATGAGGACGACCCGTAGACCACAACATCAAGGAAGGAGACAACTGGGGCCAAGGCACTATCTGGCCATCGGAGGTCGAAGAAATCACCGGGTGAGGATGTGGCTGGGGTTGGGAGGGGGCGGCGCACCGGCCGTGGATTGGAATGTTGGAGGCGGCGAGCTCGTGTGAGTGAGAACACCGTTGGGAAGCCATTACCACTCTTTCGACCCATGAAGACTGGGAAAATACATAGCTCCCGCAAGGTCAGATTTAGCCATGCCCTACTCTTCTTCTCATAGATTCACGCTGCTCGAGCACTTTAGTGGGCGATTCACCGATGGTTGAGGGCTGGATCTTTTTCAGTTCACGGGTGCAAGGTGGAGAAGCAGGGTCTGCTCCAGGCCTCCAGTCTTCCACGTGACCTCTCCAAATCCATCAGATGGTGTGCATCACTGCATCTGCGGCAGTAGCGATGAACATCTCCACAACTCCAACATATGCCGGATTGCTGGACGCTCCCATAAGAAGGCACACGCGCGTCAACTGAAGAGGCAGTTTAATCGCCTGGACATGGGTGACTGGGAGAGAAGTCCATATAACTCTGAACTACCTTTATAGCGTAAGTCCAGATTATTCGGTGGCAGTTCATAATTAATCTTGAAATGTTATCTGGACTTACACTATAAAGGTTAACACGACTAATTCCTAGCCGGTGCAGGTGCATGGGTTGATGACTAATATTAATAATGATGTTATTATTATATTTTAGATCACATCACACACGTACATATTGGCGGCCGTACTATGCCAGACGCACACGTGAGCGGCAACACGCACGCTTGCAGCTGGCTTATTGTAGGGACGCCGAAATTATAAGAGTGCTTAAGCAAAGACCTGCAAGCCTGCAGCATGATATTCTCCATCGATCTTATTGGAGTATAGGATAGATCGACGTTGGTTGCATGCATGATTACTTAGTTGCAGTAGCTGTTGTGGACGGGCATCCTGTACACCTGCTTTCCGCCGTAGCTGGGCTGCTGCTGCTCGCGATGCTCGTGGTAGGCGTAACCCACGGCGCCGAGTGCCGCCGCCCCTGCAATGCCGGCCTCGATCTGGTGCTTCCGCGCGTGCGCCGGGTCCTTCTTCGCCTCATACCCCTCATACTGCACCACACAAAAGGATCATTAATCGTGATGATTAAATGGGTTGGTAGTATATGATGTTAAGCTAGGGTAATTAAGTAATTACGAGGGCAAAGCCACCGGCGGCGAGGGCGCCGGCCTCGCCGATGCGCTCCCTGTTTTTGTGTTGCGTCACCTCCTTCTTGTAGTACCCCTGCCCCTGCTCGCCTCCGCCGAAGGACTCGGTGGTGGTGGTGGTGGTGTACGACATGGCCCTACCGTCGTTCTGCCCGTAGCCCTGGCCGTACCCATGTCCGGGCCTGCCGGAGTCGAAGCACTCGTCGGCGGTGGTGGTGTACACGGTCGTGCCACCGCCGCCGCCGCCATGCCCGTACATGCTTGACTCGATGCCAGTGTTGTTGGAGTACATGTTGGTCCCGCCATTGCCATGGCTCTGACCGTGGCCGTAGCCGGTACCATGGCCGAGCTTGCCACCGTCGTAGCACTCCTCGGTGGTGGTGGAGTATACGGTCCTGCCGCCGTCGAAGGACTCCTCGGTGGTGGAGTAGGACATGGGCCTACTGCCGTTGTAGTAGGCCGCCATTCTAAGAGCGGATGGCGAGCTAGTGTGATGGATACTGGCCGTGTTGATGCTTGCTTGCTTGGCTGTCACAAATGTGCCGTGGAAGGGGCGTATTTATAGCGTGGCGACCAGTGAGTGATTGCGAAGATGGACGGTGGAGATTTACTAGAGAGCAAAGTTGATTATTCCATGATCGCCTCTATTATTGGAATCTCAATTTGGGACTACAGTTGAGCATCGTTTTGTCGCTGCCGACATGCGTTATATACATAGCCTTGATATGCAAAATTTCCAAGATTCGTCTCATCAAGTTGTTATATCTCTTTTGGGAAAGAGTATGCGATAATTAGACTGCCGGGAGCACTTTTTTTGCAGCACTCAGTAAAGTTATTCTTCTTCTTTCCGCTCCTTCCAATAGAGCTTTCATACCTCTATATCTAGCACCAAATGAAAATGTGCTGATGTATAGTGACTCTCTTTCTCGTCACATATGATTCTTATTAACAGTTCAGCTGATGAGTATGAGCAACTCTTAACAAACTTACTGTCAAAAATATTACTTTTCGTAAATTTATTGGTTCATGTGTTTACTCATTTGGTGCCTTTGCTAAATGAGACTAAACATACATAAGCGATAAGCATGAGTTCTCTTGATTAATATACCAAAACTATTAGACAGAGATGTGTCATTTGATTTTGGAGAAAGCAAAGAGAAGGCTAACGAGTTAGCCTAGAGATCGTTGCATAAATTAGAATTTTGATTGCTTTAATCCAGAAATATATCATGAACATGGAATACGCCCATACTATGTATACAGCAGATACATCTACGTAAATAGCAAGTACGGCTAACACAGGAATAAACATGAAAGAGATAATGGAATACACCCTTTGTTCGGACAGGTCAAAGCCGCGGCGGCGGTGGAAGTTCTCGGCAACCTTCTTTTTGGACTCGTTGGTCTAACTCATGGTGATGTCGAAGGCGTCGAGGACGTAGTCAAATTAGTGGAAGAAGACGAACATCGGCGAGCAGTCGTGTCGGAGACGCTCTCCAAAAACCTAGCAGTGAACCTTCTCTCGGTGCAGGATCAAAAAGTGTAGGGTCCGGGTGATGTGTTCTTTTGTACAGTCATGCACGCGGCGGATGGGATGGGATCTCTGGAAACTATAAGAGTGTGTGGAACGATGGTGGATTCTGCGCAAGAAGGCAGAGGTGATCTGATAGGCGGTCGTGGTAGGGAGACGTGGGTTGGACAGGTATCTTAGTCGGCAACAACCCATGATCAGACGTCTCAGATGCGTGGTGCGTCCGGTAAGGTCTGAACTTGGCTTGTTCACGAAACACGACCAGCGGGCGAGGTGAGGCATGCGGGCAGTGATCACTCATCTTCTTAAGCTTCAATAGCATGTTGAAGAGAATCCCTTATAAAGGAGTCTCTAGAGTCCTCCATTCATGAGGTGAGACTAAACTTCCCACCACCATATCATGACGCCCACATGGGCCTTTCAGACATTTAGGAACTATTTCATTCGTAACTCAAGCCTGCTGCAAGATAACATTAATTATAAATGGTCCTTTTTATTTTTAATTTTTTTTACTATGTGTACAATAATTTATTTGTTTTGAGTTTTGCATGTTAGATGGTCTAGGGTAGTTCTACGCCGGCAAGATGTATGTATGTATGGTGCGTGCGTAGACGAGTCGTCGACATAAGATTGTGCATCATGAGATGCTACTCACCATGCAATGCGGCGCACGCGCAAGATGCCGAATGGTGCTTGAAGCAGCTCCACAAAGACCTGGAGCCAGGCTACACGAGACTGACTTCTTAGTTGCATGCAAGTAGTAGCTAGCTACATGCATCAGGGACGCATTTGGTTGCCTTGAGTGAATAGTGCCTGCATTTTAGCCACATCTTACCAGAGCCTGGTTTAGCAAAAATAGGCAACAAAGCAACATATGCATGTTATTTGGTTGCCTGCATTGCACCAATGATCACTTTAGCGACATCTGTTTGGTTACCCGCATTTGCGCTTAATGGGTGATCAGATGCAAACCACAACTATTTGGTGCCTACACGTTTGTATTCTGCTCACCGCATTGAGATGTGGTGGGCTTACCACCACATTAGACAAAACAGCAGGCAGAGCACTAACAACACATAAACTAGCAGGTGAACAATGGCTAACAGCAAATAAACAAGCTACTAAATAGGCATATTGATAGGTTCACAACAAACAGACACAAATTTAAAGAGAGCATGGGTATCCCATGCCCCCGCTTCACCACAGGGTGCTGAACCCTGGACAAAATATTAACAGGTTCACAACAGCTAACAGCAAATAAACAAGCAACTAAACAGGCATACGGATAGGTTCACAACAAACAGGCATAAATTTAAAGAGAGCATGGGCATCCCATGCCCCTGCTTCACCACAGGGTGCCGAACCCTGGACAAAATATGAACAGGTTCACAACAAGTTCTCCCATCACCGCAGCAAACTAACTACAAGTTCATACTAACAAGTTCAGAGGGTGAAGTCAAGGTCACCGATGCAGCTATGCCTGCTGCAGCGCACCCTGCACCCGATGGAGCTGTCGTGTTTGTAGATTTGAACCTTGACGCCTAGACCGGAGATGCGCAGCATGATGAGGTCGCCGGGGAGGATCCTGTGGCAGCGGCAGAAGTACTGCCAGCCCTGACCAAGCACCATCTGCCACTCGAAGCTCTGAACCTGCACCCAGAATTCGCACCACTTGTTGGCAGACAGTCTGACGACGCGCTTGGTCTTGATCATGAGCCACTCCTTCATCACCTCCTAGAACTTGGGAGGGATGACGAGCATGGCCAGAGCATCCTCATCCCTGATTGGCACGTAAAACCGAAGCGGCTCTGGGGACCCCTCCTCATGGCCTGTCCTAGGAGCTCGTCCCCTCGAACGTGGCTGGCTCATGAAGGCAACCCTGCCAGGCAGGTTCACCCTCTTGAGCTAGCAGTTCATGGGTAAGAAGTCCACGGAGGCCCTGGCGCCGGTGACGACTGATGTCTACTACACAACCTTCTTCTTGTAGACGTTGTTGGGCCTGCAAGTGCACAGATTTGTAGGACAGTAGCAAATTTCCCTCAAGTGGATGACCTAAGGTTTATCAATCCGTGGGAGGCGTAGGATGAAGATGGTCTCTCTCAAACAACCCTGCAACCAAATAACAAAAAGTCTCTTGTGTCCCGAACACACCCGATACAATGTCAAATTGTATAGGTGCACTAGTTCGGCGAAGAGATGGTGATACAAGTGCAAAATAGATAGTAGATATAGGTTTTTGTAATCTGAAATAATAAAAACAGCAAGGTAACAAGTGGTAAAAGTGAGCGTAAACGGTATTGCAATGATAGGAAACGAGGCCTAGGGTTCATACTTTCACTAGTGCAAGTTCTCTCAACAATAATAACATAGATAGATCATATAACAAGCCCTCAACATGCAACAAAGAGTCACTCCAAAGCCACTAATAGCGAGAACAAACGTAGAGATTATGGTAGGGTACGAAACCACCTCAAAGTTATTCTTTCGGATCAATCTATAAAAGAGTTCGTACTAGAATAACACCTTAAGACACAAATCAACCAAAACCCTAATGTCACCTAGATACTCCATTGTCACCTCAAGTATCCGTGGGCATGATTATACGATATGCATCACACAATCTCAGATTCATCCAACCAACATAAAAGTACTTCA
Source organism: Triticum aestivum (assembly GCF_018294505.1). Lineage (NCBI taxonomy): Eukaryota > Viridiplantae > Streptophyta > Magnoliopsida > Poales > Poaceae > Triticum > Triticum aestivum. Next base: position 826,950,668 of record NC_057801.1, on the reverse strand, counting down.
AAGAGTGCCCCAAAGCTACTACCAGAGAGTCAAGAGCGTGTGCCAACCCCTATGCATAGGTTCCCAAATGTCACGAAACCCGCAAGTTGATCACAAAAACATACATCAAGTGGATCAATAGAATAACCCATTGTTACCACGGTTATCCCACGCAAGACATACATCAAGTGTTATCATAAAAGACTCAATCTGATAAGATAACTTCAAAGGGGAAACTCAATTCATCACAATAGAGTAGAGTGGGAGAAACATCATAAGATCCAACTACAATAGCAAAGCTCGGGATACATCAAGATCGTGCCATAGAGGGAACACGAGAGAGATATCAAACACATAGCTACTAGTACATACCCTCAGCCCCGAGGGTGAACTACTCCCTCCTCATCATGGAGAGCGCCGGTATGATGAAGATGGCCTCCGGTGAGGGATCCCCCCTCCGGCAGGGTGCCGGAACAGGGTCCCGATTGGTTTTTGGTGGCTACAGAGGCTTGCGGCAGAGGAACTCCCGATCTAGGTTCTGTTCTGGAAGTTTTAGGGTACAAGAGTATATATGGGTGCAGGGGGTACGTCGGTGGACCTCCGGGGTGCTCACGAGGCAGGGGGGCGCGCCCAAGGGGGTAGGGCGCGCCCCCCACCCTCGTGGGCAGCCCGGGACTCCCCTGACGTGCACTCCAAGTCTATCAGGTTGCTTTCCTTCCAAAAATAACTTCTCCAGTTGATTTCGTTCCATTTTGACTCCTCTGATATTCCTTTTCCTCGAAACACTGAAATAGGCATAAAACAACAAATCTGGGCTGAGCCTCCGGTTAATAGGTTAGTCCCAGAAATAATATAGAAGTGGATAATAAAGCCCATAATCATTCAAAACAGCTAATATAATTGCATGAATGCTTCATAAATTATAGATACGTTGGAGACGTATCAGCATCCCCAAGCTTAGTTCCTACTCGTCCTCGAGTAGGTAAATGATAAAAGAAAGAATTTATGAAGTGTGAATGCTAGAGGTGCACAAGTTTGATCAATGATAATTTCAATCACCTTTTCTAGCATGATAATATGTCATAACAGTAGTTCATCTCATAAAACTTTTCACGAACTAGTAACAAGCAATTCACATGTTAAAGCATAGACCATAAACTTTCTTGAAAACTAGCAAACTTCATTCTTAGTCATCAAAATAATTACAATTCATCTTATTTTCAGGAATAGCAAACTCCACATACTCAACTATCATATAGTCTTCTACAATTGCTAACACTCACGCAATACTTGTGGTTATGAAGTTTTAATCAGACACAGAGAAAGATTGGGGCTTATAATGTTGCCTCCAAATGTATTCACCTTTGGGTGATGCCAACAATAATAGTTCATGCTAACGTACATCCAATTGGATATATATATCAGGATCACCCCACCACAAAGTGCTTGCCAAAGGATAAAATGAAAAAGGGAAAGGTGAAGATCACCTTGACTCTTGCATAAAGTAAAAGATAGGCCCTTCGCAGAGGGAAGCAGGGATTTGCAGAGGTGCCAGAGCTCGATTTTTAAAATAGAGATAAATAATTTTGAGAGGTATGATCTCATTGTCAACATAACAACCAAGAGTTCCCAATATCTTCCATACTACATACATTATAGGCGGTTCCCACGCGGAATGGTAAAAGTTTATACTCCCCCAACCACCAACAAGCATCAATCCATGGCTTGCTCGAAACAACGAGTGCCTCCAACTAACAACAATCCTGGGGGAGTTTTGTTTAATTATTTTGATATGATTTTGATCTTTTTGATCATGGGAATGGGCATCCCGGTTACCGCCACTTTCTCGTGAATGAGGAGCGGAGTCCACTTCTCTTGAGAATAACCCACCTAGCATGGAAGACACTGACAGCCCCTAGTTGCTACATGAGCAATTCGGGCATACAAAACAGATTATAATTTGAAGGTTTAGAGTTTGGCACATGCAAATTTACTTGGAACGGCAGGTAAATACCGCATATAGGTAGGTATGGTGGACACTCATGGCGAAAACTGGGTTTAAGGATATTGGATGCACAAGAAGTATTCCCGCTTAGTACAGATATTCAGGCTAGCAAGGGGAGAAAGGCAATCTCAACATGTTTGAATGATACATGACAATATACTTTAACTGAGATGCGAGAAAACATAACCCATTATGTTGTCTTCCTTGTCCAACATCAACTCTTTAGCATGTCATACTTAATGAGTGCTCACAATTATAAAAGATGTCTATGATAAATTTATATGTGAAATCTCTCTTCCTTCAATATTCTTTCATGAATTGTTCAAATGACCTATACAATGCTTGCTAACCATCAATAAATTCACAACCTCTACTTCTTAGATGTGAAGTCATTACTCCGCATGGGATAAGCAAATGAGACATATATAATTTCATATTTATGACATTCAACTCATTCAACCATTTACTCATAGGATATAAGTGAAGCACACGAGTAAATGAAAAACTACTCCAAAAAGATATAAGTGAAGATCAATGAGTAGCTAAATAATTATGCAACTATGCAAGGACTCTCTCTCATTAAAGAATTTCAGATCTTGGTATTGTATTCAAGCAGCAAAAAAGAAAATAAATGATATTGCAAGGATAGCACAACTCATGTGAAGAAGCAAAAACTTAGGCTCAACCGATACTAACCGATGATTGTTGAAGAAGAAAGGTGGGATGCCTAACGGGGCATCCCCAAGCTTAGATTCTTGAGACTTCTTGGAATATTATCTTGGGGTGCCTTGGGCATCCCCAAGCTTGAGATTTTGTGTCTCCTTAATTCCTCTCATATCATGGTTTTTCTATTTCTTATCAAAAGCTTCATTCACAACAAACTCAACAAGAACTCGTGAGATAGGTTAGTATAAGCCAATGCAAAACCTTATCATATTCTACTGTAACAAATCACTAAAATTATTATTCAACATTGAATACTAAATGCCTCTGCATATTTAATACTCCTATCCTCAAATAGAATCGTTAAACAAGCAAACATATGCAAGCAACGCAAACATAACAGCAATCTGCCAAAACAGTACAGTCTGTAAAGAATGCAAGAGTATTAATACTTCCCTGACTCCAAAAATTATGAACTAAAATTCCCACTCTAGTAAATTTATCAGAACTCATTATGCAAAAGGTTTCAACATTATATCATGCTCTGACTTTTCTGAGTAATTTTTGCAACAGCGGTAAACTTTCTGTTTTCAAACAGCAACATGTATACTAGCAAAATAAGCATGGCAAAGGCTATCCTTGACTTTTTGATTGAAACTAAAGATGAAAAACATTATTATAAATAACAGCAAGCAAAACTAACAAAATAAATTAACATGACGCTCCAAGAAAAACACATATCATGTGGTGAATAAAAATATAGCTCCAAGTAAAGTTACCGATGAACGAAGACGAAAGAGGGGATGCCTTCCAGGGCATCCCCAAGCTTAGGCGCTTGAGTCTTCCTTGAATATTACCTTGGGGTGCCTTGGGCATCCCCAAGCTTAGGCTCTTGTCAATCCTTATTCCATAGTCCATCCAAGCTTTACCCAAAACATGAAAACTTCAACCACACAAAACTTAACAGAAAACTCGTAAGCTCCGTTAGCGAAAGAAAACAAAACACCACTTCAAAGTACTGTAATGAACTCATTCTTTATTTATATTGGTATTAAACCTACTGTATTCCAACTTCTCTATGGTTTATAAACTATTTTACTAGCCATAGATTCATCAAAATAAGCAAACAACACAATGAAAACAGAATCTGTCAAAAAACAGAACAGTCTGAAGTAATCTGTAACTAACGTAAACTTCTGGAACTACAAAAATTCTAAAATAAATTGGTGGACCTGAGGAATTTGTCTAGTAATCATCTGCAAAAAGAATCAACTAAATAGTACTCTCCAGTAAAAGGTTCTAGCTAATATCGTGAGCGCTAAAGTTTCTATTTTTTACAGCATGATCATAAAGACTTCATCCAAGTCTTCCCAAAGGTTCTACTTGGCACAAACACTAATTAAAACATAAAACCACATCTAAACAGAAGCTAGATAGATTATTTATTACTAAACAGAACCAAAAAGTAAGAAACTAAAATAAAATTGGGTTGCCTCCCAACAAGCGCTATCGTTTAACGCCCCTAGCTAGGCATGATGATTTCAATGATGCTCACATAAAAGATAAGAATTGAAACATAAAGAGAGCATCATGAAGAATATGACTAGCACATTTAACTCTAACCCACTTCCTATGCATAGGGATTTTGTGAGCAAAGAACTTACGGGAACAATAATCAATAAGCATAGGAAGACAAAACAAGCATAACTTCAAGATTTTAAGCACATAGAGAGGAAACTTGATATTATTGCAATTCCTACAAGCATATATTCCTCCCTCATAATAATTTTCAGTAGCATCATGAATGAATTCAACAATATAACCAGCACCTAAAGCATTCTTTTCATGATCTACAAGCATAGAAAATTTACTACTCTCCACATAAGCAAATTTATTCTCATCAACAATAGTGGGAGCAAACTCAACAAAATAACTATCATGTGATTGAAAATTAAGATCAAGATGACAAGTTTCTTGGTTATCATTATTCTTTAAAGCATAGGTGTCATCACAATAATCATCATAGACAGTAGGCATGCTTTCATCATAGTAAATTTTCTCATCAAAGCTTGGGGGACAAAAAATATCATCTTCATCAAACATAGCTTCCCCAAGCTTGTGGCTTTGCATATCATTAGTATCATGGATATTCAAGGAATTCATACTAACAACATTGCAATCATGCTCATCATATAAATATTTGGTGCCAAACATTTTAATACATTCTTCTTCTAACACTTTGGCACAATTTTCCTTTCCATCATTCTCACGAAAGATATTAAAAAGATGAAGCGTATGAGATAAACACAATTCCATTTTTTGGTAGTTTTCTTTTATAAACTAAACTAGTGATAAAACAAGAAACAAAAAGATTCGATTGCAAGATCTACAGATATACCTTCAAGCACTAACCTCCCCGGCAACGGTGCCATAAAAGAGCTTGATGTCTACTACACAACCTTCTTCTTGTAGACGTTGTTGGGCCTGCAAGTGCACAGGTTTGTAGGAAAGTAGCAAATTTCCCTCAAGTGGATGACCTAAGGTTTATCAATCCGTGGGAAGCGTAGGATGAAGATGGTCTCTCTCAAACAACCCTGCAACCAATAACAAAAAGTCTCTTGTGTCCCCAACACACCCGATACAATGTCAAATTGTATAGGTGCATTAGTTCGGCGAAGAGATGGTGATACAAGTGCAAAATAGATAGTAGATATAGGTTTTTGTAATCTGAAATAATAAAAACAGCAAGGTAACAAGTGGTAAAAGTGAGCGTAAACGGTATTGCAATGATACAAAACAAGGCCTAGGGTTCATACTTTCACTAGTGCAAGTTCTCTCAACAATAATAACATAGATAGATCATATAACAAGCCCTCAACATGCAACAAAGAGTCACTCCAAAGCCACTAATAGCGGAGAACAAACGTAGATATTATGGTAGGGTACGAAACCACCTCAAAGTTATTCTTTCGGATCAATCTATAAAAGAGTTCGTACTAGAATAACACCTTAAGACACAAATCAACCAAGACCCTAATGTCACCTAGATACTCCATTGTCACCTCAAGTATCCGTGGGCATGATTATACGATATGCGTCACACAATCTCAGATTCATCCAACCAACATAAAAGTACTTCAAAGAGTGCCCCAAAGCTACTACCGTAGAGTCAAGAACGTGTGCCAACCCCTATGCATGGGTTCCCAAATGTCACGAAACCCGCAAGTTGATCACAAAAACATACATCAAGTGGATCAATAGAATAACCCATTGTCACCACGGTTATCCCACGCAAGACATACATCAAGTGTTATCATAAAAGACTCAATCTGATAAGATAACTTCAAAGGGGAAACTCAATTCACCACAAGAGAGTAGAGGGGGAGAAACATCATAAGATCCAACTACAATAGCAAAGCTCGGGATACATCAAGATCGTGCCATAGAGGGAACACGAGAGAGAACACAAGAGAGAGAGATCAAACACACAGCTACTAGTACATACCCTCAGCCCCAAGGGTGAACTACTCCCTCCTCGTCATGGAGAGCGCCGGGATGATGAAGATGGCCTCCGGTGAGGGATCCCCCCTCCGGCAGGGTGCCGGAGCAGGGTCCCGATTGGTTTTTGGTGGCTACAGAGGCTTGCGGCGGCGGAACTCCCGATCTAGGTTCTGTTCTGGAAGTTTTAGGATACAAGAGTATATATGGGTGCAGGGGGTACGTCGGTGGACCTCCGGGGTGCTCACGAGGCAGGGGGGCGCGCCCCCCACCCTCGTGGGCAGCCCGGGACTCCCCTGACATGCACTCCAAGTCTATCAGGTTGCTTTCCTTCCAAAAGTAACTTCTCCAGTTGATTTCGTTCCGTTTTGACTCCGTCTGATATTCCTTTTCCTCGAAACACTGAAATAGGCATAAAACAGCAAATCTGGGCTGGGCCTCCGGTTAATAGGTTAGTCCCAAAAATAATATAAAAGTGGATAATAAAGCCCATAATCATTCAAAACAGATAATATAATAGCATGAATGCTCCATAAATTATAGATACGTTGGAGACGTATCAACGACTTGGGCTCTTCCACCAGACCTGTCCCACTCCGTCTGCATCACCTTGTTAGGTAATATGACATGGATTAGTAACATGGCATTGGAAGCATGCTACATTTATACTAGTACCTAAAGTAGTGAACATATTGGTCCTACCTACCATGAGAACCATGCATGTAAACCTAGCATGCACATTTGTACTAGAACCCTAAGCAGGAACATCAAAGATGGCACCAATATAGCTAGCATGTGATGACACACAAGTGTAGGGGATCTATCGTAGTCCTTTCGATAAGTAAGAGTGTCGAACCCAACGAGGAGCAGAAGGAAATGATAAGCGGTTTTCAGCAAGGTTTTCTCTGCAAGCACTAAAATTATAGGTAATAGATAGTTTTGTGATAAGATAAACTGTAACGAGTAACAAGCAATGAAAGTAAATAAAGTGCAGCAAGGTGGCCCAATCCTTTTTGTAGCAAAGGGTAAGCCTGGACAATTTCTTATAATGAGAAAAGAGCTCCCGAGGACACATAGGGATTATCGTCAAGCTAGTTTTCATCACGTTCATATGATTCGCGTTCGGTACTTTGATAATTTAATATGTGGGTGGACCGGTGCTTCGGTACTGCCCTTACTTGGACAAGCATCCCACTTATGATTAACCCCTATTGCAAGAGTTCGCAACTACAAAAGAAGTATTAAGGTAAACCTAACCACATCATTAAACATATAGATCCAAATCAGCCCCTAAGGAAGCAACGCATAAACTAGGGTTTAAACTTCTATCAGTCTAGCAACCCATCATCTACTTATTACTTTAATGCCTTCCTCTAGGGCCAAATAATGGTGAAGTGTCATGTAGTCGACGTTCACATAACACCACTAGAGGAAAAGACAACATACATCTCATCAAAATATCGAAGGAATACCAAATTCACATGACTACTAATAGCAAGACTTCACCCATGTCCTCAGGAACAAACGTAACTACTCACAAAGCATGTTCATGTTCATAATCAGAGGGGTAATAATATGCATTAAGGATCTGAACATATGATCTTCCACCAAGTAAACCAATTAGCATCAACTACAAGGAGTAAGCAACACTACTAGCAACCCACAGGTACCAATTTGTGGTTTTGATACAAGATTGGATACATGAGATGAACTAGGGTTTTGATAGGAGATGGTGCTGGTGAAGATGTTGATGGAGATTGACCCCCTCCCGATGAGAGGATCGTTGGCGATGACGATGGTGATGATTTCCCCCTCCCGGAGGGAAGTGTCCCCGTCAGAACAGCTCTGCCGGAGCTCTAGATTGGTTCCGCCAAGGTTCCGCCTCGTGGCGGCGGAGTTTCGTCCCGTAAGCTTGCCCACAATTTTTTCCAGGGTAAAAGCCTTCATATAGCAGAAGATGGACACCGGGGGGCCACCAGGGGGCCCAGGAGACAGGGGGCGCGCCCAGTAGGGGTGGGCGCGCCCCCCACCCTCCTGGCCAGGGTGTGGGCCCCCTGAGGTGGTTCTTCCTCTCAATAATTCTTATTAATTCCAAAAATAAGTTTCATGGAGTTTCAGGATTTTTGGAGCAGTGCAGAATATGTTTCCAATGTTTGCTCCTTTTCCAGCCAGAATTCCAGCTGTCGGCATTCCTCCTCTTCATGGTAAACCTTGTAAAATAAGAGAGAATAGCCATAAGTATTGAGATATAATGTGTAATAACATCCCAAAATGCAATAAATATCAATATAAAAGCATGATGCAAAATGGACGTATCAACTCCCCCATGCTTAGACCTCGCTTGACCTCAAACGGAAGCCGATATCTAAAAATATGTCCACATGTTTAGAGATAGAGGTGTCGATAAAAATAAAATACGGACATGAGGGCATCATGATCATTCTTATAACAACAACATATATAGATTTTATCATATGATTTCTTATACTCTAGTAACGATCAATTCACAATGTGAAGTATGGTCCAGAAACTTCATTAGGAACTAACAAACTATAATCTCAGTCATTGAAGCAATTGCAGTTTATCATCACATCAGAAAGATTCATGAATAGAGCTTTTCAACAAGTCCACATACTCAACAATCATGTAGTCTACTACAATTGCTAACATATATAGATTTTATCATATGGTTATGGAGTTTCAGCCGGACACTGAGAAAGACAGGGGCTTATTGTGTTGCCTCCCAACGTATTCACCTTTAGGTGATGTCAACAATAATAGCCCATGCTAAGTTACATCCAATTGGATATATACATCATGATCTTCCAAACACGAGGAGCTTGCCAAAGGATAAAATGAAAAAGGGAAAGGTGAAGATCACCTTGACTCAAGCATAAAGTAAAAACATAAAGTAAAAGATAGGCCCTTCGCAGAGGGAAGCAGAGGTTGTCATGTGCGTTTAGGGTTGGATGCACAAAATCTTAATGCAAAAGAACTTCACTTTATATTGCCCCTTGTATGTGGACCTTTATTATGCAGTCCGTCGCTTTTATTGCTTCCACAACAAGATCGTATAAAGCTTATTTTCTCTGCACTAATAAGTCATACATATTTAGATAGCAATTTTTATTGCCTGCAACATGACAACTTACTTGAAGGATCTTACTCAATCCATAGGTAGGTATGGTGGACTCTCATGGCAAAACTGGGTTTAAGGATATTTGGAAGCACAAGTAGTATCTCTACTTGGTGCAAGGAATTTGGCTAGCATGAGGGGGAAAGGGAAGCTCAACATATTTGAAAGGTCAATGACAATATACTTTAACTGAGATGTGAGAAAACATAAACCATTACGTTGTCTTCCTTGTCCAACGTCAACTCTTTTAGCATGTCATACTTAATGAGTGCTCCCAATCATAAAAGATGTCCAAGATAATATATTTGTATGTGAACCTCTCTTTCCTTATCACTTCCTATTAATTGCAACGATGACCAAAACTACGTTTATCAACTCTGAACAACTTTTATGCCTCATACTTTCTATGTGTGAAGTCATCACTAACCATAAGATCAATATGAACTCTTTTATTCTTTCTACTTTCTCAAGATCATAGCACATAGCAAAGCCCTTGACTCAACACTAATCTTTATTATAGATAGCTCACGGACTTGATTACATAAAGAGATCACAAAGCAAAACTCACAACTACTTGAAATCAAAACTTTAATCTACTAGATCAAGATACTACTAAAGGGATATAACTAAATAAAACGGTAAAGATAGGAGTGTGATGGTGATACGATACCGGGGCACCTCCCCCAAGCTTGGCAGTTGCCAAGGGGAGTGCCCATACCCATGTGATTATGTCCTTGGAGGTGGTGAAGTAGGAGTTGTTGATGATGTAGGCTTGTCATCCATCTTCCAAGGCATATGCTCACCATCATAGAAGGATGATCGAGTCTCCGGGATCCTTAAATCTGCAGCCAAACTCATCCCCTTGAATCTATATTCATACTCACAGTTCTGGTTTTGCAGGTCATAGATCTGGGCTTGGAGGTGCTCGATTTTCTCTTGAAGCTTAAAGATGGTCTCCCTAATGACTTTGGCATCTAGCTTGTGGTTGTTGGTGAACTCCGTGATCATCATCTGGTTGGCGTTGAGTCCACGCTCCACCATCCCTTAGCACTTGAAAACTTGCTGCTCCACGGCTTCGAGCTTTGTCTCCACGCTTCCGGCATGCCTTGGTCCCTCCACATCGCGGATGTGCAGCACCCCCTCACGCATATCAATGGTTTCAGGGTGTTGCAGCACCTCCGCGAGATAGGGGTTGATAACCCTCTCGAAAAAATTGTCCTTGGGAGCGCTTGGAGACGCCATGATGATCTAGATCTGAAACAGAAACAGCTCGAAATGAAAACAGAGGATATTTGCGTGATACGGTGGTCAAAACCTTCGGGAGTATATATAATGAATTTTTACCGACCAAAATACGTAACGTGCAAGAAAACAGAGTCCGAGAGGCACAGGGGTGTCCACGAGACAGGGGGGCGCGCCCAGTAAGGTTGGGCGCGCCCTCCACCCTCGTGTCCTTCTCGGACTACTTCTTTCTTTCTAAAATTCTTAAACATTCCAAAACTTACAAAAATTGCCATTAGAATTGTTTTGGAGTCGGTTTACTTACCGTACCACATACCTATTCCTTTTCGGAGTCTGGAACGTTCTGGAAAGTGTCCCTTATGTATTCCTTCGTGGTTACGGTTTCAATAATATTAGTTTCAACATTGATAGGATTACCTGAAATATAATGTTTAATTCTTTGACCGTTCACCACCCTCGGACTTGTGCCTTCGAAGTTGTTGATTTTTATGGCACCAGAACGATAGACCTCTTCGATAACGTAAGGACCTTCCCATTTCGAGAGAAGTTTTCCTGCAAAAAATCTTAAACGAGAGTTGAATAATAACACATAATCACCGACGTTAAACTCACGCTTTTGTATCCTTTTGTCATGCCAGCGTTTGACTTTTTCTTTGAATAGCTTGGCATTCTCATAGGCTTGGGTTCTCCATTCATCAAGTGAGCTAATATCAAACAGCCTCTTCTCACCGGCAAGTTTGAAGTCATAGTTGAGCTCTTTAATAGCCCAATATGCTTTATGTTCAAGTTCAAGAGGTAAATGACACGCTTTTCCATAGACCATCTTATACGGAGACATACCCATAGGATTTTTGTATGCAGTTCTATAGGCCCATAATGCATCATCAAGTTTTTTGGACCAATTCTTTCTAGATCTATTGACAGTCTTTTGCAAAATTAATTTGAGCTCTCTATTGCTCAACTCTACTTGACCACTAGACTGCGGATGATAAGGAGATGCGATTCTATGATTAACATCATACTTAGCAAGCATCTTATGGAAAGCACCATGAATAAAATGTGAACCACCATCAGTCATAAGATATCTAGGGACTCCAAACCTCGGAAAAATAACTTCTTTAAGCATTTTAATAGAAGTGTTATGATCAGCACTACTAGTTGGAATAGCTTCTACCCACTTAGTAACGTAATCAACAGCAACTAAAATATGTGTATAACCATTAGAGGCAGGAAAAGGTCCCATATAATCAAAGCCCCAAACATCAAACGGTTCAATAACAAGAGAATAATTCATAGGAATTTCTTGACGACTACTAATATTACCAATTCTTTGACATTCATCACAAGATAAGACAAACTTACGAGCATCTTTGAAGAGAGTAGGCCAATAAAAACCAGATTGCAATACCTTGTGTGCAGTTCTATCTCCAGCATGGTGTCCTCCATATGATTCAGAGTGACACTTGCGTAGGATATGTTCCTGTTCATGCTCAGGTACACAACGTCTAATAACACCATCTACTCCTTCTTTATAAAGGTGTGGGTCATCCCATAAGTAATGTCTTAAATCATAAAAGAACTTTTTCTTTTGCTGGTATGTGAAACTAGGAGGTATAAATTTAGTAACAATATAATTAGCATAATCAACATACCAAGGAGCAGTCCAAGAAGCATTAACGGCCGCTAGTTGTTCATCAGGAAAGCTATCATCAATAGGCAGTGAGTCATCAAGAACATTCTCTAACCTAGACAAGTTGTCTGCAACGGGGTTCTCAGCTCCCTTTCTATCAATAATATGTAAATCAAATTCTTGGAGCAGGAGAACCCATCTAATGAGTCTAGGCTTGGCATCTGTCTTTTCCATAAGATATTTAATAGCAGCGTGATCAGTGTGAATAGTAACTTTGGAATCGATAATATAAGGTCTAAACTTATCACATGCAAACACAACTGCTAAGAATTCTTTTTCGGTAGTAGCATAATTTCTCTGGGCAGTATCAAGAGTCTTACTAGCATACTGGATAACATTCAATTTCTTATCAACTCTTTGCCCTAGAACAGCACCTACAGCATAATCAGTAGCATCACACATAATTTCAAAGGGTAAATTCCAGTCAGGCGGCTAAACAATAGGTGCAGTGATCAAAGCTTTCTTAAGTATTTCAAATGCTTCTACACAATCATCATCAAAGGCAAAAGGATATCTTTTTGCAACAAATTAGTCAGAGGCCTAGAAATTTTAGAGAAGTCCTTAATGAACCTTCTATAAAAACCGGCATGACCAAGGAAACTTCCTATACCTTTTATGTCCTTGGGACATGGCATCTTTTCAATAGCATCAACTTTGGCTTTATCAACTTCAATACCTCTCTCGGAGATCTTGTGCCCCAACACAATGCCTTCATTAACCATAAAGTGACACTTTTCCCAATTCAAGACGAGACTAGTGTCTTTGCATCTCTGCAAAACTCGATCAAGGTTGCTCAAGCAATCATCAAAAGAGGATCCATAAACGGAGAAATCATCCATAATACCTCGCAAATCTTTTCACAAAAGTCATAGAATATAGCTATCATACATCTTTGAAAGGTAGCAGGTGCATTACATAAACCAAAAGGCATACGTCTACAAGCAAAAGTACCGACAGGGCAAGTAAAAGTAGTTTTAGATTGATCCTTAGCTGACACAGGTATTTGAGAGAAACCAGAATAACCAACTAGAAAGCAGAAATGTGTGTGTTTGGATAGTCTTTCTAGCATTTGATCAATAAAAGGTAAAGGGTAATGATCTTTCTTAGTAGCCTTATTTAATTTACGGAAATCAATTACCATCCTATAACCTGTAATAATTCTTTGCGGGATCAATTCATCTTTATCATTAGGAACAACGGTCATACCTCCCTTTTTAGGAACACAGTGGACAGGGCTTACCCATTCACTATCAGCAACGGGATAAATTATACCTGCCTCAAGGAGCTTTAGTATCTCCTTTCTTACCACTTCTTTCATCTTAGAATTCAATCATGTTGAAGATCTCTAACTGGTTTAGCATCGGCCTCCAAATTAATTTTGTGTTGGCATAACGTGGGACTAATGCCCTTAAGATCATCCAGAGTATATCCAATAGCAGCGCGGTGCTTCTTCAGAGTTTTCAATAATCTTTGTTCTTCTTGCTCTAAAAGGTTAGCACTAATAATAACAGGATATATTTTCTTTTCATCAAGATAAGCATACTTAAGATTATCAGGTAATGGTTTGAGTTCAAACACGGGATTACCCTTGGGTGGAGGGGATCCCCAAGAATTTCAACGGAAAGGTTGTGTTTCAGCATAGGTTCCTGTTTAAGGAACACTTCATCTATTTCCCTTCTTTCCTTCATAAACATATCATTTTCATGGTCAAGCAAATATTGTTCTAACGGATCAGTAGGAGGCATGGCAATAGAAGCAAGAGCAATAATCTCATCCTTACTAGGTGATTCTCTATCACGAGGTTGTCTACAAAACTTAGCAAAATTAAACTCATGAGACATACCATCTAAACCAATTGTGACAGTATCTTTTTCACAATCAATCTTAGCATTAACAGTATTCAAGAAGGGTCTACCAAAAATAATGGGACAAAAGTCATCTTGTGGGGAACTAAGAACAAGAAAATCAGCAGGATATTTAACCTTCCCACACAAGACTTCAACATCCCTAACAATCCCAACTGGTGAAATAGTATCTCTATTGGCAAGCTTGATAGTAACATCAATACCTTCCAACTCAACGGGTGCAATATCATGCATAATTTCTTTATATAAGTCATAGGGTATTGCACTAGCACTAGCACCCATATCACATAAGCCATGATAACAATGATCTCCTATTTTAACAGAAATAACAGGCATGCCTACCAAAGGTCTATGTATCTTAGTATCTGGTCTAACAATATTAGCAGACTCACCACAGAAATAAATAACATGCCCATCTAAATCATCATCCAAGAGATCTTTAACCATAGCAATACTAGGTTCAACTTTGATTTGCTCAGGAGGTGTATAAGTCCTAGTATTACTCTTACAAACAGTAGTCAAAGTTTTAGCATGATCCTTTATCCTAACAGGAAAAGGAGGTTTCTCTACATAAGTAGTGGGAACAATAGGATCACTATAAGTGACAGTCTTTTCTTCAACTGTAATAGGTGCAACTACTTTTACTTCAACGGGAGGATTATATTTGAACCACTTTTCTTTAGGGAGATCAATGTAAGTAGCAAAAGATTCACAGAAAGAAGCTACTATCTCAGAATCAAGTCCATACTTAGCGCTAAATGCACGAAAAGCATCGGTATCCATAAAAGATTTAACACAATCAAACTTAGGTGTCATACCTGACTCCTTACCATCGTCGGAACCCCAATATTTAGAGTTGCGTTTAATTCTTTCCAATAAGTCCCATTTGAAATCAATAGTCTTCAGCATATAAGAACAAACACAGGAAGTATCGAGCAGGTTGCGATCATTCAGAGAAAGCCGATCATAAAAATTTTGAATAATCATTTCTCTGGAGAGCTCATGATTGGGGCATGAATATAACGTTGACTTAAGCCTCCCCCAAGCTTGAGCGATGCTTTCTCCTTCGCGAGGCCAGAAATTATATATGTATTTGTGATCACGATGAACAAGATGCATAGGGTAGAACTTCTAGTAAATTCCAACTTCAATCGTTTATAATTCCAAGATCTCGTATCATCACATAGCCTATACCATGTCAATGCATCTCCCTTTAAAGATAAAGGGAAGACCTTCCTTTTGACAACATCATCGGGAATACCTGCAAGCTTAAATAATCCACAAACTTCATCCACAAAGATAAGGTGTAAATCGGGATGCAATGTTCCATCTCCTGCAAATGGATTAGCTAGCAGTTTCTCTATCATACCTGAAGGAATCTCAAAGTAAATATTTTCAAAAAGTTCAATAGGTTGAGGAGCAACTCTTTGCTCTTCTGGTCGGCGTGAAGATACTGCGAACAAGCCCCTGAAAGGATTAGTTTCCATACTGACAAGTAACAGAAAATTTCAGCACACTATATAAATGTTTCCTTACCAAGTTCCACTCACCAAAAGCGCTACACTCCCCGGCAACGGCGCCAGAAAAGAGTCTTGATGACCAACAAGTGTAGGGGATCTATCGTAGTCCTTTCAATAAGTAAGAGTGTCGAACCCAACGAGGAGCAGAAGGAAATGATAAGCGGTTTTCAGCAAGGTTTTCTCTGCAAGCACTGAAAATGTAGGTAATAGATAGTTTTGTGATAAGATAAATTGTAACGAGTAACAAGCAATGAAAGTAAATAAAGTGCAGCAAGGTGTCTCAATCCTTTTTGTAGAAAAGGATAAGCCTGGACAATTTCTTATAACGAGAAAAGAGCTCCCGAGGACACATGGGGATTATCATCAAGCTAGTTTTCATCACGTTCATATGATTCGTGTTCGGTACTTTGATAATTTGATATGTGGGTGGACCGGTGCTTGGGTACTGCCCTTACTTGGACAAGCATCCCACTTATGATTAACCCCTATTGCAAGCGTCCGCAACTACAAAAGAATTATTAAGGTAAACCTAACCACAACATTAAACATATGGATCCAAATCAGCCCCTAACGACGCAACGCATAAACTAGGGTTTAAGCTTCTGTCACTCTAGCAACCCATCATCTACTTATTACTCCCAATGCCTTCCTCCAGGCCCAAATAAGGGTGAAGTGTCATGTAGTCGACGTTCACATAACACCACTAGAGGAAAAGACAACATACATCTCATCAAAATATCGAACGAATACCAAATTCACATGACTACTAATAGCAAGACTTCACCCATGTCCTCAGGAACAAACGTAACTACTCACAAAGCATATTCATGTTCATAATCAGAGGGGTAATAATATGCGTTAAGGATCTAAACATATGATCTTCCACCAAGTAAACCAATTAGCATCAACTACAAGGAGTAATCAACACTACTAGCAACCCACATGTACCAATTTGTGGTTTTGATACAAGATCGGATACAAGAGATGAACTAGGGTTTTGAGAGGAGATGGTGCTGGTGAAGATGTTGATGGAGATTGACCCCCTCCCGATGAGAGGATCGTTGGCGATGACAATGGTGATGATTTCCCCCTCCCGGAGGGAAGTGTCCCCGGCAGAACAGCTCTGCCGGAGCTCTAGATTGGTTCCGCCTCGTGGTGGCGGAGTTTCTTCTCGTAAGCTTGCCCACAATTTTTTCCAGGGTAAAAGCCCTCATATAGCAGAAGATGGACACCGGGGGGGCACCAGGGGGGCCAAGAGACAGGGGGCGCGCCCCCACCCTCCTAGCCAGTGTGTGGGCCCCCTGAGGTGTTTCTTCCGCTCAATAATTCTTATTAATTCCAAAACTAAGTTTCGTGGAGTTTCAGGATTTTTGGAGCAGTGCAGAATAGGTTTCCAATGTTTGCTACTTTTCCAGCCAGAATTCCAGCTGCCGGCATTCCCCCTCTTCATGGTAAACCTTGTAAAATAAGAGAGAATAGCCATAAGTATTGAGATATAATGTGTAATAACAGCCCATAATGCAATAAATATCGATATAAAAACATGATGCAAAATGGACGTATCAGCATGCCTAGGAACCCTAAGCATGAACATGAAACACACACCAATCTAGATAACAAGCACATGAATTCTTAGCAGGAACATGAAAGACAACAACAATATGGCTAGCATCATGAACACATTCTTGCACATGAGCACTAATCATGAACATGAAACACAATCTACCATGCCCATGAACACATTGTACATCATGAGCACTAAGCACACACAAATCTTGCATGCCTATGAACACTACAAAGCATGAACATCAAACACAACACCTATCTACTATGCCCATGAACACATTGTACATCATGAGCACTAAGCACACTTCAATATTGCGTGCCTATGAACACTACTAGGCATACACATCAAACACACAACAAGCATGAACACTACCCTTCCTATGAGCAATACCGCACAAGAAGGAATCAAATCCATTCGATTCGATTCCACTAGAATTGAATCGAATCAAATCGACTAATTGGCATGCTAATGATGGAACCCTAATCTACAAATCTATGAGCAGAGGGAGATTTGGTTCTTACCAAAGCGGGTGTAGCTCGAGCGTACGCCGGCCTCGGAGAAAACCCCGGTGGGAAGGAGATGGCGGATGAAGAGGAGGAGGAGCCACAAAAGCCAACGGTCGTCGGCATTGGCTCGGTGCTCGTGGCCATGCACGCGGACGAGGAGGAGGGCGACGTCGTCCATGGGCATGCCGCGATGCCCGGAGAAAACCCTTGGATGGGGGTAAAAAACCGCCCCCACCGACAGGGGTTCCTTGCAGCGGTGTAGTGGCGGCCCCCCTCCGGCGGTGCCACCAAACCCAGGACCACAAGGTCCAGTAACTGCGGCGGAGCCAGAGCGTCTGTCACTGCACTGACCAGACGAGGTGGCCTGGTGCAGATAGGAGACGGCGCGTGCAGAGCCCGCATGAGATCGACCCCGGAGTACGCCAAGCCGGTAACCCACCGCTCGTGGATGCAGTAGTTGCCGGCATTGATGGGGGTCAACGGACAGCATGGCGGCAGGTGACTCATCAGAGGAGAGGAGAGGAGAGCAACGAGCGATGAGAGGAAAGTGAGGAAGCGTGGTGTGAAAGGGAGTGGACAGTGACACGAGAGAGAGGTGGAGTTATGAGACGTCCCGGCTGTCTCTTGCGCTTTCCGGGGGTGCAGCGAGGAGCCACGTGTGGCCATGCTTAGCCTGGCTGCAGAGAAACTGCCGATTCGGCAGTAGCTCGCTAGCCTGGCCTGGGACTGCTTTAAATTTCGTGCGGGCCGAGACTGGGTGCAGCCTAGGCAATCAAACAGCTGATTTTCGTCCCGTGCGGGCCTGGTTTGCCCAAATGGGTGCAACCAAAGGCATCCTAGTTAGTTACCTGCATGGTCGGCTGTGTGGCCGTTGAGAGCTGCTACGCACGCGCTTGACTTGGACGTCTACATGTGCATGCCAGTTAAGTGGTTAGTGCATGGAGGTTGTGGCCTTAGTGGCCGAGGGAGATGGCTGGCTGGTGCGTGAGGGCACATCCACAATGTAGTCTTGGTCGTGACCAAGGAGAAATTTATTCTTAGTGGCACTATCTCCCCTCCTCCTCCTATATCGTCCCCGCGGGCGACTGAGGGGAAACCCTAGGGCGCCGTGGGCCGGGCCCCCTCCCTTCGTCTTCTTCCCTCGCCGGCGTCCGTACGCACGTCGGGCGAAGCCCGTTTGGTGATGGCGGGCGGCAGGGACTCGTCTCTCGCTGCTCGAGCGCCGGCAACGCAGGGTCCCTTGCTCGGGCGGCGGTGCTGCTCTATCGGGGGCGCGGAGGCGTGGCCACACAATACGGCGGCGGGGCTGCTAATTTGCGGTGGTGGCATGGAGGGTCTCGCGATGGTGGATGCACTCGTGGCGGCGGCGGATCTGAAGCGGCGGGAATGCAGGAGGTTGCGAGCGAGCTGGTTTCTGGCCGGATTTGTCCCCTGGGGCCCGACTGGTTGTGCAGGTCGGGGGCCGGGGCTCTTCATGGTCGCGGCTTCGGCAGGGGCAACGGTGGTTGTTGGCCTACTCCTCGGATCTGGCCCATGGCCGTCGAAGGGTGGCTCGGGGGGGGGGGGGGGGGGGGTCCCGACATGGATGTGGGCTGCCACGACGTGGTGGTGGCTCAAGGCGGTGGTCTAGGTCGTTTCTCGGCAGCGGCCGGACTTCTTGCTGTCGGCCGGTCGGTGAGCACCCTTGTCAACCTTCGATTCCTCTCCTCATCGTTCGGGTGCAACCTTCATGGAAGGGTTGGCCCTCTCCCTGTTGCGTTCCATCGCTCGTCTCGTGCCCGACAGTAGGACTGAGCTCATCTCGTGCCCGGCAGCAGGACCGAGCTCGTCTCGCGCCCGGCAGCAGGACCAGACTCATCTCGCGCCCGGCAGCATGACCAAGCTCGTCTCGCGCCCGGCGGCAATGGCCGGACTTATTGGCCCTCTCCCAGTTGCGATCAATCGCTCGTCTCGCTCCCGGTAGCAGGACCGGCCTCGTCTCGCACCCAATAGCAGGACCGAGCTCATCTCGCACCCGGCAGCAGGACCAAGCTCGTCTCGTGCCCGGCGGCAGGACCGGACTCGTCTCACTTCCGGCAGCAGGACCAAGCTCATCTCGCGCCCAGCGGCAGGACGGGCCGATGGAGGCCAGTTTTGGCCAACCTATTGGGTCTCAGCGCTGGGGCCGCTCAAGGGTGCAAAAGACGGGGCTTTCCACTCGTATCTTTGGTTGGGGTAGCGGTGGGTGGCGGGTGAGGTGACGTCGAGGTCTTGGATACCGGGGCAGCGGCCCTGGTGGTGGTGTCGCGGTGCTCATGGGCATGCAACACTTCGTTTAATTGGTGCTAGCATGAGGTTTGATATATAAAGCACAAACATAAAGATGACTCTAAAATCGATGATGTTTGTGTTAGGTTAAGACCGATGATGCTGTGAGAGTGTAACTTGCCTGCCTGAGTAATAATTTTACCTGCAGGATGCCCGTGCCTTGCCACGGAACTTTTAGCCTAGATGGGATGAAATAACGTTAGTGTTCTTTATCAATGTAGCTAGAGAATTTTAAATGATCATATTAGGTTGGGCTGAAAACTAAATCCAAGATCGATTTTGGGTTGAAGTCACATTTTTGTCTATGTCATTAATGTCATTTAAAAAAAATAGTCTCACATGAAAGTAGTGTATTTGTTTATTTATGATAGATCTTACATGTGAGTAAATTACATTTGTTCATATGTGTCTTGGAGTCCCTCTGACGAGATCCAATAAAGTATGTGTCTCTGGGAAGATTGCTAGTTTCACATGTGGGAGTAAATCTCAAAACCACCACATTTGCGGCTAGGGTACTTCAAAACTATCACTTTTGCCAAAAATAACACAAGACCACTACTTCTGTGTCAAGTGAATAACAAATGCACTAAATTAGACGTGAGCCGTGACTAACAACAAAACTGACGAGTGGGACCCAACTGTCAGGCTGATGGGGAGAAAGCTAGTCCTAGTCAATTTGTTGACTCGCTGACATGGACGGGGCTCCACCTATCAGCCATATGTCTTATTTCCTTCTTTTCTTTTCCTATCTCCGGCCACTACTGCACCATGCCAACCGCCACAACCGTGCCATGCACCTGCCCGCAGCCATCTCCGCTCCCCTTGCCGGCTCCGGCCACCTCACCGGACACGGCGGCGCCGCCCAACGAGCTCCCCCCGGCACCGGCCGCCTGATCCACCCCGCAAGGCGCAGTGGCGCGCTACCTCCTCCCCAACGAGCCTACCATATCGAACTCGGCGGCATGACGCGGATCGCGTGTTCAGTTGCACCATCGCCGCAGGCAGGGGCAGGGCCTCGGCCTCGTCGGAGCTGGCAGGGGCAGGGGCGCGGGCTGGCGGTGCATCGGCCTCGCCGGAGCGGGCAGGGGCGCGGGCAGGTGGGGGCTCGGCCTTGCCGGAGCAGGCAGGGGCGCACACGCAGGGTGCTCGGCCTGTCATGCTGGGGCGCGGGCGCTCGATGGCTCGGCCTCGGCGGAGCGGACTGGGTCAACAGCCGCTATTGTTCTTCCACGGTCGCTACTCCTGTGGGAACGAAGGAGAGGACAGAAGAGCAAGAGAGGAGAGAGGAGGCCAGAGGTATGGCTGACAGGTAGTGCCACATCAGCCTGGACAGACAGGTCCCACCCATCAGTTTTGCTATTAAACGTGTTCGTTATTCACTTGGCACAAAATTAGTGGTCTTTTATAATTTTTGGCAAAAATGGTAGTTTTGAAGTACCCTAGCCACAAATATGATGGTTTTGAGCAATTTGATCTACATGTGGGGATCCCTGTATTTGTTTATTTAGAAAGAATCTTGGACGCAAAAGTGAACTCACCATCAACTTCAATCTTCATAAGTAGGAGAGATTACTCTGGCTCTCAAAAATTAATAGTAGTGGTCATTCATATCAACTATAGCGGGCTATAGTGGCTATTTCATAACGTTACCCGACAATTGTACATAAACACCATATAGCGACACCCTGCTCAAACTGCTATAGCGAGGCTAGCCGGTTATTAAAACTTCAATCTTAGTTACATAGATAAAATTGTACTCTATCTCTATGCTATGTTGACTTCTTGAGTAATTACCGGGGCAAAGGCGCCGACCTCACCGACGAGCTCCCTGTTCTTGTGCTGCTTCACCTCCTTCTTGTAGTACCCCTGCCCCTGCTCGCCTCCGCCGAAGGACTCCTTGGTGGTGGTAGTAGTGTGCGACATGATCCTACCGTCGTTGTGCCCGTAGCTGTGGACGTGCCCATACCCGGGCCTGCCTGAGTCGAAGAGCCCGTCGGCGGTGTTGGAATACATGGTCCTGCCACCGCCGCCGCGGCCTTGCCCGTGCATGCTGGAGTCGAAGCACTGGACGTCGGTCGTGTCGGAGTACATTCTGGTCCCGCCATACCCATGGCCGCGGCCGGTGCCAAGGCCGTGCTTGCTGGCGTCATAGCACTCAGTGGGGGTGGAGTAAATGGTCCTGCCACCGTCGAAGCCCTCGCCGGTGTTGGAGTAGGACATGGGCCTGCCGCCGTTGTAGTAGGCCGCCATTCTCTTTTAGGAGCACATGGTGAGCTAAGGTAGCTTGTGTAATGGATAATGGTACCTGTTGATGCTTGCTTGGCTGCCAAAAATGTGCCGAGGAAGGGTTGTATTTATAGCATGGCGACTAGCAGTGAAAGGAGACGACGAGGTGGGGATTAATTTGGAAAGCAAAGATGATTCCATGATCGCCTCTATTATTGAATTCATTATTTGGGACTGTAGTTCTAAAACATTTTCAGCATCATTTTGTCGCCGCCGACATGTGTTATATACATACATAGCTTTGATATGCAAAACTTGCCAAGATTCATCGTATCAAGTTGTTTTCTCTCTTTTGGGAAAGGGTATAAAGATTTTTTGTTTTTACAGCACTCAACAAAGTTATTCTTCTTTCCTCTCCTTCCGACAGAGCATCCATATCTCTATCTCTAGTGCCAAATGAAAATGTGTTTCTGTAACTCTCTTTCTCGTCACATGGTTCTTATTAATAGTTCACCTGAGATGAGTAAGAGCGACTCTTATCAATTTACTATATCAAAAAAATCACTCTTAACAAACTTTAGTTGATGTCTTAACTCTTAACCCCGTATCCAGC
Source organism: Triticum aestivum (assembly GCF_018294505.1). Lineage (NCBI taxonomy): Eukaryota > Viridiplantae > Streptophyta > Magnoliopsida > Poales > Poaceae > Triticum > Triticum aestivum. The sequence continues at coordinate 826,927,851 of NC_057801.1, read as the reverse complement.
TGATGCCATTGGGAGATGGGAGTGAGCAACTTAGCATACATAAGCATGAGTTCTCTTACTAAACGAAAACCATTAGACATGGATTTTTTTTTGGTAGAAAGCAAAGAGACGGCTAATGCGTTAGCTTAGTAAACCCAAACTACTAGATTTAGTAACAAAAGCCAACTTCAGTTCTCATGAAAAAGAATATGCCCACGGGAGAAACATGGCAGTACAAACAGATCTCATATTTGGTCAAGAAACAGCAGATAACCAGGATAGGATATTTACAGCACATTGCTTACTGGCCACACAACTACATATTCTAAGAATCTCAATCTCAGTTCACTTTGGCCAAATCATGCTTTTATTTCACTTGTCTCTTTCAAGTTTTGAACAAATTTCTCATTTATTAGTGGGCATTTGTGCATTCTCGATATCTTGATTAGCTATGGATATCGTTTTAGTGTAAGACCGATTGGCTATGATTGATATCTTAATGATGTTAATATATTCCCTTTATTAAAAAAGATACATAAATACTAGAATCCACGATTGCTCCCACCTAAAGACTACAAGACATTATAAAATTGTCTTTTAAGACGCAGACTAAGAAAACACATATGCTATGTCACAATCAAGATGAAGTAACACATAAAACAAATGCAACTATGTCAGAATCAAACATAAATAAAATTCATTTGTGCAATTTTAATTGGATTAACTATGAGGGATAAATATTGCTTTGAAAATCGGGGTCCCCCTTTTTTATGGGGGAAAACGGGCTCCCCAATGTACATCTACGGGGCAAACCAACCTGTGGTTGGATGGTTAGGAGGACAGTGCTACCCCCAGCCCATCAGGTTTAAGTACTAGTGCTCGGATTTTGCTGGATTTATTTCAGGTTTTCCCGGGATGCGCGTTCAGTGGGAGGGGAGACGTTCCATCGACTACGAGGCGTCCATGGTGACTTCGTCGTTCTTAAGATGATATGCCGACTCAGTCTCTCGGAGGTTCTCATACGGATAAGGTATGCGTGTGTGCGTTCATAGAAGTGAGTGCACACTCGTATATATATAAGCGCTTGCCTGTGTACTGTGTTCAAAATAAAATGTACACCTGCAGGGCATGTCTAGGGATCGCTTTACATGAAACCTAGCCTCGTCTCGGTCGATAGGATAGTTGGCCAGCCCAGTACCATGCATGTACTGATATTTATTCTTAATATTTGTTTTGTTCAAATTTTCTTTTCTACACGTGTTAAAATATTCAGAATATATATATATATAATATTTAAAATATTCATAATATATATATATATAATATTTCTTCGAAATTTGAAAAGGTGCACCCACATTAAAAATGTCCATGTGGTGAAAAAGTATATGCACAACTTTTAGACAATAAATTGGTAGCATTAAAAAATGTTCGTGACATTTTAAACATATGTCACGTGCTAAAGAACGTTTCTGAAATTTTATTAAATCTATCTGTAATGTACAAAAACTTTGTGTCATTCGGAAAAATAAATATGATGCCACTCAAAAAAGTATGTGAAATTGTAAAAAAATCTTTCACGCATTTAAGTTTATGGATGTGTGTACAATGTAAAAAAATGTTCGCATAGTTCAATGACATGTTTCATGCCATTTAAAAAATGTTCAATATGTTTAAAAATGTTTACCATGTATTGGAGAAAATGTTGAAAACGTGTACTTAACAAAATGAACAACGTGTATTTGAAAAATGGACATGTTTTTGAGAAATATGAAAACGGAGGAAAGCCGGCGAAGAAGCACAGAAAGGAGAAAAAAAATAAAAATATAACACGTAGAAGCTTCTAAAACCGGTCGAAACCTGTCATACAAAATTCCGAAAACCGTGTCCCAGAAAACCATATTGAGCCAGCCCATCTAGCGATCACCTACCATGATATGGATTACCATCTCGCAGTTGTCGAGACTTTGCATTCGCGCAGGCAATGGCTCGTCGCAAGCAACTGCTCGGTCTCGTGGGCCAGCACACAAACTCTGCATTTTTCCTTCCACTCTTGCAGTTGTGTATTCCAACCAGGGGCCCACATCATCGAAAAAAATGGCCAATTATTAGGTAAGATTTACTTTTGAAAAATGGCACATATTCAATTTTATGGTAAGAGCAGGTTGTGGTGCTGAGCTAGCTAGTGCCATGGGTGCATATATGTGTTGATGCTTGCTTGCCTGGCTGCCACAAATCTGCCGAGGATGGGGGTGTATTTATAGCATGGCGACTGGCAGTGAACCGTTTGGATTAATTGGAGAGCAAAGATGACTCCATGCATGATCGCTTCTATTATTGAAATCATTATTTCGGACTGTAGTTGTGAACATTTTCAGCATCAGTTTGTCGCTGCCGACAGATGTTATATACATAGCCTTGATATGCAAAACTTCCCAAGATTCATCTAATCAAGTTATTATCTCTCTTTTGGGAAAGGGCATGCCATAGAGTTAATTTGACAACTGGGAGCAATAATTTCTTTTGCAGCACTCAATAAAGCTATTCTTCTTTCCCCTCCTTTCAACAGAGCATCCATATCTCTATCTCTAGTACCAAATGAAAATGTACTCCTGTAACTCTCTTTCTCGTCACATGGTTATTATTAACAGTTCGGCCGATGAGTAAGAGCAACTCTTAACAAACTTATTATATAAAAAAATTCACTCTTAACAAACTACATTTTTTTGTGAGATAACAAATTATAGTTGTTGGCTTTACCCCGTATCCAGTTGATGCCATTAGAAGATGGGAGTGAGCAACTTAGCATACATAAGCATGAGTTATTTTTAGTAAACAAAAAATTTCAGACATGGTTTTGTTTTGGCAGAAAGCAAAGAGATGGCTAATGAGTTAGCTTAGTAAAACCCAAACTATTCGATTACGTAACACAAGCCAGCTTCAATTCTCATGAAAAAGAATATGCCTGCGGGTGAAACATGCAGTCCAAACAGATCTCATATTTAGTCAAGAAACTGCTGATAACCACGATGGGGTATTTGCTGAGCATTGCTTACTCATACTCAACTCCATATTCTAAGAATCTCAATCTCAGTTCATGTGTTGCGAAGGGTAGTGATTGGTGTTGTTTCTGTCACTGTGTGTTGCCGTTCACTTCGACTAAATCATGCTTTTATTTCTCTTTTCTCGTTCTATTTTTTGAGGAAATTTCTCTTTTATTAGTTTGGCGATTGTGCTTTCTCGATATCTTAATTAGCTATGGATGTCGTGTTAGTTTAGAGGCCGACTGTATTGACATATTAAGGATATTAATATATGACCCTTTTTTAGGGGCATATATTCCTCTTATGAATAAAGATAGGCAGATGCTACATTCCACAATCGCTTGCACCGAAGGGGGACAAAGAAATTTTAAATTGTATTTTAAGAAGCAGACTAAGAAAATGCATATGCTATGTCACAATGAATTTGAAGTAACATTCAACTACACAGATGCTATGTCACAATCGACCATATGTAAAATTCAATTGTTCACATTTTGATTTGATTAACTACTAGGAAAAATAATGCTCTAAAAATCAGGGTCCCCAATGTACAGCTCTGGGGAATATCTAGGTAGCGCTTTATGCGAGACCTAACGTAGCATCGCCTCAAGCGATAGGCTAGTGAGCCGGGCTAGTAACTTGCTTCTGCTGCTCTTTGTTCATTATATTGTCTTGTTCCTTTTTTTCGTACAAATGTTTTGAATATCCTAAATATATGTATTTGAAACAATAGTTAGTTCAAATTTCGAAAAGGTGCTCATAGGGACTACAATTTTTTTCTGTTGTAAAAAATATTCACGCAACTCCAAGAAATGTTGATAGTATTAAAAGAATGTTTGTGGCATTTGGAAAAAGCTTGTGTAAAAAAATGTTCATGGCATTTTTTTACAAATGTTTATACAATGTAATAACATTTTCTTGTAATTCAAAAAACTATTTTTAACAAAAATGTGCACACATTTAAAGGAATGTTCATGACATTTTCTAAAGTTGTTTATATAATATAAGTAATTATTTCACAAAGATAAAATGTTTCATGCCATAAAAAATGTTCAACGTGTTGAAAAATGTTTGACATATATTGATTTTTTAATAATTTATTTAAAATTGTACAACATTTAACTGAAAATTGTACATAGTCGCTCTCCTGCGAGAGCGAGCGAGCGGCTGAGCGGACACTGAAACTTTGACCTTTGACCTCTGACTGCTAAACATTCACCATGGTGTTGGCCATTAACTTTTAACAGAACATTTATTTGTGAAAATTAGAAGAAAAAATGGAAATTACATACCAAGTTCACAATTTGAAATAAGTTCATGAGTTTAGAAAACAAAAGTTCTCAAATTAAAAAAACGAATTTGAAAAGAAAGTTCATGGATTTTGATTTTTTTTTTTCAAAAACTTCAAAAAAGCTCATGGATTTGAAAAACTAAAAAATTTCAGTCTTGAAAAAAGTGAAAAAATTGAAAAACGTTCGTTCCTGTTGAAACAAAATGAATCACTTTTGAAAAAGTTTCAATGATTTTTTTGAATAGTTCATCAAATTTGAAAAAAAAATGTTCATCTATTTTGGAAAAATGTTACTCCAATTTGAAAAATGTCCGTGCATAAAACCCAAAAAATGAACATAAAATGTTTGTTCAAAATAATTTCAAAAAGGATATTGTAAAATTGAAATTGAAAAGGAAACAAAAGGAAAGAACGTAGAAAACAACCATAACAAGCCTGATTTGCTATAGTGCTAAATGAGCTTGCCCATTTCATACGGAATGGTGTGCACCGCGTACCGAATGTACTATAGATGGCTCTGAAGGTGCCAAATAGGTTTCGGGGCATGCGCGCTGCCAATGGCTCATTTTAAGCAACTCCTTGTTCACGTGGGCCAGAACACCAACGTTAAAGTTTGCCTTCCACTCTTACAGTTGTCTATTCTAACAAGAGGCCCACATCATTAGAAAAAAATTCGGCCAATTATTATGCAAAATTTATTTTTGACAAATCTTGGAAAAAAATCAATTTATTTATTTTATATAATCGGCCCAATAAGAAGTCAAATATTCTTGAATGAGTAGAAGTGTTAATATGTTATGAAAAAATGTTCATGTAGACCAAAACAAATGTTCATGTGTATCGATGTTTTTAACATGTACCAAAAATATAGGTAATGTTTTTCAAAAAAGGATTATATATTCATAAAGATGTTCATGAACAATAAAATAAGTATTTAGGTATGCCAAAAAAATGGTCATGAAAGATGTTTTAGAATCTTCTATGTGAAAATGAAAGGTCTGTCAATCTTTAAAATATATTTATCTATTTGGAAACATATTCAAGAGTTTCAAAAAATGTCATATGAATTACACGGAGAAACCTGTATTCAACAAAACGTATATTTTTTGTATAAAATATAAAAAGAAAACCAGAAAATAGAAAAAAACATATTTTTCTGTGGATCTCAGAAAGTTTTATTCAGATATTTACAGAAATGAAATAAGGCAAACAAAAAAAAGGAAAAGAAGATCAGAAACAAAACAAAAACTAACCAAAACTACAATTAACAAATGAAAAAAGAAAAATAAATTCTTAATAAATATTCTATAGTAATCACAAAGAAAAGAGAACCTAAAAGAGAGAAATAAAATACCAATCGATGTAGTTGGGGTGGCGCATGTAGGAAAAGTGTGTAGGTAAGCTGTGTATGTCTGAACATCCTATGACTTCATGCAAATATATACATATTCTAATGGCAAGCGTCTACTTGCTCAATCGACAACTGTTTTTGTGTCAACTCACAAGGCATGCTAGAACGCAGATATTATAGCTACGGAGCCAAATCAGTTGTTCACTCCTGCTTTAAGATTAGCGGGCACTTATAGGAATAACTCAATACAATGCATATATCAATACATATAGCAGATATTTGCAGGAATACCGATAAAATATTAAAACATACATTATATCCATGAATTACTAAAGGTATTTTTTTTATAACAGTACTTTTTCAAAAAATTCAAAACTTTCAAAGTTAATTCTATAAATTGTATGAAAAGACGATGCGGAATTTCCTTAGTTTTTTTAAAAAGAGGACTAAAATTAATGAAATGTGTCTAAGAATTTCATATTTGCATTAAATCATTGTGTAATGTTTTTGAAATTTATTGAAATGTGAAAGAAATAGTTGAAATGTTTGTTGTAATTTATGAATTTTATTTATAACTATTTTGGAATAAATATTCTGTGTGTGACAGTATGGCTGAAATTAGTGAAACATTCAGGAAATAATAAATGAAATAATCTAAATTAATATGCTGATGAGTGAATTTTTCATCACTTTTTAATTTTTAAGTTTGCAGTGCATATATAGTTTCCGATCTTTACACATTTCACCAAGTTCATTGCAGAACTTTTAGTTTTTTGTTAATTTATGTTTCCCTTTGTCATGTTATCATTAATGGCCCGCCCCTTCGAGCGGGGCTGCAAATTGCCTAATATTTTATTTGTTCACTATAAATTGGTCTACAAAATATTTGTATTTCAAAAGTAACTCATTTCTTCCTTTTTTTCCTTTGTTCAAAGATTTTACTCAACCTTTTGTAATTTTCTATTTACCAGGTTAGGTCATAGTTATGAACTGCTTTCAATGGGAGAAAGTTCTAAAATGTAGTGTTTTGACAGTTGAGAGACAAAAAGTATAACCCCAGTGCTAGATACATTCGCTTGAGCGACAAGTAATATGGATTGGAGGGCCAATATTATACAGTTGTTGGGTGACCACATTATAGATTCGGAAATTTTTGAGAGAGTCCAAGAGAAAAATTATCCTATGTTTCATATGTAGAAACTTGAAGAAGACAATGGTTCATATATTTAGATCCAATAAATCAGCCAACGTAGAACACCATATTATTATTAATACATTTAATAATATATGTATGCATTGACCTTAATATTACTAGTCATCAACGCATGCACCCGCACGGGCTAGCATTATTTTGATACATAATTATTAACAAAATTGTATTAACATGCTTAATGTAAGAGGTTAAATTTGAGATATTATAATATTGTACAAATGCTAAGTTCTTCAAACAGTGACGTACAATTCTTGTACTATAGGCTTTACTATTGGTTGTAACGCGTTTCTTTTACAATCAATTATTGTTCCATAAACTAATGTCATTTGTCTAAATTAATATTCCAATCATAATTGGAAGATACACCTCTACGTGAATTGTATGTCACCCACTAAAGGACGTAGAAAATATGTATTACTATGATCCATGTGGAAGGTACACATTTTCTATTCACTTGTCCATTTAGTCAAGGTTTCTGGTGGAACATTGGATTTGAATGGAATTCGGATATGGAGATCAACAATATGATTATTGATGCTAGACAGAGATATAAAATTGACCACTTCATGGAAATCATGATTCTTGGATGCTGGAGCATATGGAACCAAAGGAATGGGATGATTTTTCAAGGGATACCTTGCTCAATAAATGATTGCAAAAATGACTTTGTCAGATATTTCAAAATGACCATGCTGAGGGCTAAACCCACTCTAAAAGAGGGCATGTCTTCATGGATAGACAATATTTAATTTTTCAATAATTTCATTACTTTCCTCCCCCTAGTTTGTACCTACTTGGTTGTCCCCCCAACAACCACTTGATTATGTAATTTGGATACTCACAGTAGGGGGCTTACCCTATTGTTCTTTGGTCAAAAAAAAAAGGTACACATTTTATTTTTTTCGAAAGGAGAAGATCATCTATTCGTATGTATCTTTTTTCCTTTTTTCGAAAAGGGAGAAGGCACTTGATTATTTGTCCATATCATGTTTCTTACTTTTTCAAAACGGAGAAGGCACCTGGCATTTTAAAACTTGGACATATGTGATGATTGCATTTTTTAATCATGACTGGATTTTGGTTTATGTCCTCTTTTCTATCCTTGCTAAAAAAGTGTCCACTTTTCTTTTTGTGTTGGTTCAATTCTTCAAGTACGTGGTATCTTTTTACAAGCCAGGATATCAGATAGATTTTGACCGTCGAATTTCATACACATCCCTTTTCATTTTTATTAGAAAATGAGAACACACTTGATTATTCAGGCATACCATTATTTCTCTTTTTTTTAAACAAAGAAGGCACGTATATTTCGGGACTTCCTTTTGCGGGTGTATATTTTGGGACTTTTTGTTGAAGGTGTACATTTTGAGACTTCAATATGTGTGATGATGCCTTTTTAAATCACGATGACTCTTTTTCCTTTTTACGTCATACCCCGTTCTAAGGTTGTGTCTCTTTTTTGTATGTCATGCACATTTTTCTTTACGTGATGTTTTTCTTTTATATTATAAGGCAGTGTCCTCTTTTCTGCACATGTTGGTTCAATTCTTCAAGTACTTGGTGTCTTTTTGTAAGTCAGGACATCTAATAATTAGTCAGGACATCTAATAATTCTTGACCATCGAATTTGTACATGTCTTTTTTTCTCTTTTGAGAAAAGGAGAATGGGCGTGATTATTGGTACGTATTATCATTTTTCCTTTTTTTTCTCAGAACAAAGAAGGCATGTATATTTTGGGACTTGACATGTGTGATGATGCCTTTTTTAGTCACGATGACTCTTTTCTTATAGCATGCGGACTTTTTTCTATGTGATCTCCTTTTTCAAGGTTGTGTGTCTCTTCTAGGTATGTGCTGGTTCAATTGTTTATGTACGTTAAATCAGCCATTCAAACGCTTAGTGAGGGAGCGCTCTGGCGACAGCCAAGGCGACACCCAGGTGAGGCCATGGAGGCGCCGCCATTCACGGCAGCCCCGGGGAGAGCGCTGCAATAAGCTGTGTAAGATGGGTGGCCACCTCGAGGAGGTCTGATACGTCCATTTTGCATCATATTTTCCTACTGTTATTTATAATATTTTTATGCATAATAATGCTTTTTTGAGTAATTCTAAAGCATTTTCTCTCATAATATCCAAGGTTCGCACAAAAAGAAAGAATACCGGCAGCTGGAATTATGGACCTGAAAAAGCTATGTCAGGCCACCTATTCTGTACAACTCCAAATGAGCTGAAACTTCACAGGATTTTCTTTATGGAATAAATAAGAATTATTGGATCAAATAACCACTAGAGGGGGCCCACTAGGTGGGCACAACCCATCTGGGCGCGCCAGGGAGCACTGGCGCGCCCAGGTGGGTTGTGCCCTCCTTGGCCCACCTCTGGCGCCCATCTTCTGGTATATAAGTCATTTTGACCTAGAAAAAATTAGGAGAGGACTTTCGGGATGAATCGCCGTCGTCTCGAGGTGGAACTTGGGCAGGAGCACTTTTGCCCTCCGGCGGAGCGATTCCGCCGAGGGAACTTCCCTCCCGGAGGGAGAAATCATCATCATCATCATCATCATCACCAACAACTCTCCCATATTGGGGAGGGCAATCTCCATCAACATCTTCAGCAACACCATCTCCTCTCAAACCCTAGTTCATCTCTTGTGTTCAATCTTTGTACCGGAACCTTAGATTGGTGCTTGTGCGTGACTAGTAGTGTTGATTACATCTTGTAGTTGATTACTATATGGTTTATTTGGTGGAAGATTATATGTTAAGATCGAGTATGCTATTTAATACCCCTCTGATCATGAGCATGATTATCATTTGTGAGTAGTTACTTTGGTTCTTGAGGTCACGGGAGAAATCTTGTTGCAAGTAACCATGTGAACTTGATATGTGTTCGATATTTTGATGATATGTATGTTGCGATTCCCTTAGTGGTGTCATGTGAACGTCGACTACATGACACTTCACCATACTTGGGACTAAGGGAATGCATTGTGGTGTAGTTATTACATGATGGGTTGCGAGAGTGACAGAAGTTTAAACCCTAATTTATGTGCTACTTTGTAAGGGAATGATTTGGATCCAAAAGTTTAATGCTATGGTTATATTTATTCTTAATAATTTTCTCGTAGTTGCGGATGCTTGCGAGGGGTTAATCATAAGTAGGAGGTTTGTTCAAGTAAGAACAACACCTAAGCACCGCTCCACCCACGTATCAAATTATCAAAGTAGCGAACACAAATCAAACCAACATGATGAAAGCGACTAGATGAATTTCCCGTGTATCCTCAAGAACACTTTGCTTATCATAAGACACTGTTTTGGCCTGTCCTTTGCCTCAAAAGGATTGGGCTACCTTGCTGCACTTTTGTTACCGTTACCGTTACTTGCTCGTTACAAATTATCTTGCTATCAAACTACTCAATACTTATAATTCCAGTGCTTGCAGACATTACCTTACTGAAAACCGCTTGTCATTTCCTTCTGCTCCTCGTTGGATTCGACACTCTTACTTATCAAAAGGACTACAACTGATCCCCTATACATGTGGGTCATCAAGGTCTAGTGCACCTTTAAGCGGAGAGGGAGGGAGATCCTCAAGTGGGCACAAGACCAGGAGGGGTGTATGTAGTGCTTTCGGGAGACGACGACGACGATGGTGAGATCTGATTTGGACTCAAAACTGTTGAAGAGGGAGGGGGAGTTGAAGACTGGATCAGTGAGGAGGCCTGTGATTTCGTCCTCACCGAATTTCTCGCCTCCGGAGGATTTGGTGAGTAATGGGGGAGGGACGGGGGCAGTTTCCAGTGGTGTCAAGGCTGATTTGAACATGGCATTTCGTGTTGTTTCAAATTCGTATGGGGAATTAAATCTCGCAATGATTTCTATTGATTTGGGGGAGAAATCTGAAGATGGTGTATCATATATCAAGGGAAGGAGGGGTGGTGCCCAGAATCAAGTTCAAACTTGTGTTCTTACTTCTCTGCTATTTCTTGTCGGTCTCATTTGTTCGTTTGCTACAGGGAAACATGGTTGAATGGATTCCTTCCACGGGACAAGTTGGGCTTGGCGAGGATAGCCCCTGCAAGGAGGGAGGGAAAATGGCACCGACCTCCTCCCCAGCCGAGTGGTCTCCTTCTGACTACTACTCCGAACGCCTCCATCAGGTTCACCGGCAAGGCAGTGCCTCCCATGCTACAAAGGAGTAGCAGGATGAGGGTGCTCTCATTGGCCTCTCCAACGATTAATGACGAGCTAGTCATCATCGACATGGAGGCAGTTTCGCGAGTGGTGGCTCGGGTACTCTCACCTTACCCGGTCTTCCCCTAGAACATCTTCAACAAGCTGCATGGACCATGGCCGCTGCGTGGAGAGGTGGTGGCTCAGCAAGTCATGAGAAAAGATGGGCGCTTCATCATCACCTTCTCGGAGCAGGGTGACCGGCTTCATGTTGTGCAAGTTGGGTCTTGGCACTACAGGAATGATGCGGTCCTTGTCGGTGTCAAAACCGGCGGATCTCGGGTAGGGGAACCCGAACTGTGCGTCTAGGCGGATGGTAACAGGAGACAAGGGACACAATATTTTTACCCAGGTTCGGGCCCTCTCGATGGAGGTAAAACCCTACTCCTGCTTGATTAATATTGATGATATGGGTAGTACAAGAGTAGATCTACCACGAGATCAAGGAGGCTAAACCCTAGAAGCTAGCCTATGGTATGATTGTTGATGTTGTAGTTGTTGTCCTATGGACCTAAACCCTCCGGTTTATATAGACACCGGATAGGTTAGGGTTACACAGAGTCGGTTACAATGGTAGGAGATCTACATATCCGTATCGCCAAGCTTGCCTTCCACGCCAAGGAAAGTCCCATCCGAACACGGGACGAAGTCTTCAATCTTGTATCTTCATAGTCTTGGAGTCCGGCCGTGACGATAGTCCGGCTATCCGGACACCCCCTAGTCCGGGACTCCCTCAGTAGCCCCTGAACCTGGCTTCAATGACGATGAGTCCGGCGCGCATATTGTCTTCGGCATTGCAAGGCAGGTTCCTCCTCCGAATACTTCATAGAAGGTTTGGAACACAAGGATAGTGTCCGGCTCTGCAAAACAAGTTCCACATAACACCGTAGAGAGAATAATTTTTGCACAGATCTGCTGACGTATTCCGCATTGTGACATCACACCACGGCCAGGCATTTATATGAATCGTTTTTACTGTTCCACCTCAGCGTGTTTAGCAAGGCAGTTTCCTTGGCACGTCTTATCAAAGCATAGATTGTGCCCCCTTATTCCGGGATTCTCATCAATACGGACATGGGTAACCCAACCGGGCCCGCTGGCCTGCCTCCTCTATCGAAGGCGAGTCCTAATCAACCACGGGGTGGGCTCTTGGTATTCAACCTCTTTATAATGAGACCAAGGCCCTCTTCTTTTTTACACCCTCCATCGAGTTCGCCTCGCGCTTCGAGTTCCAACACCCAAAGCTTCAGATTCAGGCGCTTCGGACTTTCGACGATGTCCGGATCCGACCAACACGGCCGATGGATGTCTTCCTCTGTCACAGAAGAAGATGTGCTAAAGCTGCGCAACGCCAGGTACCTAACCGGCGAGATCTTGCATAGGCTGCCTGCTCCAGGGCAGGTCATTCCCACTCCTGAGCCCGGCGAGAACGTGGTGTTCATGTCCCACTTCCTTCGGGGTTTAGGCTTCCCGACGGATCCCTTTGTGCGGGGACTCATGTTTTATTATGGGCTTGATTTCCATGACTTGAATCCGGAGTCCATCCTCCATATCTCGTCATTCATTGTTGTATGTGAGGCCTTCCTCCATATTACCCCCCATTTGGATTGTGGCTCAAGACCTTCAAGGTGGAGCCAAAGATGATCGAGGGGCAACAAACAGAGTGCGGAGGGGCGGTCATAAGCAAATGTGCCGATGCTCTGTGGCCTGAGGGCTCTTTTCAAGAGGAGCTTGATTTGTGGCAACGGGGGTGGTTTTATATCACCGCTCCCAGGGGCACCAAATGGGCGGCGCTCCCTGCCTTCTGCTCAGGTCCACCATAGCGGCTGGCATCATGAGTCAACAAGGGGCTCGACTGGGGGCCGTCCAAGGACGTTCCCCTGCTGCAGGGCCGTATTCGAGACCTCCAGGAAAGAGGAATCAATCTGGTTGCAGTGGCGCAGGTTATGGTGATCCGGCGCCTTTTGCCCTGCAAACGTCGCCCCCTCCTCCTGTGGGAATTTAATCCGGAGGGACCACGAGCTCTCCAAAATTTTATGGGCACGACGCCCATGGAGATGTATAAACTGTTCTTCGGATCACAAGAGAAGTGTCCGGATTTGACTGAGAATGCAGGACTAAGCTGCAATCGCCCGGATACTCAAGTAAGTAGTCCTGTAACCGGACAAGCTGTTCCTTCATTTATTTTATATATGTGCCCTTTAAAGGAGCTGTTTTTTGAACAGGAATGGATAGCCAAGGCAAAGTTGATAAGGTGTCCGGCTCCCCTGCCAGAGACCACGCCGGATCCCATGCTGACCAAGATGTTGAAGGTCGCGCCTTTTAAAGAAGGCGAAGGGGGGAGCGGGGAAGCAACTGCCTTTATGAAGGAGGCCATCGAGGAAGGAGGGATTAAGAGTCCCGCCTCTCGAGGAGAGAAGAGGACCGCTTCGGAAGATCCGGAGGTCAAGGCCTCAAAGAGGGGAAAGGGATCTTCGGCAAAGAGTCCGGCGCCGGGAAGTAACCCAGCCGCATTATTTCCCCAAGGGGATCAGCCCTCCAGCGAGCCGTAAGTTAAAAACAAGGGGTCTTGTAAATAAGGAACATCCCTGTATTTATTTATGAAGATAACCGAAATTGTACCTTGTAGTTCGGACCTCAGTCCTTCTCAGCAGAGCTCGTCTTCGGGGGATCTTCTTCCGGAGATGATGGAGAGCGAAACGCCTCCACTTGCCGCACCCTCATGTGAAGCAGACGACCCGTAGGTGTCGTTGCGGAGGGTTCCCCCAAGTCCAGCGGGGCCGGAAGGTCCGGCGCCAGGTGGTGTGCGGTCGGGGGAGCTGAAGGATCTGCTCGGGCGAGCGGCTATTTCAGAGGATCACCATGCTCTAATGGGTACAGTGATTGAAAGAATTGCATCCGCGGAGAGCGGATTGCATGAAGCCGTCAGAAGCTTACTGACGGGGTTTGAGGTACGTAAAAATGATGTACCTTCTGACAGTTATGCATATAAAATGCGCCCTGTATAGATAGTAGCCCCTGAGACTCGGTATGTTGTCAAAATTGACAACGTGCCGAGGATCAAATTCTCAGTTATAACATATCGCCGCTCCTAAACAGGTGGTGGGGCGTCCGGAGGCCAGCCGGACTGATGAGTATGCCGAACTAATGCGGCGACTTGACGAGGCGGATGCGGACATCACGCTGATCAATAAACGGTTCGACGAGTCACAAGGTATGTGACTTCTATGTGGACACCTGGTAAGGGGGCCTGACGCCCATGTCTCACTATTTGTATGCTTAATGCAGATGGTGCCGCTGCCGTGGAGGAGCTGCGGGCGGAACTCGCCCGAGCAAAAGAGCAGGCCTGAATCAGTAATGCGGCTACTTTAAAGGCAGCCAAAGAGCTAGAAGCCGAACGGGCTGCTCACTGCCGAAGCAAGGAGGAAATGGCCGATATGGCCAAAAAGTTAAGGAATACTACCGAGCGCTGCGAGGTTCTTGAAAAAGAACGTCTAGCGGAACAAGAGGGCCTAAAAAAGGCCGCCGCCGAATCCAAGAGTGCCCAAGCGGCGTTGAGAGCTGCCAAGGAGGAGCTGAGTCAGGCCGGGGCAATTGCGGCTAGAAAACCGTTTCTGCTGCGGAGAAAATACACAGATCCAAAGTATGCTCAATTGGATAAGTTGTGGAGTTCGGAGGATGCTTATCTGGACTTGGCGGCGAGCGCTGCAGACGCGGTTGAGCACTTCCAGGGCCAGAAGGAGCACAGAAGGGAAGAGCTATATTGGTCTCAATTCCATCGTCCAGATCGTCCTCTGTCGCTGACTGATCGGTTGGCCGAATGGGCCGAACTGAATCGGTTGTCCGGCTTTGCCATGAAGCATGTCCTGACCCACTTGTGGCCGGGCGGACCCCAGCCGAAGAGCTATTTTGGTTTAGTGCAGCAGTTCCTTGGTGCGGTGCCGCGTATCGACGAAATGAGGTGGTTGGCGTGTATTGAGGGAGCGCGGATGGCTCTTGCCCGTGTCAAGACATACTGGGCAGAGATGAAGGCCACCGATGTTGCATCCCAAGATTCGGACAGAAGCCGAGTACCTGCCGAGCACTACTTTGAAGAAGTCCTATCGGGCGCTTGTTTAATAGAGACGCAGTGCTCGAAGGATATTGTGTTTTAGATGACATGTATGATCTGTGAAAACAATGTTTCAATATAATATAAGAGCTTTTTATACTTGTGCGTTCAAGTAGTAAACTACTCCCTGTGCGGCCGTTTATGTATATGTGTATATAACCTGAAAGATGGCAGTCCTTGGCTTCAGCCCCCACGCACATAGTGCGGGGGTGTTTGCAAAAAAAGCGCTTTTTCACACTTAATCCAACGTCTTGGTCCTGTTAAGGAGGTGATAGCGTAGCAAACCAGGCAACCGGACTATAATGCTTTATCACTTTCACTTAGCCATAGGAGTTCGAGGGTGGGGCTATGATATATCCCCTGGGGGCACCGCACTCGCCCTCATTCGGGGTGCGTATGTGCCTGACCGAAAACCGGTCCTTCGTTAATGCGGAGGAATCCTAAACATTCCTGTAAGTCATCGAGTGGTTGACTAGTCTCTCGCTATATCATGACAGTCAGTTTTCGGCTTTCTCCACTGAGGTGCTTGCCCGGCCGAACCGGGGCACAATCACAGTGGTTCTCCTGGTGCCGTGTTAGCCGTGAAAACGGAACGTAAGGCAGCAAAACACAGGAGCCGGGCAACCCAACATTTGACCAAAGACATGATTCGGAGCTGATGCATATAAGTCCTAACTCGAGACGCCGAATACTCCCTAAGGTATTCGGTCTTTATGAAAATGGGCAGAATAATGCCATAAGCCCCTGATGTCCAGGTACGCGCAAAAATTCTGATGCGGTCAATGCCAAAACACCAGCCTCCTCCTCGGTTATAGTAAGGAACCGGGGGATGTATATCAACAAGAGACAGTAAAAAAAGGTTTACGCAGGGTCTTAATCTGAAAAGAATCCTTGCAACGGGTCCCTACTGCACGTCTGCGCCTGTGTCTCCGTTGTGCCGTATCCTGGACGGGTGTAGCACGTTGTTCATCTGTAAAAGAGAGGAACTTAGTTTTAAAAGAAAAAAGATCGTGCAAATGTGTACTTAATAGAAAATAAACAAAGTATTGTTCGAAGAAGTGAATAAGGTTGAGCTTTATTGTCTCTTATTATACATGCATGCAGCCCCTCGTATGGAGGTGTGCCGCAAGTAGGCACCGGACTCGTCTAACCGTGTCCGGAGAGTGAATGACCAATTCAGGTTCTTTGCCTAGTAGAGCCGGATAGCTGTGGGGCTGTCAAGGCAGTCTCCCGTTTTTCCGTGCTCGAGTAACACTTAATACTTCCTTTTAACGAGATGATGCCGCGTGGACCAGGCATTTTAAGTGTTAGAGATGCATAGTGCGGTATTGCGTTAAAGCGGGCGAAAGCTTCGCGTCCCAATAGCGCTTGATGGCTGCTTTTAAACGGGGCAATATGGAAGAGTAACCTTTCGCGACGGAAGTTGCCGGATGAACCGAACACAACTTCTAGCAGTATGGAGCCCGTACAATGGGCATATGGGCCTGGCATTACTCCTTTAAAGGAGGTGTTGCTACGGCGAATTTTGGTTGGGTTTATCCCCATCCCGCGGATTGTGTCCTGATATATCAGGTTTATGTCACTGCCGCCATCCATGAGGACTCGTGTAAATTGGAATCCGTTGATTATAGGATCCAATATCAGGGCAGTCCATCCTGCGTTCCGGATATTTCCGGAATAGTCCTGATGGTCGAAGGTGATTGGTTTTGACAACCAGTGTGCGGCGCGCCTTTTAGTGGGCGCCGCTCTGTTTTTCCCTTTGATCACGTGAAGTAAGTTTACGATTTTGACCTCTTGTGGGAAAGTCTTTTGTTTTCCGGGGCTCTGCTTGTGGTGCTCGTTGTCATCTTCACTTGGTGTATCGAGCCCCTTGTGTTCGGCGTTCAGTCTGCCGGACTGTTTGAAGACCCAACAATTTCGGTGGGTATGGTTAGCAGGCCTCCCAGGAGTACTGTGTATTTGACATACCTTGTCCAGGATTTTGTTGAAGTTGGATAGCTCATCGCTATTGTCCTTAAGGGGCAGTCTTTTGTTGTTCTGCCGTGAGCTTTTGAATCCGGCGTTGACTGTCGTGCTTTTTGGACTGTTCCTTTTAATCTGGCGTTCCATCTTCATCCCTGATTTCGGATGTACTTGGGTCGCTGGTGCTGCATCTTGCTAGCCAGCTATCCTCTCCCGCGCAAAAGCGGGTCATGAGGCTTGTTAGTGCGGCCATTGTTCTTGGCTTTTCTTGGCCGAGGTGTCTGGCGAGCCATTCGTCTCGGACGTTGTGTTTGAAAGCTGCTAACGCTATGGTGTCCGGACAGTCGACTATTTGGTTCTTTTTAGTGAGGAACCTGTTCCAGAATTTCCGGGCTGACTCTCCGGGCTATTGAGTTGTGTGACTTAGATCGTCTGCATCCGGAGGGCGGACATAAGTCCCCTGAAATTTTGCCCAAAATGCATCCTCGAGCTCTTCCCAGCTTCCAATGGTATTTTCGGGGAGGCTCTTAAGCCAATGCCGAGCTGGCCCTTTGAGTTTAAGGGGTAAATATTTTATGGCGTGGAGATCATCTCCTCTGGCCATGTGTATGTGGAGGATGTAATCCTCAATCCAGACTCCAGGGTCTGTTGTTCCATCATATGCCTCTATGTTTACGGGTTTGAATCCCGCTGGAAATTCATGATCCAGCACCTCATCAGTGAAACATAGGGGGTGT
Organism: Triticum aestivum; assembly: GCF_018294505.1. NCBI lineage: Eukaryota > Viridiplantae > Streptophyta > Magnoliopsida > Poales > Poaceae > Triticum > Triticum aestivum. Next base: position 826,909,931 of record NC_057801.1, on the reverse strand, counting down.
GCGGCGCCCCTGTATTTGGGTGTGCCGTGATCTTCGGAATTTTGGCGTGTTGCATTGTTTTGACGAGCATGCCTTCTTGGCCCATAGATGGACCTAACTGGGGCATCCTTTTGATGTGACTCCTTATGCGGATCGCATATTGACTTGTGTGCGGCACCATTCGCCGCTTTCTTCTTGCTGTGAGGTCGTCCATCCGACCGGGTGGCTTTCTTGCTTTTTGATTGTGGGGGCTCTAAGGCCTCCTCGTCGAATTCGGGCAGTAGCTTTCTTTTTGGGTAGCTCTTTGTTCGGCGACTGTCGCCGTACTTGTCTGCGGTGCTGAATACTTTGCTCCATCTGATCCTGAGTGCATCTTCCGCTGTTTTGAGCTTCCGCTTCTGCTTTTTCAGGCTACGCGTAGTGGCGACGAGCCTTTTCTGGAGGTCGTCTTGCTCCAATAGTTTGTCCGGCGTCAGATCGTCCGGACTGTTGTCTTCGCCGGGGACAGATTGTTTATCCACGTTGTCTTGTTCGGACGATTGCTCAATAGCTTGTTCGTTGTCCACCGGTTCGCCCTGCTTTATGGCTGGGTCTTTGTTGAGGCGGGACTTTGTTCGGCGTTTACGTTGCCGTTTTGACTGCTTTTCGAGGGATTTATCCTTCGTAGCGTCCCGTTGTTCCTCGTCTTCATTTCCTTTAGGTGTGTCCACCATGTATACATCGTGAGATGAGGTGGTTGTCCAACATCCTAGAGGTGCTGGCTCATTGTTTTCTCCTACATTGTCGTCCATACCGTCGATGTCTTCGGAGTTGAAGTCGAGCACATCGTGTATACTTCCGATAGTGGCTACGAAGTGGGTGGTGGGTGGGCGTTGAATTTCTTCGCCGTCAGCATCCCAACCTTCCTGACCGTAGTCCGGCCAGGGCTCTCCGGATAAAGAGAGAGACTTTATTGAATTCAGGATGTCGCCAAAGGGCGAGTGCTGAAAGATGTCCGCGGCCATGAACTCCATGACCGGCGCCCAATCGGATTTGATTGGCCGGGGCGCGGAGGGTTCGGAGTCCGGAGAGGAGTCCGGCACCCTGGAGTCGAGGTCCTCGCCAAGGACAAGGATGGAGTTCGGCTCGATCGCCGTAGAGATTGTAGCCCCCGAGGCGGTGTCCAACCACTCGTCCTCGATTGGGGAATCCGGCTCCGGATTAAGGGTCGGAGCGGATACTGGTGCGGCCTCCAGGGCACCGTTCGGCTGCAGAGCTAGATCATGCCCATCGAGACAGTGCGGCACGCTCGGCTGCGGCTCGAATCCGTCGAAGATCAAGTCTCCGCGGATGTCGGCCATATAGTTTGAACTTCCAAATCTGACCTGATGGCCAGGGGCGTAGCTTTCGATCTGCTCCAGATGGCCAAGCGAGTTGGCCCGCAGTGCAAAGCCGCCGAACACAAAGATCTGTCCGGGGAGAAAAGTCTCACCCTGGACCTTGTCGTGGTTGATGATCGAAGGAGCCATCGGGCCTATCAGTGACGGCACAGAGGAACTCTCAATGAAAGCACCAATGTCGGTGTCAAAACCGGCGGATCTCGGGTAGGGGGTCCCGAACTGTGCGTCTAGGCGGATGGTAACAGGAGACAAGGGACACAATGTTTTTACCCAGGTTTGGGCCCTCTCGATGGAGGTAAAACCCTACTCCTGCTTGATTAATATTGATGATATGGGTAGTACAAGAGTAGATCTACCACGAGATCAAGGAGGCTAAACCCTAGAAGCTAGCCTATGGTATGATTGTTGATGTTGTAGTTGTTGTCCTACGGACCTAAACCCTCCGGTTTATATAGACACCGGATAGGTTAGGGTTACACAGAGTCGGTTACAATGGTAGGAGATTTATATATCCGTATCGCCAAGCTTGCCTTCCACGCCAAGGAAAGTCCCATCCGGACACGAGACGAAGTCTTCAATCTTGTATCTTCATAGTCTTGGAGTCCGGCCGTGACGATACTCCGGCTATCCGGACACCCCCTAGTCCAGGACTCCCTCAGTCCTGCTTGCGAAGTTTGACAGCAACGGTAACCCCGCGGATGTGCCCCTGGTTTCCTTCAAATCTGGGTGCAAAGACATGTCGATTCCGATCAAGACTGAGAGACGGCATGGACCCTGGGAGCGAAGCTTGGCACTGTCCTCACGATGTCACATAAGAACAAGAAGATCGTCGACAAGCACCTCCGCGTCCGAGTCAAGCACAAGGTGGGCGAGCCTTTGAGGAAGTACATCGACACGACTCCTGTCAGCAGCACTAACAAGATCCTTTTTGATGTTAAATATGCAAAACTCCCTAATTCAGTTTCTGCTGCGGCATCTTGGGGCATACACGGTAAAGTTCTTTGGTGTTCCTAGCGAACAATGGAAGAAAACCTTCTCCATCGACATCAAGGCGCCAACACTCTAGAAGGAGGAGTATGCATCAGGATCCTCGGCCTGGTGGCTCCTCGACTTTGGAGGGCTGCCAGACATGGCGTCCAAGGCCAAGTTGACGGAAAAGGTGTTCATGGCATCACGTCGGCTTACAAGAACCTGACGAACCTGGCGACACCGTTGTTGGAAGATAGCCGTGATGATGTAATTTTGGGGTCAGGGGGTTCCCAGGAAGGGAGCCTGGAGCTGACTGAAATTATCGTGGACCAAGGCCAGCAGGACAGTAAGGTTGGAGGGTTTCAAGGGGCCGCTTCCTACATCAACATGGGCGCTCCTGACCCCCTTTCAGTTGACGCTGGTGATGTGCACACTAGTAGAAAAAGGGCCGATAGTCCCGGTTGGTGAGGGCCTTTAGTCCCGGTTCATGAACCGGGACTAAAGGGTCGGTACTAATGCCCTGACCCCTTTAGTCCCGGTTCAATCCAGAACCGGGACAGAAGGGCCTCCACGTGGCCTGTCCCCTGAGCCCAGGCAGGAGGGCCTTTGGTCCCGGTTGGTGGCACCAACCGGGACCAATAGGCGTCCACGCGTCAGCATTTCTATGGCTGTGGTTTTGTTTTTTTTTTGAAAGGGGGGGGGGGTTGGGGGTTTTGGGGGGTTAATTTAGGTGTTTCATATATTGTGCTATAGCTAGCTAATTAATAGAGAGAAGTGTCCTCTTTTTTGTCCGTGCTTGGTCGACGCTACGTACCATACATACGTATAGAGAGGACTAGCTAGACACACTAGCTAGCTAGAGTAAGCAAACAGAAGATCGTCATGAACATATATGCATACAGAGAGAAGTGATATCGACCACCTCTCCTTCTCCGAGAGATTGGTCGAACAACAAGTTCTCGTATATCTATCCAACACTACCGGCTACATATATACAATAATTATCTTTTACAAATATATAATCTCCTAACATACGGATGCGTGGTCCACATAGTATTCTCCGTCTTCAGCGATCACGTGGTCAAGAAAGAATGCCGCCAATTCCTCTTGAATTGCTCGCATGCGATCTGGTGCTAGGAGTTCATCCTGCATCCGAAACATCTAATTTTAAGAAGGGGGTCAATACATATATATATATATATATATATATATATATATATATATATATGAATGAATGAAAGTCAACACAAATGATGGTAATAAAATAAAATTGTGAATATTGTTATTTACGCACTTCATATTGTTTGTCGGAGTAGCCCCGCTCACAGGTCGTGTGGCGGATGGACTCGCAAATGTAGTATCCACATAAATCATTCCCTTGTTCCTGCCACAACCACTTTACAAGAAATAGAGGTCAATCAAACTGATAATTAGCAAGCATGCTAAATGGTATTGATGAAACTAGCGCTTGAATCACTAGGAGATGCGTGGAATATGCTACTATATAGTACTTACTTTCGGGTGCCTAAATTGCAGGTTCTTCGGTAGTCCCGGAGCTTTTTTGGTGAATTTTCTCCAAGCCCTGCCATACAAAGAAAACAATTACTTGATATCAGAAATGAACAAAGTTGCTGATATGGTGGATAATGATCGATTTAACTTACTTCTCGAGCAGTTCAGTCATGTCCGCATACTCCTTGGGATCTTTTCGCTTCGAGTCTAAGACAGTTACTACTCCCTTCTCAAGCTTAATCTCTAGGAGAATATAGTGGTACCTGCGCACACATGCATAACTCATCAATATTACATTACTATAACCTGGACTAATAAGGAAACCGAATATGCCACAAGACAGTAACACTTACTTGAAGTTGTAAGGAAAGAGTATTATATCTTTGTGTTCATTTATTTCCAACGATCGTAGCAAGTTGGCCTTGGTTTCTTGGGCACGATATTTAACCTCAGTTGCATCTATGAGATACGTGTTAATGAACCCAATATCTCCCACTTGTCTTTTCTTCAATTCGGCGATCTTCAATCTGCATAATATAGTGAGGATAATTATAAATACATGCAATGAAAGGGCTGAATTATATAGAGAGACTTAATGACAGAAGTAGTACTACTTACAGACAGTAGCAGGTGACCGTTGATTTATCGATGGCCAATTGATTGAAAAACTGATAGAAATCCTCAAATGGAATAGGCAACAGTTCAATTCCATGGAGGTCATGCTCGTTTTTAACTCTCACATACAAAGTACTCCTCCCATCAGACTCTTTGCAGGTTTTCATGTACCAATCATGCAATCTTCGCATCATCATTGATAGAGAACTTTCATCTTTGACGAGAGGCTTCCCGTACTCGTATCTTTGTATCTGCACCTCCAAGAAATCATAATGTACATCGTCGGGCAGGTAATCTGCAGGATTGCCATAACCGGGCACCATCCTTGGATCGACGATGTCGCTAGTAGGCACCTTGAGCGGGGGGCACGATTGCTTCGCTTGTTCGCCGAGCTGGGCAATTTGTTTCCCAGCTCGTCGTTCTTTCATCCTTTGATCACTTTTAGTACTTCCCGACCTCTCCGCTTCGGCAAATGCCTTTCCAATAATGCGCTCATAGTTGCCTTTCGGTGGAGACTTGGGTGGTTTTGTCAGGGCAGCCAGAGTGCGCTTCGCTTTCACCGGATCTACCTTCTCCTCCGGAGGTGGATGTATCTTTGCTTGCAACCCTTGAAACCAGTCATCCACTTCGGTCTGCGCGATCTTCGCGTTTTCCTCCTCGCTCCTCTCGTACGGTAACTTCTCTGGAGTCTTCAGAGAAGGACCGAATCTGTATCTCCTCCCGCCTTTGGCTGTACTGCTAGACGCCAGCAGAGCAGACGGAGCGGATGTCTTCTTTCCTTGCTTACAAGGCGGAGGAGAAGGACTACGACGCGCCGGAGCAGCCGGAGCGGCGGCGGGTCTCTTCCGCCTTTGCTGACGAGGCGGAGAAGGAGGAGGCTGGCTGCTCGGGCGCGCCGGCGCAAGCGGAGAAGGAGGCGGAGTGCCGCCACGCGCCGGAGAAGGAGCCGGCCGAGTGCCCTGATCGTCACTCGCCGGAGGAGGAGGCGGAGTGCCCTGACTCGCCGGAGGAGGAGGAGGAGGTGGAGGCGTCCAGTTTATAAGGTTGATGAGATCCTTCCGCCATAGGCATGGAGTCTTCAGAGCAGAACCCAGCCGATACTCCCCTTCACCGGTAGGGTGGTCAAGCCGGAGGTCCTCAAATCCCTCCGTTATTTCATCGACCATCACCTTAGTATATCCTTCGGGAATCGGCCGGCAGTGAAAAGTTGAGTCGGGTTTAGTAGGATAAACTGAGCCAACAGCCGCCTTGACCTTCAAATTGCTCCATTGCGCCATAAGGTGGCAATTTTTAGCATCCGTGATAGCATCCACGGGATAGCTGGCAGGAGCCGTCAAGGCATGCTCTGGCTGAAGCAGCTCGATGGAAGCCACGCTTCTTCTCCGCTGAGATGGCGGGGTAGCTTCGGGGGAAGCTTCGGCAGGTCGTTTGCTGCGATCTGCTTCTCGTTCCTCTAGCCCCATTACCTTTTCGTGCAGCGCCTGCAGTTGGCTCTGCTCCAGTTTCTTCCTCCTCTCCTGGGTTTTGTAACCCCCTGCGTCCGAAAATCCAGCCTTCCACGGAACGGAGCCTGGCGTGCCTCGTGTCCGTCCAGGGTGCTCAGGATTGCCGAGGGCCATTGTGAGCTCGTCCTTCTCCCTGTCTGGAACGAACGTCCCTTGCTGCACTGCTTCGATATATTGCTGAAGCCTCTTGACTGGTATGTCCAATTGTTCGCCCGTCCAAATGCACTTCCCTGTTATAGGGTCCAAGGATCCGCCGGCCCCAAAGAACCAAGTACGGCAACGGTCTGGCCAGTTCATTGTCTCTGGTTCGATCCCTTTATCATGCAGATCATTCTCAGCCTTGGCCCACTTAGCCCGGGCTAAGAGGTAGCCACCTGACCCCGTGCGATGGTGAAGCTTCTTCTTCGCAGCATTTCTCTTGTTTGTCGCCGACATCTTTTTACTCTTTTCCGATGTCTTGTGGGCCACAAATGCGGGCCAGTCATCTCTGATCTTCTCATATTTGCCCTTGAATTCTGGTGTCTCATTATTTTCGACATACCTATTGAGGTCTTTCTTCCAATTCCTGAATAGGTCTGCCATCTTCTTCAGAGCAAAAGACTTGATTAATGGCTCTATAACTGGCTTCTCCGGATCATTCTCCGGCGGTAGGGTGAAATTTGACTTCAGCTCAGTCCAGAGATCATTTTTCTGCATATCATTGACATAAGACACCTCAGGGTCTTCGTTCTTAGGCTTATACCATTGGTGGATGCTGATCGGGATCTTGTCCCTAACCAGAACCCCGCACTGAGCAACAAATGCCTTCTTTGTCCGGTAGGGTTCAATCGGTTGGCCGTCCCGCGCGATTTGTATGATCTCAAACTTTTCATCCGAGCTCAACTTTTTCTTCGGGCCTCGTCTCTTTACCGAAGTTGTGCTCGATCCGGAGGGCTAGAAAAAAGAACAAAGACGAGAGTTAATTAATATGTGTACATATATACCAAAACAATGAATGCATCAATTAACTAGTCAGCACAGGCTTAACTAATATATATACCTGGCTGGACTCGGTTTGGTGATCACCGGAGCCGTCCTCACGGTCTACTTCTTCACCCTCTCCTTCTTGCACCGGCATTGGGTCATCGGAGCCATGTAAATAGCCAACTGCTTCTTCACCCTTTCCTTCCAGACCATCGTTGTCGTTGAGAAACATCAACGAGCAGACGGCATCACTTCCTTGTGCGATTATGTCCCTCAACAACGCTTCTTGTGCTTCGTCTCGGGGGGTGTCCATAGTTTCTACAAATATTTACAACATGGCAATTATTATTCAAACATGACAGATATGGATATATTAGTGGCAAACGTAGAACTAGCTAGCTAATCACAATAAGGAATCATATTAGTGGCCTCGACGCTGCTTCTCTAGGGTTTGGGGTGGCCTCGACAACGCTTCAAGGATTAGGGGGTGGCCTCGAGAACGCTTCAAGCTAGGAGGGGGTAATATCGACCCCCCCCCCACGTGTTGAAGCTATCGGGAGGGGGTCGGCATTGAACACTACATCTATGTCCCACAAGTGACGTGGGCATCGACGCCCGCGGTAGGGTAGAGGGTCGTGGATCGCCGAGCGGTCGAGGCTCAAGGGGTCGAAGATCGCCGAGGGGTCGGGAGGTTGCCTAGTGTCAAAGGATTCAACAAAACCATGTCTTCATCATTAGGCGAAAGTAACAGGTGCATGATGGTACGAAGCTCTCCAAAGTTATTTTGGAACGGAGTCCCAGATAGGATAATTCGCTTTTTGGTACAAAGTTCAGCAAGAACCTTCTGAATATCGTTATTTGAAAGGCCTTTGCTGAGATTCGTACAGAAAGGCAAATTATCCTATCCGGGACTCCATTCCAGAATAACTTTGGAGGACTTCGTACCATCATGCCATGGTTACTTCCGGCTAATGATGAAGCCATGGATTTCTTCAATACTTTGACACTATAGGAACCCTCGACCCTGAAACCTTCGACCCTTGACCCCTTAACGACCCTCGACCCTCTACCCTAGTTCCCGACCCTCGACCCCTCGGCGATCCTCGACACCCTCGTTATATCGACGCCCGCGGTAGGGTAGAGGGTCGTGGATCGCCGAGTGGTCGAGGCTCAAGGGGTCGAAGATCACCGAGGGGTCGGGAGGTTGCCTAGTGTCAAAGGATTCAACAAAACCATGTCTTCATCATTAGTCGAAAGTAACACGTGCATGATGGTACGAAGCTCTCCAAAGTTATTTTGGAACGGAGTCCCAGATAGGATAATTCGCTTTTTGGTACAAAGTTCAGCATGAACCTTCCGAATATCGTTATTTGAAATGCCTTTGCTGAGATTCGTACAAAAAGGCAAATTATCCTATCCGGGACTCCATTCCAGAATAACTTTGGAGGACTTCGTACCATCATGCCATGGTTACTTCCGGCTAATGATGAAGCCATGGATTTCTTCAATACTTTTACACTAGGAAACCTCTCTCGACCCCTCGAACCCTCGACGACCCTGGAACCCTCGACCTCTAGACGACCCTGGAACCCTCGACCCTCGATCCCTCGACCCTATAGAACCCTGAAACCCTCGACCCTTGACCCCTTAACGACCCTCGAACCTCTACCCTAGTCCCCGACCCTCGACCCCTCGGCGATCCTCGACACCCTCGTTCTCGATAAAAATTAAGAAGAAGAAGAAGAAGAAGAAGAAGAAGAAGAAGAAGAAGAAAGATGAGAAGAAGAAAGGAATAGCTAGAGGAGAAGATCGAAGAAAAAAAAGAAGAAAAAAAAGAGGAGAAGAAGAAAGGAATAGTGGAGAAGAAGAGAAAATAGAATATTCTATTTTCTCTTCCTCTCCACTATTCCTTTCTTCTTCTCCTCTCTTTATCTTCTTTTTTCTTCTTCTTACTTATTTCTCCTCTTCTTTTCCTCTCCTCTTCTTCTTTCTTTCCTCTTCTTATTTTCTTCTTTCCTATCCTTCTTTTTCTAAAATTGTAACTTTTGCATATATAAAACTTTTCTAAAATTGTAACATATGAACAAAAAAATAAACATATAGCCACATACACATATACATCACATATGAACAAAAAAATAAACTAATAAAAATAAAAAAACATATTGCAACATATGAACAAAAACATATAGCCACATACATACACATACATTATACATATATATGAAAAAAAATTAAACTAAAAAAAGGGCATGGCGGCAGCGGTGGCGCCGGCGGGACAGGGCAGCGCAAGGCAGGGGCGCGGGCAGGGCAGGTGCTAGCTCATAGGGGGGCGGCAGGGCACCGCGGGCGGCATCGGGGCACCGGGAGCGGCGCCGGCGTCGGGGCAGATGGCGTCGAGGGCGGCGACGACGTCGGGGCGGGGCGGGACGGCGTCGGGGAGTGGCGCAGGGGCGCGGCCAGCGACGGCATGGGCTCGAGGGCGGCAGACGGCGTCGGTGTGGGCTCGGGGGCACGGGCGACGGCGACGGCGGCGGGGCAGCCTGGCGGCGTCGAGGAGGTCGGCGGCGTCGGGCTGCAACTGGCGATGAAATCTGAAAAAATGCAAAGTGTTTGGTTATATAGGAAACCATTGGTCCCGGTTCGTGGCACAAACCGGGACTAATGCCCCCCTTTAGTCCCGGTTGGTGCCACCAACCAGGACCAAAGGCCAATTTTCAGTAGCCCAAAGGGCGGGAAGCGGCGGCCTTTGGTCCCGGTTGGTGGAACGAACCGGGACTAAAGGGGGGCATTAGTCCCGGTTGGTGCCACGAACCGGGACCAATGCCCCCTTTAGTCCCGGTTGGTGCCACCAACCAGGACCAAAGGCCATGTGCTGCCCCGCGCCGAAATGTTTAGTCCCACCTCGCTAGTTGAGAGAGCTCGAGTGTGGTTTATAAGCGCTGTTGCGCCGACCCACTCGAGCTCCTCTCAACTGCAGGCTTTCGGGCCTAACCGTGCTATCTCTGCCTGTGGGCCTACTGGGCCTCCCGCGGGCCTGAATCCTGGCCCAAGGTAGGGTTTCTAGTCGTATTCAGGCCGTGGGGGCCCAGTAGGTGGCACTTTTTTTTTGTTTTTTTGTTTTCTTTGTTGCTTTATTTATTTTATTTTGTTTCTACTTACAACAAAATACTTATTGTTGCTATTTTTATTTTTTTCCAGTTTTTTGGTTTTGCTTTCTGCATTATTTATTTTTTGTTGTTTTTTGCTTTATTTTTTAATTCTTTTTGCTTTTAGTTTTAGAAAAATTATAAACTTTCTGTTAGTGCCATTAGTTTTCAAATTTGAAAACACTTTTTTTGTTTTCTTTGTTGCTTTATATATATTATTTTGTTTGTACTTACAACAAAATACTTATTGTTGCTATTTTTATTTTTTTTCAAGTTTTTTTGTTTTGTTTTCTGCATTATTTATTTTCTTTTGGTTTTTTGCTTTATTTTTTAATTATTTTTGCTTTTAGGTCAGCAAAATTATAAACTTTCTGTTTGTGCCATTAGTTTTCAAATTTGAAAACACTTTTTTGCTTTATTTATTTATTTTATTTTGTTTCTACTTACAACAAAATACTTATTGTTGCTATTTTTATTTTTTTTCAAGTTTTTTTGTTTTGTTTTCTGCATTATTTATTTTCTTTTGGTTTTTTCCTTTATTTTTTAATTCTTTTTTGCTTTTAGGTTAGCAAAATTATAAACTTTCTGTTTGTGCCATTAGTTTTCTATGAAATTTGTGTGAATCACAAGTTTGTGAGCTCAACAAGGCGTGTAGAGGGACGGGCTTATAAACCGGTGTGAGCGCCCTTCGGTTGGCGAGGTTTTCAAATTCATAGTTTTCAAATGAACTCTGAAAAAGTTGGCATAGCATGTGCATGTACAAAACGGACAATGGTATCATACTCGTCTGTTACAAAGTTGGCGTGGTATCATCATAATAGTTGCGGGAGAAAGTCTTCACTTTTTCTTCGCTTGTGTCGTTTGCTTATTGCGCCGTAACCATGGATAATCTTCATCGTTTATCAAGATGCTTGGGTCAGCCTTGACTTTGAAGGGGGGAATTTCATGAAACTTTTCATACTCTTCAGACATGTCTGTCTTGCCCTCCACTCCCAGGATGTCCCTTTTTCCTGAACAAACTATGTGGCGCTTTGGCTCATCGTATGATGTATTCGCTTCCTTATCTTTTCTTTTCCTCGGTCTGGTAGACATGTCCTTCACATAGATAACATGTGCCACATCATTGGCTAGGACGAACGGTTCGTGAGTGTACCCAAGATTTTTCATATCCACTGTTGTCATTCCGTACTGTGGGTCTACCTGTACCCCGCCTCCTGACAGATTGACCCACTTGCACTTAAACAAAGGGACCTTAAAATCTACTCCGTAGTCAAGTTCCCATATGTCTACTATGTAACCATAATATGTGTCCTTTCCCATGTCGGTTGCTGCATCAAAGCGGACACCGCTGTTTTGGTTGGTGCTCTTTTCATCTTGGTCAATCGTGTAAAATGTATTCCCATTTATCTCGTATCCTTTCCAAATCATTACAGTCGAAGATGGTCCCCTGGACAACAAGTACAGCTCATCACAAACAGTGTTGTCAACTCTGAGACGTGTTTCCAACCAACTCCTGAAAGTCCTGATGTGTTCACATGTAATCCAGTCGTCGCACTGCTCCGGGTGTTTGGAGCGCAGACTGTTCTTGTGTTCATCGACATACGGGGTCACCAAGGTAGAGTTCTATAGAACTGTGTAGTGTGCTTGAGACCAAGAATATCCGTCCCTGCATATTATTGAGTCCCTTCCAAGCATGCCTTTTCCAGTCAGTCTCCCCTCATACCGCGATTTAGGGAGACCTATCTTCTTAAGGCCAGGAATGAAGTCAACACAAAACCCGATGACATCCTCTGTTTGATGGCCCATGGAGATGCTTCCTTCTGGCCTAGCACGGTTACGAACATATTTCTTTAGGACTCCCATGAACCTCTCAAAGGGGTACATATTGTGTAGAAATACGGGCCCCAGAATGACAATCTCGTCGACTAGATGAACTAGGACGTGCGTCATGATATTGAAGAAGGATGGTGGGAACACCAGCTCGAAACTGACAAGACATTGCGCCACATCACTCCTTAGCGTTGGTACGATTTCTGGATCGATCACCTTCTGAGATATTGCATTGAGGAATGCACATAGCTTCACAATGGCTAATTGGACGTTTTCCGGTAGAAGCCCCCTCAATGCAACCGGAAGCAGTTGCGTCATAATCACGTGGCAGTCATGAGACTTTAGGTTCTGGAACTTTTTCTCTGGCATATTTATTATTCCCTTTATATTCGACGAGAAGCCACTCGGGACCTTCATACTGAGCAGGCATTGAAAGAATATTTCTTTCTCTTCTTTCGTAAGAGCGTAGCTGGCAGGACCTTCATACTGCTTCGAAGGCATGCCCTCTTTTTCGTGCAAGCGTTGCAGGTCCTCTCGTGCCTCAGGTGTATCTTTTGTCTTCCCATACACGCCCAAGAAGCCTAGCAGGTTCACGCAAAGGTTCTTCGTCACGTGCATCACGTCGATCGAAGAGCGGACCTCTAGGTCTTTCCAGTAGGGTAGGTCCCAAAATATAGATTTCTTCTTCCACATGGGTGCGTGATTCTCAGCGTCATTCGGAACAGCTAGTCCGCCGGGACCCTTTCCAAAGATTACGTGTAAATCATTGACCATAGCAAGTACGTGATCACCGGTACGCATCGCGGGCTTCTTCTGGTGATCTGCCTCGCCTTTGAAATGCTTGCCTTTCTTTCGACATTGATGGTTGGTCGGAAGAAATCGACGATGGCCCAGGTACACATTCTTCCTGCAGCTTCCCAGGTATATACTATCGGTGTCAAGTAAACAGTGCGTGCATGCGTGGTATCCCTTGTTTGTCTGTCCTGAAAGGTTACTGAGAGCGGGCCAATCGTTGATGGTCACGAACAGCAGCGCCTTTAGGTCAAATTCCTCCTTTTTGTGCTCATCCCACGTACGTACACCGTTTCCATTCCACAGCTGTAAAAGTTCTTCAACTAATGGCCTTAGGTACACATCAATATCGTTGCCGGGTTGCTTAGGGCCTTGGATGAGAACTGGCATCATAATGAACTTCCGCTTCATGCACATCCAAGGAGGAAGGTTATACATACATAGAGTCACGGGCCAGGTGCTGTGATTGCTGCTCTGCTCCCCGAAAGGATTAATGCCATCCGCGCTTAAAGCAAACCATACGTTCCTTGGGTCCTTTGCAAACTCATCCCAGTATTTTCTCTCAATTTTTCTCCACCGCGACCCGTCAGCGGGTGCTCTCAACTTCCCGTCTTTCTTACGGTCCTCACTGTGCCATCGCATCAACTTGGCATGCTCTTCGTTTCTGAACAGACGTTTCAACCGTGGTATTATAGGAGCATACCACATCACCTTCGCAGGAACCCTCTTCCTGGGAGGCTCGCCATCAACATCACCAGGGTCATCTCGTCTGATCTTATACCGCAATGCACCGCATACCGGGCATGCGTTCAGATCCTTGTAGGCACCGCGGTAGAGGATGCAGTCATTAGGGCATGCATGTATCTTCTCCACCTCCAATCCTAGAGGGCATACGACCTTCTTTGCTGCGTATGTACTGTCGGGCAATTCTTTATCCTTTGGAAGCTTCTTCTTCATTATTTTCAGTAGCTTCTCAAATCCTTTGTCAGGCACAGCATTCTCTGCCTTCCACTGCAGCAATTCGAGTACGGTACCGAGCTTTGTGTTGCCATCTTCGCAATTGGGGTACAACCCCTTTTTGTGATCCTCTAACATGCGATCGAACTTCAGCTTCTCCTTTTGACTTTCGCATTGTGTCCTTGCATCGACAATGACCTGGCGGAGATCATCATCATCGGGCACATCGTCTGGTTCCTCTTGATCTTCAGCAGCTTCGCCCGTTGCAGCACCATCGTGCACATCGTCTGGTGCATCTTGATGTTTAGTAGCATCACCATATTCAGGGGGCACATAGTTGTCATCGTACTCTTCTTCATCGCCGTCTTCCATCATAACCCCTATTTCTTCGTGCCTCATCCAAACATTATAGTGTGGCATGAAACCCTTGTAAAGCAGGTGGGTGTGAAGGATTTTCCGGTCAGAGTAAGACTTCGTATTCCCACATATAGGGCATGGACAACACATAAAACCATTCTGCTTGTTTGCCTCAGCCACTTCGAGAAAATCATGCACCCCCTTAATGTACTCGGAGGTGTGTCTGTCACCGTACATCCAATGCCGGTTCATCTGCGTGCATTATATATAATTAAGTGTGTCAAAAATCATTACAGAACATCATGAATAGATAATTATAAGTGACCAAATTAATAGAAGTTCATCATCACATAAAAACCAAAGTACATACATAGTTCTCATCTAACAACATAAAGCTCTGCAGAGCATCTAAATTAATTAAACCATACATTGAAACTATGTAAAACATTTCAATGAGAAAACAAATGCGATCATAATCGCAACCAAGGTAACAACTGATCCAACGGCATAATGATACCAAGCCTCGGTATGAATGGCATATTTTCTAATCTTTCTCATCTTCAAGCGCATTGCATCCATCTTGATCTTGTGATCATCGACGACATCCGCAACATGCAACTCCAATATCATCTTCTCCTCCTCAAGTTTTTTTTATTTTTTCCTTCAAGAAATTGTTTTCTTCTTCAACTAAATTTAACCTCTCGACAATAGGGTCGGTTGGAATTTCCGGTTCAACAACCTTCTAGATAAATAAAATCTATGTCACGTTGGTCGGCATAATTTTCATAAACAATAAATGAACCAATAGTTATGAAAAGATAATATATACCACATCCGAATCATAGACAGGACGAGGGCCGACGGGGGCGGATACCAAAACCATCGCACTATATAAGATGCAATAATAAAAGTAAGAAAATAATACAAGTATCTATCTAAACATACAAGTAAGAATGTTTTTCCTTTCAGAAAGAAGATAAGAACAAGAGGCTCAGCATGGTGGTGCCGGCGATGAGATCGGCGCGGGTGATCGACGGCGGTGAAGACGGGGACGGGACGTGACGGACCGCTAAACCTAGATCAATCTTGAGGAAAACGGAGCTTGGCGGTCGAGCTTGGAGAGGAGAAACCTTAAGTACTGTGGCTCGGGCATTCCATCGAACACCTTGTGTGCATAGGAGGTGAGCTAGAGCACCACCAAGCCCTCTCCCCCTCGGCCAGAAAAAACAGAGCAGTGTGCTCTGCTCTTGCGCGAGGGGCTATATATAGGCAGCACCATTAGACCCGGTTGGTGGCATGAACCGGGACTAAAGGGCAGCCTTTGGTCCCGGTTCATGCCACCAACCGGGACCAATAGTGGTGGGCCAGGAGCCAGGACCATTGGTCCCGGTTTGTCCCACCAACCGGGACCAAAAGGTCCGGACGAACCAGGACCAATGGCCCACGTGGCCCGGCCGGCCCCCTGGGCTCACGAACCAGGGCAAATAGCTCCATTGGTCCCGGTTCTGGATTGAACCGGGACTAATGGGCTAAACTGGCCTGGACGAAAGCCCCCTTTTCTACTAGTGGCACATGGAGGCAGCGGTAGGTGTTGCCTTCAGTACGAAGGGAGCTGCTGATGGGATCCTTGGGGTGCTCTCTACACCAACTTGAGCGCTCCCGGGACTAGTAAAAATGGTGTTGTTTTGGTGCACTCACATGCTGCAACCATAACTAGCCAGTGTACCGATGTGGTGTAAGCATCTGGTGATGCCCATGCAGCCGAGGAGCCTGGGCAGGGCGTCTTGCCCCTGGCTGGACCAAAGGTGGCGCCAACTGATGGAGGCTCAGTTGGTTGCCTGGCTGGGAATGCTGTCCGCCTGGACGTTGATGAATCCGGTGCCGAGTCAAAATGGGGCCAATGGAAAAGATTGTATAGAGAGGAGCAAGTGGAGCGTGCTTCTGTACATGGTGTGTGTGCGCCAAGAATGTCAAGTTTGGGGTTCTCACTCCCCCGAACAGCAGAGCGAGTTATCTAAGCGCAAGGTTGTCTATGATGCCATTCTGGAGAGTACAATGGCAAGCTAGAGGTGTCACTCTGATGGCCAAGGCTTAGTTTTAACCATGAATAGCAATAGCTCTGAAAGTTTAGAGTATAAGAGTGCTAACGATTTTTCTGCTACTTGTAAAAGAGTGAGTGGTGAGAGGGTTGAGACTGTAGTTGGTGTAGATTTGGCTATTTTCCATGCAATAGAGGAGATGGATGGGAGAGTGGAAGAACTTCAGGATAGGAGGCGAGACTCTATAGGAGAGGAAAAAGAGGAAGGTGGTACAACAAAGGAAGCTACCGGCCCTGAAACTGCCGGTCAACTAATGTGCGCGCTTGATGACGCCTGTCAGAAGCCATGAAAATTCTGAGTTGGAACTATCGAGGATTGGGACAACCTCGTAAATTCAAGACCTTGTGTGTCTGTCTAAGACACACCGTCCCAATGTTATATTTCTTTCGAAAACTAGGAAACAATAAAGAGTATGTTGAGTTTTTGCGTTATAGGTTGGGTAAATAATGTGTTTATTGTTTCTAGCCATGTAAAGGTGGAGGGCACGCTGTGATTTGGGATGAAGCATACCCCTATGAGCTGAACAAATTTGGCGAACACTTAATTGATATTTACGTCTACAAGGGGGATGGCACAAGGTGGAGGTACACTTCTATTTATGGAGAACCTAAGGTACGGTGAGCCAAAGGTACATTATGTGGGATCTCTTAAGACGAATTAATCCTCTTGGTCTTGGACCCTGGTTTATGGTCGGAGATTTTAATGAAGCTATATGAAAAAACGAACACTTTTCTTATCATAAGCGGTCTTCTAGACTCATGGCTAATTTTCGTGATGTTTTGTCGGATCGCAATTTATTTGGTCTGGGATTTAACGTGTTCCGTAGACGTATAATAATTAGCAGGATGGCAACAAGAATGTCAGGGTACGCCTTGACCATAGGGTGGTTTGCCCACTTTGGTCTTCTCTTTTCCCACGATGCAAGGTCTCCCATATTATGAGTTCTAGGTCTGATCATTGCCCCACTTTTATTGATTTATTGGGTGATATGAGGGCTGGTAGGTTTGTTAAACAGTTAAAAAAATGAATCCTTTTGGGAGAGGGAAGCTGAAGTTTTGGATGAACAGGTCAGTGCTTGCTGTAAAAGAGGGTCAATTATTAAGGACCTAGAAGATGTTGCTAATAATTTAGAGAAGCTATCCCTTCATGGATGGAGTCAAGTGCATATGGGTATCTGCCAAACAAACTTGACTGGGCTTGCAAGAGAACAAACGTTTTGTGTAATAGAAATGATCGTTCTCCTTTGTTGGAAAGGAAGAAAATTCTAGAGGACATGGACGAGCTCCTGATCAAGGAAGAAAGTTTATGGAATTAGAGATCTCGTCTGGACAAAATGAAAGAGAGGGAATGTAATACCAAATATTTTCCGTGGAAGGCTACTTGGGGGGCAAAGAAAAAAATATTTCTTCTCTTAGGAAGAATGATGGTTGTCTCACGAAAAATTTGGAGGAGTTGAAAGGTATCAAAATTCGTTCTTAAACAACTTTATTCTTCTGATGCTTCGGTTGATCTGTCTCACATTATTTCTCTTGCTAAGCCCCTTGTGACTGATAATATAATTGAGAATATGTGCAAACCTTTTATGGAACAGGAAATAAGTGACGCTCTTTTTCAAATGGAGCCTTTAAAAGCTCCAGGCCCGGATGGTTTTCCTGTGAGATTTTTGAGAAATTGGGGTATGATCAAAGATGATATTGCCAAGGCTGTACAATAGTTTTTATTTATGGAATTATGCCAAAGGGCATTAATAATACAACTACTGTTATCATTCCGGAGATTAAGAATCCCCAGTGAATTAATGATTTAGGGCGATTAGTTTGTGCAATGTTATCTACAAGATTATCTCGAAGTGTCTTGTAAACATGCTGCGACCACTACTCGATGGTATGATATCCCCTACTCAAAGTGCGTTTATTCCAGGAAGGTTAATCTCTCACAATGCTCTCATAGCTTTTGAATGTATGCACTCCTTAAGTACTCTGAGAGATTTAAGAGGGGAATTTAGCGCTTATGAGTTAGACCTTGCCAAAGCCTATGATCGCATGGATTGGCAATTTTTGCAATGTATGATGGGGGCTCTGGGTTTTGCACCATAGTGGGTTAACTGGATCATGACATGTGTTAATACAGTCAAATTTGCGGTGCGATTTAATGGTCAATTGTTGGAGCCTTTTTCTCCTTCTCAGGGGCTCAAGCAGGGAGATCCTTTATGTGTGTGCTTGTTTCTGTTTGTTGCTAAGGCGCTCTCTATTCTCCTTAATGATGTGTGTGCTAGGGGGGGGGGGTCTAAAGGAATTCCGTTTGAATGGGCAAGCTTCGGGTATTCCTCATTTATTATTTGTAGATGACAGTCTGTTATTAATCAAGGGATTGATCGACCAAGCAATAACCATTAAGATTATTTTGAGGGTGTACGAGAAGGGAACTCGGTAGTTATCAAGTCCTGATAAGTGTTCTATTATGTTTGGGAAAAAGTTCAGTATGGAAAATCAAGCGGCTTCTATGGTTATCTTAGGAATTATAGTGGAAGGGTTTGATGATAGATATCTTGGATTTCCTGTCCCAGACAGAAGAATGAAGGCTGGTAAGTTTCAGTATACTAAAGATAAGTTTCTGAAAAGGCTTTCTGGCTGGATTGAAAAATATGCATCTTGTGGGGTGAAGGAAGACTTAATAAAATCAGTAATTCAGGCCCTACTGTTGTATGCCATGGGAATTCTCATATTTCCGGCTTCTCTTTGTGAGGAATTATCCCAGATTATAAGGAACTTCTGGTGGGGAGATGAGAAAGATAGAAGGAAAACACATTGGATGGCATGGGACAAATTAACAAGACCTAAAGGTAAAAGCGGTATGGGCTTTCGTGATCTTAGACTTTTTAATCAATCTCTTCTTGCAAAACAGGCTTGGCATTTATTGATATATCCGGGCTCACTGTGTGCGAAGTTGATGAAGGCAAAGTATTATCCTTAGGGACATATTCTGGATATTGTGTTCCTACATTCTTCATCACTAACTTGGCATGGTATTATGCATGGCCTGGAACTCCTTAAGAAATGGGTCATTTGGAGGGTGTGTGATGGTTCTAGTATTACTATTTGGAGGGATAATTGGATTTCGTGAAACTATGGCCTAAAAATTTCTCCAAAAAGGCATAATACAAGATTGAAGTGGGTATCTGATTTATTCATGAGCACGAGTAAATGTTGGGATGAGAATTTGGTGAAGCATATTTTCTATCCACATGATGTTGATGAGATTCTGAAGATTCGTATTCATGCCCATGGGGAGGGAGAATTTGTTTCGTGGAACTATGAGAAGAATGGTATATTTTGTATTAAAAGTGCATACAATTTTGCGCTTAAGATGAAGGAGAGTCAAGATAACATTGGTCAATCTAGTGGTGAACCAGAGAGGGAAAGGAGGATATGGTAGTTAATCTGAAAGTCTAATATTCCTCAGAAGATTAGGATTTTCTGTGGCGTGCTGCTACGAATAGTTTGGTAGTCCATATGAATAGAGGTAAACATCATCAGACCAATTTAGGTATGTGCTCTATTTGCGGGGGAATGTATCTGGTGCACACGCACTTATGGTGCTACGGTGCACCGCATGCCCTAGAATGTTTTAAAAAAATCTGAAAAAATGTAGCACGTTAACGTAACATCAATGTATGATGTCACAATATTTCATACAAAATTTTGAAATACTTTTTGAGATACAAAAATAACGAATTTGATATCAATGTGATAATTGGCCAAATCTAAAGCCCAACTTAAGTTATGTACTATTCAGTGCTGATTTTTTTTCGAGTTATATTTCAAATTTTGACTTGAACTTTTGTGACAACCTGCATTGATGTTGTGTGAATGTGCTAATTTTTATTCAGAATTTTTTTAACATTTTAAAAGCACAATGTGAGTTTGGTGCACCAGTAGCACCACAAGCTCCGGTGGACAAGATATTTTCCCCTATTTGTGGTGTGGAAGATGAAGGCACTTTTCATGCCCTGATGAGGTGTTCTAAAGCTCGTGCCCTCCAGTTGGCCTTGAGAGATTCCTGGAATATTATTGATGAAGAGTTGTTCAAATGCTCGGGATTGGACTGGCTTTTGAGTTTGCCAGATCAGTTGAGCCTACAACAGTGAGAGCAAATTTTATTCCTTCTCTAGCGAGATTGGCATGTGAGAAATGATTTAATTTTTGGAAAGGGAAAGGAATCCATTACTAACTCGCCAAATTTTGTTGAAAATTATTGGTCCTCTTATACAGCAAATCACGACGCTATACAGTTGGATTCTCGCAACAAAGGTAAGGAAAAGGTGGGAGGTGTTATTGTGGATTTTGCATCGATGAAAGAGCATGAGCTGTGAAAATCGCATCATGTGGATTATATCAAGATCAATGTCGATGCTAGTTTTGTGGAGAGTATCACTACCGGACTCGCGGGCTTTGCCTACGGCCAAGGGCCGCCGGCATAGGCCCCCAAGCCGTCGGCATAGATCTATGCCGACGGCTGTCGTCGGCATAGCCCCGTCAGTGTAGATCACGTCAGCGTACTCCTGTCAGACCGTCGGCATAGGAGGTATGCCGACGGCCCTGGCGCAGCCGTCGGCATAGTTTAGCCGTCGGCGTAGGTTTCCGTCTGACGGCAACGGACGGCGCCGTCAAAACTGCTGGCGGCTCAGGAGGCGACACGTGGCAAAGATATGCCTACGGCAAAGCCGTCGGCATAGATTAATCTATGCCGACGGCTTTGCCGTAGGCATATCTTTGTCATGTGTCGCCCCCTGGTTTAACCTGGCGGCAGGGCTATGCCTATCTATGCCGACGGCTTTGCCGTAGGCATAGCCCTGCCACGTGTCACCTCCTGGTGGCTCCTGAGCGTACGACGCCACAACACCATCCCGCATGTATGAGGGCCCGGTACGACGCTCCGGTGGCATAGCTACCCCCCAGGGCCCCCGTCCCGCCTAACCCTAGAGCGGTTGACCACGAGATCTAGCCCTTTGACTTCCCACGGACGGGCTTTGACCAGTGGACCTCTCCACCCGGTTGTGTCGGGTCGGCCCAGAGGGACACCGGGGAGCAACATCCGGGCCAAACCCATAGCTAAATCCACTCTGTGTAGACCCGACGCGTCCGTTTCCCCCCTCCAAGTGCCGGCGGCGGCGCCGTCCGTGACGGTGGCCACACCCCGGAGACGCGTGCCACCTCTTCGGACATGCCACAACACCACCCCGCATGTATCAGGGCCCGGTACGACGCTCCGGTGGCATTGCTACCCCCAGGGCCCCCGTCCCGCCTAACCCTCGAGCGGTTGACCACGAGATCTAGCCCTTTGACTTCCCACGGACGGGCTTTGACCAGTGGACTTCTCCACCCAGTTGTGTCAGGTCGGCCCATAGGGACACCCGGGAGCAACATCCGGGCCAAAACCACAGCTAAATCCACTCCATGTAGACCCGACGCGTCCGTTTCCCCCCTCCAGGTGCCGGCGGCGGCGCCGTCCGTGAGGGAGGCCACGCACCGGAGACGCGTGCCGCCTCTTCGGACATGCCACAACACCACCCGGTTGTCAACACGTACTATATGTAAGTTAGTCAAATAATAATATTTAAGAAAACATAAAATATAGCTATGAAAAAAAAGAAAAAAATAACAAGTGGAGGGGGTGACCGGGAAGTGGATAAGGGAACTATGATAAAAAGATCGATGACGTGGTAAAAAAAGAAAAACAAATTATGAAAAAATATAGATATGAAAAAAAGAAAAAAAGAAAAAAAGAAAAAAAGAAAAAAAAACTATGCCGACGGCGAAGCCGTCGGCATAGCTGCGGCATAGGGCAGATGGCCGACCCGCTGCGGATCGATGATGTGGCATCTAAGCCGACGGCAGCCGTCGGCATAGGTGGTGGTCGGTGCGCCCCGGATCGATGACGTGGTAAGGGCATCTATGCCGACGGCCTCCCGCCTCGGCCGTCGGCATAGATCGGACGCCGTTAGCCGCACGGCACGGCGGGATCGCCGGGCCCGCAACTATCCCGACGGCCCAGATATGCCGACGGCCCGCTGTAGGCATAATTTTGGGTAAGCCGACGGCCATTCTGGGCCGACGGGGGCCGTCGGCATACGTCTGGATAGCCCGACGGCTTTATTACGCCGACGGCCTGGATATGGCTGTCGGCATAGCCCAGACAAGGCCGACGATGGCCGTCGGCATAGATATGGCCGTCGGCATAGGGCCCTGTTCCGGTAGTGTATTAATGCTGCCAGTGTGGAGGTTGTCGCTGGGAATTCCTCTGGCGAAATTATCATGTCCTCGTGGGATTTTGTTGGTCAGTGTACTAGTGACAATGAAGTCGAGCTCCACACCTGCCTAGTAGGTCTTTATATTAGTATTACCCTTCACCGATCTATTATTTCGGAGATTGACTGTGCTTTCGTACATTCTATCCTTGTGAATGACAAGCTTGACATATCCCCTCTAGTTGATCTGAAGAAAGAGGTTCCAAGTATCGTCAAGATGTTTCAAAATTTGAGTTTTTTGAAAATAAATCGGCGTGCCAATGAGGTGGCACATGAGATTGCTAAGTTTAGTTTTAATAATAGGTCCGACAAGTTGCTCGTTATATAACTCTGTTCCGCCCTGTGTGGCATATGTTGTAATGACTGATTGTAATAACCTTTTGTTTAATTAATTAATACATGGGGAGTTTTAAAAAAGAAAAAACTTTATGTACATCATCTCTTCATATAAGCCAGGGATGTTTAATAGATCTTGGCCATTAAATTTTATATCTAATGGCTGAATTAATCTTGATGATATAATATACTAGTATAAGATTTCTTATTATTTTTCAAGACCACACAATCCATACACGCATAAATACAGGCGACCATATTGTACCAGACGCAAGTTACACCACAGAGCACGTGACCAGTAGCACGAACGCATGCAGCTAGCTTATTGCAGAGACACCGATATTATAAGAGTGCGTAAGCAACACACGCATGCCTGCATGCATGATGCTCTATCGATCTTATTGGAGTCTATACGACGATCGGTGGACGTTGGATGCATTGCATGCATGATTACTCAGTTGCAGTAGCTGTTGTGGACGGGCATCCTGTACTCCTGCTGCCCGCCGTACGCGGCCTGCTTCTGCTCGCGGTGCTCGTGGTACGCGTAGCCGCCGGCGCCGAGGGCCGCCGCCCCGGCCACGCCGGCCTCGATCTGGTGCTTCCTCGCGTGCGCCGGGTCCTTCTTCACCTCGTACCCCTCGTACTGCACACACACCAAGTTCAAAGATCATGCATCTAAATTACATGGATAAAAGTGTACTATGTGCTGTGATTGACTTGTTGAGTGAGGTTAATTAATTGATTACCAGCGCGAAGGCACCGGCGGCGAGGGCGCCGACCTCGCCGACGCGCTCCCTGTTCTTGTGCTGCTGCACTTCCTTCTTGTAGTACCCCTGCCCCTGCTCGCCTCCTCCGAAACACTCCTCGGTGGTGGTGGAGTAGGACATAGCCCTGCCGTCGTTGTGCCCGTAGCCGTGGCCGTGGCCGTGCCCATGCCCATGCCCGTGCCTGCCGGAGTCGAAGCACTCCTCGTCGACGGTGTTGGAGTACATGGTCCTGCCGCCACCGCCGTGGCCGTGCCTGCCGGAGTCGAAGCACTCCACGTCAGTGGTGTTGGCGTACATGTTTGCCCCGCCGTGTCCATGGCCGTGGCCGTGGCCGTGGCCGTGGCCGTGGCCGTGCTTGCCGGCGTCGTAGCACTCCTCGGTGGTGTTGGAGTACATGGTCCTGCCGCCGTCGAAGCACTCGTCGGTGTTGGAGTAGGACATGGTCCTGCCGCCGCCGTTGTAGTAGCCCGCCATTCTAAGAGCAGGTGGTGATTCTAACTGCTAAGTGCTAAGCTGGACGCAGGAGTTGATGCTTGCTTGGCTGGTTGTAGGCTTGTAGCAATGTGTCGAGGAAGAGTGTATTTATAGCGTCGCGAGTGGCATTACAAAGAGATGCCGGACGGTGGAGATTGATCGGAGCAAAGATGATTCCATGATTGCCTCTATTATTGGAATCTTAATTTGTGACAATAATTGTGGAACATTTTCAGCATCATTTTGTCGCTTCCGACAGGTGTTATATACATTGCCTTGGTGTGCAAAAAATTCCAAGATTTGCCTTATCATGTTGTTTTCTCTCTTTTGGGAAAGGGTATGCGATAATTGGACAACTGGGAGCATTTTTCGGCAGCACTAGGTAAAGTTATTCTTCTTTCCGCTCATTTCAACAGAGCATCTATATCTCTATATCTCCAGTACCAAATGAAAATGTGCTTCTGTAACTCTCTTTCTCGACACATGGTTTTTATTAAGAGTTCAGCTGATGAGTAAAAGCAACTCTAAACAAACTTACTGTCATAAATTTTAATCTTAACAAACAGATTAGTTGATGTGTACACGGTATTCGGTTGATAGATTCGGTAGGTGAGACTAAGCATGAGTTCTCTCAGAGTGTACCTAAAAAAATTAGATTCTGTAACACAGGCCTACGACTTCAATTCTCATTGGAAAAAAAAACATGCAGTACAAACAGCTCTCATATTTGGTCAAGAAACAGCAGATAACCCCCCACAAAAAAAAACAGGCCACTAAACTACATAATTAATCTTGGAATATCTATCGCAGTTCATATGTTTCCAAGGGTGATGGTTGGTGTTCTTTCTGTCATTGTGTGTTGTTTTTCACTTTCGTCCACGTCATGATTTTATTTCTATTTTTATTTTTTGAGGAAGTTTCTCCTTTTCTAGTTTAGCTATTGTGCATTCTCGATATCTTGAATAGCTCTTGATATCGTATTAGTGTAGAGATCGAGTGTAATTGGTGTCTTATTAATAATAATATATTCTCTTTATTAAAAAGTGATAGATAGATGCTAGAATCCACAATTGCTCGCACCAAAAGGCGACAAGAAATTATAAAATTATTATTTAAGAAGCATAATAAGAAAATACATATGCTATGTCACAGTCAACTTGAAGTAACTTTCAACAACACATATGCTATGTCACAATCAACCTGAAGTAAAATTCAATTGTTCACATTTGATTTAACAAAAAAAATGTAATTTTCCATGTTAATGCTAAATATAGATAATGGGAACCAGGGTCTCAAATATAATTCCATAGCAAAGGAATGTACACACAAGGCACATACGGAAAGAGATCGTCTTAGCTGTGTGCTTCCTGATCTCTATACACCGGGATTTCAAGCCATTTAGTTTCAATGGACAAATTTACACTAGGACAAAATTATTCACATATGTTATGTTATGTATGTCAAAAGCAAAGGTAGTTTTAACTGTTATGAATAAATATTGCTCTGAAAACCGGGGTCCCCTATGTACTGCCCAAATGCTATATGTAAGCAAGTCCTCGATCCCGTTGGCCAGCATGCGAACACCACAATATGTCTTCCACTCGCGAAGTTATGCATTCAACCAAGAGGCCCACATCACTAGATTTTTTTGGAAGAATAAAAGGTAAGATTGTGTGTTGAGAAAACTAAAAAATGTATAAAGTTTAGTGATTTTATACAATCAGTCTGACAATAAGGCAAATATTATTGAATGAGTAGAAGTGTTTATCTGTTGCGAGAAAAATTGTTCACGTAGATCAAAAGAAAATGTTCAAATATATAGAATTTTTTCACATGTATCAAAAAATTGTTTTGTCTATATCAAAACTGTTTACATATTTTTGAAAATATTCATGTACAAAGAAATAAAATTCATGTATTCCAAAAAATACTTGCGAAGTTCTTGAGAATCTTCTATATGAAAATGAAAGGTTTATGAATCTTTAAAAGATGTCTATGTGTTTGAGAAAAGTTCAAGGGTTTCAAAAAATGTCTAATAACATACAAAAATAAATTATAGTATTACCCAATAAAATCACAAATAAAAATAAAAAAATAAGTAAACTAGAAAAATAGGATAATTAAAACTAAAATTAAAATGCTTATACATCTTAGAAAATTTGATTCATAATTTCAAAAAACAGAAATCAGGCAAATAAAAAAAGAAAATAAGATATAAAATAACTGAAAAGCATAATTGAAAATAAAAAATACTTAAAATTTTCATTATATAAACTATAAAGAAAATAAAACTATACAAAAAAGAATAAAAATACCAGCCAATGTAGTTGGGCCAGGCCATGCAAAAAACAAATGTAGGCGAGTTGTATATGTTACTCACAGTGGCAACATATAGTGTTTTCACTGAGTATCATCCTCCAACATTAACTAGCTGTCCATTTTGATTCCTATGACTACGTCCCAACATAGCAAACGAAGGCCGAATAAATAATTATTTGGACATGCTAGCTGTCCACGGTCGAAGAGCCATTTTGATGGTATTGGCGAAATTACCGAGTTGAGGCATTTCTATCAACTTTTAGGGCCTCTTTGGATTATAGAATTTTTGTGGGAATATGGAGAATTTGAATCGTAAGGAATTGATTCCATGAGAGGCCTTTAGATAACAGTATTAGGGATACTATTGTCGTGTAAAATTCTTTTTTGAAGGTATTTCTTTATGTAATCCATTCCTACCCCCCCCCCCCCCTTCCAATTGCATACTAAAGAACCCTCATTTTATTTTTCCTTTGGGATTGCGTGTGTATATTTCCTATGCACGATCAAAAGACTCATATTGAAAACTAATATGTTTTGAAATCTTGTATGAATTTGTAGTACATGACATCTAAAATATACATTTCCCCTATTCCTACGTTTTCATTTTTTTTGCAATCTCAAGAAGCCTTTACAATCCGCGTGGCTGAACATCATATGACTTCAAGGAAATATAGATAAACGGCAATAGCAACACTCTACTTGCTCAATTGACACTTGTCTTTGTGAGTCACTTGTTTAATTCTTCAAGGAATAATTCAATACCATTCATATAGCAATGCATACACGAGACATTTGCACGAATACCAAATAAATATATGATATCCATAAATTTATATTTTCTTACAAAAGTATTTCTATGAAAAACTTCAAAATTTTCAAATAAATTAATTAATTGTTTCAGAAATTGAAATGCAAGTCCTAGTTTCTTAAATGAGGACTAAAATTATCGAAATGCTTCCAATAATAGTATATGTGTCAAATGCCGGTGTAATGATTTTGAAATTGATTGAAATGCAAAATAAATAGTGGAAATGTGTGTAATAATTTCTGAATTAAATAGTGGAAATATGTGTAACTATTTCGAAAAATTGAATTGTGTGTGGTACTATGACTCAAATTAGTGAAACATGTATGCAAAATTGGAATAACTCAAATGAAAGAATTGAAAGTTAAAAAATGAAAATAGTGTGAAATGGACGGGGAGTGCTTGTGAATTTGCTTGAAGATATGAATGTAATTGTTGAACTGGGTGTGAAAAATAATCTGTAACCTGCATTTCTAACTGTATTGGAACAAATAATGAGTGACTGAAGAAACTCAAACTTCTTGAATTTGGAAAATATGAATTTGTATAGTGTCACTGGAATTATTGCAATGTTTGGAAGAAAATAGCAGTACCAAATAAAGTGCATATAACATATCAAAACATTTTTGGGAATTTATTGGCTGATACAGCACGAGCTGGATGCATGCACGCTGAACCAGCCTTGTGGCATGCATGTATGTTTGCATGGCATTTTGAAGCCGGCAAGATGCACGTACTGTGTGCAGCTACTACCTGCTAGTCTCCGTTCAGAGGTCAGGCCACCGGACTAGTCGACGTTCTGGATCGAGCGTCACACCGGCAGCCTTTGATTCTCATGTGGACTAGTCCAGGCATACGTTCTAGTGTGGAAACAAGCCGATGATGACCCTTTGATTCTCATGCATGCATGCGGCGCCTTGATTCTCATGCGTGATCCTTGCTGGGTATAGTGTGCCATCTGTTGTGATAGAAGACTAACATGACTTATAATGGTGTGGTTATCCTCTCCTGACATGCTAGTCTTTTGGAAGAGAGAGCCTGAGGCCTCTCACAGTGTTGCTTTCTAGTTGGGTCTACGTGACTTATGAGCATATGGGGTCTCCCCTCCTCTCTAGTATTCACAAAGCTCGGTTCGACACTGAATTTATGTGTTCAGCTACTACAAATAAACCTCGGCGCAAGGAAGAAGTACGTATAGATAGATAGGATCTCTTGTTCGTTTCTCACATCGATCCTCACGTCTACTCACTCCCATGATCATCATGTCGGTCTGTCCATGTATACATATGCACATATGCCTTTCTTTTGAAAAGGAGGTGGTGAAAAGTGGTGGCAGTTGCAACTGATTAAGAGTAGGTGCTTATACCACAAGATTCCTTACTAATCTCCTTGACACGTGTGTCTAAGCATTCTCCTATTTTGGTTTGCCCCATCGATGCTCGCGTCTACTGGCCCCCATGATCCCCAATCATGTCGTTCCTGTGCATCCATGTGTTGTGCTAGCCAAGTACGTGTCAAACAGAAGAGCTGTGTCGTGTATTGTCTATAAAACTGCTTAATATGAATTTATATTGTGCAAACTTACGCTGATATCCTTAATTGCCAAGTTAAAAGATTCCCTCTAAAATACTTAGGTGTACCTATTTGTTTTACTGGTTTAAAGGTATCTGATTGGAATTTTTTGGAGGACAAGTTTATATTTATCAAAAAAAAATTAACTTGGCACTTGGAAAGGCAATTCCCATGTCCATGGGATCCAGAACCACTATCCTTAATTCTGTGTTAGCTGGTATCCCTTCGTACGTACCTCATGTCTTTGTTCCTGATGAATAGCTTTGGTGAAGAAATGGGATAAACAAAGAATGAGTGGAAAACAAAACTTAAGTCTCCTGGTAAATTGGTGGTGTGACTTGAAACGCAGGATTTATTGTGGCAACAAGTTGTGATGGAATATGTTAGAAACAAAACTATGTGTTGGTCTTCCTACTCGCTTGTATTAGCTGATTGTAATCCTGTTGATATGGAATAAACTCAGTTTTACCCTTGCAAAAAAAATATCGTCCTGATGTAAAAAAAAAGTGATTATATCGTCCTTGTATCATACTCGTAGATCAAGATATATTTTCTATCTTTTGAGAAAGAGGGTTTCCCCTAAGTCTATTTTTTTTAACGGGCCTTGTCTTCATTTCGTATCAAGCTCAACTAGTGGCCATCCGTGCCATGCATTGACGATTTGAACCGCCACCTCCTATAGTAGCTTATCCCATAATGTGATCAAAACGGCACACTAGTAGTAGAACGCATCTCCGTGAGCTCGCTTAGTGATAAATCTATACTACTATTAAACAATCAAACAAGAATTTCTTTAAGCACACTCCACAAAAAGTACACAGATCCAATACCACCGCACGATTAGGACTACTAAAATCAATCTAACGGTTAGCCTTAACCTAAACCATTTTCTGTGTGCACTTAGCAATTTACATTGACTGACCGTACTCCACCGTGAAGGAAAATATGAAACTCCATGCCTGGGCAATTAGGAAACTAATAATTACAGGTGCATCATATTCTAGGAAACTAAATCAGAGTGCATCCATCCTATTAGGAAACTAATCTTAGACAAATCCATCCTATTAAAAAACTTATCTCGGATGCATCCATCCTATTAGGAAGCTAATCGCGAGCCGCCTGCTGCCATCATGCATGCTAGCCACAATGGGGGAAGCGCGAGGAGCTTCGTCTTCCTCCGGGAACACACGTGTTGTCGCCGCCATCGTCTTCTATGCTCTTCTACCACTAATGCGATGACTCCATCCACGTCCAGGGCATGCTCTCCGGCAACCATCGGCATCCGCATCGACTTCAGCTTCGTTCGCAACACCCACGCCGATAACAATCCACCACTGACGTCCTCCAAGTCCAAGCCGCCAACCGCTGCTGTCCCTAGGGCGGCACCGGTCTCGGCCGTGGCACAGGAGGTGCCGTCATTGCCGTTCCTGCCGTCGTCCTACTGGGCCGTCGAGGACCTCATGCAGTTCTTCCTACGTGCACAGTCGAGGGCACCGAAGGTCTATCACAAATCAATCAGGTGACCTTTAATTCGATTTGGGGGTATTCTGCAATTTGCGTGACTAATACTGCACTTTTGGCACTTGGAGGCGGGTCAGAAATTTTTTATCTGCAATTTCATCTATCAATCAATTTCCCTTTGATGCATTCTAGAAATAAAAAATTGGGACATGAAGAAATTGCTATTCCAGAATTTAATTAATCATTTGATAATTGCTTTGGGAAATGCATGTGATCTGGAGCATGAAAATCATTCTCATATATACTCTCTCCGTTTCATAATATAAGTCTTTTTAGAGATTTCAATGCAGACTACATACAGAGTAAAATGAATGAATGTACATTCTAAAATATGTCTATATACATTGGTAGCATCTCCAACAGCCGCGCAATACGCGGCATGCTAAAAAGTAGTTTGCGGCGCGCCCATCGCCAGGTTTGGCGCGGCGCACAGCGCTGGCTCCAGCAGCCGCGTTAAAATACAACGTGCGCGCGCAGCTCCTACAGCGCGCTAAAATGCAGCGCGCGCGAGCAGCCCGCGCATGTCCATATTTGTTGCATTTTGGATACAAAATAAATTTTACATAGATATAAAAATTGATAAAAGATAATTTTGGCAATCCACACAACCAAAAAATATATATAATTTGATCCAAATTAGTACAAGTATATATTTTGCTATGCAGATTAGTAGAATAAATAAGATTCGAGAATTAAGCATCGTGAACAATATAATTGCATCGTAAGGCAGTTTATACCTTTTTTTTCCTGGCTACACTCGAAGAGAAGACTACACTACAAGCCTATATTGCTGCATTAATAAATAGTTGCCGATTTTATTTAAATGAGGATATTTTCCTGCGATTACTCTATGCAGCAACATAACCACTATTGTGTCTCACTTTTGAAAATACAATTTGAGCGACATCAAACATTGTGTATCCATTTGATTTATATTTTTAAAAATATATATTTTTTATATTATGTGAATCTCACCTACTTTACGTTTGAGACGTGCGTTGCACGTGCATGCTTACTAGTTGTAGTAGTACTACTACTACCTGCTTCCACATTTTGAAATAAAATGGAGATCTCGCAACTTCGCCTCTTGAACTATAATCAATTTTACCACTGGTTTTGAAACAAAGAAACATAAGCTTCGATCGATTAAACTAACTGGTCACCGTACGATCATGACTTGCCTTGCTCAGCTCTTATTTCGACATACATGGTTAACAGCTACTACTCCACTAGATTCTAGAAGCCAAAGCTCTCCGCGGCGGCATCGACGACGGTCTGCACGAGGTTGCGGAAGGCGCAGTTGCAGCGGATCTGGCCCTGGCCACCGGTGAGAACCTTGATCTGGCCCATCTTGACTATCCTGGTTGAAGAAGTCACGCTGGCTGCGTGCGAAGCCCTTGACAATGGGCCGGGTGATGTCGTTGGTGAAGAGGTCCTGATCGGACACGAAGAGCCCCTCCCGGTGCAACAGGTTGACGTAGTACTGATTGTCGAACACTTTGGGCGTGCCCACGTCCAGCGCGGTGCGGGCGACGGTGCCCTTGGCCGGGCACGTCTGCTTCAGCCTGGCAATGAAGGAAGGGCTCATGGAGGGGTCCGGGTGCGGGTAGAGCCGCTTCTCGAAGGAGCTGCAGTGCCCATCGCCGATGGTGTGGCCGCCAGAGAGCGCGCCGAGGTCGGGCGCTTTGAGGCCGAGCTTGTCAAACATGTTGAGGAGGGACGTCACGTTGAAGAACGGCGGGCTGAGGCCGGAGCTGACGTTATGCTTCGTGCCAAACCGTGCGCTGTCGCGGCTGAAGGAAATATGCCCTAGAGGCAATAATAAAGTTATTATTTATTTCCTCATATCATGATAAATGTTTATTATTCATGCTAGAATTGTATTAACCGGAAACATGATACATGTGTGAATACATAGACAAACATATAATCACTAGTATGCCTCTACTTGACTAGCTCATTAATCAAAGATGGTTATGTTTCCTAACCATTGACATGTGTTGTCATTTGATTAATGGGATCACATCATTAGGAGAATGGGGTGATTGACATGACCCATCCCGTTAGCTTAGCACTTGATCGTTTAGTATTCTGCTATTGCTTCCTTCATGACTTATACATGTTCCTGTAACTATGAGAATTGTGTAACTCCCGTTTACCGGAGGAACACTTTGGGTACTACCAAACGTCACAACGTAACTGGGTGATTATAAAGGAGTACTACAGGTGTCTCCGAAGGTACATGTTGAGTTAGCATAATTCGAGATTAGGTTTTGTCACTCCGATTGTCGGAGAGGTATCTCTGGGCCCTCTCGGCAATACTCATCACCCAAGCCTTGCAAGCATGTAACTAATGAGTTAGTTATAAGATGAAGTATTACAGAACGAGTAAAGAGACTTGTCGATAACGAGATTGAACTAGGTATTGGATACCGACGATCGAATCTCGGACAAGTAACATACCGATGACAAAGGGAACAACGTATGTTGTTATGCGGTTTGACCGATAAAGATCTTCGTAGAATATGTGGGAACCAATATGGGCATCCAGGTCCCGCTATTGGTTATTGACCAGAGATGTGTCTCAGTCATGTCTACATCGTTCTCGAACCGTAGGGTCCGCACGCTTAAGGTTTCGATGACAGTTATATTATGAGTTTATGTATTTTGATGTACCGAAGGTTGTTCGGAGTCCCGGATATGATTACGGACATGAAGAGGAGTCTCGAAATGGTCGAGACATAAAGATTGATATATTGGACGAATATATTTGGACACCGGAAAGGTTCCGGAGAAGTTTGGAGCCCCGGGAGGTTACCGGAACCCCCCGGGAGGTATAT
Organism: Triticum aestivum; assembly: GCF_018294505.1. Taxonomy (NCBI): domain Eukaryota; kingdom Viridiplantae; phylum Streptophyta; class Magnoliopsida; order Poales; family Poaceae; genus Triticum; species Triticum aestivum. Next base: position 826,876,884 of record NC_057801.1, on the reverse strand, counting down.
GGGCCTTATTGGGCCCATGTAGGAGGAAGAGAGAAGGAGCAAGGGAGGGGGGCGCGCCCCCCCAAGCCCAATCCGAATTGGGGAGGGGGCCGGCCCCCCCTTTCCTTTCTCCTTCCCCCTCTTCCTATTACTACTACTAGTACTACTTCCTAATACTAGTACTCTTTCCTTCCCCATCCAAATAAGATAAGGAAAAGAGAGGGAAACCTACTTGGAGTAGGTTTCCCCCTCCTCATGGCGCGCCCCCCCTAGGGCCGGCCACCTCCTCCCTCCCTCCTTTATATACGGGGGTAGGGGGGCACCCTAGAACACACAAGTTGATCATTGATCGTTCCTTAGCCGTGTGCGGTGCCCCCCTCCACAATATTACACCTCGGTCATATTGTAGCGGTGCTTAGGCGAAGCCCTGCAACAGGAGAACATCAAGATCGTCACCACGCCGTCGTGCTGACGGAACTCCCCCTCGGCGCCTCTGCTGGATCGGAGATCGAGGGTGCGTCATCGAGCTGTACGCGTGTCAAGAACTCGGAGGTGCCGGAGTAACGGTACTTGGATCGGTTGAACCGGAGGACGTACGACTACTTCCTCTACGTTGCGTCAACTCTTCCGCTTCGGTCTACAAGGGTACGTAGACAACACTCTCCCCTCGTTGCTATATCATCACCATGATCTTGCGTGTGCGTAGGAATTTTTTTGAAATTACTACGTTCCCCTACAGTGGCATCCGAGCCTAGGTTTTATGCATTGATGTTATATGCACGAGTAGAACACAAGTGAGTTGTGGACGATATAAGTCATACTGCCTACCAGCACGTCATACTTTGGTTCAGCGGTATTGTGAGATGAAGCGGCCCGGACCGACATTACGCGTACGCTTACGCGAGACTGGTTTCACCGTTACGAGCACTCGTGCTTAAAGGTGGCTGGCGGGTGTCTGTCTCTCTCACTTTAGTTGAACCGAGTGTGGCTACGCCCGGTCCTTGTGAAGGTTAAAACGGAGTCTATTTGATAAACTATTGTTGTGGTTTTGATGCGTAGGTGAGATTGGTTCTTGCTTAAGCCCGTAGCAGCCACGTAAAATTTGCAACAACAAAGTAGAGGACGTCTAACTTGTTTTTGCAGGGCATGTTGTGATGTGATATGGCCAAGACATGATGCTATATTTTATTGTATGAGATGATCATGTTTTGTAACCGAAGTTATCGGCAACTGACAGGAGCCATATGGTTGTCGCTTTATTGTATGAAATGCAAACGCCCTGTAATTGCTTTACTTTATCACTAAGCGGTAGCGATAGTCGTAGAAGCAATAGATGGCGTAACGACAACGATGCTACGATGGAGATCAAGGTGTCGCGCCGGTGACGATGGTGATCACGACGGTGCTTCGAAGATGGAGATCACAAGCACAAGATGATGATGGCCATATCATATCACTTATATTGATTGCATGTGATGTTTATCCTTTATGCATCTTATCTTGCTTTGATTGACGGTAGCGTTTTAAGATGATCTCTCACTAATTATCAAGAAGTGTTCTCCCTGAGTATGCACCGTTGCGAAAGTTCTTCGTGCTGAGACACCACGTGATGATCGGGTGTGATAGGCTCTACGTTCAAATACAACGGGTGCAAAACAGTTGCACACGCGGAATACTCAGGTTATACTTGACGAGCCTAGCATATACAGATATGGCCTCGGAACACGGGGACCGAAAGGTCGAGCGTGAATCATATAGTAGATATGACCAACATAAGATGTTCACCATTGAAACTACTCCATCTCACGTGATGATCGGACATGGTTTAGTTGATTTGGATCACGTAATCACTTAGATGACTAGAGAGATGTCTGTCTAAGTGGGAGTTCTTTAGTAATATGATTAATTGAACTTAAATTTATCATGAACTTAGTACCTGATAGTATTTTGCTTGTCTATGTTTGTTTGTAGATAGATGGCTCGTGCTGTTGTTCCGTTGAATTTTAATGCGTTCCTTGAGAAAACAAAATTGAAAGATGATGGTAGCAATTACACGGACTGGATCCGTAACCTGAGGATTATCCTCATTGCTGCACAGAAGAGTTACGTCCTGGAAGCACCGCTGGGTGCCAGGCCTGCTGCTGATGCAACTGACGACGTTAAGAATGTCTGGCAGAGCAAAGCTGATGACTACTCTATAGTTCAGTGTGCCATGCTTTACGGCTTAGAACCGGGTCTTCAACGACGTTTTGAACGTCATGGGGCATATGAGATGTCCCAGGAGTTGAAGTTAATATTTCAAGCAAATGCCCGGATTGAGAGATATGAAGTCTCCAATAATTTCTACAGCTGCAAGATGGAGGAGAACAGTTCTGTCAGTGAGCATATACTCAAAATGTCTGGGTATAATAATCACTTGATTCAACTGGGAGTTAATCTTCCGGATGATAGCGTCATTGACAGAATTCTCCAATCACTGCCACCAAGCTACAAGAGCTTTGTGATGAACTATAATATGCAAGGGATGAACAAGACTATTCCCGAGCTCTTCGCGATGCTGAAAGCCGCGGAGGTAGAAATCAAAAAGGAGCATCAAGTGTTGATGGTCAACAAGACCACTGGTTTCAAGAAAAGGGGCAAAGGGAAGAAGAAGGGGAACTTCAAAAGGAACAGCAAACAAGTTGCTGCTCAAGTGAAGAAACCCAAGTCTGGACCTAAGCCTGAAACTGAGTGCTTCTACTGCAAGCAGACTGGACACTGGAAGCGGAACTGCTCCAAGTATTTGGCGGATAAGAAGGATGGCAAAGTGAACAAAGGTATATGTGATATACATGTTATTGATGTGTACCTTACTAATGCTCGTAGTAGCACCTGGGTATTTGATACTGGTTCTGTTGCTAACATTTGCAACTCGAAACAGGGACTACGGATTAAGCGAAGATTAGCTAAGGACGAGGTGACGATGCGCGTGGGAAATGGTTCCAATGTCGATGTGATCGCGGTCGGCACGCTACCTCTACATCTACCATCGGGATTAGTTTTAGACCTGAATAATTGTTATTTGGTGCCTGCGTTGAGCATGAACATTATATCTGGATCTTGTTTGATGCGAGACGGTTATTCATTTAAATCAGAGAATAATGGTTGTTCTATTTATATGAGTAATATCTTTTATGGTCATGCACCCTTGAAGAGTGGTCTATTTTTATTAAATCTCGATAGTAGTGATACACATATTCATAATGTTGAAGCCAAAAGATGCAGAGTTGATAATGATAGTGCAACATATTTGTGGCACTGCCGTTTAGGTCATATCGGTGTAAAACGCATGAAGAAACTCCATACTGATGGACTTCTGGAATCACTTGATTATGAATCACTTGGTACTTGCGAACCGTGCCTCATGGGCAAGATGACCAAAACACCGTTCTCCGGATCTATGGAGAGAGCAACAGATTTGTTGGAAATCATACATACAGATGTATGTGGTCCGATGAATGTTGAGGCTCGTGGCGGATATCGTTATTTCCTCACCTTCACAGATGATTTGAGCAGATATGGGTATATCTACTTGATGAAGCACAAGTCTGAAACATTTGAAAAGTTCAAAGAATTTCAGAGTGAAGTAGAAAATCATCGTAACAAGAAAATAAAGTTTCTACGATCTGATCGTGGAGGAGAATATTTGAGTTACGAGTTTGGTTTACATTTGAAACAATGTGGAATAGTTTCGCAACTCACGCCACCTGGAACACCACAGCGAAATGGTGTGTCCGAACGTCGTAATCGTACTTTACTTGATATGGTGCGATCTATGATGTCTCTTACCGATTTACCGCTATCGTTTTGGGGTTATACTTTAGAGACGGCCGCATTCACGTTAAATAGGGCACCATCAAAATCCGTTGAGACGACGCCTTATGAACTGTGGTTTGGCAAGAAACCAAAGTTGTCGTTTCTCAAAGTTTAGGGCTGCGATGCTTATGTGAAGAAACTTCAACCAGATAAGCTCGAACCCAAATCGGAGAAATGTGTCTTCATAGGATACCCAAAGGAGACAATTGGGTACACCTTCTATCACAGATCTGAAGGCAAGATTTTCGTTGCTAAAATCGGATCCTTTCTAGAGAAGGAGTTTCTCTCGAAAGAAGTGAGTGGGAGGAAAATAGAACTTGATGAGATAACTGTATCTACTCCCTTATTGGAAAGTAGTTCATCACAAGAACCGGTTCCTGTGACAACTACACCAATTAGTGAGGAAGCTAATGATATTGATCATGAAACTTCAGATCAAGTTTCTACTGAACCTCGTAGGTCTACCAGAGTAAGATCCGCACCAGAGTGGTACGGAAATCCTATTCTGGAAGTCATGTTACTAGACCATGATGAACCTACGAACTATGGGGAAGCGATGATGAGCCCAGATTCCGCAAAATGGCTAGAGGCCATGAAATCTGAGATAGGATCCATGTATGAAAACAAAGTATGGACTTTGGTTGACTTGCCCGATGATCGGCAAGCCATTGAGAATAAATGGATCTTTAAGAAGAAGACTGACGCTGATAGTAATGTTACTGTCTACAAAGCTCGACTTGTTGCAAAAGGTTTTCGACAAGTTCAAGGGGTTGACTACGATGAGACTTTCTCACCCATAGCGATGCTCAAGTCTGTCCGAATCATGTTGGCTATTGCTGCATTTCATGATTATGAAATTTGGCAAATGGATGTCAAGACTGCATTCTTGAATGGATTTCTAGAAGAAGAGTTATATATGATGCAACCTGAAGGTTTTGTTGATCCAAAAGGTGCTGACAAAGTGTGCAAGCTCCAACGTTCCATTTATGGACTGGTGCAAGCATCTCGGAGTTGGAATAAACGTTTTGATAGTGTGATCAAAGTATATGGTTTTATACAGACTTTTGGAGAAGCCTGTATTTACAAGAAAGTGAGTGGGAGCTCTGTAGCATTTCTAGTTTTATATGTTGATGACATATTATTAATTGGAAATGATATAGAATTTCTGGATAGCATAAAGGGATACTTGAATAAAAGTTTTTCTATGAAAGACCTCGGTGAAGCTGCTTACATATTGGGCATCAAGATCTATAGAGATAGATCAAGACGCTTAATAGGACTTTCACAAAGTACATACCTTGACAAAATTTTGAAAAAGTTCAAAATGGATCAGGCAAAGAAAGGATTCTTGCCTGTGCTACAAGGTGTGAAGTTGAGTCAAACTCAATGCCCGACCACAGCAGAAGATAGAGAGAAAATGAAAGATGTTCCCTATGCTTCAGCCATAGGCTCTATCATGTATGCAATGCTGTGTACCAGACCTGACGTATGCTTAGCAATAAGCTTGGCAAGTAGGTACCAAAGTAATCCAGGAGTGGATCACTGGACAGCGGTCAAGAACATCCTGAAATACCTGAAAAGGACTAAGGATATGTTTCTCGTATATGGAGGTGACAAAGAGCTAGTCGTAAATGGTTACGTCGATGCAAGCTTTGACACTGATCCGGACGATTCTAAATCGCAGACCGGATACGTGTTTTTATTAAACGGTGGAGCTGTAAGTTGGTGCAGTTCTAAACAAAGCGTCGTGGCAGGATCTACATGTGAAGCGGAGTACATAGCTGCTTCTGAAGCAGCAAATGAAGGAGTCTGGATGAAGGAGTTCATTTCCGATCTAGGTGTCATACCTAGTGCATCGGGACCAATGAAGATCTTCTGTGACAATACTGGTGCAATTGCCTTGGCAAAGGAATCCAAATTTCACAAGAGGACCAAGCACATCAAGAGACGATTCAATTCCATTCGGGACCAAGTCCAAGTGGGAGACATAGAGATTTGCAAGATACATACGGATCTGAATGTTGCAGACATGTTGACTAAGCCTCTCTCATGAGCAAAACATGATCAGCACCAAGACTCCATGGGTGTTAGAATCATTACTATGTAATCTAGATTATTGACTCTAGTGCAAGTGGGAGACTGAAGGAAATATGCCCTAGAGGCAATAATAAAGTTATTATTTATTTCCTCATATCATGATAAATGTTTATTATTCATGCTAGAATTGTATTAACCGGAAACATGATACATGTGTGAATACATAGACAAACATATAGTCACTAGTATGCCTCTACTTGACTAGCTCATTAATCAAAGATGGTTATGTTTCCTAACCATTGACATGTGTTGTCATTTGATTAATGGGATCACATCATTAGGAGAATGAGGTGATTGACATGACCCATCCCGTTAGCTTAGCACTTGATCGTTTAGTATTCTGCTATTGCTTCCTTCATGACTTATACATGTTCCTGTAACTATGAGAATTGTGTAACTCCCGTTTACCGGAGGAACACTTTGGGTACTACCAAACGTCACAACGTAACTGGGTGATTATAAAGGAGTACTACAGGTGTCTCCGAAGGTACATGTTGAGTTAGCATAATTCGAGATTAGGTTTTGTCACTCCGATTGTCGGAGAGGTATCTCTGGGCCCTCTCGGCAATACTCATCACCTAAGCCTTGCAAGCATGTAACTAATGAGTTAGTTATAAGATGAAGTATTACAGAACGAGTAAAGAGACTTGTCGATAACGAGATTGAACTAGGTATTGGATACCGACGATCGAATCTCGGACAAGTAACATACCGATGACAAAGGGAACAACGTATGTTGTTATGCGGTTTGACCGATAAAGATCTTCGTAGAATATGTGGGAACCAATATGGGCATCCAGGTCCCGCTATTGGTTATTGACCAGAGATGTGTCTCAGTCATGTCTACATCGTTCTCGAACCGTAGGGTCCGCACGCTTAAGGTTTCGATGACAGTTATATTATGAGTTTATGTATTTTGACGTACCGAAGGTTGTTCGGAGTCCCGGATATGATTACGGACATGACGAGGAGTCTCGAAATGGTCGAGACATAAAGATTGATATATTGGACGGATATATTTGGACACCGGAAAGGTTCCGGAGAAGTTTGGAGCCCCGGGAGGTTACCGGAACCCCCCGGGAGGTATATGGGCCTTATTGGGCCCATGTAGAAGGAAGAGAGAAGGAGCAAGGGAGGGGGCGCGCCCCCCCAAGCCCAATCCGAATTGGGGAGGGGGCCGGCCCCCCCTTTCCTTTCTCCTTCCCCCTCTTCCTATTACTACTACTAGTACTACTTCCTAATACTAGTACTCTTTCCTTCCCCATCCAAATAAGATAAGGAAAAGAGAGGGAAACCTACTTGGAGTAGGTTTCCCCCTCCTCATGGCGCGCCCCCCTAGGGCCGGCCACCTCCTCCCTCCCTCCTTTATATACGGGGGTAGGGGGGCACCCTAGAACACATAAGTTGATCATTGATCGTTCCTTAGCCGTGTGCGGTGCCCCCCTCCACAATATTACACCTCGGTCATATTGTAGCGGTGCTTAGGCGAAGCCCTGCAACAGGAGAACATCAAGATCGTCACCACGCCGTCGTGCTGACGGAACTCCCCCTCGGCGCCTTTGCTGGATCGGAGATCGAGGGTGCGTCATCGAGCTGTACGCGTGTCAAGAACTCGGAGGTGCCGGAGTAACGGTACTTGGATCGGTTGAACCGGAGGACGTACGACTACTTCCTCTACGTTGCGTCAACGCTTCCGCTTCGGTCTACAAGGGTACGTAGACAACACTCTCCCCTTGTTGCTATATCATCACCATGATCTTGCGTGTGCGTAGGAAATTTTTTGAAATTACTACGTTCCCCTACAGCGGCGGCTGAGGGGCACGCGGTACTCAGGCCCGCCCATGGGGACCTCGGAGTCGCGGGCGGCGAGTGCCAGGATGTTGGACCATGTAGTGGCAGAGACAGGGGGGCCTCGCCCACCCCCCACCACACACACACATCATTGATGGTCCAACCATCGAGTACGTCCTAGTTAAACTCACACAAGGCTGTTTGAGCTATGATGCTAATCGGCCAATAAAAATTTCTCCATGCAAGGCCAATAAATAGTATGGCATATTAAGTCACCTAATGTGGAAATTTCATAAGGCCACAAGCGAAAGGAGATCAAAAGGCTAATTGTTAGTAATATGGCTGATTCTAATGGTGATAGTGTTACTGATCAACAGGGTTCCATGGTTAATGATCATGAGGCTAGCACAAGCAAGGCCAAACCTAGGGATCCCAAATATACCCAACCTAAGTGGTGTCCTCCCAGTTTAACTAAGACAATGAAAAGAAGATTACAACGCATGAGGAACCACGAGAAGGTGGAGCTCAAAGAAGATAAACAAAGGGACGAGTTGTTCAATGAAATTCGGCCCATGGCACTCACCAAACAAGTATGGATGCCTAAACTAAAAGAAAACGCTCATGCTTCTACATTAGCTACAGGGATATGATTCACGGCGTTTCCTATTTGGCGCTGCAGGCGCCCGTTGGTATGCATTTCGCAAACGGGCGCCTGCAGCCCCCCGCGGTGGGCCGGCCCGACTACCTCTTTGTTCTAAAAAAGAGGTGCTGCGATTGGGATCAAACTCATGACCGAATCGTTCGAAAGGACGCGCGACAACCTCCAGGCCACTAATCAGCTTCGTGTAGTGTTTGTTCCTTTTATTGCTTTGTCAGTTCGATTTGTTCTTTTGACTACTTCGTTCCGTTTTCTTTTATTTTTTTCTTAAATGCGTGGATTTTTAGTTCGTGAAATATTTTCAAAACGATGATTTTTTCCAAATAAGATGAACTTTTTTCAAATTTGATGAACTTGTTTTCAAAACGCTGAACTTTTTCAAATTGAATGAACTTTTTTTCAAATTGATGAAGTTTTTTAGAAATTGATGAATTTTTTTTCAACATGGATGCATTTTTCAATGATTTTTTTCAAAACCAGTGAACTTATTTCAAAACCAGGCCATTTTTCGATTAACCTTTTGAAGATTGATGAACTTTTTTCAACAATTGATGAACATTTGTGAAATTCGTGAACTTTTAGCAGAATTGAACGAACTGTTTTTCGTTAGAAAAATAGACATTTTCCCAATTGTTTTGAAATAACTAAGAAATCTCAGTGGTATAATAAATGGCTGAGTAAATAATAGCGCATCGCATTAGTTCTAAACTAACTCGCGTTGCTTTTGTTCACTACTGTTATGTAGCTGTAGTGGTTAAGAGAAGAAACTGCAGGCAAGTATGGCACGATATTGAATCCTCATTTTGTCAATTTTGCCTGCCTTTTTCCGCGAACGACTCTGTTCCTGGGCCGAGCGTAGAATTGGCCCACAGAGGGCGCGCTGTAGGCGCCATTTGCACGTTCGGGCGCCTACAACGCGGGGACCTCCTATGCGCCGCTCGTTGCGGCAAAGAGGTGGCGTTTCGCACGCGCCGCACAGGAACAGCCCCCGATTGGGCCGCCCCATCGTCGCGACGAAATAGCGAAAAAATCACCTAAAAATGATAAAGCGGAGCGGGGGATCAAACCCTCCACATGGAGGTAGTATACTCTTGTAGCTGACCAGGCGAGCTAACAAGCTCATTTAGTCATATGTAACACCCCAACCTAGAAACCTTAAACATTGGATATGTTCAAATTTTTTAAAAACTCAAAAATTATCCGCGTTTGCTGGAAATGTTAGAAGAAAAACTAAAAAGCTTGAAAAAAGTTTTGATAAATGAACACTTTTTAAAATCCCGAAGATTTTTTGAATTTAGGGAACAAAACTTTGAAATCGAGAACAAAATTTGAGCATGAACATTTTTTAAAGAAAGAACATTTTTTTAATCTTGAGAACAAATTTTGAAACGGAGAACAAATTTGGAAGCGTGGAATTTTTTTAAAGGATGAACAATTTTTTGAATCTTGAGAACAAATTTTGAAACGTAGAACAAATTTGGAAGCACGGACAATTTCTTAAAGCACGAATATTTTTTGAATATTAAGATTTTTTTTGAAATGGAGAACAAATTTAAAAAATCCCGAACAAATTTGGAAGTGCGAACATTTTTTGAAGACATGAACAAAACAAATTGAAGTCTGGTATATTATATTAATTTCGAAAGTTTTGAACTTTTTTGTGTAACGAGAACAAATTTTGAATTTTGAGAACATATTTGAAAAAACTGAACATTTTATGGAAAGGCAAACAAAATTTGAATATTTTGAAAAAAGGAGAAAAGAAAAAGAAAATGAAATAAGAAACCAAAGAAAGAAACCAAACTGAAAAACGAAAAAAGAAGAAAATAAAAAAGAAACAGAAAGGAATTTGAAAATCTGAAGAACAAAAAGGAAATTGACAGAGAAGAAAAAGGAATTGAAAAATGAAATAAAGAAACAGAAAAACAAAGAAAGAAGAAAAAAAGAGAAAGAAAAGGAAAAAACCAGTGAAAAACCGGTTCAAGAACCTTCTGGAAGGTTCCCAAAACCGGTCAGGAACCTTCCAGAAAGTACCCAAAACCGGATGCAGAGCATGTACTATCTCGTAGTTGGGCCGGGCAATCTTAATCGCTAGGTCGCTCGGCTCTGTGCGTTCGCTCGACATTCTGCCGCAATGAGCGTCGTTAGGATATTCCTACAGCGCCGAGTAGGAGCTCCCATGATTCACGTGTACAACTACTCGGGCCCCCTAACTTGACGTGAGAATTCTGGAAAAAAAGGCCCGTATGAAAGCCCACTAGCGAGTCATTTTCTCTTCTGCGATCAGGAAAGCCCACTAGTGAGTCATTTCAAGTCCATGGCAAGGCCAGATTGGGGATCGGCCATCCTGGTGCTGGGCATCCTGGATGAGCTCCGCCGCTGCCGTCTCCGTTGTCTCGTGCCATTGCCGCCTGCCCATCGTCCCTGCTCAGGATATGATTCATACGGATATGGGGGTGCAGACTACTTCACACTATCCAAAGTTGATTCTTCTGCCAGACTGAACTAGCCAAAGTTGATACATCACACTATCTATTAGTCTCTCTCTCAATTCTCATCTTCTATCGTTGTTATACATCAGATTTCAGTTATTTTGCTTGTGTGATTTGCGATGCATCACCGCGCTAGTGTATATGCACTCACAATATTTGAAAGCCCGCACTCATCAATGCTTCGTCGAGCATCAGTAGGCAGTGATGGTCATCGCATCGACGGCCAGCTGATCTACTTTGACCTAGCGGCAGAGGGGACGAGCAGCGGCTGTATTTGATTTTCTAGGTATGTACTCATTGATTTTTTTTCTAATTCAACCACAAAGTTTCACAATTTAACCATTTATGATTGCCATTCAAACATGTATAAAATGCAAGCTAAAAGCCAATCATTTGGTTTGTTCTCGTTTGTATATCTTCAATTTGCATATGACAGTATTTTGTAGCAAGGCATTTCATACATATTTCGGAGTAGTTTGATTATCGACTTTGTCAATTCCGCGTGCAAGTGGAATTATTGACATATATTAGCTATAGCAACACACACTCTAGTTGAAAAAAGGTGTATTTCTAGGAAAAACTTCTTTTTTAAGTTAAATATGGATGATACTTGTTATAATATTATTGGGTAGTTCTGTGAGGCGAATTATTTTGCCCCCCTTATGCCTAAATCCTGGCTCTGCCCCTGTGAGCAGGACACAACGGCACCGTGGCACTCGCGCTCCAGCTGGTCCCGGATGTCGTTGATGGCCTTGAAGGTGGAAGGGCAGAGCGTGAGGTTGGATGGCGCCTGCTGCTCCCCCGGCGCCAGGAGCACCGACGCGTCGCAGCCCTGCATGCATGCGCGGCGCGTTCATGCCTGAGATGCCGTCGTGGAAGTGGAGGACCGGTTAAAGGATTGATGGGAGGCAAGGCAAGGTAGGTACCTGCATGAAGCAGTCGTGGAAGTGGAGGCGGAGGAGTCCCGTGGCGAGGCCGAAGCGTCCTTGCGCTTGCGGGCGGCGTCATGGACGAAGTTGCGCATGATAGACTCCGCCCCGTGGCAGCTCCGCTTGTAAAAGTGGTAGGAGAGGCCGCGCGCCAACGGAGGCGGCCTCAACCTCAGCTCCTCCTGCTCTGACTGTAGAATATATGGTTGTGCATGTATATTGTGTATCTTGGCTCACCTCCTAGCCTTTGTACAGTTGAAGTCAAGGCCCACTGTGTACTCCATATATATATGTGCGTTATGCACCGGTCAATACATCGAGTTGCATTACCAAAACTTTCTTCTCCAACATGGTATCATACCTACGATCCTAACCCTACTCCTTGCCGCTGCCGCCGCCGCCGCACCACACCGCTGCTGCCACACCCCGCCGCCGCACCGCCTCCCGTGTCCAGCCGCCGCCTCCCTTACCCGCTTCCGCACCCCTCCTCCCTAACCCTAGTTGCGCCGCCTCTTCCCCGCTGCGCCGCCTTACCCGAGCTGCGCCGCACCACCTCCCCTCCCGCATCCATGGCATCCCCCAGATCCTTCGGCACCACCCGCACCAACTCGTTCGCCGGCCCCGACCCCGTTCTTATCCGCGACCTCAACATCCCCGGTCGGGTTCCCGTCGTCCTCGATCATCTCACCTCCACCTACTATGCCTGGAAGACGTACTTCTCCCTTGTGTTCCGTGAGTACAATCTTCGGGATCACGTTGATGGCTCCGTGGATTCCCGGTTCATGGAGGACGATGAGGAGTAGATGACCATCGACGCCACTCTCATCCGCTGGTTCTACACCACCATCTCGAAGGACCTCTTCCACACGGTGGTCTCTACCGAGGATGATGCTCTCGCCGTCTGGACCAAGCTCAACGGCTTCTTCACCGACAACGCGCTCCAGCGCAAGGTTTTCTTGCATGGCGACTCTTTGTGTGTCAGCAGCATGACTCGTCGGTTGACGATTATTGCATGCGCCCCAAGAAACTCGTTGACGAGCTTCGTGACCTCAGTGAGAAGGTCTCCGACGAGCTTCTTCTCAGCACGCTAATACGTCTCCGTCGTATTTATAATTTTTGATTGTTTCATACCAATATTATTCAACTTTTACATACTTTTGGTAACTTTTTATATGATTTATTTGGATTAACTTACTTATCCAGTGCCCAGTGCCAGTTCCTGTTTGTTGCCTATTTTTGTATCGCAGAAAATCCATATCAAACGAAGTCCAAACGTGATGCAACTCCACGGAGAATTATTTTGGAATATTTGTGATATTTGGGAGGTGGAATCAACGTAAACGGAGGCCCAAGGCCACCACAACCCACCAGGGCGTGCCCTGGTGTATCGTGCCCTCCTCGAAGGACAGTTGGAGCTATACTTCGGGCGCAAGGAAGCTTATATCTGGAAAAAAAAATCGTGTAAAAAGATCATGCAATCGGAGTTACGGATCTCCGGGAATTTAAGAAACCGTGAAGTGCCAGATCTGGAGCGCGAAATAGAAGAGAACAGAGAGGGAGATCCAATCTTGGAGGGGCTCCTGCCCCTCCGCCGCCATGGTGACCGAGGACCAAAGGGGGAACTCTCCTCCCATCTAGGGGTGAGGCCAAGGAAAAATAAGGAGGGGGCTCTCTCCCCCTCGCTTCCGGTGGCGCCGAAGTGCCGTCGGGGCAACGATCGGGACGACGATCAACATCAACAATCTTGCTACCATCAACACGATCACCTTCCCCCATCTATATTCAGCGGTCCACTCTCCCTCAACCCGTTGTACCCTCTAGTTGAACATGGTGCTTCATACTTCATATTATTATGCAATGATGCGTTGCCATCCTATGATGCTTGAGTAGATTTTTGTTGTCCTATGGGTTAATCGTGATCTTGGTGGTATGATTCTATATTTTATTTTGGTGCTGTCCTACGGTGCCCTCCATTCTCGTGCAAGCATGAGGGGCCCCCTGTGACGCCCCCGATTTAATCGTACACTAATCATGCACGCAAATGTGTACGATCAAGATCAGGGACTCACGGGAAGATATCACAACACAACTCTACAAATAAAATAAGTCATACAAGCATCATAATACAAGCCAGGGGCCTCGAGGGCTCGAATACAAGTGCTCGATCATAGACGAGTCTGCGGAAGCAACAATATCTGAGTACAGACATAAGTTAAACAAGTTTGCCTTAAGAAGGCTAGCACAAACTAGGATACAGATCGAAGGAGGCGCAGGCCTCCTGCCTGGGATCCTCCTAAACTACTCCAGGTCGTTGTCAGCGGGCAGCACGTAGTAGTAGGCACCTCCGGTGTAGTAGGGGTCGTCGTCGACGGTAGCGTCTGGCTCCTGGACTCCAGCATCTGGTTGCGACAACCAGAAAGAAGGAAAGGGGAAAAAAAGGGGGAGAAAGCAACCGTGAGTACTCATCCAAAGTACTCGCAAGCAAGGAACTACACTACATATGCATGGGTATATGTGTAAGGAGGCCATATCAGTGGACTGAACTGCAGAATGCCAGAATAAGAGGGGGATAACTAATCCTGTCGAAGACTACGCTTCTGGTCACCTTCGTCTTGCAGCATATAGAGGAGAGTAGATTGAAGTCCTCCAAGTAGCATCTTCAAGTAGCATCTCCAAGCAGCATCTCCAAGTAGCATCGCATAGCATAACCCTACCCGGCGATCCTCTCCTCGTCGCCCTGCGGAAAAGCGATCACCGGGTTGTCTGTGGAACTTGGAAGGGTGTGTTTTATTAAGTATCCGGTTCTAGTTGTCATAAGGTCAAGGTACAACTCCAAGTCGTCCTGTTACCGAAGATCACGGCTATTCGAATAGATTAAACTTCCCTGTAGGGGTGCACCACATAGCCCAACACGCTCGATCCCATTTGGCCGGACACACTTTCCTGGGTCATGCCCGGCCTCGGAAGATCAACACGTCGCAGCCCCACCTAGGCAAAACAGAGAGGCCAGCACGCCGGTCTAAACCTAAGCGCACAGGGGTCTGGGCCCATCGCCCATAGCACACCTGCACGTTGCGAGGGCGGCCGGAAGCAGAACTAGCCCCCTTAATACAAGAGCAGGCTTACGTTCCAATCCGGCGCGCGCCGCTCCGTCGCTGACGTCTGAAGTGCTTCGGCTGATACCACGACGTCGGGATACCCATAACTACTCCCACGTAGATGGTTAGTGCGTATAGGCTCGTAGCCAGACTCAGATCAAATACCAAGATCTCGTTAAGCGTGTTAAGTATCCGCGAACGTCGAACAGGGCCAGGCCCACCCATCTCCTAGGTGGTCTCAACCTGCCCTGTCGCTCCGCCACAAGTAACAGTCGAGGGCCGTCGGGAACCCAGGCCCACCTCTACCGGGATGGAGCCACCTGTCCTTTCAGCCCCCTCGTCAGAATCACTTGCGGGTACTCAATGAGCTGACCCGACTTTAGTCACCACCTGTAGTATGTATGTGTGTATAGTAATATACCCGTGATCACCTCCCAAGTGATCACGGCCCGATAGTATAGCAAGGCAGACTGACAAGAATGTAGGGCCAATGATGATAAACTAGCATCCTGTACTAAGCATATAGGATTGCAGGTAAGGTATCATCAGATGTAGCGACAATGTCAGGCTATGCATCAGAATAGGATTAACGAAAGCAGTAACATGCTACACTACTCTAATGCAAGCAGTATAGAGTAGAATAGGCGATATCTGGTGATCAAGGGGGGGGGGCTTGCCTGGTTGCTCTGGCAAGAGAGAGGGGTCGTCAACTCCGTAGTCGAACTGGGCAGCAGCAGCGTCGGTCTCGTAGTCTACCGGAGAGAAGAGGGGGAAGAAACAATGAATACCAAGTAAACAGATGCATATCGAGGCATGACATGTCAAGAAGCGATGCTAGGCGTGCCCTAACGTGGTACGAGGAGGTACTGGTTAAGGGGGAAACATCCGGGAAAGTATCCCCGGTGTTTAGGGTTTTCGGGCAGAGGAGCCGGAGGGGAAAAGTTGCAGGTTCGATAGGTTAGGGGTGTGCGGCGGACGAACGGACTGCGTATCCGGATTCGTCACGTCGTTCTGAGCAACTTTCATGTTGAAAATATTTTAATCCGAGTTACGGATTAAAAGATATGATTTTCTAAAGATTTTATTAATTTCTGAAATTTAATTATTTATTTAATTAATTCGAAAAATGTATTAATGACGTCAGCATGATGTCATGCTTACATCAGCAGTCAACAGGGTTGACTTGGTCAACCTGACGGTGGGTCCCGCATGTCATTGACTGATAACTAACTAACTAAATTAATTAATCTAATTAGTAGATTAGTCAGGTTAATTAAATGATTAATTAGTCTAACCAGGTTTAATTAAGTTAATTAATTCTTTAATTAATTAATTAATATTTTAATTATTTTAATTATTTATTTATTTATTTTATTAAATCTTTTTTTTCCCTTTTTAACAGGGGCGTGGGTCCCTAATGTCAGTGGCCCAGAGGGCCTTAGCGGGACGGGCGAAACGGGTGCAGGCGTGGGCGCCCGAGGCCACCAGGGGGCGGCGACGCCGGCCACGGCAGAGGCCAGCCGCGGCGCGGCCAGCGCACGGGCTGCGCATGGCGGGCACAGGACGGGGCCGGCAGCGGCCGGAGCGGCAGGGAGGAGTGGGGCGAGCGCCGTGCGGGGCCGCGGTGGTGGTCGGGGCGGCCGCCGCGGCGAGAGGTGGTGCGGGAGTCGACGGCCGCCGTGGTGCGGCGGGGGCGTTGGCCGCGGCGTCGGCACCGGCGCGCGTCGCCGGGGGGGGCACGTCGGAAGGCCGGGGGGGGTTCGGTGGCCGGGGGGGGGGGCGAGGGCGCCGTTCGGCGAGGGGGAGGAGAGGGAAACGGGGGGGGCGGCGTGGCCGCGGATGGCCGGAGCCGGCGACGGGGCGCGGGGCTATGGTGGCGCGCGGGAGGGGAGAGGGGAGCGAAGGGGGGGGAGATGTGAAGCTCACAGCGGGGCCCGTAGGGTCTAGGGGGGCGGGCGCGGTGGAGCTCGCTGACGTCCGGCGAGGAGGCAGGCGGGGAAGCGGTCGCCGGCGTCGGGGAGGGCGTCCGGTGAGGCGGGGGAGGCCGGGATTGACCCCGCGGTGGCGGGTGCCCCGCGCGTGGGGGCGACGGAGGGGAGGAGGGGGTCCGGGCGGTGGAGAGGAGGAGGGGGGGTGGAGGCGACCGGTTGGGGCGGCGGGGGCCGCCGGCGATGAGGGGTGCGACGGGGGTCTCGCCCCCGATCTGGATCGGGGCGGGGGCAGGGGAAAGGGGATCGGGGCGGGGGGGCGGGGGGGGGGCGAGTGAGGTGGGGCGGCTAGGGTTTCTAGCCGCGGGAGGCTAAGTGGCCGGCCGGCTGGGCCGGCCCAGGGTAGGGGGCTGGGCCAGGGGTGAGGGGGCCAGGTGGGGGGTTCGGGGGGGCTGGCTGGGCCAGGTGGGGAAGGGCTGGCCCAGATGGGCCAGTGGGGGTTCCTTCCCCCCACCTCTTTTGTTTTATTTTCCTTTTTATTATATATTTTTCCCCTTTTCTTACTTTCTGTTTTAGATTAATTAAAATGCCAAAACATTTTACAAAATTTTGTGCACCCCACCATAATTAGGTTTGCTATTTTAGACAACCCCCGAACATTTTAGTTTTGGTTTTGAAACTTTTTATCTTTGCTCTTGTTTTGATTTTTGTTTTAGAACGGGTTCGGATCTAACGCGAGTTTATCCACAGTCACCGAGGTGACGTGGCAACATTAGTGGGGATTACTGTAGCTTAATTACCCGGGCGTCACAATTCTCCTCCACTACAAGAAATCTCGTCCCGAGATTGAAGAGGGGAGCAAGGGGGAAAGTTCTGGTTACAATATTCTAACGATTCTTCTCGATCATAGTAGCTCTTCTCGAAGAGGTCGACCCATTACATTGATGTCTTCAGTTCTTTATTCCCAAAGCGTCATGATGAAGTTGTCGTCCTTTCTTCGGGGAACTCCATCGTACTTACGAAAGATAAGGGCCAGCTCACTACGACATAAAGCTTTTAAGGGAAACAATCTGGGGCTAACCCATGAATTAGTATAAGATTATCTCTCGAGTTGAACATATGAAATACCTCGAGAGTAAGGTACGAAGGTACCATAATAGGCTCCAAGCGGGTGAGAAAGGGGTTCAGAGTAGCGAGAGTAAGTATCGCGTCTGATACCAGAATAGATCACTATGACGGTGGCCCGTGAATTACATACGAGTCCACGCGTGGGAAATAACCATTAGTAACAGGGCTGTACAGGAGAGTCAGGTTTTGATCCTGTGGAACTGTGGGTTATGGGCCCACCATGTGGGTTAAACGTTGAGAGAGCGGTGACATCTTGCACGGTTATGATAGCAAGGCATGTCATAGAATAACCTGTCAGTTATGTCGGTAACAACGTCGATACCAAGGGCGAGGGACGAAGAGAACCATTTTCCTGCTCGTTGAACGAGGCGGGCCAATAGGCAAGGTTCTCGTCCATTGGTGGCTACCGAAATGTCATCAACAATAGTAACAGGGTCTTGCTGACAGAATTGTACACCGAGGTATACACATAAGCAGGAGAATATTACTGCTTAGATCATATCGATCACAAGAAAGGTTAAACCAAATAATGGAAAGGAAAATATGGTTATCAGATTAAGCAGAACAATGGAAAGGAAAATGTGCTTAAACACATATTTCAGGGTATATCCTTCCCAAGGACAAGCAGTGCATGATATCCACGACAGGATATAATGTAGAAAACTCCTTAGGTAGGGGAGAGAAATTTCATGACATTACCCATACAGCGGTGTTTGGATAATTGAGCAGGAAACATTTATCATTGGGCTTCAAATGTTCTTGTTGAAAATTGGAGTACCATAGACATGCTTCGAGATAGCATTGACATGGTCTTCGAGCAAAAGGTCAGACTTTGGAATCACGAAGGATCCATCTGGAATAACTTGTAGAATCGGTATTACAATTCCCTCATGGATGAATGGATAACCCTGCTGAAAAGGAATCTATAATGATAGGTCCTCCAGCCGGGGGGGGGGGGTGCTAGGTATGACATCATGCTATCGGGTCATCAAAGGACAAACATCATAACTCTTGGAAAGTTGTCCCATCCAACATATCCGACCGAGATTCATGTCCAATTGGTGTCATGATACCTCAGACTCAGGGGGTCCGAGAGGAAAAGGTGCATCACAAATCGACGAAATGACATTGCAAGCTTCTCGGGAAATGAACTATGGGAGCGGGTTTCTGAAGCAATAGTTCACCATTAAAACCAAGGAGAGGACAAGGAGGTGTCTGGTGAACTCAGCGGCAATTCACCGATATTCCCAAAAGATGGATTTCCTCCATTAAGTGAACAAGGAGATAACATTTGCCAAATCAAATGATATGAGGAAGTATGCTCGAGGAAAACATACACAAATAAACATTGGTTGAAATGTGCGCCCGAAATATGGGTTGGGTTGCACGACCAATGTCAGAATGGTGATTCAATTAACGAAGGACTTAGAATGAACTATCGCCCATTCACTTCAAAGCAATAGGGTTGCTAGAAGTTTTGAATTCACACGTCATAGCTCCATTGTCGGTATTCCGGTTGAAAACAATACGGGGACCAAGGAATGAACGAAGATGGCAAGAAGTATTATGATATCAAGAATTATTAAGAGGTGGTGAAATTCTCACCACATTCTTGACAAAAGGAGATGGTAATACTTCCGAGGTAAGGAAGATCAACTGCTGGGTAGCAGTGATCTCAAGGTTTACACACAACGCGAACAAGTTGTGTTGAACGGAAGGCAATAAGGTGGTCGATGAGAACAGGAATCATCGAGGGGCAAGGATGGTATTACCCATCATGAATTCAATTGAATTCCTGGAAGAGCTCATAAGGTTGATGATGATCACGACACAATTGTCGAGAGATTTCATGCAGATGTAGTCAACCAGCGACGACATCACGTCAAAGGAATGATGAAGCAAGAGGTCATTGGAACCATAGTTACGACACAAACTCGAACCCAATCTTGTTGTTTAAGGTGAAAGGGTATGACGAGGAAAATCGACGTAAGGTTAGTTCATCGTCGAAAATTGGTGCTTCGAGAATAAGGACCAGGTAGCACTGTTAGAATCGTCACGACAATGATATAGCCAAACAGGCTAGGAATGGCGTGATCGGGTACAAACTCGTACTTATCGAAGCATTACTGAAGAGTTGTTGAACCGTAGAGCGGACTCGGTTCAGTTATCGGTGTCTTTGAGTGTTTAGTAACACAGAGCCCGCGAAAAAAAATTGGAATCAGTGGGAAGGTAGCACTTGATGAAGAACTCATAAAAAGTTATGCAGTTCCATGATAATCTCGAGATACCAGGGGGGTAATACTCAACACAAGATCAAAGTAAAGGTTGGACTGGTGTACCGATCCGTAGAAGACAAATGTTTTAACTTGTCCGAGAAATGGAATCAAAGAAGAACAATCATGGTCGGAACCACGGTTGCAAGGGATCAATTCACAGATACCATATGTTAGCTATCAAGGAAATAGTTATTATTACAAGAAGCTTCCATGATAGGATATACATCGCGTCCATGGGCATGAACACAAAGTTCAAGGTCGACTCCCACTTCCTCAATGCATAATCTTCCATTCACCTCTCGTATTTCGAAGATGACATTAGTTGTTGAAAGTTTTACCTGGTGCAATACCAGATAAGTATGACTCGTGAAAACTTTCGGGTTCACACGGTTTAGAGAAGGCATATGTTCAACCCATAGGGGCTTCTTAGAAACATATACCACAAGTTTCCAGAGTAAATAACACAAGCCCGAAAGCAGAGCATGGTTGGCCAAGCAGAGGATACAACTTAACAAGGGCATCATGTATAAGGGGAAGAACTCACAAAGGGTTCAAATGTGAAGGACACTGTCGGATAACAATCCAACAAAGGACTTGATAGTCCACAAAGGACCTGATATGAGTATCGGTACTCAACCAGAAGAGGAAGGAATGCAAAAGCAACAAGTTATGGAATCATCTGAATAATTCAAAGCTTAAATAAAAAGGAATTATGATTTCCACAACAAAGGATCATAAACAGACGTTCTGATCAAGGATGGATCAATTGAATATACCAGAGGCACAATCGACGACAGATAGTTTGGTCGAGAACCAGCTCATGTTTGAAAAACGTCTGAGCTGGAGAGATAATTTAAAAGGATCATCTGATGATTACTTGCATTCGCCACATATTGAGTCAACAGACTCAAAATGATAATGACAAGGAATGTCAATAAGATTTCTATACTTATGGGATTATTCATAATGAAAGCAAACAAGAAATTCCAGAGCAATAGGTTGCTGAGGATTTTTGGAATATCGGGTGGTATTTCAAAGACTTTTGTGTAACACATAAACAACTGGGGGATGAGCGGATATTCTATAAATGCGAGAATTAACCGTAGGGGTATTCAAGTGACAAGAACAGCAAGGCAGTAAGCTCAAGGGATTATCGAAACCACGACGAGTTTTTCAGGGTATCTTGTAATAACAAGACCAACTGGGGATGATATAAGAATAACAACTGTAAGTAGTTACCCATAAGGGTTGACGGTGGAAGGGGAATTGCAAACGCGATGAACACAAGTTCTCGGCCTAACAGCGGAAAGTATCTTCAGGGTCTTCACGTGCAGCAGACGATCATCAATAATAAGGGGCTCTCCGGGTGAAAATGATAACGAGATCCTAATGTTAGATTTAGTAAGATTCATTTAACCCGAATAGAAGAGATGTCAGAGTCCCAGAGTATAGGTCGAGGAATAAAAGATCCTACTACCACCCGATGGCGACGTGGGCCCATGTTAGTAAAAGTTTTTCAACGACTAGACTCGACTTCGGCCAAGGAGTTGGAAAGGGGGATTCCTACAGGCAGTCGGCTCTGATACCAACTTGTGACGCCCCCGATTTAATCGTACACTAATCATGCACGCAAATGTGTACGATCAAGATCAGGGACTCACGGGAAGATATCACAACACAACTCTACAAATAAAATAAGTCATACAAGCATCATAATACAAGCCAGGGGCCTCGAGGGCTCGAATACAAGTGCTCGATCATAGACGAGTCAGCGGAAGCAACAATATCTGAGTACAGACATAAGTTAAACAAGTTTGCCTTAAGAAGGCTAGCACAAACTGGGATACAGATCGAAGGAGGCGCAGGCCTCCTGCCTGGGATCCTCCTAAACTACTCCAGGTCGTCGTCAGCGGGCAGCACGTAGTAGTAGGCACCTCCGGTGTAGTAGGGGTCGTCGTCGACGGTAGCGTCTGGCTCCTGGACTCCAGCATCTGGTTGCGACAACCAGAAAGAAGGAAAGGGGAAAAAAAGGGGGAGAAAGCAACCGTGAGTACTCATCCAAAGTACTCGCAAGCAAGGAACTACACTACATATGCATGGGTATATGTGTAAGGAGGCCATATCAGTGGACTGAACTGCAGAATGCCAGAATAAGAGGGGGATAACTAATCCTGTCGAAGACTACGCTTCTGGTCACCTTCGTCTTGCAGCATATAGAGGAGAGTAGATTGAAGTCCTCCAAGTAGCATCTTCAAGTAGCATCTCCAAGCAGCATCTCCAAGTAGCATCGCATAGCATAACCCTACCCGGCGATCCTCTCCTTGTCGCCCTGCGGAAAAGCGATCACCGGGTTGTCTGTGGAACTTGGAAGGGTGTGTTTTATTAAGTATCCGGTTCTAGTTGTCATAAGGTCAAGGTACAACTCCAAGTCGTCCTGTTACCGAAGATCACGGCTATTCGAATAGATTAAACTTCCCTGCAGGGGTGCACCACATAGCCCAACACGCTCGATCCCATTTGGCCGGACACACTTTCCTGGGTCATGCCCGGCCTCGGAAGATCAACACGTCGCAGCCCCACCTAGGCAAAACAGAGAGGCCAGCACGCCGGTCTAAACCTAAGCGCACAGGGGTCTGGGCCCATCGCCCATAGCACACCTGCACGTTGCGAGGGCGGCCGGAAGCAGAACTAGCCCCCTTAATACAAGAGCAGGCTTACGTTCCAATCCGGCGCGCGCCGCTCCGTCGCTGACGTCTGAAGTGCTTCGGCTGATACCACGACGTCGGGATACCCATAACTACTCCCACGTAGATGGTTAGTGCGTATAGGCTCGTAGCCAGACTCAGATCAAATACCAAGATCTCGTTAAGCGTGTTAAGTATCCGCGAACGTCGAACAGGGCCAGGCCCACCCATCTCCTAGGTGGTCTCAACCTGCCCTGTCGCTCCGCCACAAGTAACAGTCGAGGGCCGTCGGGAACCCAGGCCCACCTCTACCGGGATGGAGCCACCTGTCCTTTCAGCCCCCTCGTCAGAATCACTTGCGGGTACTCAATGAGCTGACCCGACTTTAGTCACCACCTGTAGTATGTATGTGTGTATAGTAATATACCCGTGATCACCTCCCAAGTGATCACGGCCCGATAGTATAGCAAGGCAGACTGACAAGAATGTAGGGCCAATGATGATAAACTAGCATCCTGTACTAAGCATATAGGATTGCAGGTAAGGTATCATCAGATGTAGCGACAATGTCAGGCTATGCATCAGAATAGGATTAACGAAAGCAGTAACATGCTACACTACTCTAATGCAAGCAGTATAGAGTAGAATAGGCGATATCTGGTGATCAAGGGGGGGGGGCTTGCCTGGTTGCTCTGGCAAGAGAGAGGGGTCGTCAACTCCGTAGTCGAACTGGGCAGCAGCAGCGTCGGTCTCGTAGTCTACCGGAGAGAAGAGGGGGAAGAAACAATGAATACCAAGTAAAGAGATGCATATCGAGGCATGACATGTCAAGAAGCGATGCTAGGCGTGCCCTAACGTGGTACGAGGAGGTACTGGTTAAGGGGGAAACATCCGGGAAAGTATCCCCGGTGTTTAGGGTTTTCGGGCAGAGGAGCCGGAGGGGAAAAGTTGCAGGTTCGATAGGTTAGGGGTGTGCGGCGGACGAATGGACTGCGTATCCGGATTCGTCACGTCGTTCTGAGCAACTTTCATGTTGAAAATATTTTAATCCGAGTTACGGATTAAAAGATATGATTTTCTAAAGATTTTATTAATTTCTGAAATTTAATTATTTATTTAATTAATTCGAAAAATGTATTAATGACGTCAGCATGATGTCATGCTTACATCAGCAGTCAACAGGGTTGACTTGGTCAACCTGACGGTGGGTCCCGCATGTCATTGACTGATAACTAACTAACTAAATTAATTAATCTAATTAGTAGATTAGTCAGGTTAATTAAATGATTAATTAGTCTAACCAGGTTTAATTAAGTTAATTAATTCTTTAATTAATTAATTAATATTTTAATTATTTTAATTATTTATTTATTTATTTTATTAAATCTTTTTTTTCCCTTTTTAACAGGGGCGTGGGTCCCTAATGTCAGTGGCCCAGAGGGCCTTAGCGGGACGGGCGAAACGGGTGCAGGCGTGGGCGCCCGAGGCCACCAGGGGGCGGCGACGCCGGCCACGGCAGAGGCCAGCCGCGGCGCGGCCAGCGCACGGGCTGCGCATGGCGGGCACAGGACGGGGCCGGCAGCGGCCGGAGCGGCAGGGAGGAGTGGGGCGAGCGCCGTGCGGGGCCGCGGTGGTGGTCGGGGCGGCCGCCGCGGCGAGAGGTGGTGCGGGAGTCGACGGCCGCCGTGGTGCGGCGGGGGCGTTGGCCGCGGCGTCGGCACCGGCGCGCGTCGCCGGGGGGGGGCACGTCGGAAGGCCGGGGGGGGGGGGTTCGGTGGCCGGGGGGGGGGGGCGAGGGCGCCGTTCGGCGAGGGGGAGGAGAGGGAAACGGGGGGGCGGCGTGGCCGCGGATGGCCGGAGCCGGCGACGGGGCGCGGGGCTATGGTGGCGCGCGGGAGGGGAGAGGGGAGCGAAGGGGGGGGGAGATGTGAAGCTCACAGCGGGGCCCGTAGGGTCTAGGGGGGCGGGCGCGGTGGAGCTCGCTGACGTCCGGCGAGGAGGCGGGCGGGGAAGCGGTCGCCGGCGTCGGGGAGGGCGTCCGGTGAGGCGGGGAGGCCGGGATTGACCCCGCGGTGGCGGGTGCCCCGCGCGTGGGGGCGACGGAGGGGAGGAGGGGGTCCGGGCGGTGGAGAGGAGGAGGGGGGGTGGAGGCGACCGGTTTGGGCGGCGGGGGCCGCCGGCGATGAGGGGTGCGACGGGGGTCTCGCCCCCGATCTGGATCGGGGCGGGGGCAGGGGAAAGGGGATCGGGGCGGGGGGGGCGGGGGGGGGGGCGAGTGAGGTGGGGCGGCTAGGGTTTCTAGCCGCGGGAGGCTAAGTGGCCGGTCGGCTGGGCCGGCCCAGGGTAGGGGGCTGGACCAGGGGTGAGGGGGCCAGGTGGGGGGTTCGGGGGGGCTGGCTGGGCCAGGTGGGGAAGGGCTGGCCCAGATGGGCCAGTGGGGGTTCCTTCCCCCCACCTCTTTTGTTTTATTTTCCTTTTTTATATATATTTTTCCCCTTTTCTTACTTTCTGTTTTAGATTAATTAAAATGCCAAAACATTTTACAAAATTTTGTGCACCCCACCATAATTAGGTTTGCTATTTTAGACAACCCCCGAACATTTTAGTTTTGGTTTTGAAACTTTTTATCTTTGCTCTTGTTTTGATTTTTGTTTTAGAACGGGTTCGGATCTAACGCGAGTTTATCCACAGTCACCGAGGTGACGTGGCAACATTAGTGGGGATTACTGTAGCTTAATTACCCGGGCGTCACACCCCCGCTGCAGGATGTTGCAATATGTTCATGGTTTGCTTATTGTTAGTGTTGCGGGGGTGACAGCAGCCTAAACGGGGATAAACAGCAGCCTAAACGGGGATAATTGGGTCATGGCGTATGGGAGTAAAGAGGACTTGATACTTAATGTTATGGTTGGGTTTCACAACCTTAATGATCTTTAGTAGTTGCGGATGCTTGCTAGAGTTCCAATCATAAGTGCATATGATCCAAGTAGAGAAAGTATGTTAGCTCATGCCTCTCCCTCATATAAAATTACAAGAATGATTACCGGTACTTGTTATCGATTGCCTAGGGACAATTCCGCAAATCCTACTACCACTTTTCCACACTCGCTTTATTTACTTTTTGCACTTTTATTTAAAAAACACCTAACTTTTATTTTCCCATTCTTTATTATCTTGCAAACATATCCCACAAAACCTACAAAGTACTTCTAGTTTCATAGTTGTTCTAGGTAAAGCAAACGTCAAGTGTGCGTAGAGTTGTATCGGTGGTCGATAGAACTTGAGGGAATATTTGTTCTGCCTTTAGCTCCTCGTTGGGTTCGACACTTTTATTTATCGAAGAAGGCTACAAACAATATTCCCTATACTTGTGGGTTATCAAGACCTTTTTCTGGCGCCGTTGCAGGGGAGCAATAGCGTGGGGTGAATATTCTCGTGTGTGCTTGTTTGCTTTATCACTAAGTAATTTTTATTTCCTGTTCTAAGTTGTTCTCTATCTTTAGTTATGGATATGGAACACGAAACACCAAAAAAATTAGTGGTACTTGCTACTCATGGAGATGGGGAACCTCCTAAAACCCCCGATGATCGTTATGTGAAAGATATTATGCACTACTTTGATAATCCTGAGAAAACCCCATTCAACTGGATACTAGGAGTAACGTTGGATCAACGTGAATACTTTAGGGATTATTGCTTGACTCATAAAGGTAAATTGTTATGGGATCAAATTTATATGTTGCATTGGTATGCTCGGGATTTATGCTTGAGATATGATTTTACTTGTTGCTCTAGGATGAATGCTCCAAATCTTCCCTTTTCAAGTGAATTTAATGATAATGAAACCTTAGGTATATATGATTATTATGATGTGGAACGAATAGAAGAATTTGTTGCTTTTAAGGGTGCTCATGAAATTGAATATTTATTTTCAAAGTTTGAAGATTTTGAAGATTCAGTTTATAGACCTGAAAATCTTGCTATCCTTAAATATTGCTATGATAATTATAAATGCAATTACGATATTGATGTATTTATTGAGAATAATTCCGCTGTCCAAGAAGAGACTAATATTTTGCAAGAGTTTATGGAGATGAAACTGTGAGCTCATTGGATGAAAAAGATGATGAGGAGAGCGGAGAACAAAAGGAGGAAGAGCGGATTAGCTACCCGTGCCCACCTTCTAATTAGAGTAACCATCCAACTCATACATTGTTTAACGTTCCTTCGTTCTTACCGAAGGATGAATGCTATGATTCATTTTAAATATCCCTTTTTGATGATGCTTGCTATGCTTGTGGCGAAGATGCCAATATGAATTATGCTTATGGAGATGAACTTGCTATAGTTCCTTATGTTAAGAATGACATTGTTGCTATTACACCCACACACGATAGTCCTACTATCTTTTTGAAATCTCCAAACTACACTATATCGGAGAAGTTTGCACTTATTAAGGATTATATTGATGGGTTGCCTTTTACCCTTGCACGTGATGATTTTGATGAATATAATATGCATGTGCTTGCTGCTCCTACTTGAAATTATTATGAGAGAGGACATCTCCACCTCTCTATGTTTCCAACACGATAAATTTGCAAGAAACTACTTATGCTATGTATTGGCCTTTACTTGATATTCATGAATTGTTTTTGTATGACATGCCGATGCATAGGAAGAGAGTTGGACTTCGTCATTCCTTGATATATGTTGCTTTATACTCACTACTAAATGCCAAATCATTGTTAATTAAAATTGGCTTTGATATTCCTTGGGATCCGGGTGGATCCATTACTTGAGCACTTTATGCCTAGCTTAATGGCTTTAAAGAAAGCGCTGCCAAGGAGACAACCCGGAAGTTTTAGAGAACGATTTATTTCGGTTGAGTGCTTTTATAAAGTTTTAAAAAATATATAGAAGTGAACACAAAACTTTTCAAAAAGGAAAGTGACAGTGAGAGAGACAAGCATTGTTGAAGTGGGGGAGCTCCTTGAACTTTGTTCATGCCCATGGAAACATTGTGAATCTCAAGTTATAGAAACTTTTCAACAAAAATAATTATCCCCTTGTACAATCCCATTGTATTATAAAAATAATGTGCCAAGATTTACCTTTATGATGGGTAGATTGCTTGTTGGTTTGTGCGGTGCAAAACAGAAACTTTGGCTGTAGTGCGCGATTTATATTTTTTACTGGAACGTCAAACTGTTCTGAAACCTTTTGTACTATCTTTCTATAGAAAATGTTTATTTTTCCAAATTTTCTCAGAATTTTTGGAGTACCAGAAGTATGGTAGTGTTTATATTACTACAGACTGTCCTGTTTAAGACACATTCTGTTTTTGATGCATTGTTTTGCTTGTTTTGATGAAACTATCGATTCTATCGGTGGTATAAGCCATGGAAGAATTATATTACAGTAGCTAAAATGCAAAAACAAAATATGAATTGGTTTGCAACAGTACTTATAGTAGTGATTTGTTTTATTATACTAACGGGCCTTACCGAGCTTTCTGTTGAGTTTTGTGTGGTTGAAGTGATCAAAGATCGAGGAGGTCTCGATATGAGGAGAAGGAGGAGAGGCAAGAGCTCGATCTTGGGGATGCCCAAGGCACCCCAAGTGAATATTCAAGGAGACTCAAGCGTGTAAGCTTGGGGATGCCCCGGAAGGCATCCTATCTTTCTTCAACAAGTATCAGTATGTTTCTGGTTTTGTTTCGTTCGCGTGATATGTGGAAATTTTGGAGCGTCTTTTGCTTTTAGTTTTCATTTTTATTTTATGCACCATGCTGGTATGAGATAGTCCATGGTTGATTTGTAGAATGCTCATTGCACTTCACTTATATCTTTTGAGTATGGCTTTATAGAATGCTTCATGTGCTTCACTTATATCATTTGAAGTGTGGGTTGCCTGTTTCTCTTCACATAGAAAACCGATGTTCGTAGAATGCTCTTTTGCTTCACTTATATTTGTTAGAGCATGATCTTTTGTAGAAAGAATTAAACTCTCATGCTTCACTTATATCTATTTAGAGAGTCAACAGAAATTGGTCAATTGCATGGTTAGTCATAAAATCCTACATAAAACTTATGGATCACTGAATTTGATATCTTTGATTCCTTGCAATAGTTTTGCGATATATAGATGATAAATATGTGGGAAGTACTAGTAAACAGTTGTGGTTAAGTAAGAATATTGGTGTTAAGGTTTGTGATTCCCGAAGCATGCAGGTATAGTCTCTTGTTATGCTATGAAAGTTGGAGCGCAATTTATCCTTGATTGTCTTCCTTGTGAGTGGCGGTCGGGGACTAGCGATGGTCTTTTCCTACCAATCTATCCCCTAGAGGCATGCGTAGTTGCTTCGAGGGCTAATAAACTTTTGCAATAAGTATATGAGTTCTTTATGACTAATGTGAGTCCATGGATTATACGTACTCTTACCTTTCCGCAATTTGCTAGCCTCTACGGTACCGTGCATTGCCCTTTCTCACCTCGAGACGTGGTGCTAACTTCGCCGGTGCATCCAAACCTCGTGATATGATACGCTCTGTCACACATAAGCATTATTATATCTTCCTCAAAACAGCCACCATACCTACCTATTATGACTTTTCCATGGCCATTCCGAGATATATTGCCATGCAACTTCCACCGCTTCCATTTGATGACTTGAGCATTCATTGTCATATTGCTGTGCATGATCATATAGCTGACATAGTAGTTGCGGCTCAGCCACCGTGCATCATTTTTATACATGTTACCCTAGATCATCTGTCAGAGGCATTCATATAGAGTCATATTTTGTTATAGGTATCGAGTTGTACGCGCTTCATGCGGCTCCTCATCAGGCGCTTCATGCGGCTCCTCAGCCGTACGCGCCCGTGCTGCCCTATGGTCTCTCCGCGCCCTATGGGTCGCCCTCGGCCGGCGGGTACCCCCCCCCCCGCTCCTAGCAGCGCCTCCACCACAGCCGCAGCCGTCGGCTCCGGCACTTCCACTGGCGCCCTGGGACCCCGCGCTCCTAGCAGCTCTCCACACCGCCCCCACGCCGCAGCACTACACTGGCGGTGGCGACTGCTACATGGACACCAGAGCCACGGCTCACATGGCTGCCAACCCCGGTAACCTTCTCGTCACCCACCCCGTTCACACTGCTACTCGCATTACGGTGGGTGACGGTTCCTCCATGCCCATTACTCATGTTGGTCATGCTTGGAGGGTGATCGGAGGGTGATTAATTTCCCTCTGGTCGGGCTTGAGCCCGATCTGATTATAGTCCGTTGAGACCCCCAGGGCGGCGATGTCGTCTAGCAGTTCGTTTAAGGATGAAACATCTGCCGGATCCAATCTTTCAGAGTACTTAGGGCCAAACGAGGACGGTGTCTGGCGGCCACGGGAGGAGTTGCAGGCTAGACGGCCGTGCGGGCCCTCCTGGTGAAACCGCCGAACCGGAGGGTCTGCCCTAAAGCTAGGCACCCTCTGGAAGTGATATTGTTGTTGATGACTAGACGATGTTGGAAATATGCCCTAGAGGCAATAATAAAATGGTTATTTTTATATTTCCTTGTTCATGATAATTGTCTATTGTTCATGCTATAATTGTGTTATCCGGAAATCATAATACATGTGTGAATATATAGACCACAACACATCCCTAGTGAGCCTCTAGTTGACTAGCTTATTGATCAACAGACAGTCATGGTTTCCTGACTATGGACATTGGATGTCATTGATAACGGGATCACATCATTAGGAGAATTATGTAATGGACAAGACCCAATCCTAAGCATAGCACAAGATCGTGTAGTTCGTTTTGCTAGAGCTTTTCCAAATGTCAAGTATCATTTCCTTAGACCATGAGATTGTGCAACTCCCGGATACCGTAGGAGTGCTTTGGGTGTGCCAAACGTCACAACGTAACTGGGTGACTATAAAGGTGCACTACGGGTATCTCCGAAAGTGTCGGTTGGGTTGGCACGAATCGAGACTGGGATTTGTCACTCCGTATGACGGCGAGGTGTCTCTGGGCCCACTCGGTAGTGCATCATCATAATGAGCTCAATGTGACCAAGTGTCTGGTCACGGGATCATGCATTACGGTACTAGTAAAGTGACCTGCCGGTAACGAGATTAAATGAGGTATTGGGATACCGAAGATCGAATCTCGGGCAAGTAACATACCGATTGACAAAGGGAATTGTATACGGGATTGATTGAATCCTCGACATCATGGTTCATCCGATGAGATCATCGAGGAGCATGTGGGAGCCAACATGGGTATCCAGATCCCGCTGTTGGTTATTGACGGGGAGAGGCGTCTCAGTCATGTCTGCATGTCTCTCGAACCTGTAGGGTCTACACACTTAAGGTTCGGTGACGCTAGGGTTGTTGAGATATTAGTATGCGGTAACCCGAAAGTTGTTCGGAGTCCCGGATGATATCCCGAACGTCACGAGGAGTTCCGAAATAGTCCGGAGGTGAAGATTTATATATAGGAAGTCCAGTTTCGGCCATTGGGATAGTTTTGGGGGTCACTGGTA
The DNA here is from genome assembly GCF_018294505.1 of Triticum aestivum. Taxonomy (NCBI): domain Eukaryota; kingdom Viridiplantae; phylum Streptophyta; class Magnoliopsida; order Poales; family Poaceae; genus Triticum; species Triticum aestivum. The sequence continues at coordinate 826,845,429 of NC_057801.1, read as the reverse complement.
TTGTACCGGGACCACCGGAAGGGTCCCGAGGGTCCACCGGGTGGGCCACCTATCTCGGAGGGCCCCATGGGCTGAAGTGGGAGGGGAACCAGCCCCTGGTGGGCTGGTGCGCCCACCTTGGCCCCCCTGCGCCTAGGGTTGGAAACCCTAGGGGTGGGGGCGCCTCACTTGCTTATTCTTCCAAGCCTTCCGCTGTTATCTAGTTTAGATGGCCTTAAGCCATATTTATTTTAATAAGTTCTCTCTTGAGACATTCGTTTGTAATAAGTGTGTGATTGCTACTCTGTTATAAATCCTCCGAGTACTGTGTGGTGTCAGCATTACTGATCCAGGGATGACACTGAGCACAGAGATCAGACTGTTTGAGGTCTGGTCGCTACAAAGATGGTATCAGAGCACACGCTGACTGTAGGACACGGCCACTAAGCTAAAGCCCTAGATCACTACTCTTTCTTCTCATTTCTGACTCCTCATCTTTTCTATTCTTTAGGATGGCGGATGCAAGGAACAAGTTCACACAACCGGATGAAGACTCACCTTTTGGATATCATTTGAAGGAAGTCACTAGATACCTGAACATAGGAGTACCAAGCCTCACCGGGACCTTCAACGCCACTTTACCCGAAGAGGAGCGCTAGATGATTCAAGTCTACATTCCAGGAAGAACATTTGCACCAGTCACGGAGCCCATAGAATTTTCCTTTGATGCACCAACATGGAGCTTGGGAAAGAGCATGGCAGCTCATATCACCATGGGACGAATTGGAGAAGTTTACCATGATGGTCTCAAGAATAGTATCTACCAGATTTGTGGGCGCCGAGATGAGCAATGGGAGATGATCAACACCATGAGGAACAGATCAATCGCAGCTTACATCCAGGAATTAAACCAACACATCCGACACCAGGAGAATCAGATGTGCGCAGATATGGAGGATCTGCAGAAGGCTATGACCAAGATCAAGGAGCTAGAAGAAGAACTCAAGGCCACACATGAAGACTACATAGAAGAGATCGTCGCTCTAGTGAGGCAGAACGGCGACCTAAAGGAGAAGCTTGGAGTATTCATGGGAGGTTCAGCACCCAAAAGAGAAGGGGGCGAATCCACTTGCCCGGATAATTATATCATCATCGACGACACTGACTCGGATCCCGACGATAGCGATGATGACTTTGTTGATGAAGCTGGAGCAGATATTATGGAATCTTCATCGGAGCAGTTTTTCTAGTTGACCACAATAATAGTAGTAGTATTTCCCCCATTTTAAATTAGTTTTAGTCCAAGCACCTTGTAACGATAGTTAGACCGTTGTTTATCTTTGTTGAATTGATTGGAGTGATATTGTGTGCTTTTGTCTCATGTGCATATGGGTAGTTTTTCTCACTAGACCTCATTCTATTCTTAACTCTCGTCTTTTCTATAAACCCTCAGATGCCTCCGAGACGCGACCCCGGATTTGTTTTCCCGCCAGAGATCACTCAGTTGATTCAGCAGTAGAATGCCTTGATTCAAACATTGGTACAGAACCAAGGCAACAACAACAACAACAACCCACCACCACCACCACCTGTTGACCATTTGACTCGTTTCTTAAGGCTGAATCCGCCGGTGTTTTCCAGTAGCATCGAGCCGATAGTAGCAGATGATTGGCTCCGTAAGATAGGCAGGGAGTTGACCACTGCAGGATGTACAGAAGGGGAAAAGGTGAAATTTGCTGCACATCAGCTTGAAGGACCCGCGGCAGCATGGTGGGAGAATTTTACAGCCACTTACCCTGTAGACACTGTCACATGGGATCAGTTTCAGCAAGCTTTCCATACTGCCCATGTTTCAGCAGGAGCTATGGCCATAAAGAAGCGTGAGTTTCGCAACTTACGCCAAGGAGGACGGACAGTTGGCCAGTATGTGGATGATTTCAGTAAGTTAGCACGTTATGCCCCAGATGACGTTGCTACGGGTGCAGCTAAGCAGGAGAAGTTCCTAGAAGGACTGAATGATGAGCTGAGCATGCAGTTGATGGTAGCCACTTTCAATAACTACCAGGAGTTACTAGATCGTGCTCTTATGATTGAAGGGAAGCAACAACAGATTGACAATCGCAAGAGGAAGTATGGACAGGGGAAGTACAATTCTGGAGCTCAGCAGAAGCTACGCTTTACCCCAAAGACAGGAGGACAATTTCAGCATACTCACGGAGGAGGTAGCTCGCACAATCATAATGGCACCAAGAATAGAAACGGGAATGGAGGAAGCAATGGACAAAACCGCACCAACCCGTCAACACCAACCAAGGTAAACCTGAGCCATATCACTTGTTTTAAGTGTCGTAAGACTGGGCATTATGCAAATGAATGTCCAGAAGCTCAAAATGGTAACGGCAACGGGAGCTTAGGAAAGAAGCCGAATCCTTTCAACAGAGGACAAGTGAACCACGTTACCGTGGAGGAGGTTGAAGCTCAGCCAGATGCAGTAATAGGTAAGTTTTTGGTTAAGACATTTATTGCAGTTGTTCTTTTTGATACTGGTGCATCGCATTCATACATATCAAGGGGATTTGTGGATAAGTTTAGCCTGCCCACTAGGACTCTTAAGACACCCATGCTAGTAAGCTCACCGGGAGCGGAGTATATGGCCAGTCAAGGATGTTTTCAAGTGCCATTAAGTATAGGGAGGCATGTTTTCCCAACGGATTTAATTATACTGGAATCCCAAGGTTTGGATGTAATTCTTGGTATGGATTGGCTGTCGATGTATGGAGGAAACATCGATTGCGCCAGTAAGACAATTTTGCTTACGACACCAGAAGGAAGGAGAATCAAGTATGTATCACGGCATGAGCCGAGGAGAGCACATGTAAATTCCCTTTCAGGAGTTGTGCAGGAGGAAGTACCAGTGGTAAGGGATTTCCCTGATGTATTTCCAGATGAGTTGCCAGGCATGCCACCGGATAGAGATATTGATTTTTGATTGAGCTTTTGCCAGGCACTGGGCCGATATCCAAGAGACCGTATAGGATGCCAGCCCAAGATTTGGAGGAAATCAAGAAGCAGATTAAGGAGTTACTGGATAAAGGCTTTATTCGCCCAAGTTCTTCGCCTTGGGGATCGCCTGTACTTCTAGTGGAAAAGAAGGATGGATCATTAAGAATGGTTGTTGATTATCGTGGATTGAATGAAGTAACAATCAAGAACAAGTACCCAATACCGATAATGAATGATTTGTTTGACCAATTGCAAGGAGCTAAGGTGTTTTCCAAGATCGATTTGCGATCAGGGTACCATCAGTTGAAGATTCGAGAGCAGGATATACCTAAGACGGCTTTTACCACCAGGTACGGGTTGTATGAGTATACCATTATGTCCTTTGGTCTGACTAACGCACCTGCCTATTTTATGAACATGATGAACAAAGTGTTTATGGAGTTTTTGGATAAGTTCGTCGTGGTGTTCATTGATGATATTTTGGTTTACTCGAAGAATGAAGAAGAACATAAGGAACATTTGCGATTGGTACTCGAGAAGCTCAGAGAACATTAGTTATATGCCAAATTCAGCAAGTGTGAGTTTTGGTTGAAGGAAGTTGGATTTCTCAGACATGTTATATCCGGAGAAGGTATAGCAGTGGACCCCACTAAAGTTACCACCGTGACCAATTGGGAAGCGCCAACTACAGTTGGGGAGATCCGGAGTTTCCTTGGACTCACAGGATACTACCGGAGATTCATTGAGAATTTCTCAAGGATTGCGAAGCCTATGACAGAGTTGTTGAAGAAGGATACCAAGTTCATATGGACTGAGGAGTGTGAGGCTAGTTTCCAGGAGTTGAAGAAACGTTTGGTTACCTCACCAGTGTTAATTCTGCCAGATCAGGCAAAGGATTACGAAGTTTATTGCGACGCTTCACGCCGAGGACTTGGAGCAGTGCTTATGCAGGAGGGAAGAGTTGTTTCGTATGCTTCACAACAGCTTAAGCCTCATGAGTTAAATTATGCTACTCATGATTTGGAGTTAGCAGCCGTAGTGCATGCATTGAAAACATGGAGACACTTTCTTATTGGGAACCATTGTGAGGTATATACGGATCACCAGAGTTTGAGGTACATCTTCACGCAGAAGGAGTTAAATCTCAGGCAGAGGAGATGGTTGGAGCTTATTAAAGATTATGATATGAGATTGCATTATCACCCTGGAAAGGCTAATGTTGTAGCAGACGCGTTGAGCCGCAAGAGTCATGTCAATACACTAATGACGGGAGAAATACCAAAGGAGTTAGCCGAGGATCTTCGTGAACTATGTTTGGAAATAGTTCCGAGAGGCTATGTAGCAGCATTGGAGATTCAGTCAACTTTGATGGATAGAATCAGAGAAGCTCAGAAGACTGACAAAGAGATTGCCTCTATAAAGGAGAAAATGAGCGAAGGAAAAACTAAGGGATTTCGTGAGGATGAGCATGATACCTTATGGTTTGAGGACCATGTTTATGTGCCCAATGACCCGGAGATCAGGAAGTTGATTCTACAAGAGGCACATGATTCACCATATTCGATTCACCCAGGGAATACCAATATGTATTTGGATTTGAAGAATACTTTCTGGTGGACCGGAATGAAGAAGGACATAGCAGAATATGTAGCGGTTTGTGATGTGTGTCAGAGGGTGAAGGCAGAACATCATAAGCCAGCAGGATTGTTACAGCCATTGCCTATACCCGAATGGAAGTGGGATAAACTAGGCATGGATTTCATCACGGGATTACCCAGGACCCTTTCGGGCTATGACTCAATTTGGGTCGTAGTCGATCGTTTGACGAAGGTAGCTCATTTCATTCCAGTAAAGACTACCTACAGCAGTGCCAAATTGGCTAAGATATACATGACCAGGATTGTATGCTTGCATGGAGTTCCAAGGAGTATCGTATCAGATAGAGGAACCCAATTCACCTCAAAGTTCTGGAAGCAGTTGCACGAAACTTTGGGAACCAGGTTGGAGTTTAGCACAGCTTTCCATCCGCAGACAGATGGACAAACCGAGAGAGTCAATCAGATTTTGGAGGATATGCTTAGAGCTTGTGCCTTGGATTATGGATCTAGCTGGGACGATAACTTGCCATATGCGGAGTTCTCTTATAACAACAGTCGATTCACCCGCAGCAAGGTTATCAAGTTCTGCAAAGTTCAGTGGAGCCAACACCCCGAGGAAGAAGCCACCTGGGAGCGAGAGGAAGATCTCCTCAAGGCCCACCCTTACCTATTTGCTAGCCAACCCGAATCTCGAGGGCGAGATTCATCTTAAGGGGGGTAGGTTTGTAACATCCCAAATTTTCAATTTGGAATGTTATACATAGATCATATTGCATATCATAATTTTGTGCATTTGTTGGCTCGATCCTAGAAATTCTACGCAACTCAAGGACCCACGGAGAGAGTTGGGGATTTCGTTATTTTCATATTTAAGTTTTCCCAAATTTTGAAAATAGGATCATTTGATTTTATTTATTTTATCTTCAATTATTTCTACTATCAAAATATGAGAGAGGGAATAAAATAACTTTCCCAAAATAAAGAAATAATGAAGATTTAATAAAAAAATCAAATAAGATTTTATTTCAGAGTTTTTCGCCTTTTTATTTGAATTTAGGAAAAATGCGAGTTTTTCAAAATTGCATTTAGGCCCCAAATAAATGTTCATGTAGTCCGGCTTCATTTTAGAAGTCGGGGAAAATTTATTTCGGGATTTTTGGAGTCCGTTTAGTATTTCTTTTTATTTGTTCTTCTGCGCGGAATTATAAAAAAAACACGCACCGACCTTGGGCCGTGCCCGAGCGGGACTCCGCTCGGGGGGCACTTATAAATAGCGCCGCCCCGGCACCCCCAGTCCACCCGAGCCGCCCCGAGCCCACCCCGCGCCCCCGCTGCCGGCCCACCCCGCCAAACCCTAGCCCGCCAGCCGCCGCCGCCCGCCCGATCCGCCGCCGCCCGATCCACCGCCGCCGCCGCCGCCTGCCGTCGCCGGAGCCGCCGCCGGACCCCGCCGCCGCTGCCGCCGACTCGCCGGACCCCGGCGCCGAGGTTTGCCGCCGCCTCGACTTCCGTGCCGCCGGGTTTTTTTAAAAAACCAAGCGGTTTTTCTTCGGTTTATTTTTGGTTTTTTTAGATCGGTTTTTTTTCTTAGGTTAGGTTAAATAGCGAACGTTCGTTCGTTCGTTCGTTTTTAACGAACGCGTTCGTCAGATTAGTTTAGTTAAGAACGTTCGTTCGTTAACCCGTTCGACATTTTTCTTTTTCTCGGATTTAATTCGTGATTTTTCCGATCGCGATTTCTGATCTGATTTTCGTTTTAGTATAACTTTTCTCTCGTTTATCGGAATCAGGCGATTCAAGCGCCTAGAGTTTCGTCTCGAAACCCTCTTTCTGAATAACCAACTTAAACAAGTTTTTGCTACTGTAAAATTGGACCTAGATCCAGATTAGTAAAACGAAGCTGTTTTCTTTCGCCGTTTGACTTCCGTTGCTTCGTTTGATTTGATTCTTTTTGCAAACCAGAGTTCTTAAGTTGAACTATCTGGTTAGATCTTTTATTTTAGTTTTACCTGTGCATTAGATGAGTACTTATTGTATGCTTATTTGTTTGTCTGCGATAGAATACCCGGAGTGCGCCGCCTGTTACTTCGAGTCTCTAGGTTTCGCGAATCATCAGCAAGGCAAGTAATACTTTGATCATACCTTTTCTCATACCCAGTTTTTACTGCATTAGATCAGACCTCAAACATTGCATGACTAGGATCTAATTAAATTGTGGGATGGGAAGTAGTTGAGGTAGTACCTATTACCTGTTTTATTATCAAACCCTTGGGAGTTACTTCTACGTTTGCTTATATTGCCATGGTATGCTAGTAGACGTGGATTGGGTGAGTGTATCCATGACAGATGTGAGATTGTTAAATTAATGGTTTATCTAAGGTGGCAACTTAAACACACATCTGGGTGGATTGAGGTACCTGGTCTCCAGGATTTGCCTGTTTTTCTTCGGACCGCCACCCAAGCTCAAAGGGATCATAAGATTATTCATGCTAGAAACTTACGTGTGCAGCCACAAGCCATTATGGGCTCTGGCATAGTTGATTAAGTCGTGCGAACTCTTACGGGTAGACTAGCAGATGTAGGGGAAAGTAGGTGTACCGGTCTACCCATTATGTAAGGTGCTAGCGCTTCTGAAATACTATGTCTCGGTCATCCGTTTCTCAAAGACCATGTAGTGCGAGAAATCCAACGGAGGCAATCGAGTCTTGTGGGGAAAAGTGCGCAAACCTCTGCAGAGTGTATAAACTAATCATGATTAGCCGTGTCCCGGGTTATGGACGTCTTGAGTATCTAGTACTTGAATATCATGTGAATCTCAACATGTTACTCTAATTAATATTATTGGGTTTTTAATGACTACTTTTAATTGGGATTGAGAATGCTGTCAACCATTCTCAATGTTTAACAACCACCATGATAGTTAAATAAACTTATTCCTTTGCAGTAGGGAAAAATTGGCTTTCCGCAAAACTGTAACCATAGAGCTTTCCACCAGCCAAATATGCATGTAGTATAGCTTACTCCATCATTATTCTCTATGTGTTACATTGCCAGCATATTCCATGTGCTGACCCGTTCTCGGGCTGCAACGTTTCATGTTGCAGACTTTTCAGACGAAGAGTAAGGTGCTTAGGTCGTGCTTCTGTACTTAGTGATGCCGTTGGAGTTGATGGACTCGCTTATTCTTCCAAGCCTTCCGCTTTTATCTAGTTTAGATGGCCTTAAGCCATATTTATTTTAATAAGTTCTCTCTTGAGACATTCGTTTGTAATAAGTGTGTGATTGCTACTCTGTTATAAATCCTCCGAGTACTGTGTGGTGTCAGCATTACTGATCCAGGGATGACACTGAGCACAGAGATCAGACTGTTTGAGGTCTGGTCGCTACAATATAGCACTATGGGTGGAATAGAATATGATGATGGGGATTGTGTGGAGAAGACAAAAAAGGAGAAAGTCTCACATTGACGAGGCTAATCAACGGGCTATGGACATGCCCATCAATTGATGTCAACATGAGGAGTAGGGATTGCCATGCAACGGATGCACTAGAGCTATGAATGCTCAACAAAAAAAAACTAGTGGGTGTGCATCCAACTTGCTTGCTCATGAAGACCTAGGGCATTTTGAGGAAGCCCATCATTGGAATATACAAGCCAAGCTCTATAATAAAAAATTCCCACTAGTATAAAAAGACAACTTATGAGACTCACTATCATGAATATCTTAGTGCTACTTTGAAGCACAATATATGAGACTCACTACATGAAGGACAAGGTGCTACTTTGAAGCACAAGTGTGGTAAAAGGATAGTAGCATTGTCCCTTCTCTCTTTTTCTCTCATTTTTTTTCTTTGGCCTTTTTTTTCCTTTTGGCCTTTCTCTTTTTCTTTTTTTTTCATCCGGAGTCTCATCCCGACTTATCGGGGAATCATAGTCTCCATCATCCTTTCCTCACTTGGGACAATGCTCTAATAATGATGATCATCACACTTTCATTTTTCTTACAACTCAACAATTACAACTTGAAACTTAGAACAAAATATGACTCTATATGAATGCCTCCGGCGATGTACCGGGATGGTGCAATGAATCAAGAGTGACATGTATGGAAAATAATGCATGGTGGCTTTGCCACAAATACGATGTCAACTACATGATCATGCAATAGCAATATGACAAAAGTAATGTATGTCATGATGATGATGATGGAAGTTGCATGGCAATATATCTCGGAATGGCTATGGAAATGCCATGATAGGTAGGTATGGTGGCTGTTTGGAGGAAGATATAAGGAGGTTTATGCGTGATAGAGCGTATCGTATCACGGGGTTTGGATGCACCGGTGAAGTTTGCACCAACTCTCAAGGTGAGAAAGGGCAATGCATGGTACCGAAGAGGCTAGCAAAGGAGGAAAGGTGACAGTGTGTATAATCCATGGACTCAACATTAGTCAAAAGAACTCATATACTTATTGCAAAGATTTAGAAGCCATCAAAAAATTCAAGTACTATGCGCATGATCCTAGGGGGATAGATTGGTAGGAAAAGACCATCGCTCGTCCCCGACCGCCACTCATAAGGATGCACAAGCCAGGTACACTTCATGTTTCAAATTTGTTACGCAACTTTAACCATACGTGCATGCTACGGGACTTGCAAACTTCAATACAAGTATTTCTCAAATTCACAATTATCAACTAGCACGACTTTGATATTATTACCTCCATATCTCAAAACAATTATCAAGCATCAAACTTATCTTAGTATTCAATTCACTCAAAAGAAAGTTTCACATATCTCGAACACTAAGTATATTAACATTAAGCAAATTACCATGCTATTAATGACTCTCAAAATCCACCACCATGCTCTAAAAGATATAACTGAAGCACTAGAACAAAAAATATCATGCTCAAAAGATATAAGTGAAGCACTATGAGCAAAACGATCAAGCTCAAAAGATATAAGTGAAGCACATAGAGTATTCTAACAAATTCCAAATCATGTATGGCTCTCTCAAAAGATGTGTACAGCAAGGATGATTGTGGTAAACTAACAAGCAAAGACGCAAATAATACAAGACGCTCCAAGCAAAACACATATCATGTTGGTGAATAAAAATATAGCTCCAAGTAAATTACCGATGGAAGTGGACGAAAGAGGGGATGCCTTCCGGGGCATCCCCAAGCTTTGACTTTTTGGTGTCCTTGGATTATCTTGGGGGTGCCATGGGCATCCCCAATCTTAGGCTCTTGCCACTCCTTGTTCCATAATCCATCAAAAGAATTCACCCAAAACTTGAAAACTTCACAACACAAAACTCAACAGAAATCTCGTGAGCTCCGTTAGAGAAAGAAAACAAAAGACTACTTCAAGGTACTGTAATTAACTCATTTTTTATTTATATTGCTGTTAAACCTACTGTATTCCAACTTCTCTATGGATTATAAACTATTTTACTAGCCATAGATTCATCAAAATAAGCAAACAACACAAGAAAAACAGAATCTGTCAAAAACAGAACAGTCTGTAGAAATCTGTAACTAACGTAAACTTCTGGAACTCTAAAAATTCTACCAAAATAGCAAGTCCTGGAAAATTTGTTTATTGATCACAAGCAAAAATAATAAACACAAAAGCACGTTCCTGTGATTTATCATAACTAAATTCTTGCGCGCAAAGTTTCTGTTTTTCAGCAGAATCAAATCAACTATCATCGTAGGTTATCATATAGGTTCTACTTGGCACAAACACTAATTGAAATATAAAACCACATCTAAACAGAAGCTATATGGATTATTTATTCCTAAACAGAAGCAAAAACAAAAAACACAAAATAAAATTGGGTTGCCTCCCAACAAGCGCTATCGTTTAACGCCCCTAGCTAGGCATGGGATTTCAATGATGCTCACATGAAAGACAAGAATTGAAGCACAAAGAGAGCATCATAAAACATGTGACAAACACACTTAAGTCTAACATAATTCCTATGCATAGGCATCTTGTAAGCAAACAAATTATCAAGGCAAGCAAAAACTAGCATATGCAAGGAAGAACAAAGAGATGATAGCAATCTCAACATGAAGAGAGGTAATTTAGTAACATGAAAATTTCTACGACCATATTTTCCTCTCTCATAATAGTTACATGTAGGATCATAAGCAAATTCAACAAATTAACTATCACGTAAAATATTTCCAACACGATCAACAGGCATGCGAAGTTGACACTCTTCCAAAATAGTGGGATTATTATTAACTAAAGTCATTACCTCTCCAAACCCACTTTTATCAAAAAATTCATAAGATTGATCAAAATCCAAATATGTGGGATCTAAAGTTGACACTCTTCCAAACCCACTTTCAATATTATTGCAAACACTATTATCAATCTCATATTCATCATGGGGCTTAAATAATTTTTCAAGATCAAAAGAAGAATCACCCCAATCAAGATCATTGCAACAAGTAGTACACATAGCAAAACTAGCATCCCAAGCATAGGGTTTTGCATATTATTAGCACAATTGACATCAACAGAATTTATAGTAAAATCATTGCAATCATGCTTTCCATCAAAGGAACTATCAAGTATGGGTGCAATAGCAACGATCTCATGTTTAACATAAGGAACTATAGCAAATTCACTTTCATAAATATTGGCATCATGGCCACAAGAATAGCAAGCATCATGTTCATCAAGGGATATTTCAACCAAATCATCGGAATCATCATTATCTATAGATTCATGCATATCATTATTTTCTTCCAAAGCAATGGTCATTCTTTCAATAAACTCTTGGACATAGACATTATGAGCAAGGTTTTCATTGCAATATTTAAGTATGACAGAATTTTCAGATTTGTTGAGAGTAAAATCATACTTTTCAATCAAAGAAGCAACTTCATGACCACCCTTAAAAACGACAAATTCTTCAATTTGTTCGATATCATAGTAACTATAAACACCCTTTGCATAAGAAGATAAGATTTCATTATCATTGAACTCACATAGGTAGGGAAGGTGTTTTTTAGGGTTCTTAGAGCAACAAGTAAAATCACACATTTCACAAAGATTCCAAGCATAGCATAGCAAACTATTTATATGATACCGTAAGAGTTTCCCCTTTTCAGACAAACGATGACGCACAAAATAAGCATGCTCATCTAAAGATTTCCCATCAACTAGGCTAGTTGGGGTTTCAACACGAGCACATAAGGATCAAAGATGATCCAAGTAGAACACTTTAAGTGGATCCATATCAATAGATTTTCAGCAAGCGAAGATGCAAGCATATAGAAGGCACAAGGAAACACAAACAAAGATACATACGGGAAGAAGGCAAACGGGAAAGAGAGGAGGAGATTGGGAAAGAGAGGGCAAATAAAATGGAAAGGGTGAAGTGGGGGAGAGGAAAACGAGAGGCAAATGGCAAATAATGTAATGCGAGAGATAGGGATTGCGATGGGTACTTGGTATTGTTGATTTGCTTGCGTGAGCCTCCCCGGCAACGGCGCCAGAAATTCTTCTTGCTACCTCTTGAGCACTGCGTTGGATTTCCCCGAAGAGGAGAGGATGATGCAGCAAAGTAGCGTAAGTATTTCCCTCAGTTTTTGAGAATCAAGGTATCAGTCCAAGATGTAAAGTTGATAACGATAGTCCCACATACTTGTGGCACTGCCGCCTTGGTCACATTGGTGTTAAGCGCATGAAGAAGCTCCATGCTGATGGACTTTTGGAGTCTCTTGATTACGAATCGTTTGAAACATGCGAACCCTGCCTTATGGGCAAAATAACCAAGACTCCGTTCTCCGGAACAATGGAGCGAGCAACCAACTTATTGGAAATCATACATACTGATGTGTGCAATCCAATGAGCGTTGAGGCTTGCTACCTCTTGAGCACTGCGTTGGATTTCCCCGAAGAGGAGAGGATGATGCAGCAAAGTAGCGTAAGTATTTCCCTCAGTTTTTGAGAACCAAGGTATCAATCCAGTAGGAGACCACGCACAAGTCCCTCGTACCTACACAAAACGATAGCAACTCACAACCAACGCTTAGGGGTTGTCAATCCCTTCACGGTCACTTACGAGGGTGAGATCTGATAGAGATAATATTTTTGGTATTTTTGATAGATAGATGCAAAGTAAAAAATAAAAGGCAAAGTAAAAACAAGCAAGTAAATAAAGTGATAGAGATTGATATGATGAGAATAGACCCGGGGGCCATAGGTTTCACTAGTGGCTTCTCTCAAGAGCATAAGTATTCTACGGTGGGTGAACAAATTACTGTTGAGCAATTGACAGAATTGAGCATAGTTATGAGTATATCTAGGCAATGATCATGTATATAGGCATCACGTCCGAGACAAGTAGATCGAAACGATTCTGCATCTACTACTATTACTCCACTCATCGACCGCTATCCAGCATGCATCTAGAGTATTAAGTTAAAAAAAGAGTAATGCCTTAAGCAAGATGACATGATGTAGAGGGATAAATTCATGCAATATGATAAAAAACCCATCTTGTTATCCTCGATGGCAACAATACAATACGTGCCTTGCAACCCTTTCTGTCACTGGGTAAGGACACCGCAAGATTGAACACAAAGCTAAGCACTTCTCCCATTGCAAGAACTACCAATCTAGTTGGCCAAACCAAAAAGGATAATTCGAAGAGACTTGCAAAGATAACTCAATCATACATAAAAGAATTCAGAGAAGAATCAAATATTTTCCATAGATAATACTGGATCATAAACCCATAATTCATCGGTCTCAACAAACACACCGCAAAAAGAAGATTACATCGAATAGATCTCCAGAAGAGAGGGGGAGAACTTTGTATTGAGATCCAAAAAGAGAGAAGAAGCCATCTAGCTTCTAGCTATGGACCCGAAGGTCTGAAGTAAACTACTCACACTTCATCGGAGAGGCTATGGTGATGATGTAGAAGCCCTCCGTGGTGGATGCCCCCTCCGGCGGAGCTCCGGAACAGGCCCCAAGATGGGATCTCGTGGATACAGAAGGTTGCGGCGGTGGAATTAGGTTTTTGGTTCCTGTTCTGATTGTACGGGGATACATAGGTATATATAGGAGGAAGGAGTACGTCGGTGGAGCATCAGGGGGCCCACGAGGTAGGGGGCGCGTCTAGGGAAGGGCGCCCTCCACCCTCGTGACCGCCTCTGGCACTGCTTGGAGTAGGGTCCAAGTCTCCTGGATCACGTTCGGTTGGAAAATCAGGTTCCCGAAGGTTTCATTCCGTTTGGACTCCGTTTGATATTCCGTTTCTTCGAAACACTGAAATAGGCAAAAAACAGCAATTCTGGGCTGGGCCTCCGGTTAATAGGTTAGTCCCAAAAGTAATATAGAAGTAGAAAATAAAGCCCAATATAGTCCAAAACAGTAGATAAAGTAGCATGGAGCAATAAAAAATTATAGATATGTTGGAGACGTATCAAGGCTCGCGGAGGATAACGTTATGTTCTCACTCTCACTGACGACTTGAGTAGATATGGTTATGTCTACTTAATGAAACACAAGTTTGAGACCTTTGAAAAGTTCAAGGAATTTCAGAATGAGGTAGAGAATCAACGTGACCGAAAGATAATGTTCTTACGATCAGATCATGGGGGAGAATATTTAAGTCACGAATTTGGTACGCACTTAAGGAAATGTGGAATCGTTTCACAACTCACGCCGCCTGGAACACCTCAGCGTAATGGTGTGTCTGAACGTCGTAATCGCACTCTATTTGATATGGTGCGATCTATGATGTCATTCACCGATTTACCGCTATCATTTTGGGGATACGCTCTAGAGACAACTACACTCACTTTAAATAGGGCACCATCTAAATCCGTTGAGATGACACCGTATAAATTATGGTTTGAGAAGAAACCTAAGCTGTCGTTTCTAAAAGTTTGGGGATGCGATGCTTATGTCAAGAAACTTCAACCTGAAAAGCTCGAACCCAAGTCGGAAAATGCGTCTTCATAGGATACCCTAAGGAAACCATTGGGTATACCTTCTACCTAAGATCCGAGGGCAAGATCTTTGTTGCCAAGAACTGGTCCTTTCTGGAGAAAGAGTTTCTCTCGAAAGAAGTAAGTGGGAGGAAAGTGGAACTTGATGAAGTACTATCTCTTGAAAGTAGCGCAGCTGAGGAAGATGTTCCTGTGGTGCCTGCACTGAATAGAGAGGAAACTAATGATGATGATCAAGGTACTTTGGATGAAGTTACTACTGAACTTCGTAGGTCCATGAGGACACGTTCCACACCAGAGTGGTATGGCAACCCTGTCCTGGAAATCATGTTGTTAGACAACGGTGAACCTTCGAGCTATGAAGAAGCAATGGCGGGCCCAGATTCCAACAAATGGCTTGAAGTCATGCAATCTGAGATAGGATCCATGTATGAAAACAAAGTATGGACTTTGACAGACTTGCCCGATGATCGGCGAGCGATAGAAAACAAATGGATCTTTAAGAAGAAGATGGACGCGGATGGTAATGTTACCATCTATAAAGCTCGACTTGTCGCTAAGGGTTATCGTCAAGTTCAAGGGGTTGACTACGATGAGACTTTCTCACCCGTAGCGAAGCTGAAGTCCGTCCGAATCATTTTAGCAATTGTCGCATACTATGATTATGAGATATGGCAAATGGACGTCAAAACGGCATTCCTTAACGGCCATCTTAAGGAAGAACTGTATATGATGCAGCCGGAGGGTTTTGTCGATCCTAAGAATGTTAACAAGGTATGCAAGCTCCAGCGCTCCATCTATGGGCTTGTGCAAGCAACTCGGAGTTGGAACATTCACTTTAATGAAATGATCAAAGCGTTTGGGTTTATGCAGACTTATGGAGAAGCCTGCGCTCACAAGAAAGTGAGTGGGAGCTCTGTAGCATTTCTCATATTATATGTGGATGACATACTTTTGATGGGAAATGATATAGAACTTTTGGACAGCATTAAGGCCTACTTGAATAAGTGTTTTTCAATGAAGGACCTTGGAGAAGTTGTTTACGTATTAGGCATCAAGATCTATAGAGATAGATCGAGACACCTCATAGGTCTTTCACAAAGCACATACCTTGATAAGATATTGAAGAAGTTCAATATGGATCAGTCCAAGAAGGGGTCCTTGGCTGTGTTGCAAGGTGTGAAATTGAGCTCGGCTCAATGTCCAACCACGGCAGAAGATAGAGAAAAGATGAGTGTCGTCCCCTATGCCTCAGCCATAGGGTCTATCATGTATGCCATGACGTGTACCAGACCTGATGTAAACCTTGCCGTAAGTTTGGTAGGAAGGTACCAAAGTAATCCCGACATGGAACACTGGACAGCGGTCAAGAACATCCTAAAGTACCTGAAAAGGACTAAGGATATGTTTCTCGTATATGGAGGTGACGAAGAGCTTGTCGTAAAGGGTTACGTCGACGCTAGCTTCGACACAGATCTGGATGACGCTAAGTCACAAACCGGATACGTGTATATTTTGAATGGTGGGGCACTAAGCTAGTGCAGTTGCAAGCAAAGCATCGTGGCGGGATCTACATGTGAAGCGGAGTACATGGCAGCCTCAGAGGTAGCGCATGAAGCAATCTGGGTGAAGGAGTTCATCACCGACCTAGGAGTCATACCCAATGCGTCGGGGCCGATCACACTATTCTGTGACAACACTTGAGCTATTGCACTTGCCAAGGAGCCCAGGTTTCACAAGAAGACTAGGCACATCAAGCGTCGCTTCAACTCCATTCGTGAAAATGTTCAAGATGGAGACATAGATATTTGTAAAGGACATACGGACCTGAATGTAGCAGATCCGTTGACTAAACCTCTCCCCAGAGCAAAACATGATCAACACCAGAACTCTATGGGTGTTCGATTCATCACAATGTAACTAGATTATTGGCTCTAGTGCAAGTGGGAGACTGTTGGAAATATGCCCTAGAGGCAATAATAAAATGGTTATTATTATATTTCCTTGTTCATGATAATTGTCTATTGTTCATGCTATAATTGTGTTATCCGGAAATCGTAATACATCTGTGAATATATAGACCACAACACGTCCCTAGTGAGTCTCTAGTTGACTAGCTCGTTGATCAACAGATAGTCATGGTTTTCTGACTATGGACGTTGGATGTCATTGATAACGGGATCACATCATTAGGAGAATGATGTGATGGACAAGACCCAATCCTAAGCATAGCACAAGATCGTGTAGTTCATTTTGCTAGAGCTTTTCCAAATGTCAAGTATCATTTCCTTAGACCATGAGATTGTGCAACTCCCGGATACCGTAGGAGTGCTTTGGGTGTGACAAACGTCACAACGTAACTGGGTGACTATAAAGGTGCACTACGGGTATCTTCGAAAGTGTCTGTTGGGTTGGCACGAATCGAGACTTGGATTTGTCACTCCGTATGATGGAGAGGTATCTCTGGGCCCACTCGGTAATGCATCATCATAATGAGCTCAATGTGACCAAGTGTCTGGTCATGGGATCATGCATTACGGTACGAGTAAAGTGACTTGCCGGTAACGAGATTAAACGAGGTACTGGGATACCGACGATCGAATCTCGGGCAAGTAACGTACCGATTGACAAAGGGAATTGTATACGAGATTGATTGAATCCTCGACATCGTGGTTCATCCGATGAGATCATCGAGGAGCATGTGGGAGCCAACATGGGTATCCATATCCCGCTGTTGGTTATTGACCGGAGAGGCGTCTCGGTCATGTCTGCATGTCTCCCAAACCCGTAGGGTCTACACACTTAAGGTTCGGTGACGCTCGGGTTGTTGAGATATTAGTATGCGGTAACCCAAAAGTTGTTCGGAGTCCCGGATGAGATCCCGAACGTCATGAGGAGTTCCGGAATGGTCCGAAGGTGAAGATTTATATATAGGAAGTCCAGTTTCGGCCATTGGGATAGTTTCGGCGGTCACCGGTATTGTACCGGGACCACCGGAAGGGTCCTGGGGGTCCACCGGGTGGGCCACCTATCCCGGAGGGCCCCATGGGCTGAAGTGGGAGGGGAACCAGCCCCTGGTGGGCTGGTGCTCCCCCCCTTGGGCCCCCTGAGGGAGTCCCGAACTAGGGGGTGTCCAGATAGCCGGACTATCGTCACGGCCGGACTCCAAGACTATGAAGATACAAGATTGAAGACTTCGTCCCGTGTCCGGATGGGACTTTCCTTGGCGTGGAAGGCAAGCTTGGCGATACGGATATGTAGATCTCCTACCATTGTAACCAACTCTGTGTAACCCTAACCTATCCGGTGTCTATATAAACCAGAGGGTTTTAGTCCGTAGGACAACAACTACAACATCAACAATCATACCATAGGCTAGCTTCTAGGGTTTAGCCTCCTTGATCTCGTGGTAGATCTACTCTGTACTACCCATATCATCAATATTAATCAAGCAGGAGTAGGGTTTTACCTCCATCGAGAGGGCCCGAACCTGGGTAAAAACATTGTGTCCCTTGTCTCCTGTTACCATCCGCCTAGATGCACAGTTCGGGACCCCCTACCCGAGATCCGCCGGTTTTGACACCGACATTGGTGCTTTCGTTGAGAGTTCCTCTGTGTCGTCACCGATAGGCCCGATGGCTCCTTCGATCATCAACAACGACGCGGTCCAGGGTGAGACTTTTCTCCCCGGACAGATCTTCATGTTCGGCGGCTTTGCACTGCGGGCCAATTCGCTTAGTCATCTGGAGCAGATCGAAAGCTACGCCCCTGGCCATCAGGTCAGATTTGGAAGTTTAAATTATACGGCCGATATCCACGGGGACTTGATCTTCGACGGATTCGAGCCACAGCCAAGCGTACCGCACTGTCTCGATGGGCATGATCTCGCTCTACAGCCGAACAGTGCCCTGGAGGCCGCACCAGTATCCGCTCCGACCCTTAATCCGGAGCCGGATTCCCCGATCGAGGACGAGTGGTTGGACACCGCCTCGGGGGCTACAATCTCTACGGCGATCGAGCCGAACTCTATCCCTGTCCTTTGCGAAAACCTTGACTCCAGGGTGCCGGACTCCTCTCCGGACTCCGAACCCTCCGCGCCCCTGCCAATCGAATCCGATTGGGCGCCGGTCATGGAGTTCACTGCCGCGGACATCTTTCAGCACTCGCCCTTTGGCGACATCCTGAATTCACTAAAGTCTCTCTCCTTATCTAGAGAGCCCTGGCCGGACTACGGACAGGAAGGTTGGGATGCGGACGACGAAGAAATTCAACGCCCACCCACCGCCCACTTTATAGCCACTGTCGATGATTTAACCGACATGCTCGACTATGACTCCGAAGACATCGACGGCATGGACGATGACGCCGGAGACAACCAAGACCCAGCACCCACAGGGCACTGGAAGGCCACCTCGTCATATGACATATACATGGTGGACATCCCGAAAGATGGGAATGACAATGGAACAATGGAGGATGACCCCTCCAAGAAACAGCCGAAGCGCCGACGTCAGCGGCGCCGCTCTAAATCCCGTCACAATAAAAACGGTGATTCTGGCACGGGAGATAATAGCACTCCAGACAGTGCCGAAGAGAACCCCCTCCAGCAGGACTCAGCGCAGGAGGAGGGAGAAGCAAGTCCGCACGACAGTGCGGCAGAAAGAGAGGTTGATGACGACAATTATGCGCCTCCCTCCGAAGATGAGGCAAGCCTCGACGATGACGAATTTGTCGTGCCTGAGGATCCCACCGAACAGGAGCGTTTCAAACGCAGGCTTATAGCCACGGCAAGCAGCCTCAAGAAAAAGCAGCAGCAGCTTAGAGCTGATCAAGACCTGCTAGCTGACAGATGGACTGAAGTCCTTGCAGCCGAAGAGTATGAACTCGAACGCCCCTCCAAAAGCTACCCCAAACGCAGGCCGTTGCCTCGACTAGAGGAGGAAGCACAAAAGTCGCCAGTACACGACATGGTAGACCGGCCACCTCGTGGCCGCGACAGAGAAGCCTCTCGGCCCTCCGCTCAAGCCACACCTCGACGCCGCTCAAAAAGTACCAAGGCAAAGGAAAACGTGTCGGACTTGCGAGATATATTGGAGGATAAGGCAAAACATACAAGGTCGATCTACGGATCGCGTGGGCGCCCAGCAACACGGGATGATTACCATCGCGCCGGATACAGCAAAACCGGCCGGGCCGAACACAACAGACAAAGCTCGTATGAGCTACGTCGTGATATAGCCCAATACAGAGGCGCCGCACACCCACTATGCTTCACAGATGAAGTAATGGATCATCAAATCCCAGAGGGCTTCAAGCCCGTAAACATCGAATCATACGATGGTACCACAGATCCTGCAGTCTGGATCGAGGATTATCTCCTCCATATCCACATGGCCCGCGGTGATGATCTACATGCCATCAAATACCTCCCCCTGAAGCTTAAAGGACCAGCTAGGCATTGGCTCAACAGCTTGCCAACAGAGTCAATTGGTTGTTGGGAGGACCTGGAAGCCGCAATCCTTGATAACTTCCAGGGCACATATGTGCGACCACCAGACGCTGATGATCTTAGCCACATAATTCAGTAGCCAGAAGAATCGGCCAGACAATTCTGGACTCGGTTCCTAACAAAGAAAAATCAAATCGTTGACTGTCCGGATGCAGAGGCCCTTGCAGCCTTCAAACATAACATCCGTGACGAGTGGCTTGCCCGGCACCTAGGACAGGAAAAGCGGAAATCTATGGCAGCCCTCACAAGCCTCATGACTCGCTTTTGTGCGGGAGAGGATAGCTGGCTAGCTCGAAGCAACAACTTGGCCAAACATCCTGATAGTCCGGATACCAAGGACAACAATGGCAGGTCGCGTCGCAACAAGAACAAGCGCCGCATTAACGGCGATAATACTGAAGACACGGCCGTCAATGCCGGATTCAGAGGCTCTAAACCCGGTCAGCGGAAGAAGCCATTCAAAAGAAATACCCAGGACCCGTCCAACTTGGACCGAATACTCGAACGCTTGTGCCAGATACATGGCACCCCCGAAAACCCAGCCAATCACACCAACAGGGACTGTTGGGTGTTCAAGCAAGCAGGCAAGTTAGGTGCCGAACTCAATAACAAGGGGCTGCATAGCGATGACGAGGAAGAGCCCCGGCCGCCGAGCAATAAAGGACAGAAGGGTTTTCCTACGCAAGTGCGGACGGTGAACATGATATACGCAACCCACATACCCAAAAGGGAGCGGAAGCATGCACTAAGGGACGTATATGCAATGGAGCCAGTCGCCCCAAAGTTCAACCCATGGTCTTCCTGCCCGATCACCTTCGATCGAAGGGACCACCCCACTAGAATCCATCACGGCGGCTTCGCCGCATTGGTTCTTGACCCAATTATCGACGGATTTCACCTCACTAGAGTCCTGATGGACGGCGGCAGCAGCCTGAACCTGCTTTACCAGGATACAGTGCGCAAAATGGGCATTGACCCCTCAAGGATTAAACCTACAAAGACGACCTTTAAAGGCGTCATACCGGGTGTAGATGCCAGTTGTACAGGCTCAGTTACACTCGAAGTGGTCTTCGGATCTCCGGATAACTTCCGAAGCGAAGAGTTAATCTTCGACATCGTCCCATTCCGCAGCGGCTATCACGCACTGCTCGGACGGACCGCTTTTGCCAAGTTCAATGCGGTACCGCACTACGCATACCTCAAGCTCAAGATGCCAGGCCCTCGAGGAGTAATCACGGTCAATGGAAACACCGAACGCTCTCTCCGGACGGAGGAGCATACGGCGGCCCTCGCGGCGGAGGTGCAAAGCAGCCTCTCACGGCAATTCTCGAGTCCGGCCACTAAGCGTCCGGACACTGCCAAGCGCGCTCGGAGTAACCTGCAACAAGACCACCTGGCAAGATTCAAGCATGAGTAGCAATCCGGCCCCAACCCCAGCCCTCACGAAATTGCGAACCCAGTATTACGCGTACATAGTTACACTTTGGAGATACCATGGGCATATGGGGAGGGGCAAGACAACGGCACGCCAAGAGTGCGGCTCGACCGCCCCAGGGGCTACCGTCTGTGTTATTCCTTTTTTTTCCTTTTTCCTTTTTTATTTTCTTTTTACTTTTAGGACTCCGTCTTCGGCTAATTTTTTTTGAAATAATACATATTTTTTATTAAATTTCAGAAATATTACACCGTAATTATATTTTTCAAAAATAATACCCAGTCAGCCTACTATAGGCCGATTGGATCCAGTCGGCCTGCTGCTGGCCGATAGGCCCCAGTCGGCCCACTACTGACCGATTGGCGCCCAGTCTGCTTCCTCTAGGCCGACAGATGGCACCCATTTATCTTTGGAATGAATAGTTGAAAAATGTTGAAGAAGTATTTAAAAAAATGTTGATCATGCATATAAAAATGTTAATCAAGCATTTGAAAAAACAATATTTAACAAGTATTTCAAAAATATTGAAACAATATTTGAAACTGTTGAATAGGTATTTGAAAAATTTTGAAGAAGTATTTTAAAAAATGATGATCATGTATAAAAAATGTTAATCTAGCATTTGCAAAATATATTAAACTATTATTTGGAAAAAGGCAAAACAAGTATTTGAAAAAATATTGATCATGTATATAAAAATGTTGAAAAAGTATTTGTAAAAATGTTGATCATGTATAAAAAAACGTTAATCTAGCATTTGCAAAAAATTTAAACAATTATTTGAAAGAAGGGCTAAACAAGTATTTGAAAAAATATTGATCATGTATATAAAAATGTTGAAAAAGTATTTGTAAAAATGTTGATCATGTATATAAAAATATTGGTCATGTATATTATACACATGTTAAACATTTTTCAAATACTTGTTCAATTTTTAGAATACTTGTTTAACATTTTCTCAAATACTTGTTCAACATTTTTATATACATGATCAACATTTTTTAAAATACTTCTTTAACATTTTTATATACATGATCAATATTTTTTTAAATACTTGTTTAACATTTTTATATACATGATCAACATTTTTTTTAAATACTTCTTTAACATTTTTCAAATACCTATTCAACAGTTTTCAAATATTTTTTCAACATTTCTCAAATACTTGTTCAACATTTTTTTTCAAATGCTTGACTAACATTTTTATATGCATGATCAACATTTTTTTAAATACTTCTTCAACATTTTTGAAATACTCATTCCAAAGATAAATGAGTGCATGCACCTGTCGGCCTAGAGGAAGCCGACTGGGCACCAATCGGCCAGCAGTGGGCCGACTGGGGCCTATCGGCCAGCAGTGGGCCGACTGGGGTCCAATCGGCCAGCAGCAGGCTAACTGGATCCAATCGGCCAACAGTAGGCCGACTGAGTATTATTTTTGAAAAATATAATTACGGCGTAATATTTCTGAAATTTAATAAAAAATATGTATTATTTAAAAAAAATTAGCCCGTCTTCGAACAGTCCTGTCCGGCACTTGAATCGCCGAACTCACGATGCAACAGCCAGGGAAGCGGAAAGCCACGTCAAGTGCTCAGGTGGTCTCTGTTATGAGCATTATACCTGTTTTACATACCATCCCGCAGCTTACCCCTGGAGGGGGACATGTTAGATAGTCCCATCCCTTACTTACCGCACTATTTGTATCGTTCTGCTTCCATTGCAGTACCTTTTTGAATAAACAATACATAGCTCTTACTTATTATTGCTTTAATTCCTTTATATATATACATATGTTCATTTCACGACATGCTGCAACCGTACACTTTGGTATGGCCAATACACCAGGGGCTCAAGTATCCCAAAATTATGGTGTGATAAAGTCCGAACACTTTCACAAGTGCGGCACCCCGAACTTATATCATTATATGAATTGGCTCCGAATCATGTCTTGGGTACACTGAATTGCCCGGCTCCCGTGTTTTGGTACCTTACGTTCCGCTATATCGGCTAAGGTAGCACCGGGAGAACCACTGCGATTGTGCCCCAGTTATTCTGGGTCGAGCACCTCAGTGGAGAAAGCCAAAACTGACCGTCATGATAAGGCGAGAGCCGGTCGCTGTTCGAGAGGTTTTTTGGGGTCCCTAAAGACTTATGCCGCTTAGAGCGAGGAACCGGAATTATCCGGCCAAGGCGTGGATAGCGCCCCGAACTTGATCTTCCGAATACTAGGGGCTTCGCCGAAATTTAAAATTATAGAATTCTATGGCTAAGTGAGAGTGTTCAAGCATTATAAGTCCGGTTGCCTTGTTCGTTGTGTTGAGCGCCTCCCTGGATGGACCCAAGGATGGGAACAAGAGCGCTCAAGTTTATCCCGAACACCCCAGCACTCGTGGCATGGGGGCTGAAGCCAACGACTTGTCATCTTTCAAATTTGATAAACGGCCGCACAGAAGGTAATATTTTAAATTAATAAGCGTTGCTTAGCGCATATGAACAAGTTTTCAGCGTACAGAATAACAAACGCGAGTCTATTCAAAAATTACATCCTTGGAGCACTCATCCGCTATTCGGCGAGCACCCTTCAGGAGGCCCTCATAATACATTTCGGGCGTGCGATGCTCATGGCCCTTCGGTGGCCCGTCCATCACAAGCTTCTCCGCATCCAGCTTCCCCCAGTGCACTTTAGCACGGGCAAGGGCCCGACGGACCCCTTCAATACAGACGGAGCACTTGATAACTTCAAGCCGCGGACAGGCATCCACCAGCCGCTGCACCAAGCCGAAGTAGCTCCCGGGCATGGCCTCCAATGGCCACAGCCGCTCTATAAGGCCCCTCATGGCCTGTTCGGCGACCTTGTGGAGCTCGACCAGCTGCTTCAGCTGGTCGCTTAGGGGCACCGGATGTCCGGCCTCAGCATACTAAGACCAGAACACCTTCTCCGTGGAGCTCCCCTCCTGGGCGTGGTAGAACACGGCAGCATCAGACGCACTACGGGGCAAATCTGTGAATGCTCCTGGAGAGCTCCGAATCCGGGTAAGTAATAGGTAATTGACTTTTACATTCTTGCTTTGCATAAAGAATGCCTTACCCACCGCTATCTTCTTTAGTGCTTCGATTTCTTGGAGGGCTTTTTGGGCCTCGGCCTTAGCAGCTTTGGCACTCTCAAGAGCTGAGGCAAGCTCGGACTCTTGGGTCTTTGAGTCACGCTCCAAACCCTCGTGTTTCTTCACGAGAATCTGCAGCTCTTGCCGCACCTCCGCCAGCTGCGCCTCCCCTTTCTCTCGCTCGGTGCGCTCCGCAGCCGCTTTGTTTTCGGCCACGGCCACCGCTTCCCTCAGGGTCGCCACCTCGTTCGTGGCCCCTGCGGTACCCATGTTATTTCTGTTATTTTTTGCAACCAAAACCTTTTCCATAAGGTATTTCTTTAATAAGGCATTTCTTACCTTCCTTGTCCTCGAGCTGCTTCTTGGCTTGTCCGAGCTCGTTCTCGGAACGCTCGAGGTTTTGCTTCAATGTATTGACCTCCGCAGTCAGTGCGGCAGAGGTCAGCAGCGCAGCCTGCATTCCCATATTGACATACTTATATTAGACTCCTGCGTATATCTTTTTAGATCCTCAGTCCGGCTTTTCTTTCCGAACACCGAACTAAGCATCAGGGGCTACTATCTATGCGGTAACATTTTTATATGTTTTAAACTTACCTCAAAGCCTGTTAGAAGGCCGGTACAGGCTTCGGTCAGTTCGCTCTTGGCGGACTGAACTGTCCGGATCACCGCACTCATAATAGTGCGGTGCTCCTCCTCGATGGAGGCGCCGTTGAGCGCCTCCAGTAAGCTATCCGGTGCCTCCGGTTGGACGGAGGACACCGGCGTCTTACCCTTCTTGCGAAGGATCCGCTGTCTGGACTTCGGAACCGCTGATGGTTCCGGCATGGAGTCCGGACGAGGGTCGGGCTTAGAGCCCCTGGGGGTCTAGCCCCCCGCGCGCCTGGAATCCGGGAGGTCGCCTTGTGGCGCCTCCTATGCTACCTCCTCTTGACCAAGCCCTCCTTGGGGCCCCACCGCGGTGTCGTCCACGTCGTGAGGCGAGGAGGCGGCCGGAGGCGAGGCACTCTCCATTTCCGACGAGCCCAGGGACCCGCTTGATGAATTGGCGAGCTCGCCCTTGGGCGGGCTGCATGATTGTTCGGCATTAGAGAACACTATACAATTATGAAAAACCATGGGTATCCGGACACTTACGATCTCGCCAGGGGCTTGGTCCTTGTTGGCCAGACCTCCTCGTCGTCGTCGACGTTGGTAGAGAAGTCCGAAGGAAGGGTTCTTCCCTTCTTGGACCCTCCGGCCACCCCCGTTGGGGCGGCCTTCCTTTTCTTCTCCTCCCTCACTAGGGGAGGAGCTTCTTCTTCTTCCTCCTCATCCTCAGGAGAAGATTCTGCTTCAGAACCTGACAGCACTTGGCGTTGGGAACTCCTTCGAGTTCCCGTGGCCTCCTTCTTGGCCTTCTTCTCCGGCACCACATGAGGCGCCGGAGCCAACAGCCCCGTCAATCGGGCGTCCTCCGGGTCTTCCGGCAAAGGAGCCGGACAGTTAATCTGTTCGGCCGTCTTCAGCCAGTCCTGTCAAAAATTAGGGAGTTTTAGATCCCGCATAGAGTTAATCTATGAAAAAAGAGTCCCGTAAAGGGTAAAATAACTTACCTCGCCGGCTGGACGCCGTGCGCTGTACCCGCGATCTTTGGTAGCGGATGTTGGGGCTTCAGCGCCCTTGAACAACACCTTCTAGGCATCTTCGTACGTAGTGTCGAAGAGCCGGCTCAAGGTTCGGTGCTGTGCCGGATCGAACTCCCACAAATTAAAGGCCCGTCGTTGGCAGGGGAGAATCCGGCGGATGAGCATCACCTGGATTACGTCGACAAGCTTGAGATTCTTGTCCACCAGGTTTTGGACGCATGTCTGGAGTCCGGATAGCTCTTCCGAATCCCCCCATGTCAGGCCCGTTTCTTTTCATGACGAGAATCGTGTGGGGAAGCCAGATCTGAATTCGAGGGCCGCCACCCATTCAGGGTCGCGTGGCTCGGTGATGTAGAACCACCCCGATTGCCACCCCTTTATTGTCTCCACAAAAGCGCCCTCGAGCCATAGGACCTTGGCCATCTTGCCAACCATGGCGCCTCCGCACGCCGCTTGGCGGCCGCCCACTACCTTCGGCCGAACATTGAAGATCTTCAGCCATAAGCCGAAGTGGGGCTGGATGCAGAGGAAGGCCTCACACACGACGATAAACGCCGAAATGTTGAGGATGAAATTCGGGGCCAGATCATGGAAGTCCAGGCCGTAGTAGAACATGAGCGCCCGGACGAAAGGGTGAAGTGGAAAACCTAGTCCGCGGAGGAAGTGGGGTAGAAACACTACCCTCTCATGGGGCCCGGGGGTTGGAATGAGCTGCCCCGCTTCGGGCAGCCTGTACGCGATGTTGCCGGACAAGTATCCGGCCTCCCGCAGCTTGGTGATGTGCCCTTCCTTGACGGAGGAGGCCATCCACCTGCCTCCCGCTCCTGACATGGTTGGAGAAAGGTCGAGGTGGGATGAGCAGACTTGGGCGCTGGAGCTCGAGTGCGCGGAAATGGATAAGCAAAGGAGGAAGAAGGCGTAGGTGAAAAGGTGGATCCTTATCCCCTTATATGGACGGACGAAGCTATGTGTCCCCCACCAGCCTGGTAAAACTCGCTTATTCCGCAAGCGTCATAATCAATGGCGCGGATGGGTTACCCACGTCCGTATTGACGAGAATCCCGGAATAAGGGGGCACGATCTATGCTTTGATAAGACGTGCCAAGGAAACCGCCTCGCTAAACACGCTGAGGTGGAACAGTAAAAAACGATTCATGTAAAGGCCTGGCCGTGGTGTGATGTCACGCCGCGGAATACGTCAGCAGATCTGTGCAAAAGTTATTCTATCTACGATGTTATGTGGAACTTCTTTTGCAGAGCCGGACACTATCCTTGTGTTCAATACCTTCTATGAAGTATTCGGAGGAGGAACCCGCCTTGCAATGCCGAAGACAATATGCGCGCCGGACTCGTCGTCATTGAAGCCTGGTTCAGGGGCTACTGAGGGACTCCCGGACTAGGGGGTGTCCGGATAGCCGGACTATCGTCACGGCCGGACTCCAAGACTTTGAAGATACAAGATTGAAGACTTCGTCCCGTGTCCGGATGGGACTTTCCTGGCGTGGAAGGCAAGCTTGGTGATACGGATATGTAGATCTCCTACCATTGTAACCGACTCTGTGTAACCCTAACCTATCCGGTGTCTATATAAACCGGAGGGTTTTAGTCCGTAGGACAACAACTACAACATCAACAATCATACCATAGGCTAGCTTCTAGGGTTTAGCCTCCTTGATCTCGTGGTAGATCTACTCTTGTACTACCCATATCTTCAATATTAATCAAGCAGGAGTAGGGTTTTACCTCCATCGAGAGGGCCCGAACCTGGTAAAAACATTGTGTCCCTTGTCTCCTGTTACCATCCGCCTAGACGCACAGTTCGGGACCCCCTACCTGAGATCCGCCGGTTTTGACACCGACACCCCCCCTGCGCCTAGGGTTGGAAACCCTAGGGGTGGGGGTCGCCTCACTTGCCTTGAGGGGCAAGCCCCCCCCCCCTTGGCCGCCCCCCTTGAGATTGGATCTCCAAGGGGGCCGGCCCCCCCCCCGGCCCCTATATAAAGAGGGGGGAGGGAAGGCAGCCGCACCCTAGCCCCTGGCGCCTCCCTCTCCCTCCTGTGACACCTCTCCCTCTCGCTATGCTTGGCGAAGCCCTGCCGAGATCGCTGCTGCATCCACCACCACGCCATCGTGCTGCTGGATCTCCATCAACCTCTCCTTCCCCCTTGCTGGATCAAGAAGGAAGAGACGTCTTCCCAACCGTACGTGTGTTGAACACGGAGGTGCTGTCCGTTCGGCGCTAGGATCTCCGGTGATTTGGATCACGACGAGTACGACTCCCTCAACCCCGTTCTCTTGAACGCTTCTGCGCACGATCTACAAGGGTATATAGATGCACTCCTCTCTCTCGTTGCTAGATGACTCCATAGATTGATCTTGGTGAAGCGTAGAAATTTTTTATTTTCTGCAACGTTCCCCAATAGGCGAGTCATAGATCGTTTTTTTGCAGACAGCACAGCAGAGCTCTCAATGAAAGCACCAATGTCGGTGTCAAAACCGGCAGATCTCGGGTAGGGGGCCCAAGCTGTGGGTCTAAGGATCGATGGTAACATGAAGCTAGGGGACGTGGTGTTTACCCAGGTTCGGGCCCTCTTGATGGAGGTAAAACCCTACTCCTGCTTGAATATATTCGACGAGTGTGAAGATTACAAGAGTTGATCTACCTTGAGATCGTAATGGCTAACCCTAGATGTCTAGCCTATGAGGATTCCAGTGATGATGAAAAGGTACCCTCTACGGACTAACCCTTCCAGTTTATATACACACCGGAGGGGGCCTAGGGTTTGTACAAGGTCGGTTTATCAGGGAAAGAAACCTCCGGACTCTATTCTTGCCGTCCACGTACTGAGAAGTCCCATCCGGACACGGTAGATAATTTTCAGTTTGATCCTGTACGGCCCATGCAACTGGGCTCATAATCCTAGGCCGGACACCTGAGGACCACTGAATCCAGGACTCTCTCACTAACGCCACCGGGGTGTTGATGTGTCTAAAGTTTTGATCCTTCTGATCTATGCTTCTCTTCATCGGCGGCGGTTGTCGTTCTGGTGGGCTCATCATATGGGGCCTTAGCACGACGACTTCCCGACTGTCTACTACAACAAGGTTTTCCCGGGGCCGATGAGGGAGAGGTGGAGACGGCGGTGCGCCTTCAGCTAGCTCTAGTGCATGTAGTCGTTGCTAGACGGACTACTGACCTGGATGTATTTATTACTTCTGGTGTTCTTTGTACTACCTTGACAGTTGATGAATAAATTAAAAAAATCTCGTCAAAAAAATCAGACGTGAAAGTAAGTTTTTGAGGGCCAATGAAGCAATTAAGTTTGAAGAATACCCCCTCCGTCCAGAGAAGAGTGTGCATTTGGCTTTAAAATTTGTCCATAAAAGAGTGTGTTTCTATCTTCCGATGCACTTTAAAGTAAGAAAAAAAATTCTCTCTCATCACACGGTAATCAAGACCAATAGCGTTCTACCCATGGTCTCTTTAATTTTTACATGCACTTAGCTCATTGTGGATTGGGTAATTAAAAAAGAGAAAGATGATGGCTTTCACATTTTTAATGTATTTTGTACTCAACTTCATAATTTGTCCACATTTTACCGAACGAAGAGATTAATCACCTAATACCGATTTACGAGGAAGGCGACCGCTGCTGTCGCTATGTTTCTGAATCCTCTTTCGCCCACTGGGCCCTGGCATTAAATACTTACGTCGCCCATAATGCAAAGAAGAATAAAGGTGAGCATGGGATATATATAGAAAATTAGAAAAATAAAGTCGGAGTGGTTGGATTTTTTTTTAGGGAAGGCCATCATGGCTTGCTTTATTAATCAATGAAAGGAAGTACATCGTCTATGAGACAAGAGACCAGACAGCCCGGAGGCTCATCTGTCCAGCTCTTTGAGGTCTTATTACAAATGCAAAATTTAGCAAGCACATGCGCCGCTTGATTACTAGAACGGAAATAATGTCTGAAGATGACCTTCCCAATCGACGCTGCCACATCTACACATTCTGCGAATAACGCCGCTGGGGTGCTTCCAATTTAAAATGCGGGGCTGGTGGATTCTCTGTACATTTTGCGAAAAGCCATGTAATAATCGCTATATACAATAAAGACCCTCCCACCAGCTCCCACCAGCCTCATGTGAAGCGCACATTGAAAATCCGATGATGGTTCATATTTGTTTTTTGGTTTTTCTACCTATAGATGTGAAAGTTAGTTTTTGAGGGTCAATGAAGCAATTAAGTTTAAAGAAAAATCATTTAGTATAAATAACACCGATTTACGAGTAAGGCGATCGCTCCTGTCGCTCCATTTCAGAACCTTCTTCCGCACAAAAATGCTAGGTTTAGAGCATCTCTAGCAGACCCCTTAAAGCGGTCAAACCCGTAAAGAAGGTGTTTACAGTTTTGATGAAAAAACAGCGCCCAGCAGATCCCGTAAAAATTGTTCGGCCCTTAAACTTTTTAAATGGCACTGAAAATCCATCCGCGAGAAGATTATATGTACAACTCGAAGGCAGTATATAGTTTGACCTGTAAACCGCTCAAACCTAGTCGGAGTAGACGCGCCGCCGCGAAACTGACCGGAATCTACCCGAAACTCATTGGAATCCGTCGCCGCACGTCAGAAGAAGCCGCCGTACCGAAATTTGTTGCCGCTAGTCCGAATTGCAGCCGGCTCGACCTCTAGTGCCGAGGCGAGTCCGTCCACGGGCAGGACGGAGTAGGCCAACTGCGGCCCGAATTAGGGCGGGGCAACGCCGAGGCGAGGCACGCCGTGGCTGGAGACGGGCTCTGTAGGGACGGGAGAAAAAAGGAAAAAAAAAGAAAAAATGACTATAGTAGGATACAATTTTATTTATGGGTCTGCTCTGCCGGGGCAATTTCGCACCGTAAAAACGGTTTACAATGTACTTTACACGTTTTTAAGGTTCAACTTATAGGGGATTTGTACAACATTTAACGGACTAACACCTCTCCCTCACTAATCTCGCGCCCTTGATTTTCAGGGTGGGCCCCGCTTCATTCCAAACCAATCAAAACAGTCCATCTCAGTTTAGCCCCCGTAGTTGTAGCATTACAGTTTTCCGCCCACCGGGCCCCGGCATTAAATACTTAGGTCGCCCATCTCACCGAGGCTCCCCCGACGACTTTACCTCCTTCCCTCCCCTAGTCCTCGCTGGACGCGGTAGAGAGGGCGTAGGCGCTGCGGTGTTCTCCTTGGCTTCCCCTGCAGCGTTTGAGTGGGAGGTTGAGCAAGAAGGGGTGAGAGGAGCCGCCATCGGGAAGGGAAGCTTCACAGGCCGACGGGAGAGACGCCGCCATCACGTCGTGGCCGGCTGCTGGCGGCCGTGCGGGAACACGGCGGGCGACTGAACAGGTATGTGGTGGCGTTGCATCGTGGTGTGTTTTTTCTTGTCATGGCTCGGCGCGAGTGGTTGAGCGACCGCTCGATGCCTCTGTACGAGATCCTAGCGCATGGCCTTCCGTGGGTGTATCTCAAAGCTCCGAGCCTACGCGTGCATGTCTCTTTCACTTCAGCGTCCGGAGAGGAAGTGAGAGTTTTTGAAAAGTTTTATTGTTTAGCTAACAGCTAACAACGGAGTGGTCATATGAGTGATGCTATGCATACCATACATTTGTGTCCGATTTGTGGTTGAAATCTGCTCTGCCAGTTAATTCTTTTGTAGTAGTAGTAGTAGAACAAAGACATATCCCTAGATCCGGATCATACAAGAGCCGTATCCTAGAACCCCTCAGGATGCAGGCCGGAAGACGGGAGTGGGTGGCGGCTGGGATGGGGGCCGAGAGAGGGAAGACGCGGCTAGGGTTTGTACCGTGGGCGCTGGGCTTTCATTTCACACGGTGAATACAACGGACGGTGGAGATCGGGCAAGACACGCAATCGAACCGTTGATAATCCCTGACAATTGTCTTACCCACCATCTTCTTTTCCGAATAGTTTAGGACTGAACTGTATCGAGCAGGTTAGCGGCAAAGACGGTCAATTTGTCATATTTTAATCGGAGTAAAATGCATCGGTGGTCATTGAACTTACTGTATACGCTCATTTTGGTCACTGTACTTAAAAATACGATCAATACGGTCCTCATATACGAGTTGCGGTTATTGTACGGTCACTGTCACACCGTATTGTTTTGTATTTGTTTTAGTTGACCGGTCAAACAGTTTGAATGGTGCATTGTCAGCTCATTTTCTCTCTCGATCTATATGGGACCCACTTGTCACTGAGTGTAAGAAAGAAGCAGAGGCAAAAATAAAAACGCCCGGGGGAATCGAACCCGAACACGCACACTAACAGCAGTCGTGCGCTGGCCAGTTGAAAAGACAACAATATATGTTTTATTTCTTCACATGTTCCTTTATTAAACACATGCAGACATTAACGCGCACACACATGCCATACGCTACTTGAGGCAGGTCTTGAACCAGACCGGCCACTAGATTTTTTTTTTTTTTGAGAACGCCACAGGTGCACAGGTGCACGACACAAACTTTATAACGTACAGGTACTACTATTTTGTATCTTTTGCCATTGTCTTAATATAATTTGAAGGAGCTCTTGCTTCGAAACAGGAGGGGAAAATGGGTTTTGTTTGGAAACTTGATGCATGTCATGGCAGATCTCTCAACTTTATGCCCAGGACACGATGATGCAAACGCCATCTTTCTGTACTTTGCCGCTCCGTTTACAAAACAGGGAAACAATTCAACACACAGCTAAATATTTACAAGCAGTACTTCCTTTTGTCTTTGCCATAATTTAATTAGGAGCTCTGCTCTAGCTTGGGAAAAGGAGGAAGAAAAGAAGAGCCTGAGGAGAAGAAAGAGCTTTCGGCCGCATGATCATGGATGTCACGTGATTGCAGAACGATATACATTAATTAATAAGACTCCGTTCTCCAATTTAGCCACGAAGCGTCGTTGGCTCAGCCAGCTAGCGTGCTGGACTCATGTCGTTCTGTTTAAGGTTCAATTCCTCACGGTTTCTATTCTTAATTTTGCTTCTATTTCTTTCACCTAGTCACTCACAGGTGGGGCCGTGTAGATAGGCAGAGGAAATGAGGCATCATTTAAACTGTTTGACTGGTCAACAGAACAAAATACGAAGCTATACGGTGTGTTAGTGACCGTATAATCACCACACCTCGTATATAATGACCGTATTGACCGTATTCTTGAGTACAGTGACTAAAGTGAATTTATACGACAAGTTCAGTGATCATCAATGCATTTTACTCTTTTAATCGGCAATCGGTATCATAAAACTATTGAAAGAGCACGTGGAGACATGAGCGTTGCACTACAATCGAGAGCATCAGCGTGAAGAGCAGTGGAGGCTAAACTATTTTAACTCATCGTGCCTTTTCATGTGGGTGCAAGATCTCGATCGCAGATTTGAATCTGGCTCCTGTTTCCCGTGCCAAACTGCACGGCATTACCTCAAGATTAAAAACTTTTGAAACCGCGCCGTTTACTTAGTCTTGTTACTACTTCTTGACAGTCAACAAAAATAGATTAATCGCAGATCTGGTCTTGATGACCTGATACTTTATTCACTATTGAAGGGCTAAGCTGCTTCTAATTCCCGTTTCGCTCCGGCTTAGATGCTTCATCTACACAAACCGCAGTGCAACTAGTTTTCTTTTTTTGGTCTCTTGTCCTTCACAACTGCCATGTTCTTGCCCCCGAAAATATACTGCTCTGTTTTCAGGTGTGAATGAGCAACTTTTTGCATTAGTTTCACTGAATTCATGGTTTATTAGCACAAATCTTGTTCAGCCACTAGCAACTTCCTACTGTGCTATATGCAGCATTGGCTCACCTGGTATTTACTACTCCCACCGTTCTTAAATATTGAGCAGTTTTAGCATGCACTCTCTTATCTTCTCTTTTTACATGAGGTAAGAAGGTAAGAGTTACTCGAACCCACTACTTAATGAAATTAGCGGCTCAGATCTATATATACTCTTATCTCTCATATGAAAGAGGATATAAGAGGGAGCATGTTAAAATATGCCTTATTATGTCAATGATTCAGGTGCTCATTAAGAGCTTTATTGGCACGAAGAGTGAACAATGTATTTGTATTTTTGTCAGTGCATTTTCTGGTTTTTAACTATTCAGTTTCTCTATGTTTTTTGTGAAAACAAAAATTCAACTTCTCAATGCATCCACGAATCAGAGACATCTGATCGCAAATCGGAATCATCAAGTTCACGTACTGGACACTGACAAGTATGGGTCAGGCGACATGAATCACGGAGCATCGCTGTCCAATAAGCGGTCGAACCAGAAACTGGACAATCTACCATTCCCCAAATGTATTGTAGTGCTGGCTCTGAGTAGGGTCACATCCTCCTTGTCACACGGGGTCTGAGTGCCACGCCAATGTCTGTCTTGTTGCCTCCACTCAATCCACTTCCAGCTGAGCTTATGTGCTCTACCGAAACGTCTGATGTCGAGTACGCGAAAGCCACGATCCTTGGGGAGGCAACAATCACGTGTTTTTAAAATGATAAAGCAAATTCTGCACAACGGTTTAAGCTCAAGCTACATCAACACGCGTTTTGGCTTGTGATGAAACTGTGGGCACATGGAAGCAACATCGGCAAAAGCCAAATACTCCCTTCATCTTAAAATAAGTGATTCAATCTTAGTATAACATTTTAGTATTACTTTATACTATAGTTAGTATAAAGTTGAGACACTTATTTTGGGACGGAGACAGTATGGTAGTAGTAGGCTCGGCGCGACTTAACTTAGGTTCGAGCGACCGCCTAATACCTACCTATGATGTCCCTCTACATCTGCCTGCTAAATAGTCGATTTTGTCATGGGCGTGGGAGCCCATAGCCATCCGGTATCTCAAAGATCCGAACTTAACCCATGGACCTTGCCGTTTAGATGGCCGGAGAGGACATGTGAGATTTCTTGTGAACTTTTATCATTTAGGATTTTTTAACCGATCCCAATAAGGCCGTAAGGGAGGATAAATTTGGTTATCCTCCCATAAAATGCACCTAGTCGATCCCCTATCCGGTGTAGTGGAGTAAAAATTATACTATGCCTGCCAAAATCCCCTTCAATCTTTCTAAATATACTCATGCCGCGGCCGAGAAAAAGTAACGCCTCTCTTTCTCCCATCCCCGCGCCACCCTATCTCCCGCTGCCGCAGCCACCACACCCCGCCGCCCCCACCGATGACCATCCCTTCAGCGGGAATGGAAATCATCCACGCGTCGCCGCCCGTGCCGAAGAAGAGTTTGGGGATGAAAAAACCCACCGGGTTCAAACTCCTCCTCCAACTACGTCAATGGCCTCTCGGGTGGCCACCTCTCCGGCAATGGCCTGCCACCCTCCCGCCGAGCCAAACGAGCTCGAAAGCCACGGCGGCAGCAGCGAAGCTCGTCGAGGCGGGCGCGAAGAAGGTGAAGAAAGGCAAAGCGGTGCCTCGTCCAAGGCCGATGCCTCGTGCAGCTACTCCGCCCCCCCTACGGCCAATGCTTTGGTGCGGGCGGCGGCCACAGCCGGCAACAAGCATCGCGGCCACCAAGTGCTCGATGAAATGCCTACAAGGTAAAAAAAAACTCTTTCGCATTTCGATCGATAGTGTTTGTTTGTTTTGTTGTCTTAGTGCGGAGATGAACACGACTGAATTCCTCACGTCTTCGGGGTCCTCGGGCGACATTGGACTTGATGAGTTCATGCGGTTAGGACACAAAATAAACACAATTTTAGTTTTACTCCAGTAAGTATAGGGGATCGGCTAGGTGCGGCCACCGATAGTGGAGTCAAATTTTACTCCATTAATTTTACTCCGCAGGATACTCTCTTAATTTTAAGGGATCGATTAGAAATGCCCTTAGCTGACAACTAAGGGAAACTCCAATGCACGACCCCGAATGGACGTCCATTTTATTCGGATTTCGTCTGTTTGGGGGTGGCATTGGGGCAACGTTTGCCTGTTTTCTGTGATGCGCCGGCCGTGCATCCAACGCGGAGCCACATCTAGTCCGCCTGGTGCCTGTATGCACACATTTTTTTGCCAACACATTTTTTATTTCATCAACGACATTTTGATACTAGAATAGCAAGACCAAATAAAATAAGGACCACAATTAGACATTTTAACATAAATCCAACTTCCATAACTACTCTCATAAGTTGGATTAATATCTTCTCAATGCTTTCATTGTTGATCTGCGAATTCTTGATTTTGTATATTTCTTTCTTCTTCAATTGTAAAGGAGCAGACGTTGCTTCACTTCGAATCTCAGCTTTATTCTTATCTCTAGCCTCTGTTCTAGCAAGGAGTGCACGAGCATCTGTCATATTTAGAGTAATGCTAGGTTTACAGCATCTCCAGCAGACTCCTTAAAGCGGTCAAACCCGTAAAAGAAAGGTGTTTACACTTTTGATGAAATAACAGCACCCAGCAGATCCCGTAAAACTTGTTCGGCCCTTAAACTTTTTAAATGGCACTGAAAATCCATCTGCGAGAAGATTATATGTACAGCTCGAAGGCAATATACAGTTTGATCTGTAAACCGCTCAAACCTCGCCGAAGCAGACGCGCCGCCGTGAAACCGCCGGAATCTACATGGAACTCATCAGAATCCGTCGCCGCACGTTAGAAGAAGCCGCCGTACATCAAAATTTGCCGCCGCTAGTCCAAATTGCAGCCGGCTCGACCTCCAGTGCCGAGGCGAGGCCGTTCACGGGCAGGACGGAGAAGGCCACCTGTGGCCCGAATCAGGGCGGGGCAGCGCCGGGGCGAGCAGGGGTGCCGGGGCGAGGCACGCCGTGGCCGGAGACGGGCTCTGCCGGAACGGGAGGAAAAAAGGAAAAAAAGAAGGAAGAAAAAAATGACTATAATAGGATAGAGTTTTATTTATGGGTCTGCTCTGCCGGGGCAATTTGGCACCGTAAAAACGGTTTACAATGTACTTTACACGTTTTTAAGGTTCAACTTATAGGGGATTTGTACAGAGTTTATAACGGACTAACCCCTCTCCCTCACTAATCTCCGCCCCCTTCATTTTCAGGGTGGGCCCCGCTTCATTCTAAACCAATCAAAACAGCCCATCTCAGCTTAGCCCCCGTAGTTTTCCGCCCACCGGGCCCCGGCATTAAATACTTAGGTCGCCCATCTCACCGAGGCTCCCCCGACGACTTCCCTCCTTCCCTCCGCTACTCCTTGCTGCGTGCGCTAGAGAGGGCGTAGGCGCTGCGGTGTCCTTTGCTTTCCCTGCAGCGGTTTGAGTGGGAGGTTGAGCAAGGAGGGGTGAGAGGAGCAGCCATCTGGAAGGAAAGCTTCACAGGCCGACGGGAGAGACGCCGCCTTCACTCGTGGTCGGCTGCTGCGGCCGTGCGGGAACACAGCGGGCGACTGAACAGGTATGTGGTGGCGTTGCAGTGTGGTGTGTTTTCGCTTGTGGTTGGGCGACTTCTCTATGAGATCCTAGCGCATGGCCTTTCGTACGTGCATCTTAATGCTCCGAGCCTACACATGCATGTCTCTTGCCCTTTAGAGTGCCGGAGAGGAAGTGAGAGTTTTCGGAAGTTTTATTTGTTTAGCTAACAGCTAACAACGGAGTGTTCATATGAGTGATGCTATGCATACCACACATTTGTGTCCGGCTTGTGGTTGAAATCTGCTCCCAGTTAATTCCTTGCGATGTATCCTTCCTCTGTTCCTAAATATATGTTTTTTTAGAGATTTTAATATAAACTACATACAAAGCAAAATGAGTGAATCTACAGTCTAAAATACGCCTATATACATTTGCATGCAGTTCATATTAAAATCTCTTTAAAAACCTATATTTAAGAACGTAGGGAGTAGTAGAACAAAGACATATCCCTAGATCCGGATCACATACCAGAGCCGTATCCTCATGTGCAATGTTAGGACCCTCAGGCTGCAGGCCAAAAGAGGGGAGTGGGTGGCGGCTGGGGGCGGGGGGTGACAACGCGGCTAGGGTTTGTGTCGTCGCCGCTGGGCCTTCGTCACATGCGATGAATACAATGGATGGTGGACATCGGCCTGGACATGCAATCGGACGGTCGAGAATCCCCGTCAATTGTCTTACCCATCAACTTATTTTCCGAATAGTTTAGGACTGGACTGTATCGAGCAGGTTAGCTGCAAAGACGGTCAATCTATCATATTTTAATCGGCAATCGGTATCATAAAACTATTGAAAAAGCACGTGGGGACATGAGTGTTCCCACTACAATCGAGAGCATCAGCGTCAACAGCAGTGGAGGCTAAACTATTTTAATCCATCGTGCCTCTTTATCTGACTGCCAGATCTCGATAGCAGATTTGAATCTGGCCCCCTTTTTCCCGTGCCAAGCTGGCCGTCATTACCTCCAGACTGTCTACCCCTGCTATTTAGTTAATCTTGTAACTTATGAGCGTCAAAAACAAAATATTAATCCCAGATCTGATCCTGATGACCTGATCCTTCCTTACCATTGAAGGGCTAGCTTTTAAAAAAAGTTAAGACCCCTTGCCGCATATGACCATCTTTATTAATTATGGAGAACACTAACGCCCACACGCTGGAAGCCAAACCCGTCCACACGCCTTATAATACACATACTGTGCCACGTCACCGCATGCATGCATGTGAAAATTCTTTTGAATTTCCAGTTTTTAAAATGTTTTATATCTTAAATGAAAAATTCGATTGAATATCCGTTTTCACCTTTAAATCCCTCGCGGCGAGATCTTCAAAACTATATCTCATATCAATATATTTCGACGATTTTTTTGGGTTAAAAGTTGCCATGTCTATCGCATATGAATTTCCATGATGTTTACACTGAAGTTGCCATGATATGTTTCAGCTATTTTCTTCTACATTTAAAAGTAAATTTTGACATATTGTAAAACGGGGAATTAAGAAACTAGACTTGCTATGAATCACAAACTAAATTGCCGTGATACATGCACTTAAAATTGCCATGGTTCATATAAAAAATAATTTTCATGGTCAAAGTACTGGAATTACCATCATCAAAAAAACTAAAATTACCATGCTCTACAAACTAAAATTGCCACATGGCAACTTTAGTTTAAGCACTATGGCAAATACAGTGTAAACATCATGGCAACTTTTGGGCAAAACAAAATTTCATCGAAACATATCAACACGGGGTCTAGTTTTGAAGATCTCGTCGAGACGGATTTAATGGTGAAAACGGAATTTTAATTCGATTTTTTAATTAGGAGATAAAACATTTTTAAGCAGAAAATCAAAAAGATTCCTGCTGATGTCATTTGTTCATACGTGGCAAAATGAGTGTTGATGAAGGCGTGTGGGCGATGTGCAAGATGCCACACGTGTGGGCGTTAGTTTTTTCATTAATTATTGAACAAAGGTCTGACAAAAACATATATCAAGCCAAGCCGTCACTCACACCTACAAACTCAATAATGAGGAGTGCTCTCACTCCCCATATCTAATACCGGGGTCGTTGCCAATCCATCCACATAACATATCGAAACCTACAGCCAGGCAACAAACCTAAAGCGTGCATCACATGCACACGTTTTAGAAGCCGTAAGCATCATCGAACCGCTGACCCATCTTCAGGCAAGAGATCTGCATCATCCTTGCCATCCGGCCGCCCATCAATGGCACCACCTCCCTACGCGCAAACTGTTGAGCACGTCGCAGTAGCCGCCGGTACACCCGCAGCACCATGCCGCCGTGTACCACCAGCCGACACAGCTTGAAGCCTCCGGAAGATTTGTCGTGCGTAGCACCTGCCGAACAGGCATGACACTGCGTAGCACCTCTCGGTCAGACATGACTTGACATCTCCACTGAAATTCCGTGCAAGACAAAGCCACTCGACCTCCTGCCTCTGTCTTTCGGCGTTGCTCCACAGATGATGCTCCCAAGAGAGAAACAACACCGCAGTGCCACCATAGTCCGATCTAGAAGGCCAGATCTAGGATTTCCCCCGGAACAACACGAGTGGGTCGACAAACGACGATGCCTTCATCAATGTAACGACGCATAACGCCGCCATAGGCTCAGTTTTAACCGGCAACCATGTCTCCCCGGCTTGCAGGCGGGACTAGATGACGGATTTGGAGATCCGACCACCTAGCCTCAGGCCGACCATCTCCAACGGAGGAGATGACCACCACCGCCAAGTCCCAACTCCATGCCGAGAAGGGCCGTCCGACTCCACCGCCGTCAGTAGCTACGCCCAATGCTAGGCCAAACACAACCACCAATAGCACATCACGAGCACCCCGGGGATGCCTCCCCGGCCTGCCTCGACACTGATCCAGAAGGTCGAGCACAATCGACATTATGAATCCGGCGAGCAACCACCAAGACCACGCGCACCATGGATGCCAACCCGAAGGGGATCTCGCCTGACTCCGGCTAGCACATGTGCCACCGCGCCCCGCGCCGTCAAGATCCGGCAGGTCGACCATCGGTCGTCGTTGCCATCACCAACACGCAGCCCACCTCGTGCAGTCCTCCACGCCCGCCACCGTGGCAGCCCAGCATCGCCAAGCCCCGCACCACGCCGCGTTCAGGCCAGGGTAGATTGCCCAATGGCGATCCCGCCTCGCGAGAAGGAGAAAGCGCCCCGCCACCGCCCATGTCGGGCGAGCTTCGCCCACCGGCACGCCCTGGCGGCGGCAAGGGGAGGAAAGGGGGAGGGGGTCGCGGTCCAGCGGCGGCTAGGGCTTCCTCCCCTGCCGCCCGTGGGAGCGCCAGAGGAGGTCGTGGGAGGTCGTGGGTCATGGGAGGTTTGTTGAAAAAATCTAACCTGGGATCTCTTGCCAAGCTAAGCTGCCCTGAGAAGGGCTAGCTAAGTTGTTTCTTCTTATTCCCGTCTCACTGCGGCCAGATGCTTCATTTACACAAACCGTAGTGCAAGTACAACTGGTTTTCTTTTCTTGCCACTCTTAAAGCGCTGGTCTATTTTCAGGTATGATTGAGAACTTCCCGCATTGGTTTCACTGCATTCGTGTTTAACTAGCACAAATTTTGATCAGCCATTTGCAATTCCTTGTACTCCTCTTTAACCCGACACTATATATGTAGCATTAGCTCACATCATATTTACTGTATGCAATGCTTCTCTTGACGTCAATTAACAACTTTTTTCCGCCCATAGGTGCAAAACTCCGAGAGGACAAGTAAGCTGGAAGTTGCCCCTGACTTATATTTCGAGTCTTCTTATTTTTTATGGAAAAATAAAAAAAGAACATAAATTGATTCTACTGCGAAGTTATGTTTAACCAGGAGCAGCAGCATGTGGAACAATGTAGATCTCAAAAGTGACCAGCCATGTGAGCTATCACACCAATTCATAAAAAAGATTACAAATGATTACGACCAGCAGCTAATAGTTGGCAATGGTGCATTCGGAACAGTTTTCAAGGTATGACTATGTACACAAAGTTTTCCTCAAATTTATATATTTGATATGACCCTACAAAAGATACATTATATATGTCTGATACCACATTTAAGCAAAATTTTCATATTTTTTGCTCATGGTTATATCATCAAAAATACTGCTAGCAATGTAACTTAAAAGTGATAGAAGGTGATAGCAACATTAACTACAATAGACATGTCTTGCTAGCATGGAAGAGTGCTCTAGACTGCTAGCAATTCATACCATTCTACTGCAAGTACATTTCCATAATATCATTACTACCATAAAAAAACGGTGG
Source organism: Triticum aestivum (assembly GCF_018294505.1). NCBI lineage: Eukaryota > Viridiplantae > Streptophyta > Magnoliopsida > Poales > Poaceae > Triticum > Triticum aestivum. Next base: position 826,803,432 of record NC_057801.1, on the reverse strand, counting down.
TAATGTCCGTGTATTAATGAGAGATGGTGCACAGGGTATTTGTGAGAATGGAGAAGAGGTTGCTGTGAAGGTACTTAAGAACATGACAGGAATTGATAATAAGGAATTTCACAAGGAGTTCGAGAACCTTAGGAGGCTCAAGCATCAAAATGTCGTCCAGCTATTGGGTTTCTGCAATGAAGCAGAGAAAGTACTTGTAGAAAATACTGGGAACCAACTTATTGCTGACGAGATGCATACGGCGCTCATCTTTGAATATGTACGCAATGGTAGCCTTGACAATCATATGTCAGGTAATTAAGTTGCTGGAAACCCACTTAACATATTTAGCATATAACTCTTCATGGTTTATAATATTACATTTTTTACTGTATTATTTTTGTATTTTTTACAGCTGACGGATGCTCAGGACTTAATTGGCATAAACAATACACAATAATCAAAGGGATCTGTCAAGGTTTAGAATATCTTCGGCATGGATTGGAGCGTTCAGTATGGCATTTGGATTTAAAGCCTGGTAATATCTTGCTAGATAACAATATGATCCCGAAAATTGCAGATTTCGGATTATCGAGACTCTTGGGTAATGACAAATCAAGAAAGACAATTAATAACGTCGGTACAATGTGAGTTATCTCAGGCGAAACATTTTATCTGCAATTTGCTTTGAGATGTTACAAAACTGAGCAGCTTCCGTCATGCTAGATATATCCATCTGCGGTGAGTATTTTTCAAGGAACTGCTTCAATACATAACCAGCCAAATAAGCCATTAGTCCATTAACTCAAATTGATTATACACTTCGAAAAGTGATCAATTTAGGCTTAGGCCATATACTTTTTTACGTGATCAAATAAACTCAAAACCAACTCTGGAAAAAAAATGCCAACTGAACTATTCACTCGCTTTAAAAAAGCAATGCGGCCCAATGCATTCACGTCAAAGACACACCCTGGGAAGAGTACTGTCGCTGGTTGGCCACTACGATGGCAAACTATTTCTGCACAAGGCAGGGCCGTCTCCAGAAATTTGAGGCCCCCGTGCAAAATGCTAAATGGGGCCCAAAAGATGGAAAATGCCACACAGGGTCCCAACGACACAAAGAGCTATGGATAATCAGTTTTTTTTAGTACCAAACTTTTAGATTTTTCTTTATATGCAAACCTGAATCAAGGTAATTGAACGATTTTTGTCTCTGGATTGCAGCAAACAAAAAACAAACTATAAGCCACATGATCAAATTAAACCAACATCGTAAGTTGCTGAAATTACTGGAATTATTACGAATAGAAATAGGTCTATTGACAAACATATTAGGAAGAACATATTGTCTGAAACTAATAGTTATTACATTGACAGAATTAGCTAATTTCATCTAAATCTAAGTGTTCATATAATGGCTTTCGGAAACTTGCATTTATAAAAATTAAAATAATATATTTGTTCTAATACGTAGTAGAACCTACCGCTTCAACGACATTGACAGGAGCACCTAACTACTGATATCTAAATATTTATACCAGTTCTATTCCTCTCAGCTTAATTAACATCTTAGTACCTCCCGGTTACTAACTCAAACCAAAGAGACTCTAATTAGGACTAAACTCCAGCAATGAGATGTTGGACAAATGAACATGACAGAAGTAGTTTCATCACCAATCCTACAGAAGCAGACACTTGAAACTAGCAATAGGCAATAGCCATGTACTGATGTCCATCTGAACAAAGTTACTAGAGTTAGGGAAAGCCAGAGAATGGAGATGTACCACCCTGCTTCTGTTTCTTGGCGACAGACCACAAGAACGGCGCTGTAACGACGCCAGTGCTCCATGCGTCCATGGATGATCCCCTAAACATTAGTGGAGTAAAAAAAATATTGTACACATTTTGAATTCTAGCCACATGAATTTCAAACACTTCACAATATATATTATAAAATATTGAAATTAAAACATGCATAACATAACTGTCTGAACATATAGTTTCATCACCGCGATTTTTGAATTATACATGCATAGTTCATCATGTTGAGATATAAATGCATAGCCCACATTTCCCCGTCAGAGCTTTTGGGTGAACTGGTTGGTGCGTGCAATTTTTTTTTTTTTTTTGAAAAGGAGGTCATCCACCGGCCTCTGCATCGGAAAGATGCATGCGGCCACCATCAACTTGAGATTTTGGGTGAACTGGTTGAGGCGTGCAGTTTCTATACATACAAAAGGCATCACTACAAACACAATGTTTGGTCCAAAATCACCATAAACATAACATGTGTATGTTGTGGACCGAGCCAACCAATGGCATGCATGAATTCAAACGAGGTGGTTGCCGAAGAAAACATTCCCGCCACCATCACAACCACCATTCTGAAGAGAGCCTTGTGCTTGGTCAAGATCTCCCCACGAGTGAGTTCCCAATACTTTCTTATGGTTTCATCCATCGTGGTTTGATTCATGAACATGATAGCACATTCTTTGGTTTTCTTGGCATCACGAATCCTCTCCTCCTCGAGTGGAAGTCTACCCTCCTCCGCCTTCAACTTTCTCTCTTCGGCCATCAACTTGGCCTTCAATTTCTCATCCTCCAACACATTGAGCTCATTCCACCTCGACATCTTCTCTTCTTTGTGTTCGGCCACCAACACCTTCTTGGCCTCAATCATGGCCACAAGTTCTTCTTTGTATGTGCCACCATACAAATTTCTCTTTTTTTTGTAATTTTGTTCCCTTTCGGTCTATTGTTGGCCTCTTCATCAACCTCGCCGTCCTGCTCAACGGGTATGCTCAACCTTGATCTATTTGGAGTTGTCCTGAAACTCTTTGGATCCACTTCTCATTCTTGCATAGCACTTTGTAGCAATGATGCAATGTGAAGGGCTTGTGGCCGAACTTGGTGTTCCTATACTTGAATAGTTCTTGGATGCAGGGGTCATACTTCACCACTTGCACACCGCTCGGTGATGCATGATTCACTTTATTGATGAAATCAGACCATTGGTTGCATTGGTCATGAATGGTGCTCCAACGATGCCCAAGAGAACCATGTCTACGGCTTGATTGCACCTCCACGGAGTTGTTGTAGTGGTACGCAATTCTCTCCAAAAACATAGTTTTGGTTTGATCCATTCCAATCGTTGCATCCGCGAAGATGTCCATCCAAGCATCACAAAGAGCAACATCTTCAATTTGATTGTAGTTGGCGGCGCGTGACCTTGATGACGCGTGCTACTTCAGTCACCTCCACAACTTCAACTTCATCGGCCACCTACGCATTGGCCACCTCCTCTTCTTCCATGTCTTAGGCCACCTCCTCTTCTTCAGCCGCCTCCACATGATACCAAATTGAGTAATTATTGAGATCATCAATCCCCATCATTGCCGAGGACTCCAAAGATGCTAAGAATTCGGATGTGTTCATCTCCACACTACGACAACAAAACAAACTACATCACCATCGTTGCGAACAATCACCATCGACCGAAATGTTAAATATGTTTTTCTTTACCTTGTAGCCATTTCATCGACCACTTGGTGGTCGACCCTTCTTGTCGGCTGCCTCCACCGGACGCGCTGGAGCAGTGGTCGTAGGGGTCACCAGAGACACTGCACGAGGCGCCGGCTGTGGATGGGGCGTCATTGTGGCCTTCTTCTTGTTCTTCGCCACCTCCTCGACGAGGGCCGCCGCTGCCGTCGTCGGGTTTCTAGCTCTTTTAGCTCCAACGGAAGTGGTGGGAGGTCGGCGGGTCATCGCCGAAGAGGCGGTCACAATCCCGACGACATTTTCCACTGTTGGAGCCGGAGCTTGAACATGCATACGGATAACATAACAAATAGGGACAACAACTATTGTAACATGGCAAGCGATTGTTCGTGCTGGTATAGAGGAGGTGAATCCACGGGCTCTCTGGTGGAGTTTGAATGTAAAGAGTTTGCCTTAGCCGTCGCTGATGAGGGGAAGGAAGTATTTCTAGTGCAAGCATCACATGCATGGTGCCCTGAGGCACTGACTACCTCCTCTGCTTTAAGATTCATATATAGAAATTTCTATTTAACTCTTCATTTGGTTTAGTGACTTTATGTGCATTGACGTGCAGTGGTTACTTGCCCCGAGAGTATATAGATTATGGTCTAATCTCAGAACAGTTCGATATATATAGCTTGGGGGTTATAATTGCAAAGTTAATGGCCGGATGTGAAGGCTACTTCGATATTGATGACATGGGAGAAAAAGGATTTGTCAAGCATGTAAGACTTAACCCTTTTTTCATATCTATTTGTGCTATCAAGTTATAACTCGATGATCTAGGTACATAACAATTGGAGGAAAAGGCTACGTGCTACGTTGGCCGCGAGGCCACTTGAAGTATATTGTGAACAAGTCAGGACGTGCATTAACATAGCAGTAAAATGCATGAACCGCAGGCGACAAGAAAGACCCACCATACAGTCCATCGTCTCTGATCTGATAGAGACGGAAATAATGATTGGTAACCTACGGCTGGAGACAGAACTGGTGAGATACTGATACTGAGATTCATTCTGACATAATTGGCATTTCCTTTCTATCAGAATCAAAAGTATATATCGCATGAGGGGATTATCTTATTAGTAGTACAATTTAATCTGATATCAGTGCTCAGTAAAGTTCACGATATTCATGTAGATAGACAGGCGTATAGACATGTGCTATTTCCTACTCCCTCCGACCCAAATTAAGTGTTCCAGTTTTGAACTATCGTTAGTTAGTGTAAAAACGCTCTTATATTATGGGACGGAGGGAGTAGTTCAAAATTGCGACACTTATTATGAATCAAAAGGAGTACTTTATAGCAACCTAAAAAATGTTAGCTTCATCTTGTCCTAGCTAGAGTCACATTTGTAACATCTCACTGCACTTCTATTCTTGCTTTATACTAAAAAGAACGATTACGTGGAAGCGCTACTCATGTCAAACTGATGACCATGAAGTAATATAGAGCACTATATTGTGCTCCCGAGTGCGTGGAAGTTTAAACGCCGAAAGGGGAAATACAACCCCATGTGTGCAAATAGGGAGATACTGACTCCATCTCAAAATATTGTGCATATAACTTCAAACTCGTATACTGAGGAGTTAAGAGTGGTCACTTAAGATTCACATACTCTGACTAGTGACTCTGTAGTGGAGCTGTCCCAACGTACCCTTAGCCTATCATCACGACATTCCACAGTTTGCAAAACAGATCTCTACTCTTTCCTTTTCTCGTTCTCTCTCGTTTAATGGACACCTAAGTGCACCGAACCGAAGTGTGTTGATTTATTACTCTTGATATATTACTCGGAGCACTAACATATCTTATTTCCCCCTCTCACCAGTGAACAAGACAATTAGTGTATGGCCACATGTCCACATTCACGAAAAACCTTTTTAGGAGAACAAAAACAAAAGCAACAAAGACTCTTGTCCCAAATAAGTTGGCGTAGGCTAGAGCTGAAAGACATAAGATCTTGCAATCAAGTCATGATTCTGTCACATGGGTAGCTAGCTTTCACGCACTCGTGTCAATAGCTAGTTCTTTGATGCTATTCCAGTCCTAGATATGTCTCTTTACGGACTCCTCTCATGTTAAATTTGGTCTACCCCAACATCTTTTAACATTATCAGTACGCCTTAGCCGTCCGCTATACACTGGAGTTTCTGGTGGCCCGCGCTGAATATGTGCCCAAATTATCACATAAGATGTCGGACAAGCTCATCTTCAATCGGTGCTACCCTAACTCTATCCAATAAATCATTACTCTGGACCTGATGCTTCATTGTGTGGTCACATATCCATCTCAACATGTGCATCTCCGCTACACCTAACTATTGCACCTGTCACCTTTTAGTGGGCCAACACTGAATGCCATTCAACATTGTCGGTCGAATCGCCGTTCTATAGAATCTTCTTTTTAACTTTTGTGGCACTCTCTTGCCATATAGAACTTCAGAAGCTTGATGCCACTTCATTCATCCGACTTCGATTCGATGGTTCACATCTTCATCGGCGCCCCTGTCCTTCTGCACCCTAAATACTATAGGGTGTCCTTATGAGGTACCACCTGCCTATCAAGGCTAACCTCCTCCTCCTCGTGACTAGTAGTACTAAAACCGCAGAGCATTTACTCGGTTCTAGTTCTACTAAGCCTAAAATCTCCCGACTCCAAGATTTGTCTCCATAACTCTAACTTTCTACTAGCCCTCTTCCGACTATCATCAACTAAGACCACACCATCCTAAAGAGTATACACCATGTGATGTCTCCTTGTATATCCCTTGTGACATCATCCATCACCAAAGGAAGAAAATAAGGGCTCAAAGCGGACCCTTGGTGCAGTCCTATTTTAATCAGGAAGCCATCACTATCGTCATCACTTGTTCATATCTGGGTTTCATCTCCATAAGAATGACTGAGCTTTGATGTTGGCTTGCCAAGCCTATCACAACCCTTCGCCTTTACCCGGGCTTGGGACTGGCTATGTCCAGTCAACATATTCAAAGATAACCTTTTTAGGAGAAAAATATTGAAAATATTTTTTTTCTTTTTGGGGCTAAATTAGGAATGTTGGAATAAAATAGCTATTAGATATTTCTCTTCTTAGAAATATGGGGAAAGTGTGACTGGTCTTTTACTTATTGTCCTAATTGTATTTTGTCCTTCGCAGTTCCTTGACGAAGAACACAACCTTCCCGAGGGAGGCATCCAAGATAGAACACCTAGTCAGTACTACTCTGTATGCTCTTCTTTTTAAATAATGAAAATGCAAATCTTCCCTGTCTCTAATACATTTTAAAGTATTACAGAGTCGTCACAACATTGACAAAAAATGAACAAACATGAGGTTGCATCTCAATAGCAACTCAAATGGCGCATGTTGCGCATGTGGTATTGAGTAGTCTTGATCTGTAGGTCGAGGAGGTCGGCCAGGTGTAGCTCTGATCGTCCTAGGATCTTCTTGTCATTTTCAATGACAACACTAACGAATTTGATGGTTGCATTGTCGACGAATTCTCCTTGGGATCCCCTACCCCGAGATACGCCGGATTTAGCTCCATCAGTGGCGGTCCATAAAGGTCCTTCTATGTGATCGTCGCGAATCAATGGAGTCAAGATCAACGAGGAACTTGGTTCTGGCAAGGTCTTTGCGCCGGGAAGGAATGTCCGTCGCCCAGATCCCAGCTCAATGGATGCCATCATGCAAAGTTCTCTGCTCCTTCCGGAGGAGAAAACACTAGCTTGAGGCTTCGTCAAAACCCTATCCACATTCTTAACTTACTCTGTTCTCCATGTCGTCAGGTGTTTCGTTCCGGGTCACATAGCTCATGTATGAAATGAAGTCACGAGAAATACATTTGATGATCGTAATTGCCTAATTTTCAAGAAATGAATTTAGGAGAGTATGAATATATATGCCACACAAGAAGGTTAACCATACGTCTAATTTTCAGAGAAAGTCACGAGAAGTTCAATTATAAAAGAGGCGCAACGGATGAAACATAGTTAAGATCCTATAATCAAGATATGCAACACATTTCGGCCAGATAGATCCACCGGAGATAAAAACCGACCGGACCCAAGTAGATCTGTCGGAGGCAGACCTGCATAGGCACGAAGCGCACCGGACATGCTTCAAGTGGTATGGGCCCCACTATAGGCATGCATGGAGCAGAAGGATTATTTGGCCACATTGCATGGACGGGCCAATCCTCACTCCATGTAAACGCTAGGTGGATAGGATATCATCTTTAAAAGTTAGATTATTGTTACGTATAATGATATCCTATCCATTATCCGGAGTACAGTTCATTTTTTAAGAAAATTCCAAAAGAACCAAAAAGTATATGTCAAGTACTTCCAATACACCGACATATTGGAAAAAAGGACCCTGACATTTTGCCTACTATGATCATCAGATATGGCCTCTGAATCAAGTAGATGTAAAAGCATAGATGGTCGGGCGAAATTGAAGGAAGTGCCGTTACAACTATTGAAGAGAATTACAAATGATTTCTCTGTGGAGCGAATACTCAGTAGTGGAGGAAGTGTTTATAAGGTATGACTTTGCCTTGCCTGTTTCTGTCTATTTAATGGAGCTAAAAGAAATTTAAAGGGTGTTTAACAGGGAATTCTGGAAGATGGCGAAGTGGTTGCTGTAAAGAAACTTCAGGAAAATACGCTAGTTGCAGATGACAAAGCATTTATTAAAGAGGTTACAAGTGTTGCCGCCCTCATCAAACATGAAAATGCACTCCAGTTGGTTGGCTTCTGCCATGGCAAAAAGAAGAAATTAGTGCCGTCGGATAACAAATTTATTACTGCAGAAGTTACGCAAAGTTCCCTATGCTATGAACATTTACCTACAGGAAGCCTTGAGAGGAATCTTTTTGGTAGGCAATACACTATCCGGTATATTTTGGCGTTCCTGTTTTAGTCCAAATAATGTTTACTATTATAGGTGCCCACCTCCACCTGTCACCCATATTTTACTAAAACATTTCATCCACCGGTGTATCTTTCATTTTTAGGATTCTAAGAAATAAATGCTATTGAATGTAATCATTTTAGAGTGCTTACATAGTTCAATATTTCTCTTGTTCAGAAGTACCCACAAAAATGGACTGGGAGACACGCTTCAAAATAATTAAAGGGGTTTGCAATGGTTTGCTCTTTCTACATAGCACTTCTATTGTCCATATGGATCTCAACCCTGGAAACATACTATTGGATAATAACATGCGGCCAAAAATAGCGGACTTTGCTCTCTCGAGACTCTTCTGTCATGAAGCAACACGACTTTGCACGCAGACTGTTGTGGGATCATAGTAAGTCAGTCAGAAACTGCAATAATATGTTCTCCTTTACTATAAATTAAACTGCAGTTTAACATCTGCGGTAACACATATATATTATGCTCTTAATGTTGTTGATATTCAGTGGATACATGGCTCCGGAATATCTATACAGAGGTGAAATCTCCACCAGGTCAGACATTTACAGTTTAGGCATGCTCATCATAGAGATCACTGCAGAAGAGAAAAATCTTTCGAGGAAGGAGAAACAACCATCTGGACGGACATTTATTGACAATGTAAGGAGAAATATGTGACTTAGCGGTTTGAAGACTGAGATTTTAGAAGCTTATGTATTTATATTACCATGAAGGCTCATATTTCCAATTCTGCATGTAGGTACGTAAAACTTGGACACGTGAACATATCGCGTCATTGTACTCATCCTCGCCCCCCCAGCACCTCCATGAAGTCGAAGCATGCATCGAAATTGGACTGAAGTGTACATCAATTGATCGGCGCAGCAGACCTTCCATAGAAGAAATCGTCGAGACGCTCAACGGCCTTCCGCAGATAGGCTGTGATGGCCTTCTCAGCCTCCAATCCCGGCGGGTAAACTTCCCTATGGAGCCAAGAAGGTTGACCTCCAGCTCGGTTTACCTAGTGAACAACACGGATGCCCTTATTGCCTTCAGGCTTGCAACCGAACTCCCAAGGAGGTACCTTACAAAGCTACCATTTTGCGGGATTGTGCCGCCAAAGTGCGCCAACACTTTCACCCTGATAACACGCGAGCAGAAGAAGCCGCCACCGTCAAACAGTGACGACTGTCTGATACTACAAAGCAGAACTGCACACAATGAGAATATGGACAATGTTTACCCAGCTAATTATGCGGCCCTGTTCCTTGATACCGCTGCCGATGAGGTGCAAGAAGCCAAAATTGTGGTTGCCTGTGAAACTGAAACTATCCCTGATCAGGTAAGTTCGGGTTAGAGTTTGCTAAGTTTCTAATTATAATCAATATTTGCATTGTCGTATAAAACTTAGTGTAATTTCCATGGTGGCGATCTGTTCATTCTCACTTATGTCCTCTTCTACCCAAAATTTCACTAACTTAATTTGGTTGCACTTTTGTATGATTTAGATCATAGACGGCCAAAATTATCGTGAGGTATTGTCCATAGATGTCCACCCAACCGAGCCGTGGTGAGTGCTTGCGAATTGTGAGGCCATCAATAATTCCTCTCTGTGTTTTGATTTCCCATCATTAAATACAGGATCTTGACAAGCAACCAGAGGGGTTATGTTTGCATTTGGAACTACCAAACACAGGTAGGTTGCCACCTTCCTTCATTGGTATAGTGCACTACATCTTGCTCTGAGCATTTGGAACTGATCAAACATTCAAACAATGTTTTCTTGTGCAGGCAGAGGAGGGTTCTATTGAAGTGACTAGAGAACCAGGCATGCTTCCTAACACTGTTCACCTTGCTTAAAAATAACTTGGTCTAGTAATGAAATTTTGAGATTTCAATGCGGTAGCAGTAATCGCCTTTGAGAACAACCATTCTGATACATTATCCTTCCCATATTGCAGTACATTCAGCAAAATTTATTGGACGAGAGGAATGGTTTGTGGTCGGTAGTGGCGATGGATACATCTATGTGTGCGATTATAATACCATGGAAGAAGTCGTCGACATGATTGAAGCTCATGATGGTCATCGCATCATGTGTCTGGCCGTGAGTCCAACTCAACCGTTTGTGCTGTCAGCATCTGACGACCACACGATTAAGCTTTGGGACTGGGCTAAGGAATGGCAGTGTACCCGAACTTTTGAGGGGCACTATGACACAGTCACACGAGTAATGTTTGACCCCAGGAACAACGAAAGCTTCGCGAGTGCTTCCATGGATCACACTGTCAAGGTTATATTTTCCTTTATTTTGAACCCGGTGTTCATGATTTGAAGCTATGTTGCTTGTGACTTGGACTGTACTGTCCTTGAAAAGGGAAAAAAAAGATACAAAAAACCGGTGCTTATTTGGGATGTGTTCCTGCAATTTACAGATCTGGAATATTCACTCTGCGACATGCAACATCACTTGGGATGGGCATCCGGATGGTCTACTCTGTGTTCACTACTTCCCACGGTACTTTCAGCAGTTTTTGATTTCCGGATCCTCAGATGGTGCTGCAAAGGTATTTCGTGCGGCTTATTAAGTACAGAACAGTGCATTATATTTATGTGTGAACACTGATGTGTTGTTTCACCTTCTTATTCTCAACAAGATCTGGGACCTAGAGACAGACACTTGTGTGGATACGCTCCAAGACCATGCAAAGGGTATCAGTGCTCTTTGTTGGCACCCAGAACTTCGAGTGCTAGTTACTGGTTCGCTTGATGGGACTGCACGAATCTGGAACTGGAAATATGCTAGTAGTACATACAGGTACTTCTATACAGTCTTACAGTGGAACAATGCAGAGTTGACCTTAGATGCTATTGATTAAGTAACAGTAGCTAGAGTTCATTATCTAGCTAGCATCAAAATTACAGCCTAGTTCATCATAAAGCAATGAATTTTGTCCTTCCCTTAATTTTACTTTTAAACAGAAGCCTATTCTTAATTTTGTATCGAGCTCTAGTAGTGACCATCTGTGCGGTGATGTAGTAGCTCAGCCCAAAACACAGATACTTGAGCGACCACGCAACAAAGACCAGTGACAGTCTGACAGATAGAGAATATTACAGAACTGTATCACTAAACTAAAGCAAGGGTTGTTTGTTGTTTTCCAAATTGTCCATGCTCCCGCTGGGCCAACCAAAGTTAACTTCCTCTTATAATCATCAGAGGACATACGCAGCGGCCAAAACATATGTTCAACATTTTCCCAGCAAAATTGTGTTACTCAAAGTTGCATTACACTTTTGACAGATAAACTTTTGCTATATTTTCTTTTCCAGCCCATTGAATGTTATTTTACTGTTTCCTATCAATGGGTTTCAACATGGCAGGTATAAATCAGAGAAAAGAATTGCCCTCTCTCAGGCTCCATACCAAAGCAGAAAAACTCGTCCTTACAAACTCACTTTGAGCCTAGAAAGTCGTTCGACAGGCCACAAAATAAACTTAAACTTATTAACAATCTCTAGAACATTAGAAAAGGAGTGCAAAGAGAATTGAATTAATTGTAGGACTTGAATTAATTGTAACACTATGCGTATAGAAAATGAAATGTGGTGTGCTCATTGGCTCCCATGGTTTGAACCTTCAGTATGTAGATTCGAAGCTTTATTCTTTTAACACTTTCTCTAAAAGTTAATGGTGGCCGGCCTTCTAATATTGTAGGCTTGAGAACATCATTGGATTTAATCTTGGCGCTGTTAACGCTCTTGGATACCTAAATGGGTCAACAAGGTAAAGCTCTTGTTTTATCTTTTATTTCAATTAGAACACTTGCCACCAATGTATGTGTCTCCATGAGTTCAATTTTGTACAAACACAACCAGACATGATATGGCCTTTAATGAGTACCGTGCTGACTCTTCGGTTTATATTTATCAACGCAACAAACTACATTATTATTTGATGAAATCACTTCATGCATGAGTCATGAGAACACCTATTCTGCGGGTATCTTCTAGTATAAAGTATGTCCACCGATAGTATGTTTTACTTGACAAAGACGCTGCATTGCCATTTCTGTTTATTTTGCAAGACGATTTTTTTTTGCAATGATAAGTATACTGTTTTTTTTGTAGGATTGTGGTTGGATGCCATCAAGGAATAGCACTGATGGAAGTTAACGAGCTGACCGCCTGACCCAGTTCGCGGGCAAGCTAGAATAAAGGACTATGTGGAAAACTAGAATTCCAAAGTGCGTTTATTTACCTCCGGGAGATATTTGTGTAAGAGCAACTATCACAAAGTTCTTTTGTAGCTCGTCCTACATGGAACCTCTTATCTTCAGCCCTTCAACACACTCGAGCAACTATACATCAAGGCATGAAAAGGAATTGTAGGTACAGACCAGATATAACTAACCCTAGATGCCTGGATGCATTTTCATTAGTAATAAGATTTTCCATGGTAGCTAGGGAAACATGTTCTCTACAACTGTACATCAAAACCTTGGAAATGAATTTTAAGTTCAGAACAGATATGACTTACCCTGGTTGCATTTTTACCAGTATTATAAGATCTCCAGCATAGCTAGGGAACACGTTCTCTCACTCGGACAAGCAATTCAAGAAACCTGCATGCAAATACACACCATATGTAAACTCCAAACCTGTTAAAAGAGGTTAGCTAACACAATCATAGCAGTCAAAGTGCCGACGGTGGATCAGGAACATACTGAGATGAAATGGCGGTAACAAGAAATTAGTTTATAAGGCTCTGCATTACCCGCAAAATAAAGAGGCTCTGCATTGATATTTTTGAAACAAATAGGGTTTTTTTTACATACCCTTTCCTCCAATCGGTACCCAAGTAACACAATCACCTCCCAAAGAAGGTCCGGAACACCATGGTCGGCGCCTGATGAGGTAGAAGAAGAAATATCATTCACCGCATGGCCGGCGCCTGATGGCCGATCAGAAGTCTGAGTCTCCGTGACGAAGAAGAGGAGCCGGGCTAGAAGATAGCAGGGATGCACCGCGTGCATGCATCAATCTACCTAGGTATCAATAGCCCGTTCAGCCTCAAAGAAAGGACACGATGAGCGGGTTGTAGCCCCACTACGATCGGCCGGGCAGGGAAACGGCGCACCTCCACAGCCACTAATGGCACGCTGGGACAACGGCAGTTCCATGCCCGTCGACCGTCGGGTCGCTGCCACGATCAACTACACCAATTATCGGGTGCTCCCTGCCTTGAGGTACTTCCGGTGCTTCAATGTTATAAAAACATTTTTAAATGTTTCAAAAAATTCTAGAAAAAAATATGAATGTTCACAAGGAATGTGACTACCATCCCTAGAAATTTCAGGTCCAAAATCAAAACACACATTGAGAAACAAAAAAGTGAAATCTAGCATGAATAGTGTAAAACAAAGACTAAAGCCACATTGACACTATTCATATCTGGATTTGTCTTTTTTGTTTCTCAATGTGTATTTTGAGTTTGGAGCTGAAATTTTTAGGGGTTGTAGTCATATTCTTTTTGAACATCCAGAATTTTTTTCATAATCTTTTGAAATGTTTACAAATATATTTTTTGTTATTGGAGCACCGGGAGTACCCCAGGCAGGGAGCACCTGATACTTTCCCCTGTCCACTCGATGGAAGCCCACCCACATCTTTTTTTTTCTTTGGAGGAGAACAGCCCGTACAGGCGACGCAGCAACTGGACGACCCAAATAGTGTAGCTGTGCAGGATTTTTTGTCTATGGTTTTTTACATGTTTTTCACTGTTTGCATCGGTATCCTCTGCTTTTCTTTGTTTCTCTCGTTTGTTTTCTTTCTTATTTTTATTTTTTTCATTTTTTTCAACAGATGCCTACAAATCTCATACAACGGTACATTTTCTATATACATTAGGAACAATTTTTATACACGTTTAACATTCTCTAAATATATGATTAACATATTTTCAAACATATGTTTTGATATCTAGTTTTTTCAAGACACACTGTACATTTTTGGTATGCATCTAAAACATATACTTTTTAAATACATGTTTTGAACATTTTTAAATATGTGCTAAACATTTTCAAATACACATTGAAACAATTTCTTTGACTGATACAACGCTTTTTTTTAATTGTTTGAACACTTTTTACACTGTGTAATTTTTTTAAATGTTATGAACATTTTTTTGAAACTCGTAATATTTAATTAAATGTAATGTACTTAATGGTGCGAATTTTTGTTTACAGTAAAAAGAAATTTGTTTTAAATGTCACAAACATGTTTTTTGAAACACGTGAACAATTTTTATATGTCACGACATTTTCTTGAAGTTTTCAGCATACATTTTTAAAATTACGCTACCAATTTTTTTTACATTGTGGCCACGTTTTTCAAATTCTTTTGAGAATAAAAACTATTGTTGTGTCCTACTCGGCATGTGGCATGATTATTTCATGTACTCCCTCTGTTCCTAAAAAATTGTCTTTCTAGAGATTTTCAACAAGTGACTACATACAGAGCAAAATGAGTGAATCTACACTCTAAAATATTTCTATATACATCGTATGTGGTAGTCCATTTGAAATCTTTAAAAAGACAAATATTTAGGAATGGAGGGATTAATTATTTTGATTTTTGAGAAAGACGGTTTCTTCTTAATTCCAGTTTTTTAATGGACGCCCCGTCTTCATTTCGTATCAAGCCATCCGTGCCATGCATTGAGGATTTTAACCGCCACGTGCTATAATAGCTTCAAAAAAGATTCTATACGACTTGGTTGTTCCTCTCATCAAGAGAGACTTAGTCCAAAAGATGCCATGTGGCCACACAGATCTCAAAGCAAAGCAATCTCTTTCTTCCCTAGTTTACTTACAGCAAGATCTACAAAATCAATTCGCATTCACAAATCAGTCGCCCGTGACATGCTACTACGATATCTTGTCAGTGGCAAAAACAGGCCTATGGCAGCTGTAGCCCTAGGCCTAGTTTTTTTTTAAAGAAGGTCATCCCCCGGCCTCTGCATCGGAAAGATGCATACGGCCTTTTATTTGTAATTCATTTATACAAAGTACAAAAAAATTACGAAAGTTCGTCACTAAAGCTTGATCAGCCTTAGCCGTAACCCGTTGCTAGCTTCACCATTGTATCTTGTATGTTCAGCCTTGCTCACGAGGTTGGTGTTGGCTAAATCAGCAACCAACTTTTCATCAAACGGTGACGATGCGGTCACAGCGATGGCCGGTAATAGTTGTGCTTTCTTGCACATGGCCACACCCCGCCACACGTGTCTTTTGCATCAAGTCCTTCTGCAGACTATGAGAATGAGGATTCTATTTCTATCACGCAGGTCGCTGCTAGCCAAGGACGTTGTCACCACATGGATGTGGTACGCCTATCGATCATGGTGCATGTGTTTCTTTGCTTGTCACCGACTTCTTATATTTTCAGCTCATCCGAGAAAATGTTCCTACTCATGTGCTTTATTATCCAACACCACCTTGATCTTATGGGTATTCGGCAACGATGTCGCTCATCGACTGACTATGGATGCATAAGAATAGAAGATAGAAGAAAACCGGTTAAGAAGAAGACTAGAATGCTTTTAGTTTGGTGCTGCTATGTGGCATCTTTGGTTGTTGGTCTCGCTTGATAAGAGGAAAGACCCGGTCGTACAGTACATGACGTAGTGAAGTTTGAGCCACCTCTAACTTCTGCATCAAAGACCAGGAGCTGAACCAACATACAGAGAATATTTCAAAAATTACATCAGTATTGAAAATTTATTTTAGGTAAGTCGATTTTTTTGGCCAAAAGATTAAAAAATCCAATGGCCCTCCTTCTTTCTTCTTTCTCCAGCTTTATTAAGCTTTTATTGCGGTTTTCTGTGTAGTTCGACTAAAGCATATGTGTAGTTTGGCTAAGACATGTGATTTTTATCGATTCCACTGTTTTCTTACGTGGGTGCACCATGAGTGCATCAAAGGTGGGTGTAGAAAAACCACACTCTAGTATTTTAGAAACAAAGAAACGTAAGCATCGATCGATCAAACTAACTGGTCACCGTACATGAGCTGTAGTTGTAACACACGTTTGGGGTAAAGACAAGGTACAGCTAGTACACAGCCTCGTCGACCATGGCTTGCCCTGCTCAGTCTTTATTTTGACATGCATGGTTAACAGCTACTACTCCAGAAGCTAGACTCTAGAAGCCGAGGCTCTCCGCGGCGGCGTCGACGACGGTCTGCATGATGGACGATCGCTCGAGGCCATCGACGGTTCTGGGGTTGCGGACGGCGCAGTTGCGGCGGATCTGGCCCTGGCCGCCGGTGAGAACGTTGATCTGGCCCATCTTGACCATGGACACGCTGAACTGGTTGAAGAAGTCGCGCTGGCTGCGCGCGAAGCGCTCACCGATGGGCCGGGTCATGGAGTTGGTGAAGAGATCCTGGTCGGACACGAAGAGCCCCTTCCGGTCCAACATGTTGAGGAAGTACTTGTTGTCGAACACTTTGGGCGTGCCCACGTCCAGCGCCCACGGCCGGGCACGCCCGCTTCAGGCTGGAGACGAGGGAAGGGTTCATGGTGGGGTCCAGTCACGGGTAGAGCCGGTCCTTGAAGGAGCTGCAGTGGCTGAGCCCGATTGTGTGGCTGCCGGAGAGCGCGATGAGGTCCTTGGCGTCGAGGCCGTGGTTGTGGAACACCTCGAGCAGGGACGTCACCTTCAAGAAAGGCGGGGGAGGCCGGAGTCCACGTCATGCTGAGTGGCGAACCGTGCGCGCGGTCACAGCGGCCGAGGGGCACGTGGTACTCGGGCTCGCCGCTGGCGACCACCGAGTCGCGGGCAGCGAGCGCCAGGATGTCGGAGCAGGAGACGGTTAGAGATATATTTGGGTTACATATGTTATGTAGTCTACGATTTGTATTTCTAGGAGAGGCGTCTTGCCCTTTAAGCCTTGGGTCCAATATATACTTGCCCTCGAGGCTCAATAATACATCCATCATATTCCGCCAATCCATCTCTATCCCTTCTAACATGGTATCAGCCTAATCGCTTCTAAACTCTAGCCGCCGCAGCTTTCGCACCCGCGCGTCACCCCCGGGGCGGTCGGCCTCCATGACCGCCGCCAGGGGCCGTGCAGCCCGTACCTAGGGTTCATCCGCCGGTCATGTTGACCAGCTGCCCTAGAAAGTCTTTTTCCCGATCCTTTGATCCGGGTTTTTCTCTCTCTCACCGGCAGCTTTGATCGGTGTCTATTTTTTCGGTTTTCCGATCTATACTTGATCAGTTTGCGTTGTCCGCCGCCGCCGTCGACCCTCACGCGCCTCTACTCCAACACTGGCGTCGACTACATCGACCACTTCATCAACTGTGCGGCCGACGCGGCCAGCTCCGCCGTCTCCGCACGTAATTCTCCGTCGATGGCCGTCGCCTTCATCGATCTGGAATCCTCTGTCAACCCCGTCTTCGACAAGCTCGGCTGCATCACACTCGACCCGAGTGCTGGCTGCTGATCTACGCCGTGTGGCCCCAAGCACGCGTCGGATACAGCGGCCTAGGCCCTCACGTGAGTGCTGCGTGGGTCTTCCCACGTCCCACAAAGAGGCATGCATCCGTGTTGTTGGTGTTGAAGTAAACTGATTGAGAATAAATCTCTGGATTTCATTGATGATGATTGGGGTATATATACCCTCTCAACAGTCGCCAATTAAGGCGGTAATTACAAAGAGACGTGTCCGTACGGGCACATGCGTCCGCACGGAAGAGGAAAGGCAGTGGACACACACAACCGTCTAATGACGGTTCTAATTACAATTAATCCTAATTAATTTTATTCCTAACACTCCCCCTTGTACAATGCCTGCTCCTTGCATCATCTTTGTAGGCTCCTTGTATATACATTATCCATCTTGAGAAATCCATCGTATAGTCTTTAAAGTCTCCTTCAAAAACCTTGTGGGAAAAATATGAGGAGAATAGTGTAGATATGTTGCTAAAACTCCTTTAAACCCAGTGGGAAAAATAATAAGGAGAAAATGATGCAACATATAATGATTATTGTGTCTTGATAACTCATATGAGAAAAACCTTTGAAAAAGAAAACTCATCAATGAGTTTAGAGAATAATTAATATGTCTTGAGTACTTCCTTTAGAAAACCCCGGTAGGGAAAATAGAAAGTATGACATATCATCTTTGAGAAGATATTGCCTCATTAAAAACCATTATGAGAAACTATTAGAGAAAACTCATAAGGGAAATGAGTGCTATATGATATGCCATTGATAACTCCTTTAAAACCGAGTGGGAAAAACATAAGGAGAAAATAAATAGCATATATGGACACTTGTGTTATTTTGTCTCGTTAAAAAGCTTTTATGAGAAACCATTAGGAAAAACTCATCAAGGGAAAAAGAGTACAATATATGCAATCTGATGATTGTTAACATGTTATAGTTTGGGAGATTACTCCCCCTAAACTTTGCAAATCTGGAGGATGTGTCATACCAATTCCATTGACATGATCATGAAGTTGTGAAAATCTGTTGGATTTTCACAGTATTTTGTTTGCAAATTGTTTCCTCAATTTTTATAATTCGCGAGTATAAATAATTTTTGAGCAATGCTTTATGATATTGCTGTTCATATAACCTCTAGGTATTGAGTAACACAAGTGATAACATCTCGATAAATCAAGTTATGTGATTCTGATGAATCTCAACCTCATGACTTTGAGTGTGGTTAATCATTCTGCTGAACCATGCATATATTGCAATGCTGTTATATAAAGCAATTGTGTCAGAATGATAAATGGAAGTAGCCATTAAAGTCTATTTAGATGACTTCCATAAGAAGGCTTTTCCAGTAAATTCAGTCATTGATATGGCATTATTTGGATCAAATAAGTAGCCAACATCATTATATGATATCATGGTCATACCTTGTTTTTCCTGATGGAATTGTTGAAGATTTATTGTGATCTTTAGGTATAAGCTATTATTTCTTATATCGACCATATACCTTTTGTTGATATGATATATCCACATTGAGCTTCTCATATATGTTTTGGATATATGTAGATAATATGTATTCTTGAGAGAATGCTCAGCTCGTAAACTTAAGCTAAATTTGGTTGAAACCAAATTTTCCGTCTTAAGATGATTTTCTGTATGTTTAGGTCTTGTATAGACATTCATGACAAGGTCATCTATATACACTAAGTGGTATAAGGAATTCAAATTTGGGATTCCTTTGTTAACCACATAGGTAATCATCATTATTTGAGTAGTCCCTTTAAAGAAGTAACTCATTTAAGTCGGTAGTACCATATGATTTCCGATTATTTCAAGTCATGGAGTGACTTCTGAAGATTTACACAAAACATGTTGCGATTTGTTTTTGGATTCAGAATTATAAGCCCTTCAGGGACTTCAATATAGATATCTGAAATGAGTGATTCATATGAGTATGTAGTCACTGCATCCATCAACTGCATGGATATTATTTTTATTTTTTTTCTTGCCAAAGATATTTAGTATCGAAACAAAATTCCACTCATACCAAGCGGGTATGTTACATCGTAATCGATGCCGGGTTTCTGCGTGAACCCTTTTGCTACAAGCCTCGCTTTCTCACCACCTCATTGACTTTGTCTATGAATGAGAAGTTTTTAGTATTCCATATGGAAGATGCTTATGAGAAGTAGGTATTACTGCGGTAAATACCACTTGTTTGTAGAGCGAGTGCTATTCTTCATTACTTGCTTCCTTTTATGTGAACCAATATGAATGCAGAGGCACTCTACCATGGATTTTGGTTCAGGGCCCAAAAGGTTTTAGAAATATTGAGAAGAAATATATGTCGACAAATGTAGTCTTTAGTTTATATGATTCTGACTGAATCACTAAAGCTTGTGGATAATATATTTATTCCTTTTTAACTCCTTGTGATTTCCTACAACAAATGGAGTCAAGGTGTTTCGATGTCCTAGCACCAAAACATTTGTGCACATTTATGCCGGGCTTTGGATGATGAGCATCCAGTGAGGTGTCTTTCAACTTGATGTTGAATTACATTTACTGGTTGAGGATTTGATTTCCTCTGTTTCCGCGGAAGCATGTGAGAAGTTATATCTCGTCCTGCCAGATTTTCTCCCTCTCTTGCTCTCATTTGGGGAGAAGAGTGGTTTATCAGGTACCTCCACTCTTTCTAACAGTTTTACTATAGGAATAGAGAATTTAATAACACATTGTCATCAGTAAATGTATGTGGCAGATTTGCAATGTGTTGCAAACATCTCTAAACTTCTAGTTCAGATTCTCTGAGTACGTGGATATAAGGATTGAATGTCAATAACATTTGTAATTTATTTCTCGGCATTCTTTGTGGTACTTATCTCCCCCTAATGCCGGAAAATATCCTTATTGCTGATGCAATCAGCATACGGGCTATGAATAATTTTGATTGACGGATAAATTGTTATTCCTCACATAGATCCCTGATTTTCTGTGAGGGCCCATTGATGTACGCTGGAGTGGTGATATCGGTACGTAACCGAATTATTGCAGATGGAAATACTTTGTTGATTTGCACGTAGTTACTACAAGGGGAAAGTAGTATGATATGCAGTTGGTATGATTAGATCATACTTACGGTGTGTAGGGTCGTATGTGTCCAACAAGAGGCTGGTAAATTTACAATTCTTTAAAAGTGGTCATGTAATTCATTTGACTATCTTTGATAAGAAGTTAAGTTAAACCATTCCGGGTATGTACATAGGGTACCGAATGCAATCATAAAAAGGCTCATGAAATGAGTTCAACGACTTGTCCATTTGAATGGGTTTATCATTTGTTCAGGAGAATTTGCTCCTACTTTGATAAGTTAACCAATTTATTAGGTAAGATCATGATTGTGTGTGATAAGAGACACACATAAAACATTGTATGAATGTGTATATGAGTACCATGAAGTATGTAAATTACCCCAGATAATGGTTCAACATTCCACATTTATCTTTTGAATGTGCTCAAGAGAGAATAAGTGGCTCATTTAGAATTTTAAGGTGAGAGTTCCTTAAAACAGATTTGCTCTATGGCACATGTGGTGCACATATAATCTGATGATATGGGGAATATTTTGCAACTTGTTAAGTTGTGATCAAACAGAATTGTCAATAATTTTCTAATCATCCCCAAACCAGGATGGACAAGGCTATCAAGCCTAATATTTAATTTATTAATACTTAGAAAATCATTGTGTGCGCAACAATAATGAGTATGAATTGAAACATACATTCCAATTTATCGAATATTGTATCCAAGGGATATGATATTGGACATTTTACTACATGTAGTAGTAGAAGTATAGGCTAATAATATGTTGGGATAATTATGAGATTACCTGAGGTCTCCCATATTACTGAGTGCAAATGTGTTCGTCCTCCATTTTCTGCACTAGATTTTGGTCCTCCTTCTGATGAAGATTCTGAGAACAATCATTTGCCTGAATCTAGTTGTTATTTGCAAATTTTCAAATTTATCCCATTGAACTTATTGGCCTTTTAATAAATTTGTGGTGTGGTTTGACCATATGTTTGAGGGTTTGGTAATGATAGATACAATATTTATATAACCACACATTTGACGAACTTGAGAGTTGTCTTTTGATCATTTGAAAATGACCGATTCCTATTAAGAGATAATTCTATCTTTGGTTGTCTATTAGCCTCCACTTTACTTTGAATTCCTCATGGTACTATTTTGTGACCACTAACTTGCATAGTATTATCGGTATTAGCAAGAATTTCAAATAATGGTATAGCACCCGCTGGGTGAATCGGATGATTTTAAGAAATTCCATGTTTCTTCATCATAAAAATGGTAGTACCATCTTAAGAGGAGGTAAATTGTATAAGGAATTTTCAACCGGATCTGCATATGAAAATATTTGATCACGGGATCTCAACTTGAAAGTTGATTAAGTGACAGAATTGTGAGCTGCGGTAGACTTGAGGTCTTGAAAACGAATGGGTGACCATTCGTGATGTGCTCATGGCATTATGTTTATCTTAAGGGGAATATCCAGGGTGAATAAAAATTCATCCATTATGTACTTAGTTTGAGAACTAAGTGAAGTTGGTGACACATAAAATGCATATGAGCGTTGCAACTTTAGAGTCACCACCATAAATATAGACGTTGCATGTTTAACATTGATTAGTCACTATGAATACATTACCACAATGTGATGTGGACATTGCAAAAGTGTTGAGACACTCAATCGTTGCCATAAATTATGGGATCCATCTTGATGGATGAACGGCACTATAATTATAAATAGTGACATAGGCTCCATTGCCATGTATTTTACCAATGTAATAGAAAGTAATCACCATGGTATGCAAATATTTGCGTAATTTCCTATGACATATTCAAGCAAAATGGGGCTTAAATAGTTGATATTAGCACCCCCAAAAATACCATTTCGGCATATAGCAAGTGTGCAAGAACAATATTTACTATGAGAGTAAATCACTCTAGTGAACAACAACAAATGCTTCAGAGGAGCCAATTTTAGAACAGCTGATGCTTTATAACCATATGTGTAGACCTCAATTTATATAGAGTAACACTTTGAAGATAATCACCAATATGGTGTAGATCTCGCAGTAATAGAAAACAAAGTGTGACTTTTGTCAGTAGATGTTCAGTAATTCTATTACCTTATGTTATACTAAATATATGAAATCACTTTGAAGGTAATCATCTGTCAGAGTGTCATGATGTAGACCTTACAGTAATAGTGGATAATCTGCAAATTTCGTAGTAGATGCCAGTATTACCTTATGATATCTTGAGATAGTCACACCTAATATTAATTTGGAAGAGCACGTTGAAGGTAGTCATCTTATCAAAATGATAAGACGTAGACCTCACAATAGTGATGGATAATCTGCAAATTGTGCAGTAGATGCCACCAATACATTGTGATTCACAAATAATATTTGAGTCGGTCATATTAAGCATGACACTTCATAATTCTTATTTGAATTTAAGTCTGCATTTGCAAGAAAAATATGTTTCTGTTGCAAACTTATAGTTGTTGTCCCAAAACGCATGTCATAGGGAATATTTGTGGTAAGACATCGATGATAAATATCTTAAATTCAAAGGAATATAGTCTGGAATTTAAGCAAACCATTATTTTGCAATAGTAGTACAGAGGTAATACATATGGACCAAAAAAATTTATATACATACAAATATATGAAGACATGAGGGCTTCACAAGACAATTTTACACATTGTAAAATGGTGTATAATTAAGTTGTATGAAATTTAGGATGAACTGAGGTCAACCACATACATATTTCTATTGCCGAGGGCTTAGATTGTAAACTGCGATAACCATAGGGTTAAATTGTTGAAAAGAGTAAGTTCGAGTACTAAACAGCAAAGTCCATTGGCCTAATGGCCCGGTTCTAAAATGCAGTAAGCCAGAGGGCTAAACGGCAGAGACCTGTTAAACTGTGGTTTACACAGATATTTTAAGGGACTTATACTAGATTAGGCTCGAATCTAAGGGCTGAATTGAAAATCCACCAAAGAGATAAGAAATCCCCAATTTCTTCTCCCGTGTGTGCTTCCTGGCCACTGGTAACCGCCGCCGCTCAGTGCGAGCCGGCCGGTGGTTGCGCCACCGCCGCTGCTTGGGAAGCGAGGCCGTGTCGCACAGCGCCTGAGGGCACCGCCATGCGCTGGAAACTGTGCCGCACCGGAGTACGTTGGCCGCCCACTCGCGTCGAGCGCCGATGATCTTCGGGTGCGGTTGCAGCGCCTTAGGTGGTCGATCGGACGAGCGCTGGAGGACGCCGCCGGGAAGGCCGGGGGCCTCTAGCCCCGGGTGCCCTCGTGCCAGGGGAAGCAGCGTCAGGCCGGCGTTGAGAACTTCGGCGTGGAGGTTAGTGCGTCTTGTGTGCAAGAGCAAAAAGAATGGAATATGGTCACCTGATGATGTAGCAATTAAGATCGAGAGTTTGGTGTTTGTATAAATTAATGCTTCATCGTCTTGGAGAAGGGGCGGCCGAGATCCTCGTTATTTTTCATGTGATCCCCTTTTCTCTTCTTCTGTTCTTGACCGAACTTGGTGTTTCGTCTGTGAGGACGATTTTTCTCCTCAACCCTCTGTCTTCTTTTTGGCCTACAGCATGAAGAATGAAAGTGAATGGACGAACTTTTTGGCCTACAGCATGAAGAATGAAAGTGCCCAACCCTGTTTATCCTCGTTCTTCTCTTTCCCTATGCGAGTCGCTCGATCGGAGAGCAAAGTGCATGATAACGTGTTAAAGTAAACTGATTGAGAATGAATCTCTGGATTTCATTGATGATGATTGGGGTATATATACCCTCTCAACAGTCGCCAATTAAGGCGGTAATTACAAAGAGACGTATCCCTACGGGCATATGCGTCCGCACGGAAGAGGAAAGGCGGTGGACACACACAACCGTCTAATGACGGTTTTAATTACAATTAATCCTAATTAATTTTATTCCTAACAGTTGGCCGGTCATGCTAGTGCTTGGTCTCCTGGCCCAGACTCGTGCGCGTCATCCTGCACAGCGCGTGTCCATGCTGGACCAATCATCGGCTCCTGTTACATCTGAGGACAACGCACGGCGAGCAGCTACTACAACCTCGCGGGCGTTTGGACTGATCATCCGAGCGAACGCGATTCACTCCATCCACGCCGCGCGGTCGATCTGATCAATCGTTGTGCACGCGCCTCCACGGGATCTCCATGAAGATTGTTATGGAGCATGTGCACCTCTTTACCGATCGAGCATCGGGCTGCCATTGCGTCTCCTTGTCGGGCCGCAGTGCCGCCGCCCTGTGGTTCTTCTCGCGGATGCATCGACTCGCGCGTCGCCGCCGCGTCGCTCCTTCGGGCCGTAGTGCCATGATACGCGGTCTCCGCCGCCGCCCGAGGCCGTCCTTGCGTTTGCACCGACCCGCGTTCCGCCGCTGCACCGCCCCTTCGGGCCATAGCGTCGCTGCCTGCGGTCATCGCCGCTACCCCGAGGTCTTCCTGTCGTCGTCTCGACCCGCCTACTGCCGCTGCGTCGTCCCTTCGGGCCGTAGCACCGCGGCCGGCGGTCCGCTCCACCATCCCCGCGCGTTAACTTCTTGTTGTATGCACCGCGCCACCTCCCTTGGCGCGGGAACGCCACCGTCCACGTTGGTCTTCGTCATGCTGTTAGGTTCTTCGCCTACTTCGAGCACCGCCGCCGCCGTCAGGCCGCCACCGCCGCTACCCCCGTAGCCGCCTCCGCCGCCCATCCACCCCCTTCGTCTTCGTCCAGCACCAGCCCATCACCAGCGTCGCCGTCATCTACCCCGCCCACTTCGTCTACTTCGACCACTGTTGGTGACATCGGCCCCCATGCCGATTGGCACCACAACCGTCGTCGAGTCTTCTTCTCCGCTGGCCCTCTGAATCCTCGACATGGTGTATAGCTCGTGGAGGTCCCTCATCTACGCATGCCCGGTGCTGGCAACACCGATGCATGCCTTCGTCCACGACGTGTCCCCGGGCCTGGCAAGCCTGGTGCGACGCTTCGTTAACTTCATCTTCGCCCGTCTACGCATGCCCGGTGCTGGCAACACCGATGCATGCCTTCTTCCACGACATATCCCCGGGATTGGCACACTCGGTGCGATGCCTCATCAACACCATCCTCCTTCCGGCGCATCACTACTTCGACACCATTGCGCCCATGACTAACTCAGTGCCTCCTTGCACCCGCGGCTCCACGGTGACTCCCTCGACACCGGCTACCCCGACTCAGCATCAACCACGAAGTTCTTTGCACGGCTACCTCGACCACGGCTACACCACCCTACGCTCTCGGCTACCTCGACATCGGCACACAGGGCTATCATCCACTTGAGCAACTCGTCGGCTTCCTCTGTAGTCAACGCGTCCGCGACGCGACACCGTCCACGACGCTCCCGCTACGACTGCAGGGGGGGGGGGGGGTGTTTGCCCGCCGGCTGTTATTCTCTCCAATTTGATCGTCCGTCATGCTCCTGTTGTTCGCAACACTACCGCTACGACTGCGGGGGATGTTAGAGATATATTTGGGTTATATATGTTTGGTAGTCTAGGATTTGTAATCCGGCTCCTACCTTATCTCTAGGAGAGGCGTCTTGCCCTTCAAGCCTTGTACTCAATATATACTCACCCTCGAGGCTCAATAATACATCCATCATATTCCATCAATCCCGCTCTATCCCTTCTAACAGAGACGACGGCACCGTGACACTCGCGCTCCAGCATGTCGCGGATGTCGTTGATTGCCTTGAATGCGGAGCGGCGGAGCGTGAGGTTGGGCCGCGCCTGCTACTCCCCCGGCGCCGTGGCCGAGCCATCCAGGAACAGAAAAATAGACTTATTAAGTTTTGAAAATCATGGATTTTAAAAGATAAAAATGAAAACAGAAAAACTTTAAAAGCCAAAAGAAAAAGATAAACAAAAAAGGAAAAAAAATTGAAGAGCCTTGTTCCGAAAGACCGAACAAAAACTACATGTTAGCACCCTAGCTCCCCATACCTCATGGAGTGTACATATAATTTGCCTTGCTTCTCCCTGCTATTTTTTTTTCTTTTAACAATGCCTCTCCGCGCTCCCAATTAGATAGCTTCAGAAAAATTACGGCCGTCAAACACATGGACAACCCAACCAACAAAAAAAAATGCAAAAACACGACTGCACGGGGCGTACTAGTGTGAGGGACAGTTGCATGAACCTTATAACAAAGTTTTATCCTATGATAATGGACTTAAATGTGAGGTAAGTATTTCACATCTATATGTGAAATTTCAAACCCGTTTGGTTTTTATATTGTGGTTTCTTATGTGTGCAACAAGCAAATCGTTCCATCTTAAAAAATAATCAGTGCTATGCTTTGTCTCTTTTGTTATGCAAGCTTCTTCATTGTAGCAATTCAATCTGTGGTGAAATATATGGTAAGAAAAAATTAGTAATTAATTGATCGATATGATTACAAGTTTTGTTAATGCCAGCAAACCTCTCACGGCCCTGCAAATTTCAGTTAGCTGAGAGCTTCATTTTCATTTGTATAATTTAGATCGTCACGTCCTTTCTAGGCAGAACAAGATGAGCTACAGACTTGATCATTCTTTTGGTCAACTTAGTATAAAGATTATACAATTTTCCTTTGGTCATCCGGCCATCATGGGTCAGGAGCCGGAGACCCAAGTGTCTTCAGGAAACCCACAGTCTCAACATGTAAAGCAGTGGGCACCATTACCTGCTCATCAGTTTTGATCGTGTTGAAGTAGCCTCAACTCGTTAACATGCATTAAAATGGCATACTCAGATTCCATACACTCGGTTATACTTTTTGAGTTCAGGAATAATTAAATATGATTCAGAAGTTTCAAAAAAGCATATAATGATATTTAATAAATACATCAGTTTTAATTTGTCCAAACATGAACGAAAATGACATAATCTTATAATATACATTTTTATGATCATTTCAAAATTAAATCAAATGGAAAATCCCAGAATACTTCTATACCGAGTGCACCTAGCCATAGAGTGTGACAGGGAAACGCGGATACGGTAGCCAACCCGGTTGTCATAAATTTGTATGGAATAGAAATAAGTCTATGTTTCACCCTCAAATGTATATAGGTAGACAACTAATTCCCTAATGTCGAATGTGGTATAATTTTCACCTCAAATTTCTAAAACCAGATAAATCGGTCCCATAATTGGGGTTTAAGCTTATTGAAGTGGTGTTGGTCTTTATTTCATTACTAAATAGTTTTGGCACTATTTTTTTGGACTAACCTGAGTGCCCAACGCCTAATTATGTTTTTTTGTTGTTGTTTGCATTTTTTAGAAAAGTAATTTTCCATACACCCAACAAAATATGGAAAAATATATCGAAGATTCTCAAGTCCATAAGGTTCCAGGAAGCACCAAGGGATAAAAGGCGGTGCTCGTGGGCCTCATGAGCCGCAAGCTCATGGCCATGGCACAAGGCCGCATGGGCCCTACATGCACCTCTCCACTGCCTCTCGATGCCCCTGGCTTTATATTGACATAATAATCACATCATATTTATCAAGTATTTTCGCCGGTGCACCTGTGACACCCCGAGAGCGATGCTCTGGTTACCTTCCATTTATTTCGGCGTCGTTGTGTGTTTCAATTGTTTGTTGCCATGATCTTGATGAGTGCCATTGCCATATTTTGCTTCTTGCATCATGTTCATCTTTTATTATATTACATTGTGCCATCCTTGTTTGCTTGCCATGGTCGTCTTTCTTGCTTTATTATATGTTTCATGATTTTGATGTGCCTCTTGTCATTTTATTGCACCGCATCATGATCATAATGCCTTGGTTTGCATATTTAAGTTTTGTTGTGTGTTCTCGTGTGAACCCCTCTCTTCTTATCTCCACCTCATTATTTTACCATGCACATTCCAGCAAACATTCATCAAGTTCACCCAAGTTTATTTCCCATCCAAACTTCTCCTTTCTTCTTTATTCCATTTATTTTTCTTGTGACATTTTTCCTGTTCGGAAAAATGTTTATCCTGTCCCTATAAATCCTAAATGATGCCTACACCCTCTCTGGCAGGTTTTATCCCATTTGGAGTTGTTTTGGTTGGGTTAAAAAAATGGCTCAAGTTTGAATTTTATTCAAACTTGTTTTATTTTTCTACCTCTAAAAATGTCCAGGAAAGTTTTATAAATTGGATCACAATTTCAGGACCGTGGGGATATTTTTATATTTCCCAAATTCCTCCGATATGCCCCTGGCCTTTTCATTTCGTTTTTTGTTTGAAGAAATTCAAACAGAAGCAAGCAGCAGCAGCAGCAGGCGCAGCCCAGCAGCATCAGAGGCCTCGGCCCAGCTAACCCCACGCCAGCTAGCCCAGCCAACCCACTCGTCGCCCGCGCCTCTCTCTCCCTTTCTTATTTTTTCTCACCCGCGCACCCACTCGACCCTCGCTGCGGCGTAGCCACGTGGCCAGGCCGGCACCATCTGTCAGCCTCTTGCTACAGTGCACCCGCCCCTCACTTTTTCGTCGACCTCCAGCCGCGCCGTGCACATGGCCATGGCGGGGTCACACGAGCGCGCACAGCCTCGTCCTCGCCCTTATCTGCAGCCCGTCCGCGCCAGCTGCAAGCCACTCACTCCCTCTCGCTTTCCCCTTTGAAACCCTAGGGGCGCCGCTAGATCGAGATCCAGCCCCCGCACCGTGGTCATCGGAGGACCAGCCATGTCGCCGCCATGAACCCCTTTGTCTTCTTCCTCACCCACCGTGTCCGGCAAGTTCGTCGACGTGCTCTTCGCCCACTGCTTCCTCTTCGTCGCCTAAGGGGTCGCCAAGTCCCGCGCCTGACGTTCTCCCCTGCTTCCTTTTTCCTCGGACAGGAACCGCGTCGGGTTCAGAGTTCGTCCGCGTCGCCGCTGGTTCCTATCGGTCGTCGTCGCCCTATCCTAGGGTGAGCTAGGTATACCTGCTTCCCTCCTTCTTCTTCCTGACGCGTTTAGGTCAGCGGAGTCACCACTAGATCCTTGCCATCGTCGTGCCCTCACTGCTCCGGCGAATCTCTGAAACTTTCAGAGAAACGCTGTCGTGCCCCGTCCGAATCTTATTCCCACTCGCCTCGCTCGGTCCCCTGCTTCGCTTCACCTCGCCGCCTCGCTGTAGCCTTGCCTCAAGTGCCACGCACGCACGCCCACACGCACGCTCCCTGCCTGCCTTGCCTCGCTGGACCTCGTATACCCGAGTCGAGCTCCTGCTCGTGCCCGAGCGCACACACGCATCACGACCCATTGCCCTGTATGCTCCATCCAGGGAGCAGCAGCTCCGTGCCGCTCCTTGACATGGCCGGCCCTTGCTTCCCGAGCACGACGGAAGGCAAGTCGGCTCTGCCTCCTCGGTTTCTTTGCACGCACGCACACGCAGCCGCAGCCGCAGCTCCACGCACTCACGCCCTTCCTGCATATCATACATCCCACCACGGCCACCGCAAGCCTATTCCGCACCCCCGCTGCATCTCTGCATCCAGCAAGGTTGCTACCATGCTCGTCACCATCAACACCGGCGAACAGTAGCCGCTTGTCCCCACCTTGCGCATCCACACCCACACCCTCGCATTGTTGCTCCACCACACGCACCCCGGCACGTTTTCCACACCCCGCCAGTCCTCTGCAACCACAGCAGCTGTTGCTGTTGGCTCCCGTCGCCGGCGAGTCCCCGTGCGCACGCTTCAGTTTTGGTCCTGGTCGCGATGAGTAAAAGGTTTATGTTTCCACTGACCTACATTTGCATCACAAACACCCAGCTTTTTTTTGAGGGGTCACAAACACCCAGCTAGCCCAGAGGTTAGAGTAGCCATTAGGGGTCTGGAGTTCGAGGCCCAGGCACCCCAATTTTTGCTCTGTTTTTCCTTTACTATTGCGCGCACACACACACTCAGCGCTCACTCGGGCCATGCCCTCCTGGGCCGCTGCAGGTTGCTGCAATCCGGCCCATGTTTTTTTTCATCTCAGAGTTTGTCTCTATTTTCAGTGCATGCATAATTACAGAAATGCCATCATTTTGAATTGTCAATAACTCAATAACCAGGCATCCAAATAAAACCTGTCATATATGCATCATGCTCAAATTTTCCTGTACTTTCATATTCTGCAACTTTCATCCATGTTAAATTGTTTAAACTTACTCTTTGTATTAGTTTGCTAAAATGGTTTATTTCGTAACTAAATAACCGTAGCTCCGAAATAAATAAACTATATATGTAACTTGTCTAGAAAAATGAATAGATTAACTTGATGCACTTTATTTCCCTGTTTAACAAGATTAAAATGGTGTTTTAGTCAGGACAGTACCAACTTTGATATATGCATATGGGGATTTTTCGGAATTGTTGTTTGTTATTTCCGGCCTCATTTAAACTTACCTAGATCGGTAGTTTAATTATGCTTCACCTCTTGCCATGTTAACCAACATTTAATATTGATGAGTAGCTAAACGAGAATGAACTAAATAATTGATGTGGTGTTTCGTCAATATGCAACTCGTTGCATATTGAGCTCCACTTAACTTGTAGTATTGTTTGTTGCACTTTGCCATGCCATGCCTCATTAAACCGAACATGCATCATACTCCCTCCGTCTGGAAATACTCGTCGGAGAAATGGATGTATCTAGACATATTTTAGTTCTAGATACATCCATTTATATCAATTTCTCTGACAAGTATTTTGGGACGGAGGGAGTAGTGGTTGTGCATCATGCCATGTTTATGTGTTAGTTGTTTACTATGTTGTTTGCTTCTTTCCGGTTGTGCTTCTTCCCGATAGTTTGCATTTCATTGCGATCGTGAGGTTTCGTTCTACTTTGCTTGGTTCGTCTACACCATTCATCTTCTTCACGGACTCGATCTTCTTCCTAGCGGGATTTCAAGCAAGATGACCGTCACCTTGGATCCCACTACTATCATTGCTATGATAGTTGTCTCGATGCTATCGCTATGTCGCGCTATCTACCACTTGTTTATCAAGCCTCCCAAATCTTCATGATAGCCTCTAACCTTTTTCACCCTTCCCAACAAAACGTTGTTTGGCTATGTTATCTCTTTGCTCAGCCCCTCTTATAGCGTTGCTAGTTGCAGGTTGTTCCATGTTGGGACATGGATATCATGGATATCATGGGTATCACAATATCTCTTATTTAATTAATGCATCTATATACTTGGTAAAGGGTGGAAGGCTCGGCCTTTTGCCTGGTGTTTTGTTCCACTCTTGCCGCCTTAGTTTCCATCATACTAGTGTTATGTTCCTTGTTTTTGAGTCCCTAACACGGTGATGGTTTATGGGCCCCTCTTGACAGTTCGCTTTGAATAAAACTCTTCTAGCAAGGCCCAACATTGGTTTTACCATTTGCCTAATAACAACTAAAACTTGCATAGGGACTTTCCGGACCCCGAGGATTCTTAATCAACCCCCGGGCCAATGCTCCTCATGAGTGTTCGTCCAAACTAGAGCACTGTGCGGGGCTGCCCCGGGGCAACCTGGGTATTTTGGCACCTGTACGCGTCGCTCATCCATCATGGCCTGCGACAAGATACACGCGGCTACTATCAGGGTGTCAGCACGTCGGGAGGTCTTCCACGTTGAAATGTCTTGTGCATCGGGATTCCGAGTCTGATCGGAGGTCCCGTGATGGAGGATTGTCTTTGCGGATCGTTAGATTATCATGGGCTAAGTTGGGACACCCCTGCAGGGTTTAAACTTTCGAGAGCCGTGCCCGCAGTTATGTGGGAGATGGGAATTTGTTAATATCTGGTTGTAGAGGACTTGAAGTAAACTCAACTAAGATACACCAACCGCGTGCGTAACAGTGACTGTCTCTTTTCAGGGAAGTTCGAGAGGAGAACACGGTTGGGTTATGTTTGAACGTAAGTAGTTCAAGATCACTTCTTGATCATTACTAGTTTGCGACCGTTGCGTAATTTATCATCTTATTCTGGTATTCATAAGTTAGCCACCATACAATGCTTAGTCGCTGCTGCAACCTCACCACTTATCCATTCCATACCCATTAAGCTTTGCTAGTCTTGATACCCATGGTACTGGGATTACTGAGTCCTCGTGGCTCACAGATTACTACACCACAGTTGCAGGTGCAGGTAACGCGATGATCATGACGCGAGAGCGATGTTTACTTGTTTTGGGGTTCTTCTTTTTTGTCGTCGATCTTGGGTTAGGTTCCTGGTCAGCAGCCTGAGCTGGCAGGGTGGATGTCATTTGAGTTTCTATTTGTGATTCATCCGTAGTTGGATGTTGTTCTCATGTATGATGTTTGATGTATTCAGGTGTCATTTGTATGCCCTTTGTATGTATCCCCAACTATTATGTAATGGTACAGTGTAATGATATCCACCTTGCAAAAGCGTGTCAATATGCGGTTCTATCCTTGGTGGGACCTTCGAGTTCCTTTAGGATAGAGTCGCATATTGGGCGTGACAGCACCTATCTATTCCGTCGCGATCAAATCTGGAGCTTTGGTCCGGTACTTTGTGGGAGGGGGAATTCATCACTGCAACGATCTACATCAGCCTTGCCGCTAGGATGTCCATGTGTAAGCAATCCTATTTGAACTATGAGTTCATAGCAGTAGCAATCTCTCCCTTGTTCTTTAATACAATGATCTCATGATTTGTCACTAGTGCGGAGATGTCCTAAGACTACACATCTGTCGCACACCCTTTGACCGTTCAGTTTTATTGCTATTGTTTCTTCATGTCAAATACATATTCCTTCGACTATGAGATTATGAAACTCTCGAATACCGGAGGAATACCTTGTGTTCTATCAAACATCACAACGTAACTGGGTGATCATAAAGGTGCTCTAGAGGTATCTTCGAATGTGTTTGTTGAGTTGGTATAGATCGAGAGGTATCTCTGGGCCCTCTCCGTAATACACATCATATGCTTGCAAGCAAAAGACTAAGGATTTAGTCATGAGGTGATGTATTACAAAACGGGAAAATAGATTTGCTAGTAACGAGATTGAACTAGGTATGGAGATACCGACGATCAAATCTCGGGCAAGTAACATACTGATACGTCTCCAATGTATCTATAATTTTTGATTGTTCCATGCTATTATATTACCCCTTTTCGATGTTTATGGGCTTTATTTTACACATTTATATCATTTTTGGGACTAACCTACTAACACGAGGCCCAGCCCGTATTGCTGTTTTTTTGCCTATTTCAGTATTTCGAAGAAAAGGAATATCAAACAGAGTCCAAACGGAATGAAACCTTCGGGAGCGTGATTTTTGGAACGAATGTGATCCGGAGGACTTGGAGTGCAAGCCAAGAAGCAGTCGACGCTCCCACGAGATAGGAGGGCGCCCCCCCTGTAGGGCGCACCCCCTATCTCATGGGCCCCTCGGGCGTCCACCGACGTATTTCTTCCTCCTATATATACCTACGTACCCCGAAAACATCCAGGGAGCAGACGAAACACAATTTCCACCACCGTAACCTTCTGTATCCGCGAGATCTCATCTTGGAGCCTTCGCCGGCACTGCCGGAGGGGGAATCGACCACGGAGGGCCTCTACATCAACATCCTTGCCCCTCCGATGAGTTGTGAGTAGTTTACCACAGACCTACGGGTCCATAGTTATTAGCTAGATGGCTTCTTCTCTCTTTTTGGATCTCAATACAGTGTTCTCCCCCTCTCTTGTGGAGATCTATTCGATGTAATCTCTTTTGGCGGTGTGTTTGTCGAGATCTGATGAATTGTGGGTTTATGATCAAGTTTATCTATGAATAATATTTGAATCTTCTCTGAATTCTTTTATGTATGATTGAGTTATCTTTGCAAGTCTCTTCGAATTATCAGTTTGGTTTGGCCTACTAGATTGATCTTTCTTGCCATGGGTGAAGTGCTTAGCTTTGGGTTCAATCTTGCGGTGTCCTTACCCAGTGACAGAAAGGGTTGCAAGGCACGTATTGTATTGTTGTCATCGAGGATAACAAGATGGGGTTTATATTACATTGCATGAGTTTATCCCTGTACATCATGTCATCTTGCTTAAGGCGTTACTCTGTTCTTATGAACTTAATACTCTAGATGCAGGCAGGAGTCGGTCGATGTGTGGAGTCATAGTAGTAGATGCAGGCAGGAGTCGGTCTACTTGTTATGGACATGATGCCTATATACATGATCATGCCTAGATAATCTCATAATTATTCGCTTTTCTATCAATTGCTGGACAGTAATTTGTTCACCCACCGTAATACTTATGCTATCTCGAGAGAAGCCTCTAGTGAAACCTATGGCCCCCGGGTCTATCTCTTATCATATTTGCTTCCAATTTACTTTTATTTGCATCTTTACTTTTTGCATGTATATTATAAAATACCAAAAATATATTTATCTTATCATACTATCTCTATCAGATCTCACTTTCACAAGTGGCCGTGAAGGGATTGACAACCCCTTTATCGCGTTGGTTGTGAGTTCTCAGTTTGTTTGTGTAGGTGCGTGGGACTTTTGAGGAGCCTCCTACTGGATTGATACCTTGGTTCTCAAAAACTGAGGGACATACTTATGCTACTATTGCTACATCACCCTCTCCTCTTCGAGGAAAACCAACGCAAGCTCAAGACGTAGCAAGAAGGATTTCTGGCGCCGTTGCCGGGGAGGTCTTCGCTCAAGTCAAGACATACCAAGTACCCATCACAAACCCATCTCCCTCGCATTTACATTATTTTCCGTTTGCCTCTCGTTTTCCTCTCCCTCACTTCACCCTTGCCGTTTTATTCGCCCTCTCTTTCCGAATCTCCTCCTCTCTTTTCGCTTGCCTTTTTCTATTTGCTTGTGTGTTGGATTACTTTTTGCCATGGCGCAAGATAATACCAAATTGTGTGATTTCTCGAATACCAATTATAATGATTTCCTTAGTACTCCGATTGCTCCTCTTAATGATGTTGAGTCTTGTGAAATCAATACCGCTTTGCTGAATCTTGTTATGAAAGATCAATTCGCCAGCCTTCCTAGTGAAGATGCCGCTACTCATCTAAACAACTTTGTTGATTTGTGTGATATGCAAAGAAGAAAGATACGGATAACAATATTGTCAAATTGAAGTTATTTCCGTTTTCTCTTAGAGGTCATGCTAAAGTTTGGTTTTCGTCTTTGCCTAAAAATAGTATTGATTCTTGGAACAAGTGCAAAGATGCTTTTATCTCTAAGTATTTTCCTCCCGCTAAGATTATCACTCTTAGGAACGATATTATGAATTTTAAACAACTTGATCATGAGCATGTTGCCCAATCTTGGGAAAGAATGAAATTGATGCTTCATAATTGCCCTACTCATGGTTTGAATTCATGGATGATTATACAAAAAAAATTATGCCGGTTTGAACTTTGCTTCTAGAAATCTCTTAGATTTGGCCGCGGGAGGCACGTTTATGGAAATCACATTAGGATATGCTACAAAACTTCTTGATAATATTATGGCTAATTATTCTCAATGGCACACCGAAAGCTATTCTAGTAAAAAAGTGCATGCTATAGAAGAAATCAATGTTTTGAGTGGAAAGATGGATGAACTTATGAAATTGTTTGCTACTAAAAATACTCCTCTTGATCCCAATGATATGCCTTTGTCTTCTTTGATTGAGAATAATAATGAATCTATGGATGTGAATTTTGTTGGTAGGAATAGTTTTGGAAACAATGCTTATAGTGGAAACTTTAATGCTAGACCGTTCCCTAGTAATTCCTCTAATAATTATGGAAATTCCTACAATAATTCTTATGGTAATTTTAATAATATGCCCTCTGATTTTGAGAATAGTGTGAAAGAATTTATGATTTCTCAAAAGAATTTTAATGTTTTGCTTGAAGAAAAATTGCTCAAAGTTGATGATTTGGCTAGGAACGTTGATAGACTTTCGCTTGATGTTGATTCTATTAAAATCAGACCTTATCGTCCTAAGCATGATATTAGTGAGTCTCTCAAAGTAATGAGAATTTCCATTGATGAGTGTAATGAAAGAACCGCTAGATTGCGTGCTAAAAAAGATAGCTTTATAAAAGCGTGTTCTTCTAGTTTCCATGAAAATAATGATGAAGATCTTAAAGTTATTGATGCGTCTCCTATTAGATCTATGTTTTGCAATATGAATTTTGATGATTATGGGACTGATGATGAATCAACTTTGCCTAGAAGGCGTCCCAAGAATACAGAGTCTTTAGATCTTGATGCTAAATTTGGTAAAAGTGAGATTGGAGAGGTCACAACTTCAAATAACATTGAACCTACTATCTTGGATTTCAAGGAATTTGATTATAATAATTGTTCTTTAAAAAGTTGTATTTCCTTGTTGCAATCCGTTGTTAATTCTCCTCATGCTTATAGTCAAAACAAAGCTTTTACCAAACATATTGTTGATGCCTTGATGCAATATTTTGATGAAAAGCCTAATTTGGAAGTTTCTATACCTAGAAAACTTAATGATGAGTGGGAACCTACTATAAAGATTAGAATTAAAGATTATGAGTGTTTTGCTTTGTGTGATTTGGGTGCTAGTGTTTCCACAATTCCGAAAACTTTATGTGATATTCCAGATTTCCATGATCTTGATGATTGCTCGTTAAATTTGCACCTTGCGGATTCCACCATTAAAAAGCCTATGGGAAGGATCAATGATGTTCTTATTGTTGCAAATAGAAATTTGGTGCCTGTAGATTTTATCGTTCTTGATATAGATTGCAATCTTTCGTGCCCTATTATTCTTGGTAGACCTTTCCTTAGAACGATTGGTGCGATTATTGATATGAAGGAAGGGAATATTAGATTCCAATTTCCATTAAAGAAAGGCATGGAGCACTTTCCAAGAAAGAAAGTCAAATTACCTTATGAATCTATCATGCGGGCTACTTATGAATCAAGTGCCAAAGAAGGCACTTGTTAGATCTATCCTTGCTTTTATGCCTAGCTAGGGGCGTTAAACGATAGCGCTAGTTGGGAGGCAACCCAATTTTTCTTTATGTTTTTTGTTTTTGCTCCTGTTTAGTAATAAATCTTGCATCTACTTGCTGTTTAGATGTGTTTTTATCTTTTAGTTAGTGTTTGTGCCAAGTAGAACCAATAGGATAACCTATGATGATAGTTGATTTGATTCTGCTGAAAAACAGAAACTTTGCGCGCACCAATATAATTTTGTTAAATCACAGGAACGTGTTTTTGCATTTATTCTTTTTTCTGCTAATCAATAGACAAATTTTCCAGGACTTACTATTTTGGTAGGATTTGTAGAGTTCCAGAAGTTTGCGTTAGTTACACATTGCTACAGACTGTTCTATTTTTGACAGATTCTGCTTTTCCTGTGTTGTTTGCTTATTTTGATGCATCTATGGCTAGTAAAATAGTTTATAAACCATAGAGAAGTTGGAATACAGTAGGTTTAACACAAAAATAAATAAATAATGAGTTCATTGCAGTAACTTATGTGGTGGTTTCATTTTCTTTCACTAACAGAGCTTATAAGATTTCCTCTTGAGTTTTGTGTTGTGAAGTTTTCAAGTTTTGGGTAAAGCTTTTATGGACTATGGAATAAGGAGTGGCAAGATCCTAAGCTTGGGGATGCCCAAGGCACCCCAAGATATTCAAGAATAGCCAAAAGCCTAAGATTGGGGATGCCCCAGGAAGGCATCCCCTCTTTCGTCTTCGTTCATTGGTAACTTTACTTGGAGCTATATTTTTATTCGCCACATGATATGTGTTTTGCTTGGAGCGTCGTGTATTATATTAGTCTTTTCTTTTTAGTTTACCAAAATCATCCTTGCTGTACACACCTTTTGGGAGAAGCCTATTTGATTAGAATTTGTTAGAACACTCTATGTGTTTCACTTATATCTTTTGAGCTTGATAGTTTTTGCTCTAGTGCTTCACTTATATCTTTTAGAGCACGGTGGTGTCTTAATTTTGAAGAAATTTCTAGTCTCTCATGCTTCACTTATATCTTTTTGAGAGTCTTTTAGAACAGCATGGTATTTGCTATGGTTACAAAATTGGTCCTAGAATGGTAGGCATCCAAGTTGGGTATAATAAAAACTATCATATAAAGTGAATTGGATGCTATGATCAATTTGATACTTGATAATTGTTTTGAGATAGGGAGGTAGTGATATTAAAGTCATGCTAGTTGGGTGATTATGAATTTGAAGAATTCTTGTGTTGAAGTTAGCAAGTCCCGCAACATGCACGTATGGTTAAAGTTGTGTAACAAATTTGAAACATGAAGTGTACCTGGCTTGTGCATCCTTATGAGTGGCGGTCGGGGACGAGCGATGGTCTTTTCGTACCAATCTATCCCCCTAGGAGCATGCGCGTAGTACTTGATTTTTGATGACTTCTAAATTTTTGCAATAAGTATATGAGTTCTTTTGACTAATGTTGAGTCCATGGATTATACGCACTTTTACCTTTCCATCATTGCTAGCCTCTTCGGTACCGTGCATTGCCCTTTCTCACCTTGAGAGTTGGTGCAAACTTCTCCGGTGCATCCAAACCCCGTGATATGATACGCTCTATCACACATAAACCTCCTGATATCTTCCTCAAAACAGCCACCATAACTACCTATTATGGCATTTCCATAGCCATTCCGAGATATATTGCCATGCAACTTCCATCATCATCATCATGACATACATTACTTTTGTCATATTACCATTGCATGATCATGTAGTTGACATCGTATTTGAGGCAAAGCCACCATGCATTATTTTTCGTACATGTCACTCTTGATTCATTGCACCATCCCGGTACACCGCCAGAGGCATTCATATAGAGTCATATCTTGTTCTAAGTTTCGAGTTGTAATCCTTATGTTGTAATCAATAGAAGTGTGATGATCATCATTATTAGAGCATTGCCCAAATAAAAAAAATAGAAATGCCAAAATATATATATATAAAAGAAAGGCCCAAAAAAAGGGCAATGCTACTATCTCTTTTTCCACACTTGTCCTTCAAAGTAGCACCTTGTTCTTCATGTAGTGAGTCTCATATTTTTGTGCTTCAAAGTAGCACCATGTTTTTCATTTAGTGAGTCTCATAGATTATCTTTTTCATACTAGTGGGAATTTTTTCATTATAGAACTTGACTTGTATATTCCTACGATGGGCTTCCTCAAATGCCCTAGGTCTTCGTGAGCAAGCAAGTTGGATGCACACCCACTAGTTTTCTTTTGTTGAGCATTCATTTATAGCTCTAGTGCATCCGTTGCATGGCAATCCCTACTCCTCATGTTGACATCAATTGATGGGCATCTCCATAGCCCGTTGATTATCCACGTCAATGTGAGACTTTCTCCTTTTTGTCTTCTCCACACAATCCCCATCATCATATTCTATTCCACCCATAGTGCTATATCCATGGCTCACGCTCATGTATTGCGTGAAGGTTGAAATTTTTTGAGATTATTTAAGTATGAAACAATTGCTTGGCTTGTCATCGGGGGTATAGAAGTTGGGAACATCTTTGTGTGACGAAAATGAAGCATAGCCTAACTATATGAGTTTGTTGGGATGAACTTTCTTTTGCCATGTTATTTGGAGAAGACATGATTACTTTGATTAGTATGCTTGAAGTGTTACTATTTCTTTTATCAATATGAACTTTTATTTTGAATCATTTGGATCTGACCATTCATGCCACAATAAAGAAAATTACATTAAGGACTATGCTAGGTACCATTCCACATCAAAAATTTCTTTTTATCATTTACCTACTCGAGGACGAGAAGGAATTAAGCTTGGGGATGCTTGATACGTCTCCAACGTATCTATAATTTTTGATTGTTCCATGCTATTATATTACCCCTTTTGGATGTTCATGGGCTTTATTTTACACATTTATATCATTTTTGGGACTAACCTACTAACCGGAGGCCCAACCCGTATTGTTGTTTTTTTGCCTATTTCAGTAATTCGAAGAAAAGGAATATCAAACGGAGTCCAAACGGAATGAAACCTTCGGGAGCGTCATTTTTGGAACGAACGTGGTCCGGAGGACTTGGAGTGCAAGCCAAGAAGCAGCCGAGGCTCCCACGAGAAAGGAGGGCCCCCCCCTGTAAGGCGCGCCCCCTGTCTCGTGGGCCCTCGGGCGTCCACCGACGTACTTCTTCCTCCTATATATACCTACGTACCCCAAAAACATCCAGGGAGCAGACGAAACACAATTTCCACCACCGTAACCTTCTGTATCCGCGAGATCTCATCTTGGAGCCTTCGCCGGCACTCTGCGGGAGGGGGAATTGACCACGGAGGGCCTATACATCAACATCCTTGCCCCTCCGATGAGTTGTGAGTAGTTTACCACAGACCTACGGGTCCATAGTTATTAGCTAGATGGATTCTTCTCTCTTTTTGGATCTCAATACAATGTTCTCCCCCTCTCTTGTGGAGATCTATTTGATGTAATCTCTTTTTGCGGTGTGTTTGTCGAGATCTGATGAATTGTGGGTTTATGATCAAGTTTATCTATGAATAATATTTGAATCTTCTCTGAATTCTTTTATGTATGATTGAGTTATCTTTGCAAGTCTCTTCGAATTATCAGTTTGGTTTGGCCTACTAGATTGATCTTTCTTGCCATTGGAGAAGTGCTTAGCTTTGGGCTCAATCTTGCGGTGTCCTTACCCGGTGACAGAAAGGGTTGCAAGGCACATATTGTATTGTTTCCATCGAGGATAACAAGATGGGGTATATATCATATTGCATGAGCTTATCCCTCTACATCATGTCATCTTGCTTAAGGCGTTACTCTGTTCGTATGAACTTGAGATCTAGATGCAGGCAGGAGTCGGTCGATGTGTGGAGTCATAGTAGTAGATGCAGGCAGAAGTCGGTCTACTTGTTATGGACGTGATGCCTATATACATGATCATTCCTAGATAGTCTCATAATTATTCGCTTTTCTATCAATTGCTCGACAGTAATTTGTTCACCCACCGTAATACTTATGCTATCTCGAGAGAAGCCTCTAGTGAAACCTATGCCCCCCCGGGTCTATCTCTTATCATATTTGCTTCCAGTTTACTTTTATTCGCATCTTTACTTTTTGCATGTATATTATAAAATAATAAAAATATATTTATCTTATCATACTATCTCTATCAGATCTCACTTTCGCAAGTGGCCGTGAAGGGATTGACAACCCCTTTATCGCGTTGGTTGCGAGTTCTCGGTTTGTTTGTGTAGGTGCGTGGGACTTTTGAGGAGCCTCCTACTGGATTGATACCTTGGTTCTCAAAATCTGAGGGAAATACTTACGCTACTATTGCTGCATCACCCTCTCCTCTTCGAGGAAAACCAACGCAAGCTCAAGACGCAGCACATACTGATAGACAAAGAGAATTATGTATGTTGTCATAACGGTTCGACCGATAAAGACCTTCGTAGAATATGTAGGAGCCAATATGGGCATCCAGGTTCCACTATTGGTTATTGACCGGAGAGGTGTCTCTGTCATGTCTACATAGTTCTCGAACCTGTAGGGTCCGCACGTCCGCACGCTTAACGTTCGTTGATGATATATTATTATTAGACATATATGATTTGGTAACCAAATGTTGTTTGGAGTCCCCGATGAGATCACGGACATGATGAGGAGTCCCTAAATGCCCGAGAGGTGAAGATTTATATATAGGACGATGGTATTCGGACAGCGGAAGTGTTTTGGAGGGTACCGGGTACTTATCGGGTCAAGTGAAAGGAGTTTCAGGCACCCCGGCAAAGATATGGGCCTAATGGGTCAAAGGGGGGACAGACCAGCCCCTGGTGCGCCCCTTCTTTGGACAACGGGCCCTAAGGGAAGGAAAGGGGGGAGGGCTAGCCCCTCCTGCCTTTCCCTCTCATGGGAGAAAGGAAATGGGGCACCTTCCCCTACCTTTCCCCTGCACCTATATAAGGCAGGGGGGCATGCTTGGGAGGGACTCCAAGTAGGATTCCTCCTACTTGGGCGCATGCTTTGATTGATCCTCCCTCCCTCCCGCCTATATATATGTGGGAGGGGGGCGCCTAGCACACAATAGACAATTATCTAGCCGTGTGCGGTGCCCCCTCCACCGTTTACACCCTCGGTCATATTTTCGTAGTGCTTAGGCGAAGCCCTGCGGACATCACTTCAGCATCACCGGCACCACACCATCGTGCTGTCGGAACTCATCCACTACCTCACCGTCTTTCTAGATCAAGAAGGCGCGGAGCTGAACGTGTGTTGAGCGTGTGCTGAACACGGAGGTGCCGTACGTTCGATACTCGATCGGTTGGATCGCGAAGAAAGTTCGACTACATCAACCGCGTTGTGAAACGCTTGCGCTTACGGTCTACGAGGGTACGTAGACACACTCTCCCCTCTCATTGCTATGCATATCCTAGATAGATCTTGCGTTGGCGTAGGAATTTTTTTGTTTTCATGCAACATTCCCCTAAGGCGTTGGGGGGGGGGGGGCAGGATCATCGGAGATGGCCTTTGACAACATAAATGTTCGGGTTAGAGTACACGACCAACCACTACTATGGAAAAACCTTATACACAAAATCTTAGCAGCAGCATGGTACAAAAAGAAGTGCTACTGCTAATTAGCAGTAGCGCGGTTAAGAAAAACACGATACTTATGCAAATTTGGCAGTAGCGCGTGAGGGCTAAACTGCGCTGCTACAAAAATCGACCGACAGTAACCAACAACCTAAGTTTAGCAGCAGCTCGGTGTCATGATGCACGCTACTGCTAATGCAATAGTAGTAGCGTGCTTTTTACTCACGTCGCTGCTGCTAATTTTGAAATTGTCCACACGGTTGGCCCCGTTTAGCAGTAGCGTGTGTGAGAAAAGCGCGTTGCTGCTACACTCTTATCAGTAGCGCATTTTTCCTCCCGCGCTACTGCTAAGACGCAGCACCCCACCATCTTTTTCCACCCATCCTCCCCTCCCCCATCTCCTCTCCTCCCTTTCCCCTACCTCCCACATCCTCCCTCTCTACCTCTTCTTCTTCCTCAATACTTCTCCCCCCATTACTCTCCCTCTTCTACCTGCCTTTCTCTCTCTTCACTACTCCTAGCTAACTACACCACCTCCATTAATGCATCTCCTTTCTCTTTTTCCTTCCCCCTCCACTAGTTGAAGTTGTCTCCTCCCAAATTAGCCAGCTAGGTAGATGTAGCATTTAGTTAAGTGACATATTTGCCCCCTAACTAGATCTATCTTTGTCAAGAAGAGCTTTGTGCACTTTTGATCTCCCTACATCATCATCTCCACCATGTGCTTGATCTCGAGATAGAGGTGATTAAAATTTCATGCTTTTGCAAAATGGAAATATGTGTATGTGTGTGTGATATGATAATTGAGCAATATGATGGAAATTTTTTGTGTGGCATGAGTTGACGCCAAATTGTGCTTTTGAGTTGCCTATGTTTTGCCGAAATGTCGATTTATTTCTGTTTCAGCGAATTCCGGGCAAACTCTAGATCTAATATGTCCTAGTTTTATGGAAGGTCATACCGAATTTTTGTATGACTTTGATGCATGCATGCATTTTTATAATCAATTTGTTTATTATTACCGTGGAGACGTTCATGATGGTTAGTGGAACGATGGTGGACAAGTGGTTACGGTCGGCGGTGCTGGACATGAAAGAAAATAATCGGA
Source organism: Triticum aestivum (assembly GCF_018294505.1). Taxonomy (NCBI): domain Eukaryota; kingdom Viridiplantae; phylum Streptophyta; class Magnoliopsida; order Poales; family Poaceae; genus Triticum; species Triticum aestivum. The sequence continues at coordinate 826,758,686 of NC_057801.1, read as the reverse complement.
CAGAGGTTTTATGTCCGTGTCGAAAATGCAAAGGAATAGTTTGGCTTGACCCCTATGACGATGGTCGTGTCGAAGCGCACCTGCTCATGACTGGTTTCATGGATGGCTATACTCGGTGGATAATTGAAGATGATGATGACGATGTTGAGGACGCCGACTGGGCAAGCAATGATGAGATGGGCAAGACAAAGAGATGATTGATAATGGCAGCGGGGAAGAGGCCGGACATGGCGGCGGAGAAGGGGCTGGACATGGCGGAGGAGAAGGGGCCGGACATGGCGGCTGATAACCCGCAAGCATACGGGATAGTCGTAGCCCCTTTCGATAAGTAAGCGTGTCGAACCCAACGAGGAGCTAAAGGTAGAACAAATACTCTCTCAAGTCCTATCGGCCACTGATACGACTCTACGAACGCTTGACGTTCGCTTTACCTAGAACAACTTTGAAACTAGAAGTACTTTGTAGGTGTAATAGGATAGGTTTGCAAGATAATAAAGAATGCGTAAATAAAAAGTAGGGGCTGTTTAGATAAAGATGCGATAAAGTAAATATAGCGAGTGTGGAAAAGTGGTGGTAGGAGTTGTGGAATTGTCACTAAGCAATTGACTACGTTACTAGACCGATAGCAAGTTTTATGTGGGAGAGGCCACTGCTAGCATGTCATCCCTGACTTGGAATTCTATGCACTTATGATTGGAACTATTAGCAAGCAGTCCGCAACTACTAAGGTTCAATAAGGTAAACCCCAACCATAGCATTAAGATATATTGGTCCCCCTTCAATCCCGTATGCATCAATTTTTATGCTAGGTTGAAGCTTCTATCACTCTAGTCCTCCAATACATAGTCCTATCAACATACAACTAACCCTATGGTGTGATCCATGCGCATGCTCATATGATGGGCACCAAAGGACAGCAACATAACCACAAGCAAATTAAATCAATCATAGCAATTCATCAACCACCAATAGGACAACGAAAATCTACTCAGACATCATAGGATGGCAACACATCATTGGAAAATAATATGAAGCATAAAGAACCATGTTCAAGTAGAGGGTACAGCGGGTTGCGGGAGAGTGGACCACTGTAGATAGAGGGGGGAAGGTGATGGAGATGTTGGTGAAGATGACGGTGGTGTTGGTGAAGATTGCGGTGATGATGATGGCCCCCGGTGGTGTTCCGGCGCCACCGGAAGCAAGGGGGAGAGAGCCCGCCCCCTTCTTCTTCTTCTTCCTTGACCTACTCCCTAGATGGGAGAAGGGTTTCCCCTCTGGTCCTTGGCTCCAATGGCGTGGGAGGGGCGAGAGCCCCTCCGAGATTGGATCTATCTCTCTGTTTCTGCGTTCTCCGATTCTGCCCCTTCACCATTTTCTTTATATCTGGAGATCCGTAACTCCGATTGGGATGAATCTTTCGCCTAGATTTTTCTCGTAAAATTAGCTTTCTTGCGGCAAAAGAACAGCGTCAACCGCCTTATGGGTGGTCCACGAGAGTGCCAGGCATGCCCCCCTATCTCGTGGCCACCTCGGGCACTGTTTCGCGTTGATTCTTCCTCCGGAAAATCCCAAATATTCCAAAATAATTCTCTGCCCGTTTTTACCCCGTTTGGATTCCATTTGATATTGGGTTTCTGTGAAACATAAAACATGCAACAAACAGGAACTGGCACTGGGCACTGGATCAATATGTTAGTCCCAAAAATAGTATAAAAAGTTGCCAAAAGTATATGAAAGTTCAAGAATATTGGCATGGAACAAGCAAAAATTATAGATACGACGGAGACGTATCAACATCCCCAAGCTTAATTCCTGCTCGTCCTCGAGTAGGTAAATGATAAAAAAGATAATTTTTGATGTGGAATGCTACCTAGCATAATCTTGATCATATGTCTAATCATGGCATGAATATTCAGACACAAGTGATTCAAGGCAATAGTATATCATTTGACATAAAAACAATAATACTTCAAGCATACCGACCAAGCAATTATGTCTTATCGAAATAACATAGCCAAAGAAAGCTCATCCCTACAAAATCATATAGTCTAGCTATGTTCTATCTTCATCACACAAAATACTCCCATCATGCACAACCCCGATGACGAGCCGAGCAATTGGTTCATACTTTTTAATGCACTTCAGCTTTTTCAAATCTTACGCAATACATGAGCGCAAGCCATGGACATAGCACTATGGTGGTAAAAGATGGTGGTTGTGAGGACAAAAAGAGGGAGAAGATAGTCTCACATCAACTAGGCGTATCAACGAGCTATGGAGATGCCCATCAATAGATATCAATGTGAGTGAGTAGGGATTGCCATGCAACAGATGCACTAAGAGCTATAAGTGTATGAAAGCTCAAACTGGAAACTAAGTGGGTGTGCATCCAACTTGCTTGCTCATGACGACCTCGGGCGTTTGAGCAAGCCCATCATCGGAATATACAAGCCAAGTTCTATAATGAAAATTCCCACTAGTATATGAAAGTGATAACTCAAGAGACTCTCTATATGAAGAACATGGTGCTACTCTGAAGCACAAGTGTGGTAAAAGGACAGTAACATTGCCCCCTCTCTCTTTTTCTCTCATTTTTTTATTTTTTTTCTTTTTCTTTTTTTTTCTTTTTGGTGGGCTTCTTTGGCCTCTTTTTTTTATTTGGGTTTCTTTGGCCTCTTTTATTTTTCATAAAGTCCGGAGTCTCATCCCGACTTGTGGGGGAATCATAGTCTCCATCATCCTTTCATCACTGGGGCAATGCTCTAATAATAATGATCATCACACTTTTATTTACTTACAACTCAATATTACAACTCTCGAACAAAGATATGACTCTATATGAATGCTTCCGTCGGTGTACCGGGATGTGCAATGATCTAGCATAGCAATGACATCAAAAAAACGGACAAGCCATGAAAACATCATGCTAGCTATCTTACGATCATGCAACGCAATCTGACAATGAATGCTCAAGTCATGTATATGATGATGATGGAAGTTGCATGGCAATATATCTCGGAATGGCTATGGAAATGCCATGATAGGTAGGTATGGTGGCTGTTTTGAGGAAGGTAAATAATGGGTTCATGATACCGGCGAAAGTTGCGCGGCACCATAGAGGCTAGCAAAGTGGAAGGGTGAGTGTGCGTATATCCATGGACTCACATTAGTCATAAAGAACTCATATACTTATGGCAAAAGTCTACTTAGCCCTCGAAGCAAAGTACTACTACGCATGCCCCCAGAGGGATAGATTGGTAGGAAAAGACCATCGCTCATCTCCGACTGCCACTCATAAGGAAAGCAATCAAAGAGCACCTCATGCTTCAACTTCATTACATAACGGTTCACCATACGTGCATGCTACGGGACTTGCAAACCTCAACACAAGTATTTCTCAATTTCACAATTACTCAACTAGCACGACTCTAATATCACCACCTTTATATCGCAAAACTATTGCAAGGAATCAAACATGTCATATTCAGCGATCTACAAGTTTATGTAGGATTTTATGACTAACCATGTGAATGACCAATTCCTATCATCTCTCTAAATAGATATAAGTGAAACAAGAGAGTTTAGTTCTTTCTACAAAAGATATGCCCACGCTCTAACAAATATAAGTGAAGCAAAAGAGCATTCTACAAATGGCGGTTTTCTATATGAAGAGAAACAGGCAATCCAGACATCAAATGATATAAGTGAAGCACATGAAGCATTCTACTCAGATTCTGCCCCTAACTTGAACCACCTACTCAGATTTGCCCCTAATTTCAAAGCGTGCTCAAATTTGCCCCTCTGCCGTTAAGTCATTACTCAGAAATGCCCTTCCATCCAGTCAAAGGCCTTTGACCGTCAGAGGCCCGTGTGTACTGTAGCAGACGGAAAGTGCTACAGTATTGGATGGAAAGAGCTACAGGACTGTACGGAAGGGCATTTCTGAGTACTGACTTAACGGCGGAGGGGCAAATTTAAGCATGCTTCAAAATTAGGGGCAAATCTAAGTAGTGGGTTTGAGTTAGGGGCACAGATGTAAATGTCCCTTCTATAAAGCAATACTCAAAAGATTTAAGTTAAGTGCAGTGAGCATTCTATAAATCAACCAAGGACTATCTCATACCAGCATGGTGCATAGAAGAAAAATGAAAACTAAATGCAAAAGACGCTCCAAGATTTGCACATAATGCATAAATGAAATGAATACGAAAACATACCGATACTTGTTGAAGAAAGAGGGGATGCCTTCTGGGGCATCCCCAAGCTTAGACGCTTGAGTATCCTTGAATATTTACTTGGGGTTCCTCGGACATCCCCAAGCTTGAGCTCTTCCCTCTCTTCCTTTTCCTGATATTGAGACCTCCTCATTTAGGCACTTCATCCACACAAAACTTCAACAGAAAACTCGGTAAGATCCGTTAGTATAATAAAGCAAATAACCACTCTAAGTACTGTTGCAAACCAATTCATATTTTGTGTTTTCATTGTGTCTACTCTAATATAACTTTTTCATGGCTTAATCCACTGATATAAATTGATAGAGTCATCAAAACAAGCAAACTATGCATCAAAAACAGAATCTGTCAAAAACAGAACAGTCTGTAGCAATCTGAACATCCACCAAACTTCTGGTACCCCAAAAATTCTACCAAAATTAGGCAAAATAAACAATGTTTACAGAAAGACAGTTCAATAGGAATCAGAACCAATTGGCATTCCAGTTAAAAATGTAAAATTGCGCACTATAGCCAAAGTTTCTGTCCTGCACCGTACAAACCAACAAGCATTGTAAACATCCTAAAGGCAAACCTTGGCACATTATTTTTATAATACAATGGAATTGTACAAGGGGATAATTATTTTTTATGAATTTTTTTTGTAATCAAGATTCACAAAGTTTCCATGAGCATGAACAAAGTTCAAGGAGCTCTCCCACTTCAACAATGCTTGTCTTTCTCACTTTCACTTTCCTTTTTGAAAAAGTTTGGGTTCCCCTCTTTATTTATTTTTTTGTTTTGTAACTATAAAAAAGCACACAACAGAAATAAATGACTCTCTAAAACTTCCGGGTTGTCTCCCTGGCAGAGCTTTCTTTAAAGCCATTAAGCTAGGCATTTAGTGCTCAAGTAATGAATCCACCCGGATCCCAAGGTATATCAAAGCCAATTTTAATTAACAATGATTTTTAATTTAGTAGTGAGCACAAAGTAACATATATCATGCAACGACGAAGTCTAACTCTTTTCCTATGCATCGGCATGTCATAAAAGAACAATTCATGCACACATAGTAAAGGCCAATGCATAGTATAAACAGTTTCTTGCAATTCTATCGTGTTGGAAACATAAAGAGGCGGAGATGTAGTTCCTCTCTCATAATAATTGCAAGTAGGATCAGCAAGCACATGCATACCCAAGCATCTATTCCAGGTAAGGTTTTTGCCGTGAGGTTTAGCCACTTGTGTGAAAAAGACCTATGGTGAATTATGCATGTGACACGTGCTATTAGTCTGGGACCTGGTGGTGTAGAACTGCTTTGTGGATTCAAGGTTTTGTTTCAAAAAATTTGAACTTTTGTGGCGTTCGGTTTGGTTGGTTTAGCATTTTTTCATTCAATGTGGGGCAGGGTGGTGTGCTTATTTTTCTTGTTTGCTTCTATGTTTTGCCACTTGGTTGAAAATGACATTACATTTAACCGGTTCATGGCACATGTAATAACTTGGGATGTGGCCGTGTGCAAACCCGTGGTGACTCTAAGTTTATATTCAAATTTTTTTGAACATGTGTGCGTACTTGTTTGGTTCCTCTAGCGTTTTATGCGGTGTGTGGGCCAGCAATGATGTGTGAATTTTCATAGCACAGGAGTTTATCTGCCGAACGGTGTTTCTTGAGTTTCCATTGGGCTAATCGGCGTCGTTTGTCTCGGCACTGTCGTCCTATTTTCAGGGACAGTGGTGCTGCTTCTGCCGCTATTTGCTTTGTCGCTTCTACATTTGGTTTGTTTTTTATCAACCAACTGTCTGTCGGGCAGCAGGGATTGGCTGTTTTGCTTTTGCCGTTGATGTGTGCATGCAAGGCGCAGTTTTTGAGGGATGTCATGACCACATGCATGTATCTTCTAGGATTCTCTCCCGCCGCTTAAGCTAGGCGATTTCATTTTCTTTTCTTTTTTAATGCGTGCATGGGTTGGTAATTGTTGGCATCAACACATCATGGTATTACGTGTGTGCTTTACCAAGTTGCCGCTTAATCCGTAGTTTCTCGATCACTGCTTGTGTTTGTATAAATAGGAGTAAGCTTTGTTCCCGTTTACGACCAAGTGAGACAACCTCGCACACGGCTTTCCGTTCCTCTTACTCCTCTCTCCCGTTTCTTTCCCAACGTACACCGGCCAAACCATCCGTCGACAACTTCATCGAAGCCAAGGAGGTGAGCCAGAGAAACAACCCCGTCGAGGGGGACCCGAACTTGCTCTCACGGTTCATGGCGGCCATGGGCGAGGATGATGGCCGCAGCAAGCTCCCCGCCGTGTTCCCCATGCTGGAGGCAAAGCGCCGTTTCCCGCGGGATGTGGTTGTCAGCTTCATTCTGGTCGGTGAGTATACGATGACCTTGGCCCTGACATGGTTCTTTTGGATCCTCACCGCGAACTAGCGGCACGAGCAGCGTGTCCACTACGACGTCTCGCGTTCACCGAACGGCAATGTGCAAAGTATGCAGTACCTGCACGCCGCTATCATCGAGGCGGTGTGCCTGTGCCCATCGGTTACCTTCAACAGGAGGGTCGCCAATTATTCGGCGTACAAGCGGATGGAGAATATTGGCCCGGAGCACTCGCTCGGTAATGGCGGCAAGTTTGTGGCGCGGTACCTGATACGTCTCCAATGTATCTATAATTTTTGATTGCTCCATGCTACTTTATCTACTGTTTTGAGCAATATTGGGCTTTATTATCCACATTTATATTATTTTTGGGACTAACCTATTAACCGGAGGCCCAGCCCAGATTTGCTGTTTTATGCCTATTTCAGTCTTTCGAGGAAAAGGAATATCAGACGGAGTCAATACGGAACGAAATCAACTAGAGAAGTTATTTTTGGAAGGAAAGCAACCCAGGAAACTTGAAGTGCACGTCAGGGGAGATACGGGCTGCCCACGAGGGTGCCCCCCTAGGGTGCGCCCCCTGCCTCGTGGGGCCCCCGTAGCTCCTCCGACGTACCCCCTGCACCCATATATACTCTTGTACCCTAAAACTTCTAGAACAGAAGATAGATCAGGAGTTCCGCCGCCGCAATCCTTTGTAGCAACCAAAAACCAATCGGGACCCTGTTCCGGCACCCTGCCGGAGGGGGATCCCATCACCGGTGGCCATCTTCATCATCCCGGCGCTATCCATGACGAGGAGGGAGTAGTTCACCCTCGGGGCTGAGGGTATGTACCAGTAGCTATGTGTTTGATCTCTCTCTCTCTCTCTCTCTCTCTCTCTCTCGTGTTCCCTCTATGGCACGATCTTGATGTATCCCGAGTTTTGCTATTGTAATTGGATCTTATGATGTTTCTCCTCCTCTACTCTCTTGTGATGAATTGAATTTCCCCTTTGAAGTTATCTTATCGGATTGAGTCTTTTATGAGAACACTTGATGTATGTCTTGGCGTGATTATCTGTGGTGACAATGGGATATCATGTGCCACTTGATGTATGTTTTGGTGATCAACTTGCGGGTTTCGTGACATTGGGAACCTATGCATAGGGGTTGGCACACATTCTTGACTCTCCGATAGAAACTTTGGGGCACTCTTTGAAGTACTTTTATGTTGGTTGGATGAATCTGAGATTGTGTGATGCATATCGTATAATCATGCCCACGGATACTTGAGGTGACAATGGAGTATCTAGGTGACATTAGGGTTTTGGTTGATTTGTGTCATAAGGTGTTATTCTAGTACGAACTCTTTTATAGATCGATCCGAAAGAATAACCTAGAGGTGGTTTCGTACCCTACCATAATCTCTATGTTTGTTCTCCACTATTAGTGGCTTTGGAGTGACTCTTTGTTGCATGTTGAGGGCTTGTTATATGATCTTTCTACGTTATTATTGTTGAGAGAACTTATACTAGTGAAAGTATGAACCCTAGGCCTTGTTTCCTATCATTGCAATACCGTTTACGCTCACTTTTATCTTTAGTTACCTTGCTGTTTTCATTATTTCAGATTACAAAAACCTATATCTACCATCCATATTGCACTTGTATCACCATCTCTTCGCCGAACTAGTGCACCTATACAATTTACCATTGTATTGGGTGTGTTGGGGACAGAAGAGACTCTTTGTTATTTGGTTGCAGGGTTGTTTGAGAGAGACCATCTTCATCCTACGCCTCCTACGGATTGATAAACCTTAGGTCATCCACTTGAGGGAAATTTGCTACTGTCCAACAAACATGTGCACTTGCAGGCCCAACAACGTCTACAAGAAGATGGTTGTGTAGTAGACATCAAGCTCTTTTCTGGCGCCGTTGCCCGGGAGGCAAAGGTAAAGGGCACTCACTCACACCCTGTCAACTAAGCTCTTTTCTGGCCCCGTTGCTGGGGAGGTGAGTGCTTGAAGGTATATCTTTAGATCTTGCAATCGAATCTTTTTATTTCTTGTTTTAGCACTAGTTATTCTATAAAAGAAAATTACAAAAAAATGGAGTTGAGTTTGTCTCATACGCTTCATCTTTTTAATATCTTTCGTGAGAATGATGGAAAGGAAAATTGTGCTCAAGTGCTAGAAGAAGAATTACATAGAATGCTTGGCATGAAATATGTGAATGATGAGCATGATTGCAATGTTGTTAGTATGAATTCCTTGAATATCCATGATGCTAATAATATGCAAAGCCACAAGATTGGGGAAGCTATGTTTAATGAAGATGATATTTTTTGTCCCCCAAGCTTTGATGAGCAAATTTACTATGATGAAAGCATGCCTCCTATCTATGATGATTATTGTGATGATACGTATGCTATAAAGAAGAAGTTTGCTTATGTGGAGAGTAGTAAATTTTCTATGCTTGTAGATCATGAAAAGAATGCTTTAGGTGCTGGTTATATTGTTGAATTCATTCATGATGCTACTGAAAATTATTATGAGATAGGAACATATACTTGTAGGAGTTGCAATAATGTCAAGTTTCCTCTCTATGTGCTTAAAATCTTGAAGTTATGCTTGTTTTACCTTCCTATGCAAGTTGATTATTGTTCCCATAAGTTGTTTTCTCACAAAATCCCTATGCATAGGAAGTGGGTTAGACTTAAATGTGCTAGTCATATGCTTCATGCTGCTCCCGTTATGTTTCAATTCTTATCTTTTATGTGAGCATCATTGTCATCATCATGCCTAGCTAGAAAGGCATTAAAGAAAAGCGCTTGTTGGGAGACAACCCAATATTTACCTTTATTGTTTTTGTGTGTCCACATGATTATGCTACTGTAGTAATCATTTTTTTAGTTTTTGTTTTAATAAAGTACCAAGTAAGACCTTTAGGATAGCTTACGGTGATAATTGTGTTGATCCTGCTGAAAATCAGAAACTTTTGCACCCAGTAAATTAGTTTTGTTAATTCACAGAAACGTGATTCTGATCTGATTCTTTTTGCTCTGGATCGGTATACAAATTGATTAGGACTTCCTAATTTGGTAGAATTTTTGGAGTTCCAGAAGTATACGTTTGATACAGTTTACTACAGACTGTTCTGTTTTTGACAGATTCTGTTTTCTATGTGTTGTTTGCTTATTTTGATGAATCTATGAGTAGTATCGGAGGGTATGAACCATAGATAAGTTGGATTACAGTAGATATTACACCAATATGAATTTAGAATGAGTTCATTACAGTACCTAAGTGGTTGTTTTATTTTATTATACTAACGGAGCTTACGAGTTTTCTGTTGAGTTTTGTGTGGATGAAGTTTTCAAGTTTTAGGTAAAGATTCGATGGACTATGGAATAAGGAGTGGCAAAGATCCTAAGCTTGGGGATGCCCAAGGCACCCCAAGGTAATATCCAAGGACAACCAAGCTACTAAGCTTGGGGATGCCCTGGAAGGCATCCCCTCTTTCGTCTTCGTTCATCGGTAACTTTACTTGGAGCTATATTTTTATTCACCACATGATATGTGTTTTGCTTGGAGCGTCATTTCCTTTTGTTAGTTTTTGCTTGCTGTTAGTTAGAATAATGTTTTGCATCTTTAGTTTCAATAAAGAAGTCAAGGATAGCCTTTGCCATGCTTATTTTGCTGGTATACATGTTGCTGTTTGAAAAACAGAAAGTTTACCGCTGTTGCAAAGATTCCCTAGAAAAGCCTGAGAGTGGTATAATGTTGAATCTTTTTGCATATTAAGCTCTGATAAATTTATTACAGTAGGAATTTTAGTTCATAATTTTTGGGGTCAGGGAAGTATTGATACTCTTGCATTCTTTACAGACTGTACTGTTTTCGCAGATTGCTGTTATGGTTGCATTGTTTGCATATGTTTGCTTGATTAATGATTCTATTTGAGGATAGGAGTATTAAATATGCATAGACATTTAGTATGAAATGTTGAATAATAATTTTAGTGATTTGCTACAGTAGAAAATGATAAGGTTTTGCATTGGTTTATACTAACCTATCTCACGAGTTCTTGTTGAGTTTATTGTGAATGAAGCTTTTGATAAAAAGAGAAACCATGATATGAGATGAATTAAGGAGACACAAAAGTTAAAGCTTGGGGATGCCCAAGGCACCCCAAGATAATATTTCAAGAAGTCTCAAGCATCTAAGCTTGGGGATGCCCCGGTAGGCATCCCACCTTTCTTCTTCAACAACTATCGGTTAGTATCGGTTGAGCCTAAGTTTTTGCTTCTTCACATGAGTTGTGCTATCCTTGCAATGTAGTTTTCTTTAGCTTTGCTTTCTGTTTGAATAAAGTATCAAGATCTGAAATTATTAGATGGGTGAGTCTTCACATAGTTGCATAATTATTCGACTACTCATTGATCTTCACTTATATCTTTCGGAGTAGTTTTTGTTATTGCTCTAGTACTTCACTTATATCTTTTAGAGCATGGTGGTGGATTTGTTTTAAAGAAACTATTGATCTCTCATGCTTCACTTAGATTATTTTGAGAGTCTTAAATAGCATGGTAATTTGCTTAATGTTAATATACTTGGTGTTCAAGATATGTGAACCTTTCTTTTGAGTGAATTGAATACTAAGATAAGTTTGATGCTTGATAATTGTTTTGAGATATGGAGGTGATAATATCAAAGTCATGCTAGTTGGGTGATTATGAATTTGAGAAATACTTGTGTTGAAGTTTGCAAGTCCCGTAGCATGCACGTATGGTTAAAGTTATGTAGCAAATTTGAAACATGAGGTGTACCTGGCTTGTGCATCCTTATGAGTGGCGGTCGGGGACGAGCTATGGTCTTTTCCTACCAATCTATCCCCCTAGGAGCATGCGTGTAGTACTTGATTTTTGATGACTTCTAAATTTTTGCGATAAGTATATGAGTTCTTTTGACTAATGTTGAGTCCATGGATTATACGCACTCTCACCTTTCCGCCTTTGCTAGCCTATTCGGTATCGTGCATTGCCCTTTCTCACCTTGAGAGTTGGTGAAAACTTCTCCGGTGCATCCAAACCCCGTGATATGATACGCTCTATCACACATAAACCTCCTGATATCTTCCTCAAAACAGCCATCATAACTACCTATTATGGCATTTCCATAGCCATTCCGAGATATATTGCCATGCAACTTCCATCATCATCATCATGACATACATTACTTTTGTCATATTACCATTGCATGATCATGTAGTTGACATCGTATTTGAGGCAAAGCCACCATGCATTATTTTTCATACATGTCACTCTTGATTCATTGCACCATCCCGGTACACCGCCAGAGGCATTCATATAGAGTCATATCTTGTTCTAAGTTTCGAGTTGTAATCCTTATGTTGTAATCAATAGAAGTGTGATGATCATCATTATTAGAGCATTGCCCAAATAAAAAAATAGAAATGCCAAAATATATATATATAAAAGAAAGGCCCAAAAAAAGGGCAATGCTACTATCTCTTTTTCCACACTTGTCCTTCAAAGTAGCACCTTGTTCTTCATGTAGTGAGTCTCATATATTGTGCTTCAAAGTAGCACCTTGTTCTTCATGTAGTGAGTCTCATAAGTTGGGTTTTTTATACTGGTGGGAATTTTTCATTATAGAACTTGTCTTGTATATTCCTACGATGGGCTTCCTCAAATGCCCTAGGTCTTCATGAGCAAGCAAGTTGGATGCACACCCACTAGTTTTCTTTTGTTGAGCATTCATAGCTCTAGTGCATCCATTGCATGTCAATCCCTACTCCTCATGTTGACATCAATTAATGGGCATCTCCATAGCTCGTTGATTAGCCTCGTCAATGTGAGACTTTCTCCTTTTTGCCTTCTCCACACAATCCCCATCATCATATTCTATTCCACCCATAGTGCTATATCCATGGCTCACGCTCATGTATTGCGTGAAGGTTGAAAAAGTTTGAGATTATTTAAGTATGAAACAATTGCTTGGCTTGTCATCGGGGGTATAGAAGTTGGGAACATCTTTGTGTGACGAAAATGAAGCATAGCCTAACTATATGACTTTGTAGGGATGAACTTTATTTTGCGATGTTATTTTGACAAGACATGATTACTTTGATTAGTATGCTTGAAGTATTATTATTTTTATGTCAATATGAACTTTTGTCTTGAATCTTTCGGATCTGAATATTCATATCACAAGTAAGAAGAATTACATTCAAATTATGCCAAAGTATCACTTCGCATCAAAAATTCTATTTTATCATTTACCTACTCGAGGACGAGCAGGAATTAAGCTTGGGGATGCTTGATACGTCTCCAACGTATCTATAATTTTTTATTGCTCCATGCTACTTTATCTACTGTTTTGAGCAATATTGGGCTTTATTATCCACTTTTATATCATTTTTTGGGCTAACCTATTAACCGCAGGCCCAGCCCAGATTTGCTGTTTTATGCCTATTTCAGTGTTTCGAGGAAAAGGAATATCAGACGGAGTCAAAACGGAACGAAATCAACTGGAGAAGTTATTTTTTGAAGGAAAGCAACCCAGTGAACTTGGAGTGCACGTCAGGGGAGATACGGGCTACCCACGAGGGTGGCCCCCCCCCGGGCGCGCCCCCTGCCTCGTGGGGCCCCCGTAGCTCCTCCGACGTACCCCCTGCACCCATATATATTCTTGTACGCTAAAACTTCCAGAACAGAAGATAGATCGGGAGTTCCGCCGCCGCAAGCCTCTGTAGCCACCAAAAACCAATCGGGACCCTGTTCCGGCACCCTGCCGGAGGGGGATCCCATCGCCGGTGGCCATCTTCATCATCCCGGCGCTATCCATGACGAGGAGGGAGTAGTTCTCCCTCGGGGCTGAGGGTATGTACCAGTAGCTATGTGTTTGATCTCTCTCTCTCTCGTGTTCTCTCTCGTGTTCCCTCTATGGCACGATCTTGATGTATCCCAAGCTTTGCTATTGTAGTTGGATCTTATGATGTTTCTCCCCCTCTACTCTCTTATGATGAATTGAGTTTCCCCTTTGAAGTTATCTTATCGGATTGAGTCTTTTATGAGAACACTTGATGTATGTCTTGCCGTGATTATTTGTGGTGACAATGGGATATCATGTGCCACTTGATGTATGTTTTGGTGATCAACTTGCAGGTTTCGTGACATTGGGAACCTATGCATAGGGGTTGGCACACGTTCTTGACTCTCCGATAGAAACTTTGGGGCACTCTTTGAAGTACTTTTATGTTGGTTGGATGAATCTGAGATTCTGTGATGCATATCGTATAATCATGCCCACGGATACTTGAGGTGACAATGGAGTATCTAGATGACATTAGGGTTTTGGTTGATTTGTGTCTTAAGGTGTTATTCTAGTACGAACTCTTTTATAGATCGATCCGAAAGAATAACTTTGAGGTGGTTTCGTACCCTACCATAATCTCTACGTTTGTTCTCCACTATTAGTGGCTTTGGAGTGACTCTTTGTTGCATGTTGAGGGCTTGTTATATGATCTTTCTACGTTATTATTGTTGAGAGAACTTACACTAGTGAAAGTATGAACCCTAGGCCTTGTTTCCTATCATTGCAATACCGTTTACGCTCAGTTTTATCTTTAGTTACCTTGCTGTTTTTATTATTTCAAATTACAAAAACCTATATCTACCATCCATATTGCACTTGTATCACCATCTCTTCGCCGAACTAGTGCACCTATACAATTTACCATTGTATTGGGTGTGTTGGGGACAGAAGAGACTCTTTGTTATTTGGTTGCAGGGTTGTTTGAGATAGACCATCTTCATCCTACGCCTCCTACGGATTGATAAACCTTAGGTCATCCACTTGAAGGAAATTTGCTACTGTCTTACAAACCTGTGCACTTGTAGGTCCAACAACGTCTACAAGAAGAAAGTTGTGTAGTAGACATCAGTACCCGGTGTGCCACGCAAGGCCGCGTGCATGCTTCGGGAAGGAGATGGCCTATGTGCAGACGAAGACGGTCGTAAACTCGCAGCAGCCGTTATCCGGAAGTGCAGGTTGAACGCGGTGGCGCTATCTATTTGTTAATATGTATACAAGAACTAAACATCTTCACATCAGTTAATGATCAGCTAGAAACTGTTTGTTTTAGCAGACAAAAAGTGAAGAAGATGCTTAATATTCCACCCGTTAATGATCAGCTAAAAACAGAAGGTTTTAGCAGAAAAAGTGAAGAAGATAGTTAAGGTGCAAGGGACTGCTTGCTCCCAGAGGCGGTTTCACTATTTTCAGATTAGATAAGCCAAGGTTGTTTCTAGATCATAGTAGGCGAAATACTATTGTGGATTTAGATACATTTTTAGATGTGGATTGGAGGTTGGTGTGATACTCATGTCTTCTCTGATTGGGATGCAAGTTCAAGTGAAGTCATTTTTTATATGTTTTTATGTTCATTTCGTGTGCATGGTGAAGTCATTTTATTGAATTTCAGAACACACCTTTTTGTGAAATAAGACACTGTGTGAAGCCAGAAGTGATACATACGAGTCATAATGCAGGTTTTGGTTTCCAGATTGCCACATGTTCTTTGAAATTCCATCGTAAATTTGAAAATTATACTCTAAATTAAATCGGTTTGGAGATTTGGCTGTTATGAAATGGTATGAAAAAAGTATATTAGATGCTATTTTTTTATATGCAGTCATGCTTGTTCGGGCATGGGCACCTCCTCAATATCCTCCTCTCCATTTGCTGCATCGTTCAGAAGATGTCCTCCTCCCCTTTTGATATGATCTTTTTTTTTTGAGTTGTTTTTGCTACAGGGATAGTGCCCTTTTTGTACAAGAACTGATGGTTAGTGCTCACTGATCCACAATCTTATGATCTGCAATTTCTTCATGAAGCTCGAAGGTCCCATGTCTTCATTTTCAACATGGACCAACAAGTACCACCTAGTAAAATTTTCTGTTCTCTACATATTCCTTGTTTTTGCCTTTGCTACTTTTATGACTTCAGATCTCATGATTGTTCTGTATTTTGTTTGTCTTATTGACAATGAGTTTTCCTTGGAAAATTCCTTCTGTTTTGCAATGTTTTATTGTCAAATTTTTATTTGAATAGTTTGAATGAACACGATATTATTATTAATGCTCATGCTTTAAAAGATAAACAACTAGTGAAGTTTTTATTTTCAGAAATTTGCTTCTAACTGAAATGAACAACATAAGTGAACAGTTTGGCAGATTACAGTGGCCAAGATTGTTTTGCACGATTTCAGTGGCAAACTTTAGAAATTTGCAGATTTTCTTGACAAAAAATTTACCCATTTGAATTGTTTAGTCCAAGGAGCATGGCACCATGGTCAGGCGCAACATTAGCAGGTGTGATGCCATACATCCAACCAACCCCTTCTAAATCGTCTAAGACATAAACAAAGACACTACATCAATAGAGAAATATCTCTATATATACAATATAGAATAACATAAACTATCATCTATAAGCAGACACTACTACCATGTTAGGAAAAAAAAGATGTTTCTCAAGGCTAATGTATCAATACATAACGTATTGGTGGGGCGCGGCGTGCCGCCGCACGGGTATGGCTAGTATTATATCTATCATAATCTTCGTGTGCAATGGTAAAAGGCAATCCATCAATATAATCCTTAATAAGCACAAACTTCTCCGATATAGTGTAGTTGGGAGAATTCAAAAAGATAATAGGACTATCATGCATGGATGCAATAGCAACAATTTCATGTTTAACATAAGGAACTATAGCAAGTTCATCTCCATAAGCATAATTCATATTGGCATCTTGGCCACAAGCATAGCAAGCATCATCAAAAAGGGATATTTCAAACAAATTCAAGGGATCATAGCAATCATCCTTTGGTAAGCACGAAGGGGAATTAAACAATGTATGAGTTGAAGAGTTACTCTCATTGGAAGGTGGGCACGGGTGATCAATCCGCTCTTCCTCCTTTTGTTCTTCGCTCTCCTCATCATCTTTTTCATCCAATGAGCTCACAGTTTCATCAATTTCTTCTTCCATAGCTTCCTGCAAAATATTAGTCTCTTCTTGGATAGCGGAGACTTTCTCAATAAATGCATTAATATAGTAATTGTATTCGTAATTTTCATAGCAATATCTAAGTATAGCAAGATTTTCAGGCCTATAAACTTCATCATCTAAAGCTTCATACTTTTCAAACAAAGTTTCAATTTCATAAGCAGCCTTAAAAGCAACAAATTCTTCGATTTGTACCACATCATAGTAATCATATATACCATTAGCATAAGAAGCTAAGGTTTCATTATCATTAAATTTGCATGAAAAGGGAAGGTGTGGAGCCTTCATCCTAGAGCAACAAGTAATATCATATCTCAAGCATAGATCCCGGGCATGCCAAGGAAACATAATAAATTGATCCCATAATAGTTTCCCTTTTTGTGTCGAGCAATAATCCCTAAAGTATTCACGTTGATCCAACGTGTCTCCCATTATAAAGTTGAATGGGGTTTTCTCAGGATTATCAAAGTAGTACATAATATCTTTCACATAATGAGAATCGAGGGTTTTAGGAGTTACCCCATCTCTATGAGTAGCAAGTACACCTAATTTTTTTGGTATTTTGTGTTCCATATCCATAACTAAAGATAGAGAACAACTAAGAACAGCAAATAAAAATTACTTAGTGATAAAGCAAACAAGCACACACGAGAATATTCACCCCACGCTATGACTCCCTGGCAACGGTGCTAGAAAAAGGTCTTGATAACCCGCAAATATACGGGATAGTTGTAGCCCCTTTTGATAAGTAAGAGTGTCGAACCCAACGAGGAGCTAAAGGTAGAACAAATACTCTCTCAAGTCCTATCGGCCACTGATACGACTCTACGCACGCTTGACGTTCGCTTTACCTATAACAAGTATGAAACTAGAAGTACTTTGTAGGTGTGATAGGATAGGTTTGCAAGATAATAAAGAATGCGTAAATAAAAAGTAGGGGCTGTTTAGATAAAGATGCAATAAAGTAAATATAGCGTGTGTGGAAAAGTGATGGTAGGAGTTGTGGAATTGTCCCTAAGAAATTGACTATGTTACTTGACCGATAGCAAGTTTTATGTGGGAGAGGCCACTGCTAGCATGTCATCCTTGACTTGGAATTCTATGCACTTATGGTTGGAACTATTAGCAAGCAGTCCGCAACTACTAATGTTCATTAAGGTAAAACCCAACCATAGCATTAAGATATATTGGTCCCCCTTAAATCCCGTATGCATCAATGTCTATGCTAGGTTGAAGCTTCTGTCACTCTAGACCTCCAATACATAGTCCTACCAACATACAACTAACCCTATGGTGTGATCCACGTGCGCGCTCATATGATGGGCACCAAAGGACACCAACATAACCACAAGAAAATTAAATCAATCATAGCAATTCATCAACCACCAATAGGACAACGAAAATCTACTCAGACATCATAGGATGGCAACACATCATTGGAAAATAATATGAAGCTTAAAGCACCATGTTCAAGTAGAGGGTACAGCGGGTTGCGGGAGAGGTGATGGAGATGTTGGTGAAGATGACGGTGGTGTTGGTGAAGATCGTGGTGATGATGATGGCCCCCGGCGGCGTTCCAATGCCACCGGAAGCAAGGGGGAGAGAGGCCCCCCTTCTTCTTCTTCTTCCTTGACCTTCTCCCTAGATGGGAGAAAGGTTTCCCCTCTGGTCCTTGGCTCCCATGGCGTGGGAGGGGCGAGAGCCCCTCCAAGATTTGATCTATCTCTCTGTTTCTGCATTCTCCGATTCTGCCCCTTCACTGTTTTCTTTATATCTGGAGATCCGTAACTCCGATTGGGGTGAATGTTTCGCCCAGATTCTTATCGTAAAATTAGCTTTCTTGCGGCAAAAGAAGAGCCTCAACCGCCTTACGGGTGGCCCACGAGAGTGCCAGGCGCGCCCAGGGGGTGGGCGCGCCCCCCTGTCTCGTGGCCACCTCGGGCACTGTTTCGCGTTGATTCTTGCTTCGGAAAATCCCAAATATTCCAAAATAATTCTCCGTCCGTTTTTATCCCGTTTGGATTCCGTTTGATATTGGGTTTCTGTGAAACTTTAAACATGCAACAAACAGGAACTGGCACATGGCACTGGATCAATATGTTAGTCCCAAAAATAGTATAAAAAGTTGCCAAAAGTATATGAAAGTTTAAGAATATTGGCATGGAACAATCAAAAATTATAGATACGACGGAGACGTATCAGCGGCGGAGAGAACGTGGACTCCACGCAGCAGAGTTCATCGGTACTAAGTTCAATCGTGCGGGACCCTCATGTTGAAGCACTGCTTCGCAAGGAGACGAGTACTAAGGGAGCTGCTTCTAGAGAGGAGGCTAAGCTGGAGCAACTGGTGGTAGACTCGAACACTCCATTGTATGATGGTTGCAATCCTCAGGTGACCCTCTTGAGTTTCACGCTCCAACTCCTGAAGACGAAGGCTAAAAACAAATGGACCGACACTAGCCATGATGAGCTTCTCAAGTACCTAAAGGATGTTCTTCCCGCGGGGAATCTATGTCCTAATAGTGTTGATGAGGCCAAGAAGATCATGTGCCCACTTGATCTGCCGCACGTTAGATACCATGCATGCATCAACGATTGCATAATTTATCGGAAGGAGCACGTGGAAAAAACAAGCTGTCCGGTGTGCAATGCTTCTCGATAAAAGAAGGCCGGGAAGAAATGTCCCCAGAAAGTTGTATGGTACTTACCGATCACTCCCCGTCTCCAGCGCTATTTCGTAGATCCCAAGGAGGAAAAGCTAATGCATTGGCACGCGGAGAGGAAGAAGCTCGATGATCGAGATGATCCGAAGCTGAGACACGTCAAGGATGGAAGCTAGTGGAGAGCGTTGAACAAGTCCTATCGGTATGTCCAATGTGATGCAAGGAACATCGTGCTCGGCGCGTGTACTGATGGCATGAATCCGTTTGGCAACCAGAACACCAACCATAGCACATGGCCCGTGTTTGTATGGATGTACAATCCCCCCTGGTTCTGCATGAAGTCGAAGTACATTCACATGATCATGCTTATTCAAGAGCCAAAACAACCAGGAAATAATATTAATTTGTATCTGGGGCTACTTCAAGAGGAGTTAGACACGTTATGGAAAACACCGGCCAAGACATGGGACGCCAGCAAAGGCGAGTATTTCTACATGAGAGCCGCACTGATCACGACGGTGCACGACTATCTCGGTTACAAATATGCCACAGGCCAAGTGTGCCATGGATATTGCGGATGCACGCGGTGCATGGATGATACAATGTCTCAGCAGCTAACGTCAAGGAAAGATGGCGGGTCTAGGAAAATCTTGTACATGGGGCATCGAAGATGGCTCGAACAGGACGACCCATGGAGAAACCGCGGAGATCTATTCAATGGTCACACTGAGCATCAAGGACCTCCACATAAGTGGAGCGGCACCGAAATCGATGAGTTGTTCAAAAACTGGAAGGAGTGCCCCGCGCTAGGAAAGACGATGAAAAAGGCGCCGAAGCCGCTGCTGAAGGTATGGAAGACGAGGTCTGTGTTCTGGGACTTTGAGTACTGGCACAAACTCGATACACCTCATTGCCTTGATCAAATGCATATCTGTAAGAATGTCCTTGAGAGCTTGCTCGCGACACTGATTAACATGCCGGATAAGACCAAGGATGGGCCGAAGGCAAGAAAAGACTTGCAAGATTTGAATATCAAGGAAGATCTGCACATGCCGCCCCGTAAAAAGTCAGACGAGACAAAATATGGAGACAGAGGCGCGGGAGAAGAAGGGCAAGAAAATAAAGAAAGAGGATTATTGCCCCCCTTCTTGCTTCACCTTAAGTCAGGCTGAGATCGATCAATTCTTGAAGTGCCTTACCAGAGTCAAAGTTAGTTCCAGTTACTTTGGCAAGATAAGAAGATATCTAGACATGGACAAGAAAAGGTTCAGTGGGATGAAGTCTCGTGACTGTCATGTGATGATGATGCAGATACTACCTGTTGCCCTTAGAGGGATAATGGACAAGCACGTCCATGACAAGCTTATTGGTCTCTGCAACTTTTTCGACGTCATCTCTCGAAAGTCGATCAGTGTGAAGCAGCTCCGAAGGCTACAAGAAGAGATCATTGTGATACTGAATGAGCTTGAGATGTACTTCCCGCCCGCATTCTTTGACGTGATGGTGCATCTGTGTGTCCATATTGTGGACGACATAATAGACCTGGGGCCGTCATTTCTGCACAACATGATGTCGTTTGAGAGGATGAATGGGATCATCAAAGGATTCGTTCGTAACATGTACCATCCGGATGGAAGCATCGTCCAGGGCTATTTGACATAAGAGTGCATCTCTTTCTGTGAGAATGTTCTATATGGCGCAGACCAGCCGCCTGGTGTTAGTGTTGGTTTGCCCGCTAACAAGCACGATGGGAGGCTCAAAGGAGAAGGTCACTCCAATGGTCGCAGGGAACTGCACGTGGCATACTCAGATCGACGCAGCGACTTTGACAGAGCAAACTTGGTAGTGCTACAACACCTAGACGAGGTAGATCCTTTCGTGGCACTGCACAAAGAAATTATCGCAAAGAAGTAGCGTGACCGGGGGTATGCAGGACGGACCCCGAAGTTACTAGAGAGCACAACTCCACATTCCTGCGTTGGTTCAAAGAGCATATTATTGCTAATCCCCCGGAGGAGGGCTCTAAGGACGGATTGCTCATATACGCCTTAGCACATGGCCCCTCGCTCAACCTCGTAACCTATCAGGCATACGATATCAATGGATACACGTTCTACACGAAGGCCAAAGATATGGATAGTGATGACCAGAACTCAGGGGTGATGATGGAATGCATGACTGGCAGTGACAACAGCGCAACTGAAAGATTTTACAGAAGGGTCGAGGACATCTGGGAGCTTGACTACTCTGGACTGCACAACACAATGATGTTCTGTGTCAGATGGGCTAAGAATGTCGAAAGAGAAAACAGGAATTTCACTACCATGATTATACCCGACGCCAAAAGCGCTACCGTGAATGCCATCGTAGAAAATGAGCCATGGGTACACGCTAAGCACGTGACACAATGCTTCTTCATAACCGACCCACGCAATCCCAGCCGTGTTGTCGTGAGGAGAGGCAAAAGGAACATCATTGGAATGGATGGAGTCGCCAACGAGGAAGACTACGATCAGTACGGCAACCCAATGAGGGAAGATGACGATGATAATGAAGTATACGTCAAAAGAAGAATCAATACTACATTACCTAAGAAAAATCATACTCCATGGAAAAGGCAAAGTCACAATGAGGGGCTCAATTATTCTTCAACGAACAAGAAGGGAAAGAAGCTGACTCGAAAATGAAAACGTCAACGCTGAGGAACCGTATGTTATCGGTCAAATGATGTAATATATATGTTCCTATTTTGTATACACACTTAGCCATTATTATGCATGGGTCCAATGATGTAATATATATGTTCCTGTTTCGTATACATATTTAACCGTCAAATGATGCAATATATATTGCCTTTCCTTCGTTCACTGCTCTCGAAAAAAAAGTGAGAGAAAATAAAGGAAAAGAAAATAGAAGGAAATGAACAGGAAAACTGTTATATAGGTACTGGTTATAGCAGCAGCGCTTTTGTGAGAAAAGAGCTATAGCTAGTCAAGATAGTAGTAGCGGTTTCTACACGAAACCGCTATAGCTACCTGGAGTAGCTATTGTGCGTTTTGCCTAAACACGCTACTGCTATGCCCACTTAACCCTCAAAATCCCCACTCCTCTCTTCATTCAGCCTCTTTTCCCCCAAATCCCGACACTCTCTTCCCCCATCGTGCTATCGGAGCCCTGCCCTCGCCGCGCCTCTACGCTCGCCCCCGACCCCGACCCCGACCGACCCCGGTGCCGTCTCCGGCCCCGGTCCCCGACCCTGACCCCGACCGACCCCAAGCCCGACACCGGCTCCGGCCCCGGCGCTCGCCCATGGCCCCGACCCCGACCCGACCCCGGCTTCGGCCCCAGCGCTCGACCCCGACCCCGACCCCGACCCCTCCCAACCTCGACCATCATCGGGCCTGCACCCTCTATAAGCCCCCCACCGCTCCTCCTCTCTCTAGTAGCTAGGTTTTTTGGTGAATTTATTTAGGTTTTAGTTAGGGCAGATGGTTAATTAGGTTATATATTTAGGTATGAATTTAGCTAGGTTTTTTCTTCAAGTTCTATATTGTTCTTCCTTCTATATGCAAATTTGAAATGGACATGTGATGTTTTGGACATGTAATATTTGGAATTTGGACATGTCATTTGGACATGATGATTATGTGCAGGGTAAATGATCCGAGTGGCCTATGTTACGCTGGAATGTTGATTCATTGATGTTCCGATGAATTTCAGGCGCTCGATATGTCCATTTTTTAGCAAAGGTCATGCCGAAATTTTCCGTGAATTTTGGCATGATTTGTGCTAGATAGTAGGTAAATCGAGTGATGGGAGTTGTTGGGAAACGACATTCTAGCAAACATAGATTTCCTTTTTATGTCATTTCTCATTTTTTTCATAGTTTTAGAATTAAACGAGGAGACTTAATCATAGGAAACATGTCGAACAACGAAGAAACTCGGCCTTCTGACCAAGATGCAGACGAGATGGATTATGAGGGTGAACAAGAGTACCTCGACTATTTGACTGCTAAGCAATTGCAAAGTCAAGGTTTGCAAGTCAGCCTCGATGATGGTACTGACACCGACATCGATACCAGTGGGGAAGGTACCGGCGCCGATGCCGCTACCGAAAAGAAGAAGCAGAAGAAGCAGAGGATACGAAAACCTAACAAACTATGGATTGGACGACTGGTGATCACAAAGATGGCACCTAGCAAGTTTGAGCCATTAGAGCTGGAAGAACCTCGCAAGTGATATGGGAACCAAGTAGGATGCATCCTATGGGAATGCGCGAGCATCAATGAGGAGTAAAGAACATTTTACGTAGTTGCTCTTGATGAAGTTGCACAAGAGATTCAAGTTCCCCGACCGGGATGATAACATAGAACAACCGTGGGATGATCCGAAGATGAAAAAGATTAACAATCACGCCATGGACATGTTCAGCAATGATTTGGCCTCCTGGAAAGGGAGGGTGAAACGAGCTATTGAGGCTGAGGAACCCCTGTCCAAGATTCTGGAGGAAAATCTGACACTTACAGAAGAGGAGTTCGAAAAGTTCAAGGACACTTGCGCTACCGAGGCAGCCAAGGCTAAGGCTGCGAAATTCAAGAGCCTTCAGCAAGGAACACGGGGAAGCATCGCCTCAGCAGCCGTGGCTACCTCGGTAAAAGGCCCATATGGGATAAGGAGGACGCGGAACGTGAAGCCGCGGGTATCCCAGACCCCTTCGCAAAGTTCACCAACCCCTTGGAGCATGATTTCATCAGGGCCCGCTACAAGTGGGACAAGGAAAAGAAGGTTTTTTACACGGACCAGATCACGAGGAAATTGATTAGACTACTGGTAATTATTCTTTTATCACCTTACATTTAGCTCCAGATCTACTCGACTACACATTCCTAAACACGCTCCTTCTGTAGGAGAAGCAACACCAGCTTGCAGCCGAAAGACCTACTTATCCGATGAGGCCCAAGTGGGACACCCCTCTCAACCGGGCCTTGAAGGAACTTAAGGGACACCCTTTGGGCCAGCGGCCGCAATATGGTCATGTGCATGGCGCAGGAGACGGCGCCACGTGGAAGGTGTTTTACAACGAGGGTCCAGAGGCCAAAAAGCAGAAAAAGAAGTTTAGTCAGGCGGATATCGACGAGAAGGTGAAGCTTGCGCTCGAGAAAAAAAGCAGCTGAGGACGCGAAAAAAACAGCCCAGGAGAAAAATGAGTTGCTACAGCAGGCAGTCAATGTAGCTGTAACTGCCTGCAGAAATTATTTTGCTACTAACTTGGTTCCAGCTATCATCAACTGGACGAAGGAAAATCCAGACAAGATGGTACATGATTTCCCGTTGCCCAATTACGTCGGGAGCAACTCCGTGAACAACAACACCACCGCACCATCACTTGCTCACGCAACCGGGCCTCCTCTCGTAGTCGCTCCCGCTCATAGCAGCCCGTCCTCAGTCTCTGGCGCGCTAGGTGGGCCTTCATCTTTGGCTGGGCTCGACGCCCTCATGGTAATTACATGTCCCACCAACACACACACACACACACACACACACACACACACACACACATATATATATATATATATATATATATATATGTTTGCAGCCTGAAGAAACCCCGTGCACCATACTCTACTTGATCAAAGGCCAGAAGGTGGACGTGGGAAAGGGGATGATAATGAACCCCTTGCAACCCACGTTCCACAACCAGCCGATCCCCGCTGGGCACTTCAGGGTTAACTTGTCCAGTGTGAAATCGGGGCACGAGGATTTGCCTCCTCCAGTACAGCATGTGGGAGAGGACGACGAGACCCTGCCGCGGATTGGAAGCTGGAAGGGTTGTGAGGGAGTCCTGGATTAGGGGGTGTCCGGATGGCCGGACTATGACCTTTGGCCGGACTCCCAGACTATGAAGATACAAGATTGAAGACTTCATCCCGTGTCCGGATAGGGACTTTCCTTGGCGTGGAAGGCAAGCTTGGCGATACGATATGAAGATCTCCTCCCATTGTAACCGACTCTGTGTAACCCTAGCCCTCTCCGATGTCTATATAAACCAGAGAGTTTTAGTCCGTAGGACAGAAAATAATCATACCATAGGCTAGCTTCTAGGGTTTAGCCTCTTTGATCTCGTCGTAGATTAACTCTTGTAATACCCATACTATCAATATCAATCAAGCAGGAGTAGGGTTTTACCTCCACCGAGAGGGCCCGAACCTGGGTAAAAACATCATGTCCCTAGTCTCCTGTTACCATCCGCATAGATGCACAGTTCGGGACCCCCTACCCGAGATCCGCCGGTTTTGACACCGACATTGGTGCTTTCATTGAGAGTTCCTCTGTGTTGTCGCCTTTAGGCCCGATGGCTTCTTCGATCATCAACCATGACGTGGTCCAGGGCGAGACTTTTCTCCCCGGACAGATCTTCATATTCGGCGGCTTTGCACTGCGGGCCAACTCGTTTGGCCATCTGGAGCAGATCGAAAGCTTCGCCTCTGGCCATCAGGTCAGATTTGGAAGTTTAAACTACACGACCGACATTCGCGGGGACTGGATCTTCGACGGATTCGAGCCACGGCCAAGCGTGCCGCACTGTCTCGAAGGGCATGTCTAGCTCTGCCGCCGGACAGCACCCGGAGTGCCGCTCAGGAGTCCGCTGCGACCGCTAGTTCGGAGCCGACCGCGCTAAACAGGGACGGACGGTTGGACGCCGCCCCAGGAGCCGCAATCTCTATGGCGATAGAGCCGAATACCAGCCATGTCCTTTGCAAGGCCCGTGACTCCAAGGTGCTGGACTCCGCTCCGGACTCCGAATCTTCCGCACCCCTTCCGGTCGAACCCGATTGGGCTCCGATCATGGAGTTCACCGCTGCGGACGTATTTTAGCACTCGCCCTTTGGCGATATCCTGAACTCTTTAAAGTCTCTCTCTTTGTCAGGAGAGCCCTGGCCGGACTATGGTCAGCAGGGTTGGGATACGGAGGACGAACAAATTCGAAACCCACCCACCACCCACTTTGTAGCCACTGTCGACGATTTAACCGACATGCTCGACTTTGACTCCGAAGACATCGACGGTATGGACGCCGATAAAGGAGACAACCAAAAACCAGCACCTATAGGGAACTGGAAAGCCACCTCATCATATGATGTATACATGGTGGACACGCCCAAAAGGAATAACAACGAGGATCGAAAGGGCGCAAACAGGGATCGTTCCCTCGAAAAACAATCAAAGCGGCGACGCAAGCGCCACGCAAAGCCCCACCTCGACAAAGACCCAGCCATAGAGCAGGGCGAATCAACGGAAGACGAACATGCCATTGAGCAACCGTCCAAGCAACCAATCCCCGGAAAAGATAATAGTCCGGACGACCTCACGCCGGACAAATCGCTAGAACATCAGAACCTCCACCAAAAGCTCGTCGCCACCGCACGTAGCCTGAAAAAGCATAAGCGGAGGATCAAAACAGCAGAAGACACACTCAGGATCAGATGGAACAAAGTGCTGGATACTGCACACAAGTACGGCA
Organism: Triticum aestivum; assembly: GCF_018294505.1. NCBI lineage: Eukaryota > Viridiplantae > Streptophyta > Magnoliopsida > Poales > Poaceae > Triticum > Triticum aestivum. The sequence goes on along the minus strand of NC_057801.1, from coordinate 826,731,825 downwards.
ACGGTCGTCACACAAAGAGCTATCCAAAGCGGAAACTACTACCGGAATTTGATGAAGAGGCCATAAAGCCCCCACGATCAAAAAACAAAGAAGCCACCAGGTCGGGTAGACGACCCCATGATCAATCCAAATCGGCAGAGGGCGCCGCACTCAATCCGGCGAGTGATCCCCTTAAGGATTCGCATCAAACAACCTGCCCAACCAGATCCATCTATGGCCCAAGAAAGCAAGCTCCAGCGAGCAACACAATGCAAAAAATACCCGAACATCATGGCACGCCTACATACAGGGGCGCCGCACATCCCTTATGTTTTACCGATGAGGTGCTGGATCACGAATTTCCAGCGGGATTCAAGCCCGTGAACATAGAAGCATACGACGGAACAACAGACCCTGGAGTCTGGATAGAGGATTATATCCTCCACATACACATGGCCAGAGGGGGTGACCTTCATGCCATTAAATACCTACCCCTCAAACTCAAAGGGCCAGCACGGCATTGGCTTAAAAGCCTTCCCGAAAACACCATAGGGAGTTGGGAAGCGCTTGAGGAGGCTTTCCGGACAAATTTTCAAGGGACCTATGTCCGACCTCCAGATGCAGACGATCTGAGTCATATAACTCAGCAACCCGAAGAGTCAGCCCGGAAACTCTGGAACAGATTCCTTACCAAAAAGAATCAGATAGTCGACTGTCCGGACACTGAGGCCCTAGCAGCTTTCAAACATAGCATCCGAGACGAATAGCTCGCCACACACCTCGGCCAAGAAAAGCCAAGAACGATGGCTGCATTAACAAGCCTCATGACTTGCTTTTGCGCAGGAGAGGATAGCTGGTTGGCAAGGAGCAGCACCAGCGACCCGAGTACATCCAAACCTAGAGATGGAAACGGGAAACCGCGCCGTAACAAAGAACAGCGCCGAATCAAGGACAATAGCCCAACGAGCACGGCAGTCAATGCCGGATTTAAAAGCTGTCAACAAAATCAGAAAAAGCCGTTGCCCAAAGATGACAGGGATGAGCTGTCTAACCTCAACAAAATCATGGATAAAATATGTCAAATCCACAGCACCCCCGGGAGGCCTGCAAACCACACCCACAGAGATTGTTGGGTTTTCAAGCAGTCCAGCAAACTCAATGCCGAACACAAGGGGCTCGACGCACCAGTCGAGGATGACGACACGCCCCACAAGCAGAACACCGGAGAACAAAAGAAGTTCCCACAAGCAGTCAAAACAGTGAACTCACTTCATATGACAAAAAGGAAAAACAGAATGGCGCTTATAAAGACACACGCCACACAGCCAGCCCCAGAGGAGCACCGCCACTGGTTGTTACAACCAATCACCTTCTACCATCAGGATTACTCCAGAGGGGCCCGGAACGTAGGCTGGACTGCCTTGGTCTTGAATCCGGTTATTGACGGACTACAATTTACACGAGTCCTTATGGACGGGGGCAGCAACTTAAACCTGTTATATCAGGACACAATCCACAAACTAGGGGTAAACCCAGCGCTAATACGCCGCGGCAAAACTTCCTTTCGAGGAGCCACACCAGGTCCAGATACCCGGACTATGGGTTCCCTCTCATTAGAAGTCAAGTTCGGCTCACCCGACAACTGCCGAAGCGAAAAGCTAACCTTCCACATCGCCCCATTCGTAAGACGCTATCAAGCGCTACTGGGACGTGAAGCTTTCGCCCGCTTTAACGCAATACCACACTATGCATCCCTTACACTTAAAATGCCCGGCCCACGAGGCATCATCTCATCACAGGGGAATAACAATTGACCCCCAAAATACGGGTAAGGGTGCGGCCGCCTGGACAGCCGCACACTAATCTAGCCCGGACACGGCTAGACGAGTCCGGTGTTAACACACATGGACTTAATAGACGCACACCCCTGTACAAGGGGCTCCGCGTATTCACGCCATGAGACAATGCGGCTCCCTTCTTGCTCCAACTTTATCCCGTTTATTTCACTATAGATTTCTCGCACGCCTATTTACTAACGTTCCTCTTTTTCGCAGACGAACACCATGCTATGCCTGTTCAGGATACAGCACAACGAAGACACAGGCGCAGACGTGCAGTAGGGACCCGTCCTAAGGATTCTTTTCAGATTAAGACCCTACGTAAACATCCCCTGGTTCTTTGTCATAACCGAGAAGGAGACTGGCGTTTTGGCATGTGGCCACACCAGAATTTTGCGCGTACGTGGACTTAAGGGACTTTTTTACCAAGGGCTCTGTTTCGGCCCGCCTTCATAAAGACTCAATACCTTAGGGCGTGTTCGGCGTCGTGAGTTAGGCCTTATATGCATCAGCTCCGAATCATGTCTTTGGTAGAATGTTCTGTTTGCCCGGCTCCTATGTTTTGCTGCCTTACGTTCCGTTATATCGGCTAATGCGGCACCAGGAGAACTACTGCGATTGTGCCCCAGTACGGCCAGGCAAGCACCTCAGTAGAGAAAGCCGAAAACTGACTGTCATGATATAGCGAGAGACTGGTCAACCACTCGATGACTCTCGGAATCTCTAGGATTCCTCCGCATTAACGAAGGACCGCTTCCCGGTCAGGCACACACGCGCCCCGGATTCGGGAGAGCGTGGTGCCTCCAGGGGCTATTAAGTAGCCCCAATGTCAAACTCCTATGGCTAAGTGAAAGTGATAAAGCGTTATAGTCCGGTTGCCTCGTTCGCCGTGCCATCACCTCCTTTGTAGGACCAAGACTGTCGGTGTACTAGAGTAGGGGTACCCTAGTATCCCGAACTTGTGCACGGGCAGTCGCAGCATCCCGCGGCAAGGCTTGCCGGGTGACCGCCAAGATCCTCCGTGGCTCCTCACGAGACAAGGCCCCGGCAAGAGGAGCTTGCCGGGAAGCCATTCAAGAACAAAGTATTCAAGCTAAGGAGACAAGACTCCGGCAAGAGGAGCTTGCCGGGAAGGCCAATCAAGGCATCTCAAGGAGCTTGCCGCGACGCACCACGCGTCCCGGCAAGGCCCGGTGAGCGACAAGCTTTCGGGCGCGACAAGACAACAGCCGCGGCAAGGCGCTTGCCGCGACAAGCTACCACTCTGTACCCACGCTCCAGCACATCCACCAACGTGTCGCCTTGGGACCTTTTCAGGCGCGCGTGGCGGAAGGCTGTGCAGCCAGCGGTGCATGGTGGCAAGCGACGCTGACAAGATCGCCATCGTGGCGAGCAGTGGCGCCCCTGACGGTCCCTTTCTGCACTGTTTGGGCGACACAGACGGGAATTTAATGCCTTTGTCCCCTGCCGTCAGGGTTAGGTATGATACACTGTACATGGTAGTTGTACCTACCACATTCTTTTTCCATTTTTACCCTTCTCTACATTGCCACCTGTCGGTGACCCCTTGAACATATAAAAGGAGGCCCATGCGCAACGTAGAAGGGGTTAGACCAGTTCGAAGCCAGGAACACTCTCGCGCTCGGTCTCGTAGCTCTCCTCGCTCCCGAGCAAGAACTCAATATACACATACATGCAGCAGTAGGAGTATTATCTCTTCGGAGAGCTCTAAAGCTGGGTAAACTGCTCGTGTGCTTCGCCTCGATCTGCTCTTCGTGCGACCTCCGCCCCCTGCCGAACCGAAAGGGGCTCGGACCGCCGGTCCCATAGGTGTTCGTGGATCAGTTTCCCCGACATCTTTGGCGCGCCAGGTAGGGGGCATCGAGATTGTGTGAACCTGATCCGGCATTCACACGAGCTAGATCTTCATTTTCTTCATCGACATGCCACCAAAGAAGAAGGCTTCGGAGGCAGCTGTTCCGTCCGCGTCGGTCCCGCCGCCACCGGAGCAAACGGGTGGTGGGGTAGACGCCAGCGGAAGAACGGGCGTCGACAAGGGAGCTCACAGTGCTGCCAAGTCCAAGGACAAGGCCGCGCAGACCTCGGCGTCCGTACGCGCACCGCGCCACCATTCAGAGTCTCATCGGCTTCGCCAACGGCGACACTCCGCGGCAACCAAGTACATCGCTGCAGCGGCAGGACTGTCAGGCGCGGGACGATGGCGACAAGACCGGTGGGGGTGCAACCACCATGCACTCTCCACCCCGAAGGCCAAGATCACCGACTCGCCAGATCCACCTCGACAGCGACTCCACCGCGTCATCAGATCCACGAGCTCGTCGCGATCAGCGCCAAGTTCTTCATGAACGACAACAAGAAGACGCTCGTACTCGCATCGAGCGCCGAAGAGAAGCGCGGCGTCAATCAGACCAGCGCGCTGGGCCCTCTGTTGACATGCATGCGCCAGGGTAACCAGGCGACTTGCCGTACGCGGTAGGTTGCCCTGTGTTCACTCGTGAGCTGCGGCAAGTCCAGTGGCCCAGCACGAAGAATTTCAAGCCAGATGTACCAGAGAAGTACGACGGCAAGTCGCATCCGTCGGAGTTCCTCAGCATCTACACCATCGCGGTGCAAGCTGCCGGGGGACGAGATGACAAGATCCTTGCCAACTACTTCCCGCTGGTGCTCAAGCCCAATGTCAGATCCTGGCTCATGCACTTGCCGGACAACTCCATATCCTCCTGGGCAGACCTGTGCCATCAGTTTGTTGGTGCCTTTACAGGCGGCCACAAGCCTCATGGCCAAGAGAGCGATCTTCATCTGCTCGCCCAGAAGGAAGGAGAGCCCCTGCGCAAGTACATTTAGAGATTCAGCCGTGTACAGCACAACATCCCGGATGTCCACCCTGCCGCGGTCATCAGCGCGTTCCATCAGAACGTGCGAAACCGCAGGATGCGGGAGGAGATGGCGATGTGCAAGATCAGAGACGTCAGTGAGCTATATGCCCTGGCCGACAAGTGTGCACGTGCTAAGGAAGGAAGGAGACTCCCCGGAGAGAATACAGAAGCAGCAGGATCTGATAGTGAGGATGCTGCCCCGGCAAAGGAAGGCCGGCGGCGAAGCAACAGGAAGAAGAAAGGCAAAGACGTGCTAGTTGTCGAGCAGTTCGGCAACGGAGGTGGCACCAAGAAAGCTAAAGCTAGTAGCTCTGGCAAGGAGATCCAGGTTGTGGCGGTCGCTGACAAGCAGGACAGCACCAACAAGCAGTACTGCAAGATCCACCGCACCAAGGGCCATGATCTCCAGAGCTGCAAGAAGGTTGAGCAGCTTGTCGAGCAGCAGAAGGCTGAGTACGAGCGACGCGACAAGGAGAAGGCCCAGGAAGGTGCTGGAGGAGCCGGCAAGAAACGGCCCGGTCGGGGAGGACGCCGCGGCAAGGCCAAGCAGCGGCAAGGAGACAGACCTCCCCGCGGCCGCGACAAGGATGAAGATGAAGACGACGATGAAGATATGGATGATGATGAGACCGATGAGCAGGAATTGCAGAAAGCCACAGAGATCCTGTGTGTTGACGGTGGTGCTTCTCTGCATACTTCACACTGCCAACTGAAGCAGTGGGTGAGGGAAGTCAATGCAGCAGAACCACCCATCGAGTCACGCAAGCCTCTGAAATGGTCCAGCACACCTATCATCTTTGATATTGAGGACCACCCTGATCACATAACGGCGGTCGGGTGCTTGCCGATGTTGGTTTCACCAACTATCCGCAACCTCAAGGTCACTAAGATGCTAGTTGACGGCGGGGCCGGCTTGAACCTGATCTCCTCTGCGGTACTCCAAAAACTCCAGATCCCTGACAGCGAGCTCGAAGAGACCGGCACATTCCAAGGAATCAATCCGGGAAGGAGCAAGCCGAAGGGAAAGATCAAGTTGCCGGTCACATTTGGCAACGAGTTGAACTTCAGGACTGAGAGGGTCACTTTTGACGTTGCTGATTTTCCATTGCCTTACAATGGAATACTCGGCCGTCCAGCACTCGCCAAGTTTATGGCAGCCTCTCACTATGCGTACAACATACTGAAGATGCCAGGCCCGATAAGTGTCATCTCTATCCCTGGCGACAAGAAGGATGCTCTTATCTGCGCCGACAAGATCTACCAGGAAGCAGCAGCCGCAACAGATCGCAAGTCACTTGCCGTTGAAGCTCCCGGGGGGAAGAAGAAGACCAAGTCCGGCAAGACCTCTGATGCCCACTCCGGCAAGCGCACCTCTCCGGAGTGCTGCGCTACCATCGAGGACGCACCATCGAGCTCCACCGGCAAGTGTAAGAAGACGATGGAAGCTCCACCAGAGACCAAGAAGGTGTCCGCCAAGGAGGACGGCACTGGTGGTACCTTCACCATCAGTGCCACTCTCGACCCTAAATAGGAAAGCGTGCTCGTTGCATTCCTGCGGGCGAACCTCGACGTGTTTGCGTGGCAACCGTCTGACATCCCCGGTGTTCCCAGGAAAGTAATCGAGCACCATCTTGCTGTCTGTCCTCATGCGCGGCCCGTCAAGCAGAAAGTCAGGAAACAAGCAGTGGAGCGCCAAGAATTCATCGCAGAAGAAATCAAGAAATTGGAAGCAGCAGGCCTTGTCAGAGGAGTGCTCCATCCTACGTGGTTGGCCAATCCTGTAGTTGTGCGCAAGGCAAACGGGAAATGGAGGCTTTGTGTCGACTTTACCGATGTCAATAAAGCTTGTCCCAAAGACCCATTTCCCTTGCCGCGCATCGACCAGATTGTTGACTCCAAGGCCGGATGTGACTTGCTTTCGTTTCTTGATGCATACTCAGGATACCATCAGATCTTCATGGCAGAAGAGGATGAGGAGAAGACCGCATTCATCACCCCATGTGGCACATACTGTTTCATACGGATGCCTTTTGGTTTAAAGAATGCTGGTTCAACATTTGCGAGGGTAGTCCATGTCACTTTTGAGCCACAGATACACAGAAATGTGGAAGCCTACATGGATGACATAGTGGTCAAGAGCAAGGACAGGGCTACTCTGATTCAAGATTTAGATGAAACCTCTGCAAATCTGCGCAAGATCAACCTCAAGCTTAACCCCGAGAAGTGCGTGTTTGGAGTCCCCTCCGGCAAGCTTCTCGGGTTCTTCGTGTCTCAGTGGGGAATTGAAGCCAATCCCGACAAGATCAAGGCCATCGAGCAGATTGAAGCACCAAAGCGCGTCAAGGATGTACGAAGACTCGCCGGTTGCGTGGCTGCTCTCAGCAGGTTCATCTCTAGGTCTGCTGAGCGCGCCCTGCCATTTTTCAAAATATTGAAAAAGGCAGGTCCAAGAAATGGACTCCGGAAGCGGAGGCTGCGCTGCAGGACTTGAAGAGATACCTGTCCTCCACTTCAATACTTGTCGCACCTAAGCCACAAGAGAAGTTGCTGCTGTATCTAGCGGCAACCAATCAAGTGGTTAGTGTTGCGTTAGTAGCGGAGAGGGAGGCGGATGATGAGCCAGCAACCACGGCAGATGCATCCAGCGACAAGCAGGCGACTTCACCGACAAGCTCTGGTCCCAACAAAGATGGATCTGCGCAGGCACATGAGGAGACGCAGAAGAAAATGGTGCAGCGCCCAGTTTACTTTGTTAGTTCCCTTCTACAGGGGGCTAGGTCAAGGTACTCTGGTGTGCAAAAATTGCTTTTCGGCCTTCTCATGGCCTCGAGAAAGCTGCGCCATTACTTCCAAGCACATGAGATCATAGTTGTCACTCGTTTTCCGCTGAAGAGGATACTGCAGAATCCAGAAGCAACAGGCAGGATTGTCGAGTGGGCACTGGAACTGTCAAGCTTTGGCCTCAAGTTTGAGAGCACCTCAACTATCCAAAGCAGAACATTGGTAGAGTTCATAGCAGAGTGGACGCCAACACAAGATGAAGAAATTCGAGAAATGAGCATCCCCGTCAAGAAAGCAAGCAAAGAGTGGCTGATGTACTTTGATGGTGCCTTCTCGCTGCAAGGCGCCGGTGCTGGCGTGCTACTTGTCGCACCCACCGGAGAGCACCTCAAGTACGTAGTCCAGATGCACTTTCCCAAGGAGCAAGCAACGAACAATACAGCAGAGTATGAAGGTTTGCTTGCCGGTCTCAGGATCGCAGCAGACCTTGGGATCAAGAAGCTCATTGTCAGGGGTGACTCACATCTTGTCGTCCGCCAAGTGAACAAGAATTATCAGAGTCCGTTGATGGAAGCTTACGTCGATGAAGTGAGAAAGCTAGAAGAGCACTTTGACGGCCTACAGATGGAACATGTTCCAAGAGCTCAGAACGACATTGCCGATGGCCTGTCAAAGTGCACAGCACTTAAGTTACCTGTGGAACCAGGGATCTTTGTGCTCAAGCTGACTCAACCGTCTGTAACGCCATCAACTGGACAGAGCAAGAAGAGGAAGTTGATTTCTGGTGACTATTTTCCGGCAGAGCTCCCCGAAGCCGCCGCCAAAAAGGTCCCCAAGATCAACACCAAGAGTGCTAAGGAGCAGTCTGCTCCGGCAAGCCTTGGGGTTTGTTCCATTGAAGCAGACGCTCCCGACAAGTTTTGCTCCGGCAAGCTTGCCGGGGAACATCAAGCTCCGGCTGAGCCCAGGTTCTCGCCGTAGAAGCGGATGTTCCCGCAGCAGCAAATGTGCCTTTAGTCCTTGTTGTCGAGCCGCAAGCTCCAGCATGGGCACAGCAGATTGTCCGTTTCCTTCAGACAGGAGAACTTCCCGAAGAGCAAGAAGAAGCGGAAAGAGTAGCCCGGCAGTCAAGTATGTACAAGTTTGTCGACAACACACTGTACAGAATAAGGCTCAACGGTGTGAAATTGAAGTGTATTCACCGGGAAGACGGACAAAAGCTGTTGGCAGAGATACATGGAGGCATATGTGGTCACCACATTGGCGCAAGAGCACTTGTCGGCAAAGCATTCCGGCAAGGTTTCTTTTGGCCGACAGCCCTCCAGGATGCAACTGCACAAGTAACCAAGTGTGAAGCGTGCCAGTTCCATTCCAAGCAGATACACCAGCCAGCTCAAGCTCTCCAGACGATCCCTTTATCCTGGCCATTTTCGGTCTGGGGGCTCGACATCCTCGGCCCCTTTCCCCGAGCTGTCGGGGGCTTTGAGTACTTGTACGTTGCAATCGACAAGTTCACAAAGTGGCCGGAAGTGGAACCAGTGAGGAAGGTGACAACACAGTCAGCAGTCAAGTTCTTCAGGTCGATTGTTTGCCGTTTCGGGATCCCTAACGGGATCATCACCGACAACGACACAGAATTCACGAGCCGCACCTTCATGCAGTACGTCCAAGATCTTGGCGCCAAGGTCTGCTTCGCTTCTGTTGCCCATCCGAGAAGCAACGGTCAAGCGGAGAGGGCAAATGCTGAAGTGCTGCGCGGGCTCAAGACCAGAACTTTCGACAGGCTGCACAAGTGCGGAAAGAACTGGATTGAGGAGCTGCCGGTGGTTCTTTGGTCGATTAGGACGACGCCAAATCGAGCCACTGGCCAGACACCTTTCGCTCTAGTCTATGGAGCAGAGGCAGTTCTCCCCACGGAACTCGTATACGGGTCACCTCGAGTGCTCGCTTATGATGAGCTTGAGCAAGAGCAGCTGCGACAAGATGACGCGCTGCTCCTTGAGGAGGACCGTCTTCAGGCTGCTGTACGAGCTGCTCGATACCAGCAAGCTTTGCGCCGCTACCATAGCCGCAAAGTTAATGCCAGAAGTTTCGAGGAAGGCGACCTTGTTCTTCGGCGCGTTCAGTCCGCCAAGAATTCCAACAAGTTGACGCCGAAGTGGGAAGGCCCTTACCGGGTGAAACGAGTCACTAGGCCTGGCGCTTTCCGCCTTGAGACCAAAGGTGGCATTCCGGTGAGCAACTCCTGGAACATTGAGCATCTTCGTAAGTTTTACCCGTAGGGCGCGGTTGCCGGAACCTGTTCCGGCAACCACCTTTTGTACAAGTCTTGCCGATGTTGCATGTAATCCTTCGTACAAAGCCGGGCGCAGACCCCGTGCATAAATAAAGCTCATGTGCTCCGCACATCTTGTCAATTTCATGCTTTTTATTTTTTGCATGTGTTATCTGACACTTTGTGCAGCACCTACCTCCGGTAATCAATAACGAGCCATAAGGCTCCATATCATTATTTTCTCTTCTTTCTCTTTCTCAAAGAAAGGAAGGTTCCCTCGCCCACAAGTTTGCCGGGGGGAAAGGAGAAGATGGTGGTATGGACCAGGTGCCGTTCAAGAAAGTTTTGCCTTACCGGGAAGCAAACGACAGAAAAGCTAAGTTGCCAAAGTTTGAGCAATCAGATTTTAAATTTTTAAGTTATCTACCTTGAACGACCGTGCTTTGTATGGAAAACCTGTGCGCAGAGGAACCAACTCGTAGCTAGTTGCGCCCTTACTTTGTTTCGAGTCCGCTCAACAACTTAAGTGAGCTGCGACTAGTTGCGACAAGGTTGCTTGTCGGTAGCGGCACCGCCAGCAGGCTGCTGACGTTCCGCACTCAGCGCTCGCGGCAATGGTACCTGCGCCGGCAAGTTCCCTAAAAGCGTAGGGCAGAAACGTACAAAGCCAGGAATCAAGTAAAGGAAATAACATAGCAATCACTACCCAAAACAGAGTTATATTACAAGATAGCTTGTCGTGGCTCTAACAGATTGTTCTCATAACATGGATAGCAGCGACAAGGAAAAGAAGAAACGGGCGGCCTAATCTACGCGATCGCCCTCAACCCTCTTGATCCCGCTCACCTTGTCCACAATGGGTGCGACAAGGGCCTTGAGCGCCTCCAGGTCAGCATCCGGCGGCAAGGACCTGAGGACGTTGGTGAGGTTGAGGCCTGGGTTGCGGAAGGCCACCTTCACCAGCACCTTCTGAAGAGCTCCCGCGCAGATCTTGCGCGACTCGTCGGCCAGCTGCATTGGGATCCTCTCCCGGAGTCGCTGGAGGTCCGTCGCCACGCCTTTGAAGAAGAGGCTGAGCTTGGCGCTGGGTGGGAGATGCTCATCGGAGGAGTACCCAAGATCCTCCATCCCCAGCTGCGCTAGCTCCCCGTTGATGGTTGCGGCAACATCCACGAGCCCTTCCGTCCAGTGCTCCACATTTTCCCTGAAGGTGTTCTGGGCGGCAGCGGCACTCACCAGCAGTGCCTCGTTGGCCTTGATCTCCTTCAAGACCACCTCCTGCTTCCTGGCGCCGTCCAGCGTCTGGGTCAGGGTGGCCAGCTTCAGCTCGAGATCCGCATTGGAGTCCTTAGCGGCGCTGAGCTCCTGGCCCCTCTCGGCGAGACGACCCTGCAACTCACCAAGGGTGAGGGCGTCCTTCTCACACTCACGCTTGAGCGCAGCGAGCTCCTCGCCGCTCGCCTTGAGACCAGCCTCCAGCTGCGCCACCTTCACCTCCAGCTCCTTCTTGGCGGCCTCAGCAGCTGCGGCAGCGTCCTTTGCTTCCTGGAGGGCCCCTCCAATTGATTGATCGCGCGTGGCAAGCTCCTCCTCGTGGCTGTCAAGGTTAACCTTCCGCTGCGCCAGCTCGCCTTCCTGCGCAAACAGCTTCTCGGCGGCAAGCCGCTGTTGCTCTTCAACTTCGGCCTTCTCTAGGAGGAAGGCTTTCCGCTCCTCGGCGAGTTGCTCCCGCTCCTCTGCCAAGGACCGGAGAGCTTCCTGGCGAAGACCCCGGAGCTCCTCCGCGCGCTTCTCGATATCCACACCCGCCTTCGCGACAAGCGCTTCCCGGGATTCCAGCTTGGCCTGACGGGCGCGGTAGAGCGACATCAGCCTCCGTAGCAGCAGCTCCTCCTCAGGCTCGTCACTGCTGCTTCCCGGCGCGTGGACAAGCGACAACCCAGCAGAGGCAAGCACTTCTCCATCCAGGATTTCTCCTTCAACCGGCGCCCTGGAGCTCGACGCCCAGGGGAGCTTGATGAAGATGCCATCGCCGGCCTTCAAATAGGCGTCGTGCTGGGGCTCTTCGGAGCCTGGCGCTGCGGCAGCGGCGGAGGGATCGGCGGTCGGCGTAGCGCCTGGCGCTCCTGCGGCCTCGGGGCCGTTAGTGAGATCGCCGGACCCCTCGCCAGTTTCTGCAGCGGCAGCCTTGGCGGCCTCTTCGCCGGCGGGATCTTCAGCGCCGGCTCCTTCGGTGGCAACGGCGTCGTCGGTGTCGTCGCGCGCGTTCTCCTCGCCGGCGACCTCCGTCTCCATTGGCTCCGTGACAGATGGATCTAAAGACTGGAGGAGGGAGAAAAGTCAAGTAAATATCCAAAAAAGAAAGTCAGGAGAAGAACTCAAGGGCAGTTTTCAAGCGAAAGGATTACCTGCGCTGGGATCTGCGGTCGTGGTCTCCACCACCGGAGGGTCGCTGGTGTTGTCCCTTGCCGGAGAATTCTCCCTTGCCGGAGAACGCTCCCTTGCCGGGGAATCCTCCCTTGGCGGCGTAGTCGAAGCAGATGGCACGTCGGGAGCGGCTTCCGGGCACTCCTGGTGAGGCTGCTCTGCTCCTACACAAACCAACAGTCAGATATCAGCAAAGAAAGAGCGCCCATGCGCGTCGAACAGCAGAAAGTAATCCATATACTTACGCTAGGGGCTGCGCTGGGGGCTGCTTCGGGGAGTAGTTGCCGGGTCCGGCAAGGTGGTCTCGTGCACGTCCCCCGTTGTCGCGGTGGGTTCGTCCTTGATGACAATCACCGGGGCCTTGTCTCTCTTTGCCGCTCTTTGGGCCAGAGTCCTGAAAAGGAAAGGGTTCAGAGTAAAGCGAATCAGACGCAAGATAAAACAGCAAGAATTGAAGAACTACAAGTACAGCGAAGAAACTTACTCTTCTTCTTCCTCGTCGGAGCTGAGGGCGGAGAGGTCGAAGTCCGGCCCACCTTCGGCGCAACGAGGCGGAGGAGTAGGCTCCCTTGGGCGCTTGGCGGGAGCAGAAGCGGCGGATCGGGAAGACCCCGCTCCAATTGCCGCAGCGTCGTGAGGTGCTCCCGCGGCAACAGTGCTTGCCGCGGTGGAGCGCGTCGCGCGGCGCGGCGGCTGTTGACTCGTCTGCCGCCCCGCTACGTCCCTGGCCTTGCGGAGACGCCTTCTTGGTGGAGCTGGGGGATACGCTTGCGGCGAGCTGGCTAAAGGTGGGGAGGAGGAGGAGCCGATCGTGCCCTCAGCAGGCTCGCTCGACTCAGCTTCCAGCCCGGCAAGTTCTTCCTCGCCGACAAGCTCCTCCTCGCCGGCAAACTCCTCTCGCTCGGCAAGGCTTGCCGCCTCTGCTGCCTCCGCCTCCTCCACGATGAATCCGAACACGCCCGCGGCAGCGGCTGCCGCCGCCTCTTCCAGCCTGGTGGCGATGCGCTGCATCTCGTCGTCGGTGGTGTCACGGGTGAGGCTCTTCTGCTCATCGGCGCGGACTGCCACTTCCACCAGGCTATCGAAGAACTCCTGCACGACATCGTTGGCAGGCTCTTGCCAAGTGGGGACGATTACGTGCGAGTCACACAGTGGCATCATTGCCCGGATACGGTCAAGTGAAGAGTTGTTGCACAGCGGAACGACGTTCCTCGGCAACCTGAACGCTCCGGGATGCTCGGGATCATGCTTCAACAGCTTCAAGAGCATCGCGTCCAGCTCCAAGACAGTGAAGTTGAAGTTGTGGCCCGGGCGCAGCCTCATGATATCCGCCGCGTTTTGGAACTCCCAGGCGAGTCTCCTCCTCTCCTGCAGGGGGGTGATGCGGCGGCGAAGGAAATCTGCGCCAACAGCGCCTACAGTCAGCCCGGCAAGCCTGAGGCGCAGGATCCTGGTGACGGCAATCTTCAGCCTAGCGTCCTCCGGGGCCAAGTTGCTCCAATCGTTGCCGCGCACTACTAGGGCTTGGCGCTCGGTGGTGAACGGCTGCGGGTTCTCCTCGACGATCCAGCACCAATTTTCTCTCCACTCATCCCACTTGCTGCGGAGCTCGCCTTCCAGATAAGCGTCCTTCTTGCCGAGTCTCGAGATCCAGGCGATTCCGCCAGACAAGGGCTCTCCTCTCTCAACTCGGGGTATGAAGAAGTGGCGGAAGAGAGCTACGTTTGGATGGACTCCGACAAAGTTTTCGCAGAGATGTGCGAAAACTGCCATGGTCAGGACATCATTGGGGGTGAAGTGAAGAAGGTGGAGCCCGTAGGTGTTCATGATGTCACAGAAGAATTCAGAGAAAGGCGGGCAGAGCCCGCAGTAGAAGAACAGCACGAAAAAGGGGTATCCGGTCGGAGCCAGTTTCGAGGCGGCGGCCGAGAGTACCTTCCTGCGCGGATGCGCTCGCGTCTCCGTCGACCAGAAGAGGTAGTAGTACTCCCCAGCTCCTTCGCGGCGAGCTGGGGGGGGGGGGAGGTCGCCCGCTCCTTTCGCAGCGCCGCGAGCCGCTGCGCCTCGGCCGACTTCACGCCCTTCCCCTTATCGGCTTTCGGAGCCATGGCGGAGGTGGTGGGGGAGATCGACGGTGTTGGCGGTGCTGGTGGCGATGGGGGCGGAGCGCTGCTCTCTTTCGGCTTTGGGAAGAAGGGGGGAGCGGCGGAGATTTCTGAGAATGAAGTAGCAACCGGCGAGATGTGTGAACTGCCCCTGTTTCCCCAGCTTATAAAGAGTGAGGGGGCGGACGTTCCGCCTTTCCGAATAAAGAAACCACCCACGATCTCTCCCACGACGCCGCATACAACGCGTGCCGTTAGGGGAGGGCGCGGTGGATACGGAGTAAGATACGGCGTAACCTAGGCCGTACGTGTCCGTGCCCTGTTTTGGGCCTGGCCCAACAGCGCTCGGTACCGTGTGTGGACCAGGCCCGGGGGCTCCTGTCGGTGTACTAGAGTAGGGGTACCCTAGTATCCCGAACTTGTGCACGGGCAGTCGCAGCATCCCGCGGCAAGGCTTGCCGGGTGACCGCCAAGATCCTCCGTGGCTCCTCACGAGACAAGGCCCCGGCAAGAGGAGCTTGCCGGGAAGCCATTCAAGAACAAAGTATTCAAGCTAAGGAGACAAGACCCCGGCAAGAGGAGCTTGCCGGGAAGGCCAATCAAGGCATCTCAAGGAGCTTGCCGCGACGCGCCACGCGTCCCGGCAAGGCCCGGTGAGTGACAAGCTTTCGGGCGCGACAAGACAACGGCTGCGGCAAGGCGCTTGCCGCGATAAGCTACCACTCTGTACCCACGCTCCAGCACATCCACCAATGTGTCGCCTTGGGACCTTTTCAGGCGCGCGTGGCAGAAGGCTGTGCAGCCAGCGGTGCATGGTGGCAAGCGACGCTGACAAGATCGCCATCGTGGCGAGCAGTGGCGCCCCTGACGGTCCCTTTCTGCACTGTTTGGGCGACACAGACGTGCATTTAATGCCTTTGTCCCCTGCCATCAGGGTTAGGTATGATACACTGTACATGGTAGTTGTACCTACCACATTCTTTTTCGATTTTTACCCTTGTCTACGTTGCCACCTTTCGGTGACCCCTTGAACATATAAAAGGAGGCCCACGCGCAACGTAGAAGGGGTTCGACCAGTTCGAAGCTAGGAACACTCTCGCGCTCGGTCTCGTAGCTCTCCTCGCTCCCGAGCAAGAACTCAATATACACATACATGCAGCAGTAGGAGTATTATCTCTCCGGAGAGCTCCGAAGCTGGGTAAAGTGCTCGTGTGCTTCGCCTCAATCTGCTCTTCGTGCGACCTCCGCCCCCCGTCGAACCGAAAGGGGCTCGGTCCGCCGGTCCCATAGGTGTTCGTGGATCAGTTTCCCCGACAAAGACGTTGGATTAAGTGTGAAAAGGCGCATTTTTTGCGAACACCCCCGCATCATATGCGTGGGGGCTGAAGCCAACGACTGCCATCTTTCAGGTTATATACACATATACATTAAACGGCCGCACAGGAGGTGTTATAATTCTTGCAAGCACAAGTATAAAAAGCTTTTATATTCTATCAAAATATCCATTTTACAATAGCAGATGCTATTCGAACACTACATCCTTCGAGCAGTGCGCTTCTATTAAACGAGTGCCCGGAAGAACTTCCTCAAAGAAGTGCTTGGCAGGTACTCGGCTTTCGTCCGAATCCCGGGACGCAACAATACTGGCCTTCATATCCGCCCAGTATGTTTTGACGCGGGCAAGAGCCATTTGTGCACCCTCTATGGACGCCGACCTCTTCATTGCATCAACATGCGGCACCGAACCAAGGAACTGCTGCACCAATCCAAAATAATTCCTCGGCTCTGGCTCCCCCGGCCACAAATGACTCGCAACATACTTCATGGCTAGTCCGGATAGCCTGTTCAGCTCCGCAAAGGCGGCTAAACAGTCGGATACCGAAAGTGGGCGCTTCGGATTATGGAACTGCGACCAAAAAAGTTCCTCCAATTTATGGTCACCTCGACCTGGGAAGTATTCGGTTGCGTCTGGTGCACTCGCTACCACATCCAGATAAGCGTTTTCCGCACTCCACTGCCGGTCTATTGGAGCATACTTCAGGTCCCCGAACTTCATCCGCAGCAGATAGGGCTTTCCAGCCGTGATATCTCTAGCCTGACGCAGCTCCTCCTTCATAGCTCTCATTGCAGAGCGAGTATCCTTGGCCTCGGTAGTGATCTTCTCAAGATCCTTCTGAGCCGCCCCTTTTTCTTGCTCGAGTAATTCACAGCGGTCGGCAGCATCCTTCAATTTTACAGCCATCTCGGCTATTGCCTTCTTACTCTGGCAGTGAGCAGCCTGTTCGGCTTTCAGCTCTTCAGCCGCCTTAACTGCCGCCGCATCACTTTTTCTTGCCTGCTCCTTGGCTCGGGCAAGCTCCGCCCGAAGGCTCTCCACGGAAGCGGCACTATCTGCAACAAGCATATATATGTATTGTAAGAAACAAGCATCGAACTCCTCTTATCAGATATCTGTGGAGTATACCTTGTGCCTCGTCTAGCCGCTTATTTACAAGCGCGATGTCGGCATCTGCCACGTCCAGTTGCCACTTTAACTCGGCAGAATCATCAGTCCGGCTAGCCACCGAATGCCTTGCCACCTTCATAAAAAGGTGACATTTTATACCTGGGGTTTTGATCCTCTGTGCGCCATCATTTTTGACGACACACAGAGTCTCAGGGGCTACTATTCATACAGGGCGCATTTTATGCGGCTCTACCAAAAGGTACACCTTTGTCACGTACCTCAAAGCCTGTCAGTAAACTCCTGGCGGCCTCGTACAACCCGTGTTCCACGGATGATATCCTTCCTATCACCATGTTCATCAACATACGGTGTTCTTCTGAGACGGATGCTCGCCCAAGCAGATCCCTCAGCCTCTCCGACCGCGCACCAGAGGGCACCGGACTAGCCCGACGACCTTTTTTAGGATCCGGACTTGGAGAAATCCGCCGGGACGACACCTCAGGGTCGCCTGCCTTGTAAGTCGGTGCAGCTAGGGGAGGCCTTCCGCTCTCTATCATCTCCGGACGGAGATCCCCTGAAGACAAGCTTTGCTGAGAAGGGTCAAGATCCGAACTGCAAGGTAATATTTCGGTTATCTTCCTCAGAAATAAAACAGGGATGCCACTAATTTTTGAACCCCTCTCTTTACTTACGGATCGGAGGAAAGCTGATCCCTGTGAGGGCGCAATGCGGCCGGGGCAGTCTCCGGCGCCGGATCCTCTGACAATGATTTCTTCCCCCGTTTCAAGGTCATTTCCTCCGGGTCTTCGGAGGCCCTCCTTTTCTTTTCCAGACTGGGGGAATTCTCGATTCCTCCCTTCTTGACAGTCTCCTTCGTGGAGGCGACAGCTCCTTGGTTCCCCTCTTTGCCCTCTACTGAAAACATAACCTGCAGCATCCTGGTTAACACAGGATCTGGCACAATCTCGGGCAGGGGGGCTGGACACCGGATAAGCTTTGCCTTCGCTAACCATTCCTGTACAAAGGATAGCTCTGTCAAAAGGCCGCTTTATGATAAAAATGTGAATGGTGTGTCCGAATATGGGGCTGCTTACCTTAACATCTTGGTGATTGCAGCTCAGACCTGCGTCCTCGGATAAGTCCGGAAACCTAGTTTGTGGTCCGAAGAACAATTTGTACATCTCCATGGGCGTTGCGCCCATAAAATGTTGGAGGACTCGTGGTCCTTCCGGATTGAATTCCCACAGGCGGAGGGGGCAACGTTTGCAGGGCAGCGTGCGGCGAATCAGCATAACTTGCGTCACTACGGTCAGGTTAATATCTCTTTCTAAAAGATCTCGAATGCGGCCTTGCAGTAGGGGCACGTCTTTGGACGGACCCCAGGTAAGCCCCTCATTGACCCATGACGCTCGTCGTGGCGGGGGACCCGAGCGAAAAGCAGGAGGCGCCACCCATGTGGTGCCCCTGGGGGCTTTGATATAAAACCAGTTCCGTTGCCATAGGCCGAACTCTTCTTGGAAAGTGCCCTCGGGCCATGGAGCGCCGACTATCTTGCTTATGGTAGCTCCTCCGCACTCAGCGTGCTGCCCCTCGATCATCTTCGGCTCTACTTTGAAGGTTTTAAGCCACAATCCGAAGTGGGGGGTAACATGGAGGAAAGCTTCACACACTACAATAAACGACGAAATCTGGAGGATGGACTCCGGAGCTAGGTCGTGAAACTCCAGCCCATAATAGAACATCAGCCCCCTCACAAAGGGATCAATAGGGAAACCTAACCCCCGAAGGAAGTGAGACGTAAACACCACGCTCTCGCCGGGCTGACGAGAAGGAATGGCCTGCCCTTGAGCAGGCAGCCTATGCGAGATTTTGCCGGCTAGATACCTGGCATCTCTCAGCTTTCGCACGTCTTCTTCCGTAATGGAGGAAGGCACCCACCGGCCTGGAAAGTTGGAGCCGGACATCGTCGGAGGTCTGAAGCGCCTAAAACTAGAAACCGTGAGTGTTGGAACTCGAGGCGAGGGGCGGATTTGACTGGATTGAAGAAAGAGGGGGTCGAGCCTTGGTCTCTTTATAAAGGAGCTGAATACCAAGAGCCCTCCCCGTAACCGTTTAGGACTCATTTTCAATTGGAGAGTCATACCAAAAGGCGTGGTTGGGTTACCCACGCCCGTATTGATGAGAATCCCGGAATAAGGGGACACGATCTCTGCTTCGACAAGACGTGCCAAGGAAATCGCCTCGCTAAACACACTGGGGTGGAACGGTAAAATAAAGGCTAGGCCGTGGCATGATGTCACGCCGCGGAATACGTCAGCAGATTAGATTTGTGTCAATACTATTCTCTCTACGGTAGCATGTGGAGATTATTTTGCAGAGCCGGACACTATCCTGGTGTTCAACATCTTCTATGAGATATTCGGAGGAGGAACCCACCTTGCAATGCCGAAGACAATTTGCGTGCCGGACTCATCGTCATTGAAGCCTAGTTCAGGGGCTACTGAGGGAGTCCTGGATTAGGGGGTGTCCGGATGGCCGGACTATGACCTTTGGCCGGACTCCCGGACTATGAAGATACAAGATTGAAGACTTCGTCCCATGTCCAGATAAGGACTTTCCTTGGTGTGGAAGGCAAGCTTGGCGATACGATATGAAGATCTCCTCCCATTGTAACCGACTCTGTGTAACCCTAGCCCTCTCCGGTGTCTATATAAACTGGAGAGTTTTAGTCCGTAGGACAGAAAATAATCATACCATAGGCTAGCTTCTAGGGTTTAGCCTCTCTGATCTCGTGGTAGATCAACTCTTGTAATACCCATACCATCAATATCAATCAAGCAGGAGTAGGGTTTTACCTCCACCGAGAGGGCCCGAACCTGGGTAAAAACATCGTGTCCCTAGTCTCCTGTTACCATCCGCCTAGACGCACAGTTCGGGACCCCCTACCCGAGATCCGCCGGTTTTGACACCGACAGGTTGGGTGCTGCTATGTCCGAAGAATCTTATTCGTCTGGAGCCGGCCGAGAGCACACCAATAACCACACATCAACAAGCATGTACGGAGACCACCACCCCGCCTACGCAATTACCAGCTCCTGTAGTGCCGGGTGAGAGCGGCGGACGACATGATGAAGGGGTTGCAATAGTACTGGCTGATGTAATCGGTCCTGTAGAACAGAGAATGGATGATGAGACGGAGCTCGACCCAATGGGTTTCCTCAATACAAACGCGTATGAGGGTGACTTAGATATGATGAGTCAACCATATGACGAATCGGGCTATCAGCATGCTAATGAGGATATGGATGATCTGCAAGGGCAGGAATGTCATAGCAGGGATTGCAAGAAGTCTCTCTTCATGAAATCCTCACACGACACGCCTGAAGATGCCGCCTCAACACAGGCTCAACTAGCCGGGGGTCGTACAATGCTTAGCCCGGCAACACTGGGGCATGGGTTAAGGAAGGATCTGGAAGGTGTGCCCAAGAAAAAGGAGAGGAAGAGACTGGGGAAGATAGTTGTCTCCAAACAAGCTGCACATAGCAGCCAGACGATGGATTCTGAAGAGCGTGTACCCGTGAAAGGTGCGGCCATGTTCCATCTCATGGGCGAGCCGATGCTACAGCCGAAACCGCTAGAGGCACTACCAGGGGATCTCAAGAGATTGCATGACCATGTGATGTCGACTGAGAAAAGCCTACTAGCCTCAAAGGATCCAGGATATCCGACATACGTGGCTCGTGTACCTGAGGGGAAGTGCTACGTCGACACACGGCCCGTGGAGGTGTTCTTCCTGTGGTTTGACCATATCTTTGAGATGTTTCTGACAGGGCGGCTCGATTTTACAATCGTCCGCCTTTTTGCGCTCAATATGAGATCCGTCATGAAGAGAGAAGAAGTCTTGCAAATCTGTGTGGCGGATCCGTACTACATGCACGAGTCTTTCTTGAGTCTCGGCGACTTTGAGCATGAAACTGCTAGGGACTACCTCCAAAACTTCATGGTACAAAATAAGGACCAGGAAATTGTCCTCCTGCCTTAACCTCCAAAGTAAGTCAGTTCTGAACAACCCTTTCGTACATTTCAATCATTCCTTCTCGCTCATATGGAGAATAATTTGAGGTGTCTTTTCCCCGCAGCAACGGGCATGCCGTCCTTATCGTTCTTAACCAGTGAGTCTCCCACGTCGTGTATTTCGACCCTTCCAGAGACTACGAGAAGAAGGACTACACCCACATAATGAATATTCTAGATGATGCTCTTCAAGGCTTCAACATTAGAGGTGGCCACATGCAGATCAGGAAACAAAGGAAGAAGAGGATGGGTTTCTCCCATAAAACTAACTTCTGCTGCATCCATGTCCCAAAACCAAGCAAGAAAGATGGATTCTACATCCTCCATCTCATGATTGAGTTCAGCCTGGATCACCAAAAGCTTCGCATGACAAGCAGAAATAATGATCATATCCACAAGTGGGTAGAATCTCATGGAGAAGCGGATTATAAACTTAGAGATGACTTATTTCACATCCAAAGGGACATTACGACGATCATCATGAAAGAAGTCGTCGATGAGAAGGGGATGTTCCACCACGGCCCTATATCACGAGCTGACATTCGAAATCGCATAGGCATGCAACGTCATGAACTCACGTCGTTCAAGAAGCTAGGGTCCATCCTCGATGATATGGAAGGATGGAACTTCTAGTGATTTATGATGCTGATGATGATGATATGTGTCGGTTGAACTTGTATACTTTCTGTAGCGATGAAACTTTGTGATGTCCATGGTCCCTGCCGAACTTGCGTAATGCTACTTTGTTAGTTTGAGTACGATGATATGCATACCACTAGTTAATTAGTTTGCGTATTGTATGTTGCATCTAGTTGCTAACCCTTTCTTTTTTGTGTTGCTCTAGTATATTTTGTTGCATATGATTGTACATCCTCTTGATGAAGATGCATCTCTAACAGGTACTGCTACTTCTTGAGCACTGCGTTGGTTTTTCCCTTGAAGAGGAAAGGGTGATGCAGTAAAGTAGCATAAGTATTTCCCTCAGTTTTTGAGAACCAAGGTATCAATCCAGTAGGAGACCATGCTCAAGTCCCTCGTACCTACACAAACAAATAAGAACCTTGCAACCAACACGATAAAGGGGTTGTCAATCCCTTCACGGCCACTTGCAAAAGTGAGATCTGATAGAGATGATAAGATCATATTTTTTTGGTATTTTTATGATAGAGATTAAAAGTAAAGATTGCAAAACAAACGGTAATATAAATCTCTAGTTGATGGGAGATTAATACGATGGAAAATAGACCCGGGGGCCATAGGTTTCACTAGTGGTTCTCTCAAGATAGCATAAGTATTACAGTGGGTGAACAAATTACTGTCGAGCAATTGATAGAATTGAGCATAGTTATGAGAATATCTAGGTATGATCATGTATATAGGCATCATGTCCGTGACAAGTAGACCGACTCCTGCCTGCATCTACTACTATTACTCCACACATCGACCGCTATCCAGCATGCATCTAGAGTATTAAGTTCATAAGAACAGAGTAACGCTTTAAGCAAGATGACATGATGTAGAGGGATAAACTCATGCAATATGATATAAACCCCATCTTTTTATCCTCGATGGCAACAATACAATACTTGTCGTTTCCCCGACTGTCACTGGGATCGAGCACCGCAAGATTGAACCCAAAGCTAAGCACTTCTCCCATTGCAAGAAAGATCAATCTAGTAGGCCAAACCAAACTGATAATTCGAAGAGACTTGCAAAGATAACCAATCATACATAAAAGAATTCAGAGAAGATTCAAATATTGTTCATAGATAATCTGGACCATAAACCCAGAATTAATCGGATCTCGACAAACACACCGCAAAAGAAGATTACATAGAATAGATCTCCAAGAGAATCGAGCAGAACTTTGTATTGAGGTCCAAAGAGAGAGAAGAAGCCATCTAGCTAATAACTATGGACCCGAAGGTCTGAGGTAAACTACTCACACATCATCGAAGAGGCTATGGTGTGGATGTAGAAGCCCTCCGCAATCAATGCCCCCTCCGACGGATCAGCGGAAAAGGCCCCAAGATGGGATCTCACGGGTATAGAAGGTTGCGGCGGTGGAATTAGGTTTTCGTGGTGCTCTTCGATGGTTTGGGGGTACGTAGGTATATATTGGAGGAAGAAGTATGTCGGTGGATCCACGAGGGGCCCACAAGGGTGGAGGGTGCGCCTAGGGGGTAGGCGCGCCCCCTGCCTCGTGGCTTCCTCGTTGGTTGCTTGACGTCCACTCCAAGTCCTCTGGATCACGTTTGTTCAGAAAATCACGTTCCCGAAGGTTTCATTCCATTTGGACTCCGTTTGATATTCCTTTCCTTCGAAACACTGGAATAGGCAAAAAAAAACAATTTGGGTTGGGCCTCTGGTTAATAGGTTAGTCCCAAAATTAATATAAAAGTGTATAAATAAGCCCATTAAACATCCAAAACATAATATATAATAGCATGGAACAATAAAAAATTATAGATACGTTGGAGACGTATCAAGCATCCCCAAGCTTAATTCCTCCTCGTCCTCGAGTTGGTAAATGATAAAAATAGAATTTTTGATGTGGAATGCTACTTAGCATAATTTTCAATGTAACTCTTTTTATTGTGGCATGAATATTTAGATCTACAAGATTCAAAATAAAAGTTTAATGTTGACATAAAAACAATAATACTTCAAACATGCTAATCAAGAAATTATGTCTTATCAAAATAACATAGCCAAAGAAAACTTATCCCTACAAAATCATATAGTTAGGCCATGTTTCATTTTCTTCACACAAAACGTTCTCATCATGCATAACACCGATGACAAGCCAAGCAATTGGTTCATACTTTTTAACGCGCTTCAGCCTTTTCAACCCTTACGCAATACATGAGTGCAAGCCATGGATATAGCACTATGGGTGGAATAAAGTATAATGACAGGGGTTATGTGAGAAGACAAAAAGGTAGAAAGTCTCACATTGACGCGGCTAATCAATAGGCTATGGAGATGCCCATCAATTGATGTCAATGAGAGGAGTAGGGATTGCCATGCAACGGATGCACTAGAGCTATAAATATGTGAAAGCTCAACAAAAGAAACTAAGTGGGTGTGCATCCAACTTGCTTGCTCACGAAGACCTAGGGCATTTTGAGGAAGCACATCATTGGAATATACAAGCCAAGTTCTATAATGAAAAATTCCCACTAGTATATGAAAGTGACAACATAAGAGACTCTCTATCATGAAGATCACGGTGCTACTTTCAAGCACAAGTGTGGAAACAGGATAGTAACATTGTCCCTTCTCTCTTTTTCTCTCATTTTTTAGGCCGTATCTTTTTTTTTCTTTGGCCTCTTCTCCTTCTATTTTTTTATTTAGTCCGGAATCTCATCCCGACTTGTGGGGGAATCATAGTCTCCATCATCCTTTCCTCACAAGGCACAATGCTCTAGTAATGATGATCATCACACTTTTATTTACTTACAACTCAAGAATTACAACTCAATACTTAGAACAAATTATGACTCTATATGAATGCCTCCGCAGTGATCGGGATATGCAATGAATCAAGAGTGACATGTATGAAAAAATTATGAATGGTGGCTTTGCCACAAATACGATGTCAACTACATGATCATGCAAAGCAATATGACAATGATGGAGTGTGTCATAATAAATGGAACGGTGAAAAGTTACATGGCAATATATCTCGGAGTGGCTATGGAAATGCCATGATAGGTAGGTATGGTGGCTGTTTTGAGGAAGATATAAGGAGGTTTATGTGTGATAGAGCGTATCATATCACGGGGTTGGGATGCACCGACGAAGTTTGCACCAACTCTCAAGGCGAGAAAGGGCAATACACGGTACTGCTGAGGCTAGAAAATTATGGAAGGTTGAGAGTGTGTATGATCCATGGACTCACATTAGTCATAAAGAACTCATATACTTATTACAAAAGTTTATTAGCCCGCGAAGCAAAGTACTACTACGCATGCCCCTGGAGGGATAGATTGGTAGGAAAAGACCATCGCTCGTCCCCGACCGCCACTCATAAGGAAAGCAATAAATGAACACCTTATATGTCAAAATTGTCACACAACTTTTACCATACGTGCATGCTATGGGATTTGCCAACCTTAACACAAGTATTTCTCAATTTCACAATTACTCAACTAGCACACTCTAATATTACCACCTTTATATCTCAAAACACTTACCAAGTATCAAACTTCTCATGATATTCAATGGACTCAATATGGAAGTTTTTATTATGCTCATCTTAGATGCGTATCACATTTGGATTAATTTCACAAATGAAGCAAATTACCATGCTGTTTAAGACTCTCAAAATAATATGAGTGAAGCATGATAGATCAATAATTTCTATAAAATAAAAACCACCACCGTGCTCTAAAAGGTATAAGTGAAGCACTAGAGCAAAAACTATATAGCTCAAAAGATATAAGTGAAGCACATAGAGTATTCTAAGAAATTCCGAATCATGTGTGTCTCTCTCAAAAGGTGTGAACAGCAAGGATGATTGTGGTAAACTAAAAAAAGCAAAGACTCAAATCATACAAGACGCTCCAAGAAAAACACATATCATGTGGTGAATAAAAATATAGCCCCAAGTAAAGTTATCGATAGATGAAGATGAAAGAGGGGATGCCTTCTGGGGCATCCCCAAGCTTAGGCTTTTGGTTGTCCTTGAATTTTACCTTGGGGTGCCTTGGGCATCCCCAAGCTTAGGCTCTTGCCAATCCTTGTTCCAAAGTCCATCAAATCTTCACCCAAAACTTGAAAACTTCACAACACAAAACTTAACAGTCTCGTGAGCTCCGTTAGCGAAAGAAAACAAAACACCACTTCAAGGTACTGTAATGAACTCATTATTTATTTACAAGTATTTTATCACGTCCTGGTGATTTTAAACAATTGTTTTCGTGAACAGAAAGTTTTTGGAATTTTCAGCAAGATCAAATAACTATCATCCAAGAAGATCATATAGGTTTAACTTGGCACAAACACTAACTAAAACATAAAAACACATCTAACCAGAGGCTAGACGGATTATTTATTGAATAACAGCAAGGAAAAATATTGGGTTATCTCCGAACAAGCGCTTTTCTTTAAAGCCTTTTAGCTAGGTATTGGTAATTTTAATGATGCTCACATGAAAGACAAGAATTGAAGCGGAAAGAGAGCATCATAAAACATGTGAAAATCACATCTAAGTCTAAGATACTTCCTATGCATAGGCATTTTATAGGAAAACAAATTAGCAAGACAAGCAAGATCTAGCATATGCAAGGAAGAAGAAAGAAACAATAGCAATCTCAACATAACGAGAGGCAATTTAGTGACATGGAAATTTCTACAACCATATTTTCCTCTTTCATAATAATTACATGTAGGATCATAATCAAATTCAACAATATAGCTATCACATAACATATTCTCTATATGATCCACATGCATGCAAAGTTGACACTCTTCCAAAATAGTGGGATTAACATTAACTAAAGGCATGAACTCTCCAAACCCACTTTTATCAAAAAAATCACAAGATTGAACATTCTCTAAATATGTGGGGTCTAAAGTCGACACTCTTCCAAACCCACTTTCAATATTATTACAATCATTATTATCAATCTCATATTCATCATGGGGCTTAAATAAATTTTCAAGATCATAAGAAGAATCACCCCAATCATGATCATTGCAACAAGTAGTGGACATAGCAAAACTAGCATCCCCAAGCTTAGGGTTTTGCATATTATTAGCATAATTGAAAAAAATAGAATTTATAATATCATCATTGCAATCATGCTTTTTATTCAAAGATCTATCGTGAATCACTTCATAAAGTACTTCATCACAATTTTCAGATTCACGAATTTCAAGCAAAACTTCATAAAGATAATCTAGTGCACAAAACTCACTAGCAATTGGTTCATCATAATTGGATCTCTTAAAAAGATTAGCAAGCGGATGAGAATCCATAGATCTTAGGTTCTCTGTTTAGCAATAAATAAACAATTATTCCAACCAAACAAGCAAACGAGCCAAGTAAGACATCAAGGCAAACGAAAAGATAAAAAGAAGAAGGGTGAATAAAACGGCAAGGGTGAAGTGGGGGAGAGGAAAACGAGAGGCAAATAGCAAATAATGTAATGTGAGGGATAAGATTTTGTGATGGGTACTTGGTATGTTGACTTGTGCGTAGACTCCTCGGCAACGCCGCCAGAAATCCTTCTTGCTACCTCTTGAGCACTGTGTTGGTTTTCCCTTGAAGAGGAAAGGGTGATGAAGTAAAGTAGCGTAAGTATTTCCCTTAGTTTTTGAGAACCAAGGTATCAATCCAGTAGGAGACCATGCTCAAGTCCCTCATACCTACACAAATAAATAAGAACCTTGCAACCAACGTGATAAAGGGGTTGTCAATCCCTTCACGGCCACTTGCAAAAGTGAGACCTGATAGAGATGATAAGATAATATTTTTTGATATTTTAATGATAGAGATTAAAAGTAAAGATTGCAAAACAAACGGTAATAGAAATTGCTAGTTGACGGGAGATTAAAATGATGGAAAATAGACCCGGGGGCCATAGATTTCACTAGTGGCTTCTCTCAAGATAGCATAAGTATTACGGTGGGTGAACAAATTACTGTCGAGCAATTGATAGAATTGAGCATAGTTATGAGAATATCTAGGTATGATCATGTATATAGGCATCACGTCTGTGACAAGTAGACCGACTCCTGCCTGGATCTACTACTATTACTCCACACATCGACCGCTATCCAGCATGCATCTAGAGTATTAAGTTCATAAGAACAGAGTAACGCTTTAAGCAATATGCCATGATGTAGAGGGATAAACTCATGCAATATGATATAAACCCCATCTTTTTATCCTTGATGGCAACACTACAATACGTGTCGTTTCCCCTACCGTCACTGGGATTGTGCACCGCAAGATTGAACCCAAAGCTAAGCCCTTCTCCCATTGCAAGAAATATCAATCTAGTAGGCCAAACCAAACTGATAATTCGAAGAGTATTGCAAAGATAACCAATCATACATAAAAGAATTCAGAGAAGATTCAAATATTGTTCATAGATAATCTGGATCATAAACCCACAATTCATCGGATCTCGACAAACACACCGCAAAAGAAGATTACATCGAATAGATCTCCAAGAGAATCGAGGAGAACTTTGTATTGAGATTCAAAGAGAGAGAAGAAGCCATCTAGCTAATAACTATGGACCCGAAGGTCTGAGGTAAACTACTCACACATCATCAGAGAGGCTATGGTGTTGATATAGAAGCACTCCATGATCAATGCCCCCTCCGGCGGAGCGCCGGAAAAGGCTCCATGATGGGATCTCATGTTAGAATAATCCAAACATATGGTAGTTATTATGATTTAGTATAAAGGGTGATCAACATTGCCGGTTGATTAGTTTAGGAAATCTAGGTGTAGCTAAGCTAGCTAGTACGTACGTACTAGTATTGGAAGTAGGAGGAGTCCGGCTAGGTTTGAGTTGTCGGGCAGTACTAGTTTGAGTCTAGATCGGATTAGGTATCCAAAGTTGGCACGAGTACGTCTAGGAACCTTGTGCGCCGGCTGGGGTATGTGTATATATACATAGGGTGTTGTGTGAGTTTTGTAACATAGAGAAAAGTAGAAAAATAAATAAAGAGAAAAGGGGGCACGACAAGGGCCCTTGGCTATCAGCTTTGTGTGCGCGTGTGTTTGTGTGATTTTATGTGATCGATCCCGTGGAGAATTTCCAACAATTGGTATCAGAGCAAGGTTCGAGTAAAGTTGCACTTGCCCCGGCTTGGCGACCCTGCTAGCGCCTCGGGACGGGCAATAGAGTCGTTGTAGCGACGAAGAGGAGTGGGCGATACAAAAGCTGGTGTAGCGATGAGGAGGAGCCGACCATATAGTCGCTGAGTGGTGCAGCGACGTGGGGGGTCGGGTGGTTATCGTTCGGTGGAGAGGCGACGAGAAGACGGTGATGTTGTGTCGCACACAAGGCGACAAGTGGTTGTCGTTTGGTGGAACAACCTCAAGGAGGGCGACAGGGTTGTTGTCGGCAAGGCGTTGGTGATCATTGATGGTTATGGAGGTGCCGAAGTTGCGACACTGAGGAAATCATCGAGATCATCGTTGGTGGGAGGGAGGAAGAGGCGACAAAGTTGCGGGTTGTCGTCAAGGCGTGCACGTGAGTTCTTGTAAGGTGCGTCCAAGAGCTCAGGTGCGTGAGTCTTCTGCTGCAGTTGAGATGCGTCATTGGTAGAGGAGAATTGATATATTGTGAGAGCGGATGGAAAAAGGAAATTGTGCCTTGCGTTTCCATTCGTGGTCGTGGAGTTCCGGCGAGTTCATATACGGTGAAGATGGGTTGCACATATATGGCGAGTTGTGTTGCGCTGGACAGGAGGTGTCATTTGGTAAGTTGTGTCACCAACGACAAAGAAAAAAGATGTGGCGGGTGAATAGATGTGTCTCCCCGTGTGCAAGTAGTCGACAAGAAGATGGAGATCAACCTGAAGAGGACGCGCACCGGTTAAGTTGAGTTCCTGCATGGGGCTATGCGTTTAGTCTGCATGTAGCACGCTAAGATGTGGTAGCGTGGCTGGTAGTCCGGATAATTGATGGTTTCAGTCTACAAAAGTCGGCATGAAAAAGATGGTGACGAAGTGGTGACATCATTGCTAGAAGAGGGAAGTTGCAGTCTGGTAAGTCGCGACACCGAAGGCAACCGGCGTGAGAAGATGAACATGTGGTTGTCTGCGTATCTCGTCCAGTAAAGAATCAAATGTTTGAATTAGGGGGTGTGAATGTTAGAATAATCCAAACATATGGTGGTTTTGATGATTTAGTATAAAGGGTGATCAACGTTGCCGGTTGATTAGTTTAGGAAATCTAGGTGTAGCTAAGCTAGCTAGTACGTACGTACTAGTATTTGAAGTAGCAGGAGTCCGGCTAGGTTTGAGTTGTCGGGCTGTACTAGTTTGAGTCTAGATCGGATTAGGTATCCAGAGTTGGCACGAGTACGTGTTGCGTGAGTTTTGTAACACAGAGAAAAGTAGAAAAATAAATAAAGAGAAAAGGGGGCACGACAAGGGCCCTTGGCTATCAGTTTTGTGTGCGTGTGTGTTCGTGTGATTTTATGTGATCGATCCTGTGGCGAATGTCCAACATCTCACGGGTACAGAAGGTTGCGGCGGGGGAATTAGGTTTTCGTGGTGCTCTTCGATGGTTTGGGAGTACGTAGGTATATATAGGAGGAAGAATTAGGTCGGTGGAGCCATGAGGGGCCCGCGAGGGTGGAGGGCGCGTAAGGGGGTAGGCGCGCCCCCCTGCCTCGTGGCTTCCTCGTTGGTTGCTTGACGTCCACTCCAAGTCCTCTGAATCACGTTTGTTCAGAAAATCACGTTCCCGAAGATTTCATTCCGTTTGGACTCCGTTTGATATTTCTTTCCTTCGAAACACTAAAATAGGCAAAAAAAAATAGCAATTTGGGTCGGTCCTCCGGTTAATAGGTTAGTCCCAAAAATAATATAAAATTGTATAAATAAGCCCATTAAACATTCAAAACAGAATATATAATAGCATGGAACAATAAAAAATTATAAATACGTTGGAGACGTATCAGGTACCTAGTTTCTTGATGGCGAGATGGCAGTGCTATGTCGTATACAAAGGGAAGGTCTCGAGGGTGTATAACGAGTGGCCTGAGTATTAGGCGCAAGTGAATGGGGTCTCGGGCGCCAGCCATAAAGGCTTCAAAAGCAGACAATATGGAGAAGCTAGTTACTTGAGGTTCACGCTAGTGCGAGAGAGGACTCATAACCGCCGTCTCATGTACTCTCATAACCGCCGTCTCATGTACTGCATAGTTCCGCTCTCACTCATAGTGATAGCTTTTCTCACGTATACCATTGTTTAGATGGATGACGTTTTAGTTGCAAGTATTCGAGACTTGCATGTATCGCTATTTTCGAGATGGTGACGAGATACCACTTTGTGTTGGATGATGATTATGATGAGACTATTTGTATGTATATGCTATGATTACATTTGTGGTCTCGCAGTGATTTGTATGTGTATCATGATGACATTTGTATCTGCTAAAGATTCTTGTATAAAGCCTGTCCAAATACAAAACAAATATGCAGAAAAATATATTCAAAAACTACTAAAATTAGTAGTAGCGAGTTGAGAAAAGTTAGCAGCAGCGTGACAGTAGCAGTAGCGCTTCCAGCCAAAGCGCGCTAGAGCTATTAGCAGTAGCGAGCTTCCATGCAGCATGCTGCTGCTACACTTGTATAGCAGTAGTGCGGGCGTGCACGCGCTGCTGCTACGGGTTAGCTGTAGCGCCTTATTAGTAGTGCCGGTCCCCGCGCTGCTGATATACCTAGAACCCGCGCTGCTGCTAGGCTTTTCCCTAGTAGTGAACCCCCGTACAAAAGGTGTGAAGCTTCTGTCAAGGTACTCGAAACTGGCTATTCGAGTTGATGTCGGCAAGGGGGATTGGGCTCGAGGGAAATATTTAGTAGTTCGAGGAAAGGTACCTGTGTTTGAGCCTTTAGCAAGAGGCTTCTTCCTGAGATCTTCACTGGAAAACAAGGAGGGTATATAGTATGGTATCAATATGGGGAAATACTTGTCTTCAATTTTGACCGTGGAAGGAGGGTGTGGATGACTGTGATCCTCTCGAAGATCCAGAGCTGCAGTGGGGGAAGGGGGGAGGGGAGCAAATTAAGGCATCACCAAGCACGGAAAAGGGGCCGAACGATTCTACTATGAGGGCTGCAATGCCGTCCAAGAATATGAGCCATGGAAGCTCCAGCTCGTGTGATAGGGAGCAAGGTCGGCATGGCAAAACCCGTGTTAAAGAACTCACATCCCGTCGCAGATTGTTCTAGGATAAATCCCTAGCTCAAGAGCCAGGCAGTGAAGGAAAGAGAGAGAACAGGAGAGACAAACATGATGAAGTAACTAGCCCGGTTAAACCTCATTGGGGGGAACACGAGGGAAGAGATCCATGGAAAGGAGAATGAATGGCTAGGGAACAAGCTCGAGGCATGACAAGTATCAGAGCCGCCCTAGTATGTATGTGCGTAGACCCAGGAGACACCCGACGGATTATGAGCATTGAAAGGTGATCGTCAAAGGATTCCGATGGCAACGAAACGTAGGACAAAGGAAATTTTGTTGGGGGCGGGGGTGGGGGCGGAGGGGGAGGGGGGGGGAGTAGATGAGCGTGCTTAAAATAAAATCTATCAGTGTTTGGTCTGGAACTGTCTAGGATTGTGATTAGGCTCGATAGTTGGCGAACTTTGAGACCTCATACAGTCCTACACTCCAGTTGTGTTTTTCTTGTTTGAACGAAGCTTCTCACCAGGTCGAGCAGTTAACTGCGAGGGTAGAACCAGAAGGCTTGCATTGTGGACAACACACGTGGGCCACCACGCGAATGACGCATGATGCCTTTCAATTTCAGAGTTGTGCATTCAACGTAGAGGCCCACATCACCAAAAAAATTGCCCCATTCATAGGTGAATCTTATTTTTGACAAATCTCAGACGCTATTCTTTGTGATTTTATATAACCAGTCCCATAATAAGTCTAATATTCTCGAATGAGTAGAAGTGTTAATCGGTTGCGAGAAAAAAAATGTTCACATAGATCAGAAGAAAATATTCATGGATATCCATTTTCTTCCACATGTATCAAATAATATATGTCCGTGTATTTAACTAGTGGTTATAAATTTTTAAAATTATTCATGTACACCCCAAAAAATACTGAACTTTTTTAAGAAAATCTTCTATTCGAAAATGAGCTGTTTGTCAATCTTTAAAAGATGTTTATGGGTTTGCATTGAATATCAGCCTCGAGCATTAGCGAGGATCCAACTCATGCATTTTGGTGCCCACATAAGTCCGTATATACTATTTGGATGCTAGCAGTCCAAGGTCCAATAACCATTTTAATGGTATTTGGGAAATTACCAAGTAGAGGTATTTTCTTTTCTATCGACTTTTAGAGCTTCTTTTGGTTGTAGGATTTTTATAGGAATATTGGAGGACTGGAACCCTAAGGAATTGTTTCTATGAAGGCCTTTTGGATCATAGGATTGGAACTACTTTTTTTACGTAATCCGTTGCGCCGCCCCATGCATACAAATCTAAACTAACCTCATTTTATTTTATTTTCCTTTGAAATCGTGTGTGTTTAGTTCCTATGCACCATCTAAAGGCTCCCCGGTCAGAAACAGGTGCTTTGAAACCATGTATAAATTTATAGTACATGACATCTCAATTATACATTTTCCCTATTCCTACGGTTTCAAATTTCTGTAGTCCAAAGAGGTCTTTGCAATCCGCACTACCCAATATCCTACGACATGAAGGAAACATAGACAAATTGTAATGGCAGAACTCAACTTGCTCAATTGACATCTGTCTTTGCGAGTTGACTCACAATCGAAGTCCTGCTACAAGCACGGATTTGTAACGGCGGGAGCCGAATCGGTTTCTCACTCCTACTTTAAGATTAGTGAGAACTTATATGAGTAGTTCAATACAATGCATATACCAAAAAATTGCAGGAATACTGATAAAATACAAAAAAATAACATTTTATCCATGAATTTCTACATATTGTTTGACAAAACTATTTGTTTAAAAAGCTTCAAAATTTCAAAATAAATTTATAAATTGTTTTAGAATCGCACTTCAAGTTTTCTAGTTTTTAAAATAGGACTAAAAATTATTGAAATGTGTCAAAAAATTATATTGTGTTAAACGACTGTGTAATGTTTTCTGAAATTGATTGAAATACAGAAGAAATAGTTGACAAGTGTGAAATAATCTATGTATTTTATGTACAACTATTTTGTCATAATTTTATTGTGTGTGATAATATTATGACTGAAATTAGTGAACTCCCTCAGTTCCACAATATAGTGCATATATGTCTCAAAGTCAAACTTACCAAACTTGACCAAATATATAGAGAAAACTATGTAGATCTACAATACCGAAGATGTGCAATATGAAAGTATATCTCGTGATGTATCCAGTGATATGCATTCGGTATCCTATCAATTTTTTTTCTCTCTGTAAACTTTGTCAAACTTTGCAAAGTTTGAATTTTGAAAAACAAATAGGCTCTATACTATGGAACAGAGGTAATATGTAAGAAAAATTGAAATAACTGAAATGAAATAATTTAAATTAATGCGTCAATATGATTTAATTTACAATATGACTTAGTTTATTGAAATGTTGAAAATGAAAATTCTGTGAAATGAATGTAGAATGCTTTTGAAATATGAATGAAATTATTGAAATGTGTGAGATAATCTATGACCCGCTTTTGCCACTGTTTTGGAACAGTAAAGGGTCACTGAAATATTCAAAAAAAAATAATTCCAAAAATATGAGTTATTGTAATTTCACTGGAATTATTGAAATGTTTTGAAAATATACTAATACCAAATAAATTACATTTCTAACTATTTTTCAAACTTTTTTGGAAATTTATGGGCTGGATGCATGCACGCTGGAACCAGCCTTGTTGGATGGATGCATGATTGCACGGTATTTTTAAGCTGGCGAGATACATTTTGAATCGTATCGTCACACCGGCAGAGGGGCGAGCAATCGTTGCAATGTGGAAACAAGCAGAGATTGACCCTTGGTTAAGGTGCATGCATGCGGCCTCTTGATTAACGTGCGTGGGTGACCCTTCGTGCCCGCCCCTTCGAGTCGCCTGCTTTGGGAAGTCGCCGGCGGAGAAGCCGAGACGTTTGCCCATGGACCAGTACAAAAGCATCAGCCAGTACACGCCGACAAGAAACCTGCTCACATTCCTCACCCACGCCTCCCTCCCACGCTTCCGCAGCCGGCCATGGACTGGTCGTCCCTCCCGCCGGAGCTCGTCCACCACATCGCCAGCGGCCTGCTTGACACCGCCGATCTTGACTGCTACATGGCCCTCCGTGCCGTCTGTCACAACTGGCGCGCCGCCACCTACGACCCCACGAAGACCATGCACTACCGGACTCGCGGTCTATGCCTACGGCCAGGGGCCGTCGGCATAGGCCCCTAAGCCGTCGGCATAGATCTATGCTGATGGCTGCTGTCGGCATAGCCCCGTCAGTGTAGATCACGTCAGCGTACTCCTGTCAGACCGTCGACATAATAATGCCGTCGACATAATAATGCCGTCGGCATAGGGTGCTATGCCGACGGCCCTGGCGCAACCGTCGGCATAGTTTAGCCGTCAGCGTAGTTTTCCGTCTGACGGCAACGGACGGCGCCGTCAAAACTGCTGGCGGCTCAGGAGGCGACACGTGGCAAATATATGCCGTCAACATAGGTTAAATCTATGCCGACGACTTTGCCGTCGGCATATCTTTGCCACGTGTCGCCACCTGGTTTAACCTGGCGGCAGGGCTATGCCTACGGCAAAGCCGTCGGCATAGATCTATGCTGATGGCTGCTGTCGGCATAGCCCCGTCAGTGTAGATCACGTCAGCGTACTCCTGTCAGACCGTCGACATAATAATGCCGTCGGCATAGGGTGCTATGCCGACGGCCCTGGCGCAGCCGTCGGCATAGTTTAGCCGTCAGCGTAGTTTTCCGTCTGACGGCAACGGACGGCGCCGTCAAAACTGCTGGCGACTCAGGAGGCGACACGTGGCAAATATATGTCGTCGGCATAGGTTAAATCTATGCCGACGGCTTTGCCGTCGGCATATCTTTGCCACGTGTCACCACCTGGTTTAACCTGGCGGCAGGGCTATGCCTACGGCAAAGCCGTCGGCATAGGTATAAATCTATGCCGACGGCTTTGCCGTAGGCATAGCCCTGCCACGTGTCGCCTCCTGGTGCCTCCTGAGCGTATCTATGCCGACGGCTTTGCCGTAGGCATAGTTTTTTTTTCCTGTTTTCTCTTTTCCAATGCATTTGACAACATTTCAAAACAGAATAATATGAAATATGACAGTTCATCAACAACATTTAAACATGGTCAAGTTCATCGTCTAAAGATCATCACCGGCGAAAGTCCACGAACATAAGAATAGTGCAAGACATGAAACATCATAAAAGTTGAAACATGAAAGACATGGCACAACGGCCGCATACACGGAATCATCATCGACATCAAGCACCACCGAGTCCACCTCCGCCAAAACCACCACCACCACCGAGTCCACCTCCGCCAAAACCACCACCTCCGCCAAGTCCACCTCCGCCAAAACCACCACCAAGTCCACCTCCGCCAAAACCGCCACTGCCAAAGTCCTCCTCCGCCAAAACCGCCACCGCGACCACCATCACTCTGCCAGATCGGAGTGACTGGGGTCGACGGAGCAGGAGTCGAGCCACCAGTCCCCTACATGTTTGAAAGAAGTTTCTAACGGTAAATATGACATGATAGTGTTGAATGAACGAGAACTAGTTTGTCATTAGTTAGGAAAATTTACTAACCGGAGTATCACCGCCTAGTGCCAGCCATTCCTCGAACGTGGGAATATGTGGGGCGTCTCCCGCAGGTGGTGGTGGGGGTCCAACTTGTGGTGGCTCCGTGCGGTTAGTCCAAGACGCCAACATAGCCTGAATGTTAGTTAAACAGTCCACTTAGAAACAAGCCATGATCAACAAAGTCAGAAGGAATGAAAGTGCAAATTTGAGCTTGGTCTAAGAGGGCAAAACTAACCGCCATCACTTGACGGCTGTAATCATCGTTTGCCTTCACTCGTTGCAAGTACTCCCTCACCTCAATATGCCTATGCTCAAGAAAGGCCTGATATGCCTACAAAATTGAGGTTGTTTCTAAGTGGGCAGTGATGAAAATAAACTAAGAAAGATAGAGACAAAGAAGATAAGGGGAAGTACTTACAGCACGTTGGCGGACTAAGGGAGGCTGCGAACGCCCCGTACTCTCTAACAGGCTCGGGTTGGTAGCTCGAAGCCGTGTGTACGAGATCGACAGAGTGATCAAGCCATCGAAACACGGATACCGGCCATGGGACTTACCCTGGATGGCCACCACCGCCGTGTCGTCGATCTGAGACTGGGCGACCTCAGGAACGGGAACATACGGATGCAACTTCTGATAGTTCTGAGTGTAAGACTCCAGGTGTTGCTCGGTGTTCCTTAGTACTGGCTCTCGCCCTCTTTGCGATCACTCCGCTCGCGGGCCAGCTTCCACGACTCCATGTCTAAGAGCGGCCTCTACAACTTGTCCTCCTGCAACGTCAAACAGAAGTTAACCATACATAAGAACACGACGGTAAAGAAGAACCAAAATGCATCTTTCATATAGATATACCTTCATGGCCTTGAAGCCCCAGTGGTTCCTGTTTTCTTTGCCGTGTGTCCCGTCTTTTCCACGGTTAGCCCGGGCCTTGATGCTCTTGGCAACAAACTCTGGATCGTCACCGACCCACCTATCCACCAAACACGCCCATCCGTCATGCCTTCCATAGCACCAACGTGGAACAACCTATGCAAATTTTGGAAGCATGACATGTGAGCACGAAACATATAGTTGACTCCTTGAAACAATGAAAAGTCAGTAATAGTTACCATCATGAACTGCTCCCTGCTCATGGTAATTTTTTGCCTCTGTGCTTGAGTTTTGGTCATCTTTTGTTGCAGGTAGATGTGGTAGTACTGTGAGACGGCAACCCAACGCACCTCGTACTGCAACTGACGAGCTTTCTTCTTTGCAGACGCAAGTAAGACCACGTCTGCTCTGGCCTTGTGCTCGTCAAGAACTCTATAGAGTTGCTGCAATCATGCATAAACCAGAAGCAAACAAGGCATGAGTTGAGTGATTCAATGATAAACTATGAACGAAACTAAAGACAAGTGATTCAAAAGGGAACTTACCCAAAATTTGGTGATCACGGCCTTAGCGGCCGTCCCGTACTCTGCGTTGCTGCAAGCCTCGTAGTGGGCCCAGCTTGTGGCCAAAACACGCAGCTGTGGGTCCCTGTCTGGCCGCGGGCAGAATAGGCCAGGCCAAAACTGCTTCAACAGGACAGTGAGAAGGCCGTTCGGTTTACGGCCCTTTCCGTGAAGGATCCAGTTACTGCAAAAGAATCAAAGGGTTGCCATGCGTACAATAAAAAAATGTTGTCATGTGTTGAAAGTATGATTGAGATGCACTTACTCTGTCCCCGTAGGTTCAATGAGCCACTTGTGCGCCTCGATAGAAGGTGGTGTAGGTACTCCGGCATTACCACGCAGCCACCCCTGCGGAGCACCCGGTGGCAAGTCACCCCACAACTCGGGGTCAACCTCCCCTCCACCCTCCTCGCCCTCCTCGGCCTCCTCCTCCTCGGCCTCCTCCTCCTCACCCTCCTCCTCCTCGACATCAGGAATATACTCCTCCTCCTCAGACTCAGAAGCTGCATCAGCATAGGAGGGCATCAAAGAAGACCCTCCTATTTCGGACACGGCCCGGAGTTTTTTGGCCCGGTTGCCTCTCCCCCCACCTCCTCGTCCTCTAGGGGCTCTCCCCCCACCCCCTCCTCCTCTAGGGTCTCCTCCCCCGACCCCTCCACCTCCCTGTGAGGTGCCATCCTCGCGTAGTCGAGAGGGAACCTTGTGGGCTTGTCCACTCCGAGTAAGTCCTCCTTTGAGTTTACTGAGGAAACTAGCACCGCTGGACTTGCCCATGATTAGCAGACCTGCATTGAGAAGAGAATAAACAATTAGTAAGGATATAAAAAACAAGCATACAGGAAAGACATTAATAACAGAAGAGAACATTATTAAAAGAACATACATTTTCTAGAACCCATATGAATCATCACTATTGTAATCTATTTGTCGACCGGTCTCATCATCACTATCCCGCATATCTTCTTCGTTGTCTGACGGAGGTGGAGGCTCTTCCTCATCGTCAGCGTCAGCGTCTTCATTTAACTTTTCAAGCATAATTATGTCTCTTTGATTCACAACTGCCTCACCATCAATCCGGGTGCTGTCGTTGTTTGGGTCCAGGTCAACATAACCCAAGTCATCATCCTCCTTGTTTCGGACCACGTCATCATGTTCCTCTTGAAAAAACACTCCCTCGTATGTCATGGGGTTTATGTTGTAGTAATCATCATCGTTCGGGTCCGGTAGCTTACCATGTGGCGACACCTTGAACACAACTTCCCAACCCTTTAGGTACTCTTTCTGGCATGGGTAAGGCAGATAATATACTTGTGTGGCCTGGGTAGCGGCGATAAAGAGATCAGCTCCGGCATAGACGGTTGATGGCTTAACTTCAACTAAACCAACAGAAGGCGTATGTCTCAGACCCTTTTTGGGGTCGAACCATCGGCATTTGAACACAGTGAGACTTAGGTGTTTACGGCCACATTTGAATGTAAGCTCGTATATTTTTCCTACCCTTCCGTAGTAATCTACATTATTATCTCTTTCGGTGAAGACTCCGGTATTTATGGTTTTGGGATCAGGCCGACTGTTCTGGTGCTCCTCTGTATGGAAGCGATACCCATTCACATCATACTTTTGGCATGTCATGACGGTAGGGTCAAAACCCATGGAAACCCATCTCAATTCTTCATCCATTGATTCGTTCGGATCATTTCCCTACAAGTGTAGTTGAAATTATAGGGTGCATGAGTTTAATTGGAAGTGTGAAATGGGTAATAGGGAAGTGTGAAATATTACTTTCTCCATGAACCACGCAACGAAAATTTTCCTTCCATCAGCACCCTTTTGGAGAAGAGCAAGTGCCTCCGCTTCAATAGGAGGCAGCATTCCTGTCCATTCTTCCTCAACGAATCGACTACAATAAGAAAAGCGGTATAAGAACTAGGCAAAGTGAACATAACGAATTGACTAAAAGAATGGTGCAAAGGTATTACCTCATCCACTCATCCTCAACTTCCTTGATGTTGTGCAAGATATAGAACATTACATCCTCCTACTCATCTCGTGGCATGACATAAGATGTCGAGCATCCAGCCCTGCCACCTTGCCCGGTGAATAGAGGCAACTTGGGTTTATACTTGGGTTCTTCTGTATTGTATCGAGACACCTTATTGTGCAACGTGGGAACATGATCCGGACAGTAGGCTGTCCTGAGGTTTCATCAAGAAATTTTTCTGCAGATGCCGGTCGTATGTCAACCTCGGGAAGTACCAAGAATGGTGCAAATCATCCACCAACGGCTGCATAAACACACTCAAATTCTTCCCTGGATATTCAGGCCCCGGAATTATAAGCGACAGGAACATGGTCTTGCGTTGCATTATGGCGCCGGGAGGGAGATTGAGCGGAATAACAAATATGGGCCAGCAGCTGTATGGATTAGACGACATACCATATGGATTGAACCCATCACCTGTTATAGCAATTCTGACATTCCCAGCCTCGGCTGCTTCCTCCGGGTACTTTATATCGAATGACTTCCATGCTTCACCTTCTGATGTATGTACAATTTTTTTTGGAATGTACCTTTTCCCTTCCTTGTGCCACTTCATCATTTTGGCAGACTCCTCGGTGATGAAAAGGCGCTGCAGTCTTTTTATAAAATCAAGATACCGAAGAACCTTCACAGGGATTTTTAGATGCCGCTTCTGACCATGCTTATCGACCACCTCAATATACCGAGAGGAACCGCACTTCCTACAGTAGTTGTCATCCGCATACTCATGCCTAAACAAAACGCAATTCTTTGGACAAACATGTATTTTCTCATAGTCCATGGAGAGCGCCTTCATGATTTTCTTCGTACCGTACAGGGTTTTCGGCAGTTCATGGCCCTCGGGCAGGCTGTTAGCCCATACTCCCGGAAATGCTTTGAAGCAACCTCGGCTACAGCCGTACTCAGCCTTCACTTCCACCAGTTGCGAGATGGCATCCAGCACAGACAGCTTGGCACCCTCATAGAGAGGTTTCTTTGACGAGGCCAAGATTTCCAGGAAGGCCTTTGCGGTTTCCTCCGGCTCCTCCAGTTCTTTCACTGAATGTGACGGAGGTGTCGGCTGTGCAGCAAAGACATCATCTAGCATGTCTCTAACCCCATCGTCCTCATAACCAGCGACGCGTTGTCGTATCACATCCTCTCTACCACGGTCCCGCTGGGCAAAGGTTATCGGCATATTAAAGTTGGGCATAAATCCATGCGTGTGAAGGTGCTTAGTCATCTCACTCTTATCTCTGCGGATACGTCTCTTACATCTGGCACACGGGCATTCTGGCACCATCCTCATTGGACTACGGAATATCTCTTTCAAAAACACATCAATTTTCTCGACCCACTCTGTTGTTACTTGATTTCGACGGAAAAACCCACTATACATCCACTGATTATCTGCCATCTCTGCTTTATTGGAAGCCACACAACAAAATTAATGATTCATTTAAATTACCCACATCAATATTTTATTTTTTACAAGGTTGACGAGTAATCCACCTACATCTCTAATAGGTAAAGATGGGTCCTAATCCCACCCGAGAATGTGTAGATTGAGTACGGTCCATGCTCTACCCCATTTCGAGACAAAATTTCGGCAGCACCTCCCCGCTGTTCTCCAAATACACGTCTCGGCAAAATGCCGAGAGAATGTGGATCCGGAGAACAATAGGGAGGCGCCGCCGAAATCCTGTCTCGGAACGGGGTACAACATGAACAACATACCCAATCTACACATCCTCGGGCTGTCCGTGGAAAGCGCTGGACAATCCGAAAAAGCTGCGGTGATAAATATGCAATTGAATGCATATTTATCGATGCAACCCTTTCGGACGGGAGACCTAGGTTACGCGACTTGATGTGAAAATTCAATCTAGTGACATGGAAAAAAGTGGACGAGGTCATGGAATTGCTGCTCACCCTCCGATGTAGTCGATCAAAGGAGAGGGACGATCGTGGACCAACACCTCCAACATCGACGATCACTCCACGAAGATGGAACGCCACAAATCCTGTTAATTACACCGAGTGAAAAAAATTAGGTCATCACATCACATTAACCATTTGGCACAACATTATGAATCGACATGAAACAACATGTCAAATTGCAAAAAATATCTTTATTAAGTATTTTAGAAACCATGTGCCTTGATTTGCTTCTTATATATGAATCAACATTACCAAAACACTATCTTGACCAATATCCATCCATCTATCACAAACTTGCCCAACATCTAATTCATCTATATTCACAAACTTAGTAAAAACTATCTAGTATGTATCTAAATACCTAATAAAACTACACAAAACTATCTATTATGTATCCATCCATCTATCTATTCATCTAGCATCCATCTATCTATTCATCTAGCATCCATCCATCTATCTAGCATCTATCTATTTATCCAGCCACCATGAACACACAAGCAACGGCAACAACGGTTTGTGGGAGGGGGTGCTCACTGGGGCTGGGAGGGGGCGCGACGGCGTCCGGCGGTGGAGGGAGGTGCTCACTGGGGCGGTGGACGGAGGTGCTCACTAGGGCAGGGCCGGCCGAAGCCGCGCCCACGCATGCTCGTCGGGGCGGCCTGCGGGCTCCGGGCGGCCGAGCCAGGGGCTGGGGGAGCCCTGCTGCCGGCGGCGGCGCGAGACGGGGTCGGCGCGGGACGGGTGGACGGAGGCGTTGTGGGGTCGGGGTAGGGTTGGGAGGCCGGGGCGGGTTGGGCCGATGGACGGCGGCGCCGCGAGGAGGGGGCGGAGAGGGTCGGGGTGGTGGCGGGGAGCGGCGCGGGTGGAGCGGGCGGCGAGGAGCGGCGCGGGTGGAGCGGCGACGGGCGGCGGTCCGCGGCGGGGTCGAGGCGGCGAGTGGACGAGCTAGCTGCGGGTGGGAGAGAACGAGTGGAGAGGGTGGCCGCGCGAGTGGATAAGATAGCCCTCTATGCCGACGGCTTAGCGGTCGGCATAGGTGAAAGCGCCACGTGGCACCTACGCCGACGGCTTAGCCGTCGGCATATATATATATATATATATATATATATATATATATATATATATATATATATATATATATATATATATATATATATATATATATATTTGCAAGAACTTTTTTACATGTTTAACATTTTTCAAAAATTATTATTAACTATCTTCAAATATATTTTTAGTGTATATTATTTTCATACGCATTGAAAAGTTTCGTATACATATAAAATATTTGTACGTACATATTAAATATTTTCAAATACACGTTTTTGAATTTTTTTGAATGATACAAGGTATACAATTATATTAAAAATAATACATGGTATACATATTTTTGACATGCATTAACATTATTTAAAATGTACCATACATTTTCTTTAATGGTTTGAAACATTATTTATAATTACATGATCTTATTTTATATATTTTTCTAAACCGAATTTCTTCTACGGTCAGCAACATTTCTTTATGATATAAATATTTTCTATGGTCTCGCAAAAGGTGATACATAGGAGAGCAACTGACTGAGGGGTACCGTTACCGAGTGCCTGATCCGATAACTATACGAGTGCCTGATCCGTCTACTACCGTGTCATCGCCGACCGTGAGGGGGGCCACAGGTTGTGTCAGGTCAGCCAAGAGGGACACCTCGGAGCAACATCCGGGCCAAATCCACAGCTAAATCCACTCCGTATAGACCCGAAGCGTCCGTTCCCCCCTCCCGGTGCCGGCGGCGGCGCCGTTCGTGACGGGGGCCACGCACCGGAGACGCGTGCCGCCTTTTCGAAGCGGTTGACCACGAGATCTAGCCCTTTGACTTCACATGGACGGGCTTTGACCAGTGGATCTGTCCACCCGGTTGTGTCAGGTCCGCCCAGAGAGACACCAGGGAGCAACATCCGGGCCAAACCCACAGCTAAATCCACTCTGTGAAGACCCGACGAGTTAGTTTCCCCCCTCCAGGTGCCGGCGGC
This sequence comes from Triticum aestivum, assembly GCF_018294505.1. Taxonomy (NCBI): domain Eukaryota; kingdom Viridiplantae; phylum Streptophyta; class Magnoliopsida; order Poales; family Poaceae; genus Triticum; species Triticum aestivum. The sequence continues at coordinate 826,688,080 of NC_057801.1, read as the reverse complement.
GGTGCCGTCTGTGAGGGGGGGCACACCCCGGAGATGCGTGCCGCCTCTTCGGACATGCCACAACACCATCCCGCATGTATGAGGACCCGGTACGACGCTCCGGTGGCATTGCTACCCCCCCAGGGCCCCCGTCCCGCCTAACCCTAGAGCGGTTGACCACGAGACCTAGCCCTTTGACTTCCCACGGACGGTCTTTGACCAGTGGACCTCTCCAGCCGGTTGTGTTAGTTCGTCCCAGAGGGATACCCGGGAGCAACATCCGGGCCAAACCCACAGCTACATCCACTCCGTGTAGACCCGACGCGTCCGTTTCCCCCCTCCAGGTGCCAGCGGCGGCGCCGTCCGTGACGGTGGCCACACCCCGGAGACACGTGCCGCCTCTTCGGACATGCCACAACACCACCCCGCATGTATGAGGGCCCGGTACAACGCTCCGGTGGCATTGCTACCCCCAAGGCCCCCGTCCCGCCTAACCCTGGAGCGGTTGACCACGACATCTAGCCCTTTAACTTCACACGGACGGGCTTTCACCAGTGGACCTCTCCACCCGGTTGTGTCAGGTCCGCCCAGAGGGACACCGGGGAGCAACATCCGGGCCAAACCCACAGTTAAATCCACTCCGTGAAGACCCGATGAGTTAGTTTCCCCCCAACAGGTGCCGGCGGCGGCGCCGTCCATGAGGGGGCACACCCCGGAGATGCGTGCCGCCTCTTCGGACATGCCACAACACCATCCCGCATGTATGAGGGCCCGGTACGACGCTCCGGTGGCATTGCTACCCCCCAGGGCCCCCGTCCCGCCAAACCCTGTAGCGGTTGACCACGAGATCTAGCCCTTTGACTTCACACAGACGGGCTTTGACCAGTGGACCTCTCCAGCCGGTTTTGTTAGTTCGTCCCATAGGGACACCCGGGAGCAACATCCGGGCCAAACCCACAGCTACATCCACTCCGTGTAGACCCGACGCGTCCGCTTCCCCCCTTCCGGTGCCGGCGGCGGGGCCGTCCGTGAGGGGGGGCACACCCCAGAGATGCGTGCCGCCTCTTCGGACATGCCACAACACCATCCCGCATGTATGAGGGCCCGGTACGACGCTCCGGTGGCATTGCTACCCCCCCAGGGCCCCCGTCCCGCCTAACCCTGGAGCGGTTGACCACGAGATCTAACCCTTTGACTTCCCACGGACGGGCTTTGACCAGTGGACCTCTCCAGCCGGTTGTGTTAGTTCGTCCCATAGGGACACCCGGAGCAACATCCGGGCCAAACCCACAGCTACATCCACTCCGTGTAGACCCGACGCATCCGCTTCCCCCCTCCCGGTGCCGGCGGCGGCGCCGTCCGTGAGGGGGGCCACGCCCCGGAGACGCGTGTCGCCTCTTCGGACATGCCACAACACCACCCCGCATGTATGAGGGCCCGGTACGACGCTCCGGTGGCATTGCTACCCCCAGGGCCCCCGTCCCGCCTAACCCTGTAGCGTTTGACCACGAGATCTAGCCCTTTGACTTCCCACGGACGGGCTTTGACCAGTGGACCTCTCCACCCGGTTGTGTCGGGTCGGCCCAGAGAGACACCGGGGAGCAACATCCGGGCCAAACCCACAGCTAAATCCACTCCGTGAAGACCCGACGCGTCCGTTTCCCCCCTCCAGGTGCCGGCGGCGGCGCCGTCCGTAACGGTGGCCACACCCCGGAGACGCGTGCCGCCTCTTCGGACATGCCACAACACCACCCCGCATGTATGAGTGAGGGCCTGGTACGATGCTCCGGTGGCATTGCTACTCCCCAGGGCCCCCGTCCCGCCTAACCCTGGAGCGGTTGACCACGGGATCTAGCCCTTTGACTTTGCACGGACGGGCTTTGACCAGTGGATCTCTCCACCCGGTTGTGTCGGGTCGGCCCAGAGGGACACCATGGAGCAACATCCGGGCCAAACCCACAGCTAAATCCACTCCATGTAGACCAGACGCGTCCGTTCCCCCCCTCTAGGTGCCGGCGGCGGCGCCGTCCGTGACGGGGCCACACCCTGGAGATGCGTGCCGCCTTTTCGGACATGCCATAACACCATCCGGTTGTGGTAGGTCATCCGATATATATAAACACTTGGAGCAAAGTCCCCTTCGTATAGACCCGATGCGGTTGTTCCCTATTCCAGTTGCCAGCTGGCAGCGGCACCGTTCGTGAGGGGGGTCACGACGCTCTGTACAGAACCGATAAATAATGTATGTATGCTTATTAACACATACTGTATGTAAGTTAGTTAAATAAAAATAATAAAGAAAACAGTGAAGAAAAAGAAAAAAAATATATGTATGCTTATTAACACATACTATATGCTTATTAACACAATCTATAGGTATGCTTATTAACACAATCTATAGGTATGCTTATTAACACATACTGTATGCTTAATAATAATAATAATACTTTATGGGAAAAAAGAAAAAAAAAACTATGCCGACGGCAAAGCCGTCGGCATAGGTGCGGCGAGGGCAGATGGACAGCGCCGCGGATCGATGACGTGTCGGCTATGCTGACGGCTGCCGTCGGCATAGCTCCTGGTCGGTGCGCTCTGGATCATTGACGTGTCACCCGTATCTATGCCGACGGCCACTGTCACGGCCGTCGGCATAGATTTGACGTCGTTAGCCGGCCGTGACGACAGTTGTCAGCGGGCCCGCATCTATGCCGACGGCTTATATATGCCGACGGCAGCTGTAGGCGTAGTCTGGGATACACCGATGGCCTATATATGCCGACGCCTGCTGTCGGCGTAGACACGGATAGCCCGACGGCCATTGTACGCCGACGGCCAGGAGCTAGCTGTCGGCATAGCTCGGACTAGGCCGACGGCAGCCGTCGGCATATATACGGCTGTCGGCGTAGAGCCCTGTTCCGGTAGTGATGGACCGCCGCTTCTGTCCGCACAACTGGGTCATGCTCGACTACGTGTCCCACGGCGAGGACGCCCGCGTCCTTGTTAACAGCGAGACCGGCCGCTTCCACGTCAGGAACATTCCGATGCTCCGCAACTACTACGTCGCATCAGTCACCGGCGACGGGCTCCTCGTCCTGGTGGCCAAGGCGCGGCCTCACGTCGCCTGCGTCCTCAACCCGTTCACGGGCTACATGGTCCGGTTCGCGGCGCGCATGCGTCCCAAAGTGATGGCAGCCGCCGTCTCCGGCTCCTCGCCGCTCTACCTCGTCATCTACTGCACCGATTCCAGTAAGTTGTACAGGGCCAACCCTAGGAGCGAGGAGTTCGTCAGGTACAAGAAGAAGTACGGATACCCTCTAGTCAGGAAGGCCGTCCAGGGCTGTGTCGCCATCGACGGCCACCAGAATGTTCTGCCGCCGCTTCCGGCCACAGTGGTCGCCAAGATCACCGATCTGATGACACCGTTTGCCGAATCTGCTGAAAACCAGATTGACTTGGCTGCTTGGCCTAGTTGTTTCGTGGTGGAATCCGCCGGAGACACGCTGGTTATCTTCAAGCTTGAGAATCGCCGCATGGAGGTTTTCAAGATGGAGAAGGACGGAAAAACGCTCGAGCGCGTGAGGAGCATCGGCGGCCGTGCAATCTTTGTCAGCGGTGGTTACAGGTGCCTTTCTGTCGACGCCTCTGCATTTCCGTCCATTGAAGCCGATTGCATATACCTCACGCCTCATGAGGGCTGGCCGTGCACTGAAATATATCACCTCGAGCACGGGCCACAAGGTCAGAGCAGCGTGAGCGTGATTAAGATGGAGTACGATTATAATCTACTTGAGCAGATCCTGTCCGGTGAGCTGTTGCTTGAGGACCTACCCCCCTTTATCTGTAATCCTTTGAACGGGCATCCTTGGACCATCATTTTTCTGCTCTCCGCCTACACTTTGAACACGCAGTCTCATGAAGTGTCGAAGGTGTTGAAGTACGAAGATAACCTTCTTGAGCAGCTCTGGTCCTGTGACGTGTGGCTTGGGGACCTTCTTTTCCGAGCCTCTCAGGAGGATACTGATTCTGACGATTGACTCTGTATTGATGCATGAGTAATCTGTTGCAGCACTCTTGCTTTTTCCACCGTGGCTTCTAATATGTGTGCATCAAGCAACTCACTCTGTCTTCAAAAGTGTATCAATGCAAATGATCTATCTCTTCTGTTAAGCAAGCTTCTTCATTGTGGCAATCCAATCTGCGTAGTAGAAATATTTGGTGAGATTTTTTTTGTAATTTGTCGCTTTAATACAAAATTTTCAGATATTTAGCTCTCAGTAGGGCTCATCGCTGCACACCATGATCCTACCAGCAATCACCCTTGCACGATCGGAGCAGTACCACACACCCGATCTCCAATTATCAACACTGAGCTTGCTGAGGCGAAAGATAATCTCTACCCTATTCTTATAGATGGGGATTTTAATTTGCTTCGATTTTCAAATGAGAAAAGCTGCGGTAGGTTTGATAATCATTGGGCTTTCGTTTTCAACGCTGTGATCGACAGTCTAGATCTGCGAGACGTTTTCATGATTGGAAGACAATTCACTTGGGCAAATAGTCTAGCAGAACCAACATGTGAGAAACTAGATTGTGTCTTAATGAATACTGACTAGGAATCTAAATTTCCTATGGTTTCCGTTCGTGCTCTACCTCATATTGAGGCTATATCAGACCAACACCCATTTTCCTAACTACTGGTTTGCAACGACCACAACATAGACGCAATTTCAAGTTCGAACCGGGGTGGTTGCTTGGGGATGGCTTCCATGACATGGTCAAGCAGGTGTGGGAGAAACTGGTGGCCGGGCATACCCCAATTCACAAATGGAATTATAAAATGTGTCATTACGCAAATTCCTTGGTGGGTGGGCTAGGCATACGGTGGATATCCTCAAAAAGGAGAAGTTTCGTCCTTCATCTATCATTGAGGAACTAGAAGCTTTGGCAGAGGTTAGACCTCTACCTGAGCATGAAATCAAGATCAAGAGTCATTCGAATGCACATATAATTAGTATGCTGCGTGGAGAGGAACTCAAATGGTACCAACATTCTAACTCTCAATTTATCCTCAAAGATGATTTGAATACAAGCTATTTCCATGGAGTCGCCAATGGCAGACATAGGAAGAAAATTATTCATTCCCTACAACAGGATGAGGGTATGATTGAGGGGCATGAGCAACCTAAATCTTATATCACTAATTATTATATAAATATGTTCGGAGCACCAGAGGAAGGAAACTTCTCGATGCATGAGTTTCGAATAGATGACATCCCCCAGGTCTCTGATGAGAGTCATCAAACCGGATCTCCTACTTTAGTTTAACGACCTACATGCTGCCCAACTAGAATTATTTCTCTTAAAGTTTGACGAGATTACATTATTACCTTAGGTTAATGAGGCTGAAAGGATACAACAATATAGACCTATTAGCCTCCTCAATGTTAGTTTTAAAATATTCGCAAAGGTGCGACTATCAGGTTAAATTCAGTTGCTGAACACGTGTTTCGTCCTTCACATACTGCTTTTATGCAAGGTAGACACATCCTAACTGAAGTTGTTATCCTTCATGAAATAGTCCTTGAATTAATACATTGGAAATTTTTTGAATGGGGTGGTACTGAGAATAGACTTTAAAAAAGCTTATGACAAAGTCAAATGGCCATTTCCTCAAGGTAAACGCCTCATATCTGTAGTTTGGAGAAACACGAGAGGCAGACCACTCGATGCCCATCGATTTGTTCGATAGTTGACCCTCAAGATTTCGTCTCGCTAAAAAAAGAAATGGAAAAATCGGAAAAACTGATCCGTGAAAATCCTCGGCCCCGCTCGCAATCACCTCCCCTAATCTATTGCCAGCATTAATTGCCGGCCTTGCCGAGCTCTACTTCCCACCTCTCTAGCCTCGCCGCCAGCTCTTGTCACCAAATCCGCTGCTCCATCGCCGTCTCACTGCAACTCCACCAGACAACGGCGCCCTCTTCCCCATACCGGCCAAGGACGGAACCTCGCATTTCCACCTCACCTGCCTGCTCCATCCGCCTCGCACCTCTAGTTCCGCCTCGCATCGGTGGACCGCAGCGCCAAGCCTCCTGCCCCATTGTTCTTCAATCGAGCCTCCCCGCCGAGCAGCATGGCTACCCCCTAGTACACTCCACCGATACGACCCCCGTGCGATTCTGCAGAGTCTTCTTCAGTCGCCACTCGCCAGGCTCCCCCATCTACTGAATCGGCTGCATCCCCATCGATTTCAATCGGCCGGCCTGAGTATAGGCATTTGGATTTCAAAATTGCGGCCCTTTTTGAAGCTCCCCAATCCTGAATCAAAGGTATGTGCACTTGGTGGAGCGCCCCACATTTAGGGATTTCTAATTTTTGCAACGGAGTTTGCTGTGTAATGCATCCATCAGCTGGATTAGATTTTGTTATTTATGTTCACTGCCGGCCTAGTATTGATCCTATTATAAGTTGTTTTCATTTTTTTCGGTGCTTTAAATCTATTTTACAATTGCTACGACACCCCTTTTTAGTGCATCCTACAATGCTTACTGTAAACAGAGCATCCAAGCCAAATTACACTCAGATTGGCGGTAAAGTTGCTATGTTTTCCCTTTTTGAAATTCTATGCTCTTTCATCTAAGATTGAAAATGCACCCTGAATTCTATGCTTCCATCACACAAAATTGCTCCTAAATTGTCCCCTTTCCATACAGTTCTATAGAAAAATGCTTCCATGCCGAAAATACATGCAGATGCATCCTCATCATGGCACCAAGCTTACTAATTTCAATGTCATGCGCCGTACTATTTGTGTCCATATTATGTGCTTCTGTCATTCTTTATGTCATTAGTCAACCAATATATATTGTTATTTCTAGTGTATTGCTTCGATGCAAATAATTCGATGACAGACCAAATCTATCACTTCATTCCTTACAAAACATATTTACAGAAATGCTAACACAGTACATTCTGTGTTCTCAGGTGACACTTAACAATGAGTAAAAAGGAGTCGATCATGCTCCAGAGTCAATATTCAGCAGGCCGGTTACATGATATTGTCAAGGGTCTCCGACCGAGAAGGAAAGACCTCATTTCTGAAAAATAGGGTAATCTACTTAATATTAACAAATTCTCAGCTCCAGAGGGTCTCCTAGAATAGATCATTGACCGGATTGATCTGAAGCTAGGTGAATTTCGGAATCCACGAAACAGTACCAACATCTTATTCACTCAAGAAATGGTTGAAAAGATTCTCGGGCTTCCTCATGGTACTAGGCCGGTGGTTATCATAAGCAAGCACGAAGAATCACCTCACCGAGAATTCTACAAGACGAAATATGAACATGGGAGACGGGCGCCCATTCACTCTTCTGCCACTATGCTAGATAAAGGCAATGATCTACATGATGAGACCTTCTTCAGAACCTTCTTCCTAGTAGCATTGGCTACTCCTATGGCACCCCGAACTGGAAATATGGGTTCTTTGGAGTATTTAGGCAGCCTTGAAGTTGCTGACGAGGCTTGCAAGTATGCATGGGGAGATCAAATTCTGAAATATGTCATGTCCGAGGTCGATACATTCCAAAAGAAGAAGAAAAAACACTATTAGATGGTGTCCTCAAAAAAATATGGTTGGCAGCTGCCTACCTTTGCTAGCGGTATCCACACTATACTACACATCTTTTTACTATGTCAAATTTGATAGGTCCTTTCTCTTCTACTTAAATTCACATGTTTTCATCCTACTTTTTATTCCAGATTATATACATGGACCATCTTGACTTTCCAGAATCATCTTTGTCAACACATCGAATAAATTACTCACTTCCGAGAGCATCCCTTGTAACCGATGACGACTTTGATTTTTTTCATGCTACATGCACTATAGGAATCAGGCACTTTGCCGTCCGCCATGGCGGACGGCAAGGGCATACCTAGCGGACGGCAAAAGCCTTTGTCGTCCGTCAGCAGACGACAACATGTCCGGCTGAATAGGCTACGACAAAGGCTTCTTTGCCGTCCGCTGGTGGACAGCAAAGATGAAATGGTCTTTGCCGTCAGCCGACTGACGGCAAAGGACCTGGACGGCACACGTGGCAGCTTACGGGCGTTAGGGGGCTAACGGTGCGCTTTGCCGTCCGCTGGCCGATGGCAAAGACCATTGCACCTTTGCCGTCAACTAGCCGACGGCAAATAACCAAATAGGCCAGCCCCCAGGTTGTACAGGTAACTGCCACATGGCATCTTTGTCGTCTGCTGGCTTATAGCAAATCTCTTTGCCATCCGCCAACTGACGGCAAAGATCCTGTATAGCCCCTGTTTTTTTTTCTTAAATTCATTCAATTTGAACACACATGTTTCAACACACAAATTTCACAAAAACCATATGCAACACACAAGTTTCATCATATATATACATACATAACCAACACATAGTTCCATCCATGCATATTACAAAAGTTTCACATTGTTTATCCAACACCATTATCCATCCATCCATATAACAAGTTCCATCCATGCAAGTTCATCGATACAAAATAAAAGCAGAAAGGGAAAAGAAGCACACCATCCATGCAAGCTTCCGTGAATTAAATGAAATCTGCAAAACGGGAAACAAGAAAGTTAGAAGAAGAAGAAGAAAATGAAGAAGAACGGCTAACACACAATCACCTGAAAGTTTCAGTTTCGGTCAGTCATCTCAACCAAGATGATTTGCTTTGGGATCATGAGAACAAACATGCTATGAGGATCTAAGAGTGGTGGAGATTGACTGTAATAATAAAGCATGGTTTCTTGAGGGCCATGAAAATAAGAACAACATATACACGACTATGCCCGGTGTACTGTATTCACCCTCAACGAGTCCATAACTCTTAACAGCTAAAAAAACTTGACATGGAAATATACTTTGAAATTTTGAAACAAGTCTGAACTACTCTGAAATTGTTAATTCTGAACCTATATGACGGCCACCAGATCTTCTGTGTTTCTCGCACTTATTACTACCGATGCAGATCTTCAACTACAATCAAGAGGGAGCATTCAATCTGAACCAGAAACAAAAACTAACTAGAACTTGTGCGGTGAACCCTTGCTTTGAAAACTAGAAACTTGACAGGCATTTTAGCAATGTTCAACAATAGGATTGAATTGTTGTAGCGCCCTGATAGTTAAAGCTCGATGCATTCTTGTATTATATGTTCTTCTCGAGCTCATGGTTCGCAGAGTTGTTAGCACTATACCATATGTCAAAATAGGGCATATTCTTCTAAGATATTGAGATAACCTAGGGCAGGCCTTTTGATTGTGCTATCATTTTCGCATCATGGGCAGACAGTACCAGGCAAATCGAAACTAACTAGAACTGTACATATGAACATAACACAAAGATCATAACAGATTTTGAACCCTAGGCGGAGACAGTGACCAAATCAATGCATCAAAAGTGCAATTGGGGCACCATGAAGACCGGGCACACTTACTTGAGGGCGAGGAGCGGTCGAGGTCGAGGTCGGGGTCGCCGGGGCGGCGGGTGCGGCGCGGCGTTGTGGGTGGCACGGGGCGGCGGCGGCACGGGGCGGGGCGGCCGGCTGAAGGCAAAGATCCTGATTCCAGTAGTGATGACAAAAGTAGACTGAGCCTCAACCCACATATTTATGCACACGACCGCTAAGACAAGAAAACAATTATGGCTTTTATACCATTTCTGTAGTTCTTGCTTCAAATAGGTGCAAACGATTTATCTTTCTCCGCATACATCTGGATGTAAGGATTTTTGTTCCAGTAACGATCCACCACTATTCACTATATTCTCTCCACTTTTGCAATCTCAAGAAGCCTTTACAATCCGCGTGGCTGAACATCCTAAAACTTCAAGAAAATATAGATAAATTGCAATGGTAATACTCTACTTGCTCAATCGACACCTGTCATTGTGAGTCAGTTGTTTAATTCTTCAAGGAATGGTTCAATACCATTCATATAGCAACGCATACACGAGACATTTGCATGAATACCAAAAAGATACATTATATCCATAAATTTCTATTTTCTTACAAAAGTATTCTTTATGAAAAACTTCAAAATAAATTAATGAATTGTTTCAGAAATTGAAATGCATGTCCTAGTTTCTTAGATGAGGACTAAAATTATTGAAATGCTTCTAATAATAATATATGTCAAATGCCAGTGTAATGATTTTGAAATTGATTGAAATACAAAATAAATAGTGGAAATGTGTGTAATAATTTCTGAATTGTAAATAGTGGAAATAAGTGTAACTATTTCGAGAAATTCAATGGGGTGTGGTAATATGACTCAAATTAGTGAAATATGTATGCAAAATTGGAATAACTCAAATGAAAGAATTGAAAGTTAAAAATGAAAGTAGTGTGAAATGTAATTGTTGAACTGGGTGTGATAAATAATCTAAAACCTGCATTTGTAACCCTTTTGAAACAAATAATGAGTCACTGAAGAAAATCAAATTTCTAGAATTTGGAAAATATTAATTTTTATAATGTCACTGGAATTATTGCAATGTTTTGAAGAAAATAGTACTACCAAATAAAGTACATGTAGCATATCAAATTCTTTTTCAAACATTTTTGGGAATTTATTGCCTGATACAGCACGAGCTGGATGCATGCACGCTGAACCAGCCTTGTGGCATGCATGCATGTTTGCATGGCATTTCGAAGCCTGCAAGATGCACGTACTGTGTGCAGCTACTACCTGCTAGTCCCCGTTCAGGGGTCAGGCCACCTGACTAGTTGCTGTTCTGGATTGATCGTCACACCGGCAGCCCGCCGGCATATCGTTCCAGTGTGGAAACAAGCCGATGATGACCCTTTGATTCTCATGCATGCATGCGGCGCCTTGATTCTCATGCGGGATCCTTGTTGGGTATAGTCTGCCATCTGTTGTGATAGAAGACAGAACATGACTTATAATGGTGTGGTTATCCTCTCCTGGCATGCTAGTCTTTTGGAAGAGAGATCCCGAGGCCTCTCACGGTGTTGCTCTTCAGTTGGGTCTACACGACTTATAAGCATATGGGGTCTCCCCTCCTCGCTAGTATTCACAGAGCGCGGTTCTACATTGAATTTATGTGTTCAGCTACTACAAATATATAAACCTCGGCGCAAGGAAGAAGTACGTATACATAGATAGGATCTCTTGTTCGTTTCTCACATCGATCCTCACGTCTACTCACTCCCATGATCATCATGTCGGTCTGTCCATGTATACATATGCACACGTGCCTTTCTTTTGAAAAGGAGGTGGTGAAAAGTGGTGGCAGTTGCAACTGATTAAGAGTAGGTGCTTATACCACAAGATTCCTTACTAATCTCCTTGGCACATGTGTCTAAGCATTCTCCTATTTTGGTTTGCCCCATCGATGCTCGCGTCTACTGGCCCCCATGATCACCAATCATGTCGCTCCTGTGCATCCATGTGTTGTGCTAGCCAAGTACTCCCTCCGTCCGCAAATACTTGTCATCAAAATGGATAAAAAGAGATGTATCTAGAACTAATATACATCTAGATACATCCCCTTTTATTTATTTTGATGACAAGTATTTCCGGACGGAGGGAGTACGTGTCAAACAGAAGAGCTGCGTCATGTATTGTCTATAAAACTGCTTAATATAAATTTATATTGTGCAAACTTACGCTGATATCCTTAATTGCCAAGTTAAAAGATTCCCTCTGAAATACTTAGGTGTGCCTATTTGTTCTACTGGTTTAAAGAAATCTGATTGGATTTTTTTGGAGGACAAGTTTATATTTATCAAAAAATAAACTTGGTACTTGGAAAGGCAATTCCCATGTCCATGGGATCCAGAACCACTGTCCTTAATTCTGTGTTAGCTGGTATCCCTTCGTACGTACCTCATGTCTTTGTTCCTGATGAATAGCTTTGGTGAAGAAATGAGATAAACAAAGAATGAGTGGAAAACAAAACTTAAGTCTCCTGGTAAATTGGTGGTGTGACTTGAAACGCAGGATGGATTGTGGCAACAAGTTGTGATGGAATATGTTAGAAACAAAACTATTTGTTGGTCTTCCTACTCGCTTGTATTAGCTGACTGTAATCCTGTTGATTTGGAATAAACTCAGTTCAACCCTTGCAAAAGGAAAAATATTGTCCTGATGTAAAAAAAAGTGATTATATCATCCTTGTATCATACTGTAGATCAAGATTTTTATTCTATCTTTTGAGAAAGAGGGTTTCCCCTAAGTCTATTTTTTTTAACGGGCCTTGTCTTCATTTCGTATCAAGCTCAACTAGTGGCCATCCGTGCCATGCATTGACGATTTGAACCGCCACCTCCTACAGTAGCTTATCCCATAATGTGATCAAAACGGCACACTAGTAGTAGAACGCATCTCCGTGAGCTCGCTTAGTGATAAATTGTACTCCCTCCATTCCCAAATATAAGGGCATGCTTGGATCCAAAGGACTATTTTTAGTTTGACTAAAACTAGTCTCTTTTAAAGGCTAAAGTTCCAATCACCCCTGACTAAAGAGAGGCTAGAACTAGTCTTGAGACTAAAAAGTTTTAGTCAGGGGAACCCTACTAAAATGTGGATTATTCCTCTCTCTCCTCATTTAACTCCTCTTCTTTAACACATGTGAGTTCTGGATTGGAGGATTTGAAGGATAATAAATGCTCATTAACTCGATTTTAGTCTATTTAATATTTGTATCCAAGCATGGATGAGGCTAGCAAGTTTTAGTCCCACTACTTTTAGTCATGGGACTAAAACGTATCCAAGCACCCTCTAAGTCTTTCTAGAGATTTCAATAAATGACTATGTACGGATTAAAATGAGTGAATCTACACTCTAAAATATGTCTACATACATCCGTATGTTGTCGTCCATTTGAAATGTCTTAAAAGACTTATACTCCCTCTGTAAACTAATATAAAAGCGTTTAGATCACTACTTTAGTATTTTAAACGCTTTTATATTAATTTACGGAGGGAGCATTTAGGAACGGAAGGAGTAGTACAACTGTACCTGTGTTGAAACAAGTCGTACTACTACTACCTGCTTCCACATTTTGAAATAAAATAGAGATCTGGCAACTTCGCCTCTTGAATTATATTCAATTTTACCACTGGTTTTGAAACAAAGAAACATAAGCTTCGATCGATTAAACTAACTGGTCACTGTACGATCATGGCTTGCCCTGTTCAGCTCTTATTTCGACATGCATGGTTAACAGCTACCACTCCACTAGATTCTAGAAGCCGAAGCTCTCTGCGGCGGCATCGACAACGGTCTGCACGAGAAACGAGCTGTCGACGATGCCGGGGTTGCGGAAGGCGCAATTGCGGCGGATCTGGCCCTGGCCACCGGTGAGAACCTTGATCTGGCCCATCTTGACCATGGACACGCGGAACTGGTTGAAGAAGTCACGCTGGCTGCATGCGAAGCGCTCGACGATGGGCTGGGTATTTTTTTAAAAATGGCGTTGGTGAAGAGGTCCTGGTCGGATACGAAGAGCCCCTTCCGGTCCAACAGGTTGAGGAAGTACTTGTTGTCGAACATTTCGGGTGTGCCCATGTCCAGCGCGGTGCGGGCGTCCATGCCCACGGCCGGGCACGTCCGCTTCAGGCTGGCGACGAGGGAAGGATTCATGATGGGGTCCGGCCACGGGTAGAGCTGCTTCTCGTAGGAGGTGCAGTGCCCGACACCGATGGTGTGGCCGCTGGAGAACGCGACGAGGTCGGTGTCGTCCAGGTCGTGGCTAAGCTTGTGGAGAACGGCGAGGAGGGTTGTCACGTTTGAGGACGGCCGGGGGAGGCCGGAGCCCACTTCATCCTGCGTGGCGAACCGTGCGCTGTCGCGGCGGCCGAGGGGCACGCGGTACTCGGGCCCGCCGGTGGCGGCCACAGAGCCGTGGGCGGCGAGCTCTAGGATGTCGGAGTAGAAGATGACAGCGCCGTGACACTCGCGCTCCAGCAGGTCATGTCGTTGATTGCCTTTGTTAGAATAAATTTGAGGCATACCGTTGATCATCCGAGGATCAAGCACGACACCGAGATTTGTTAACGAGGTTCACTGATATGGCTACATTTTCGAGGCATGACTACGGGCGCTACTCCCCGTAACACCGTCACAATACCGCACACCGGCCACCCGGGCGCCGGCACATGCCGCCGGCTCCCCCTTGCGCGCCAGTGCTATTATGTTAGCATAGGTTATATCGTGTGTCTACCCCCGCTATATATGAGAGGCCTAGGATACAAGTGTCCTATTAGGACACGACTCCATGGAAAATGCACACGAGCACATAGGTGCTCCATCCCACGACATCACCACCATTCCTTTGCATGCAGATTCGGATCGCTGGCTTTAAATGCTTTGTATTAGGTTCTGTATCCCTGAAGTATCTCTAAACGTATATATTTATGTTACTATACCTGCCTACAAGCTGGACCCACCCCATTAAATGTCCATTCCCGTGGTAATATTTGCAGCCGCCGTCTACTGTTTCTCTGCTCCCATCGTTATCTCCTCCCCCACGCCCACGACCCGCACCATGACGATCCCTCTGCCTTCCTCCGTCTCGGGCTCCCGGCGAGGAACCGCCGTGCTCCGGCCTGCGCCGCCGTGCCCTCAACCCACAGGTCCAACCACGGCTACCCCTACCTCCTGTTCGGCCTGGCACCGTCTCCAACACCAACCACGCGTCGCTGGTGCCCGGGACGAAGCTCCGCGGCCACATCGCCCGTAGCCGCCGACGGATCGGACCTCCCTGCCACCCCGCATACGGCCACCGATGAATCCAGGTACAGTGGAAGCACGACGCTGACGACCTGTCACTACAGATCCATAACATGCTGAGACTTCGGGGATGAAGGCAGGCGACAAGGCAAGGACTATCCAGCGAGCTCTTCTCCAAGTCATGTTCGTTTCTCATTATTTTCTCTCTGAATATTTTCTTTCCTCGATTTTCTCTCCAAGTTTCCTGGATTTTTTTTGTACGAGCGAGCTCTTCTCCAAGTCATTTTCTTTCCTCTTTTTTCTCTCCAGGTTTTGTGGATTTTTCCGTATGAGATCAGATTGTTCGATCGACCTCTTCTCTCTGAAAAGTTTCCTAAAATCCTTGTGTACAAGATCAGATTTGTGGTGTTCAAATCTGTTATTTTTTCGACGGGGAGGAATCTGGGAAATTAATAGGTTTCCATTCAGAATTTTTGGGACGAACTATCATGGTCTTATCCGAAATTTTGTCTATTAATCAGTGAATTTTCACTGTATGCTTTCTGAGTTTGCCCGATTAATGTGTCTGCTGATGGATCTGTAATTATACTACTCCCTTCATTTCCTTATACAAGGCCACAAACTCAAAATATAGGTATCAAGGTAAAAATTAATGACTGTTTTGCAAGTCAATTTTTCTTCTCGTTAACCGGGATTATTAATATGCTTGCGTGCATGCAAGGGAAAAATGAAAAGGAAGTAGCACAATATCATTATGACTACATGCATGCAAGTTTAAATAAGTTGCTACTACGAGAAAACATCATTTAATGTTGCCTCAATTATTGTTAGTGGCCTTGTATAGATGCAAAATGTATTTTTCATAGTGACCTTGTATAAGGGAATGGAGGGAGTAATTATTTTTTGATGCATCATAGAACAATGTCATCAAGTACTATCACTGTTAATGTTGTAAATTACCTGATGGGTCTATCGTCTTGGAATGTATTTGCTGATGAACCATGTTATCTGAAATGTATGTGATGATGGTTAACCAGTGCATCAAGATTCAGTATCAAGTTATTTCTGTGCATCGATGGTTCTGATAAAGAGAGTTGTTTGCAACTAATCAAAATTAGGCAGTGAATTTTCCATGTGGTTGTCAGTCCCCATTCGCAGTGTTAATCCCCAGTTTGATTAGTACTTTCTAGGTAATTAATTTCCCAGCAAGCATGGTCACTGATGTAAGCTTCGTTTTTCTGCTTTTCACTTGCTCACTGAACATATGTTGTCTGTAGTTAGCTGTTATGTAGCTGTCGGACAGGTCGCTCGACGGCGAAGCTATTTGTAATTACTAGTTAAGTAATCAACCAGGAAGATCATGTTTTGATCTTATCCAGTAGCATGTTCAGTGAATCCTATGTATAGAACCTTGCTGTGCATGTGTTTTGCCAGCATGTATGCTTGACAATTCCCCTAGTCAGCGCTTAGTCATTTGGTTCATCTAATTTAGTACCCAGACCAGATTATCAGGCAACTATGGTTCATCTAGTTAACATGATGTACCCACACCAGATTATCAAGCAACTATGGTTCATCTAATTTAGTACCAAGTATCTCTGTTATGGTGTTGTCATCTTTGTGTAACGCTTGCTAATTCAGGTGTTAAATTCCGAACCTTCCCAGTGACACTGTCTCATTTGCTAGGTGATCAATAAATATAGAATTGTTCTATGAAAGTCAGCTTTTGTTTTTGCTATTTGTACAGAAATTGACAGTTTTTAGATGGACCCACTAGGGATGGTATTTGGAAAGAAATTGTTCTCTGAAAGTCAACTTTTGTTTTTGCTATTTGGACAGAAATTGACATTTTTTTGTTCTAGAAGGTACTGACAAGTTTGCTATGTGATGAAAAACAGAGTTGTCTCTCTGAAATTGATTTATTGAATTGTTGCATCAGTAAAAAATTTGAAATATTCCCCTGAAAAGCATGGAAGGAATTGCTAGGGGGACACAAATAAGTCTCTGAATGTCAATGTCTGGTGTATAATGCTAAAAAATCCAAAACGTCTAACTGTTCTCCTGCATTTACTGCATGGCATTTATAATCGTAATCTGGTTCTCACCCCAAAACTTTCCTAGTTCACAGCAGGTTTTGGCTGCAGCACCCCCACACCACTTCATAAATGCAGCTACTGACACGAGTCATTTAAAGATGGACCCACTAGTTCTTGGTATTTAGAAGATGTATCTGGGGCGTATCTCTGAATTGTAAAATGATTTCAGCATTCAATGACATGATCTGCCTAAAGTAATGTGAGGCGTGGATATGAGTGGGTGGAGCACCTCGGTGCCAAAAATCCTCATCCACGACTCCATATCCTATCTAAACACAATACAACTAGAAGTTCAACTGTAACCTACCTTGTACACAATATTCGACACAACTCTAACAAACTTCACCTTGGCGAATATTCTCCACCACCTTGAATTCATCAATGCGTCAAACTTCCATGTACATTGGACTTGAGTTTATGCCACGAGTACCGCTGCTACTCCAAAGACTCCATATGACTCCACCTGCAACTTGTAGTCCCTTCTTTTCTTGACCATAGTCAACGCTCAAGCAAAATTAAGTTCCACATTACTCTAGTTTGTGCTCCCAACTTCTAGAGCATCAGTTCAACGCCGTCACACACTGATCACTGACCTGCGTGAAAATGAATAACTCACATATTGGGTGTCACACATAAGAGTTACCTGAACTCAACATCACCGTCCCTTTCATGACCGCTTGTCTGAAACATGAAGGAATTTCACCGTTGCTTGTAGTCATCCCGAGTCAAATTCGCAGTCGTCTCACCACATGTATGACTACCAGAGCCCTGGCCCGTCTCCATGTCCCGTGCATACCGCACGCCTCGCCGCTGTTACCGCGTCAAGCCTCCGCTGTCCCGGTCGAGTCTCAAGGGTCACGAACCCACACCACTCAACCCCCACTGCAGAGTACCACCGATCATCGCCGACCGGTGACGAGTTTCACGCTTTCATCAATCCAATGGGCTCCAGTCCGAACTACGTGTCCCTCGCTTTTCCCCGCTGAATAGGCTTCGATTCTCAGGATCCTTACACCGTAACCCCTCAATCCAGCTCCACCTTCAACATGACTCCATGGTAGATGATCAGTCCATCCACGCGTCCCGTCGACTTCAAGCTCACATGCGTACGCCATCTTGAATCAACTCCACGCCATAGTCTTGTCGAAGCCACACAAGCCCTCGGGGCCTGCGCCACGTGTTTCCACGCCCAGAAGTCGGTCACCATCAGCATCACGCTCCTATGTCGCTGCCGCCGATCCCGCACCGTCTTCTATACCAACCGACTTGCGTCGATCCGTCAGACTATCTAGTCTGACCCAACCGAACTTGTCCGGCTGCATGACACACTCGAGGCTCTCAAATCGTCTTTCAAGAATTTCCATCCATCACATAATAATTCCATCTTAGCTGAATTGACTTCCCGCAACGCCTTCAAGCATCCTTGTTGTGCCAACAAATCTTTCACCCTTGTCTGCCATAACCCAAGGTTTTCAGTTCCGTGAACTTCTCTACCTCAAACCTGGTACCCGTTGGCGCCATGGTCCTTTATATGACTGACCATGTGAAAAATACGCGAGCTATCCCGCGACGCCGGAGTACACGAGCAAACCCAGCGTGGTCTTGCCTGCGTGCACTAGTAGCAGTCCACCAAGAAACTTGACCTTCACGTGATTTGCTCCCTTGGCTCAACTCCCTCGATGCTCGCAATTGCCTTGTCAACGCCCCCCCGCTAATTCCAATGGATGTATCAATAGATTTTTCCTTCACAATATTTGATCTGATCTGCCTCTCGCCGTGTCATACGTGGACTCGGTCCACATTTTGGTCCAAACAAATCCTCACGATGTGCTGCATGCTCCAGCGACCAGCATCAAATAGCTGCGTGACCCTTCGCTGTGTGCGAGCGTGCCTTGCTGCTAGCCGCACGCGCCAGCCTGTGGGCCGCCGCATGCATAAACCTCTTATTGGGCCCAGCGCCTCCCGTACGTGGGCTGCTTCTGTCACTCATACGCGCCTCGGATTCCGCTGCATCTACGTTCCATCGACCACCTCGATCCCGTCGAGACCGACTTCATCTGGAACCATGACGCGCCTGCCGATCCGACCTCGCTGAGAATTCCCAGAAACACGCCGCCTGGCATAGGCTGGCCCGATCAATTCGATCTGTACACAGCCGCCGACGCCACCTTTGATCGCTACTTTGCCGCAAAATCTTCAGTCGATCTATCACCTCGTCTGTGGAACCCGCGGTACGATCGCCCTGCTGTTCTCGACAGCGCCTCCTGTGAATTTCTCGACGATTTCTTCCAGCTCTTCCTCCAGGTCAACGATCCACCTCCGAACAACCTAGCTCATGATACCATTTGTTAGAATGAATTCGAGGCAATACCGTTGATCATCCGAGGACCAAGCAATCAAACAAGCACGACACCGAGATTTGTTAACGAGGTTCACCGATATGGCTACATCTCCGGGGCATGACTACGGGCGCTCCTTCCCGTGACACCGTCACAATACCGCACACCGGCCACACGGGCACCGGCACATGCCGCCGGCTCCCCCTTGCGCACGCGCACCTAGGGATGGCACTCGCAGGGTATGGGTACGGGTGGAGCCACCCCATACCCTTACCTGTCCATCCTGAACTTACCCATCACTCATGCCCATACCCATCAAGGGTACAGTTTTTTCCCATACCCGTCACCCGACAGGGTATATGGGTACCCGCGGGTAAAAATACCCGCGTATACAACACATCAATTGAGTAGAAAATAGTTGTAAAAAGCTACATATAATCATTATTAATAGAAACACATTTTAAACAATAATGTACAACAACATACTGTAAAAACAATGCATTCTCATAAAAAAACTTGTCTATAAAGCGACACATAAAAATGTTAAACAAGAACACATAGGCATACACTTTAAGTTCACAAAACCATGATAAATTATAGTGATACTTTGACTACACATTAGAGTTTTATGTAGCGCGATTAGGAGGGGAAAATTAATAAATTGAATATTAAAGGGAACCCACTTGTCAACATTTTAGATGGGTGCATGGGTACGCGGGCATGGGTTATATGATCCCATACCCGCACCCTCTCAACCCGATGGGTATAATATTTTTCCCATTTAAGTACCCATGGATAAATTTTTGTCTCATACCCTTACCCTAATAGGGTTTTTACCCACAGGATACGCGGGTAATGGGTACCCATTGCCATCCCTATGCGCACCTATGCGATTATGTTGGCATAGGTTACATCGCGTGTCTACCCCTGCTATATATGAGAGGCCTAGGATACAAGTGTCCTATTAGGACACGACTCCAGATCCTATCTAAACACAATCACTACAAGAAATATGTCAACTAGTGACCTTCTGTCAGTGACCCTGCAAGAATTGGTCATAGATCTATGACCATATCAGACCAACTGGTCAAAAGCTGTTCTGGGGGCTCCAAACCCTAAACCATTGCGACCATTTTGGTCAGAAAGGTCGTAATTTCCTTACACGAAATGGTCATAAAGCAAACAACGCTAGTCTGTTGCCTTATTTCTAGTTGTTAACGACCAATATAGATGGTCATAGCCTTGTAAATTGTGGTGGGTTGCTATGACTAGGCGCCACCTCATCAGTTTTGCCTATGTGTCATGTCCATGTGGCAGTTTTTGCCCTAGGTTGTGAAGCAACCTATATTTCTGTCATTCCCAAAATTCCCAAAAAAATCTCACAAATTCTTTGAGTCATATCTTCGTCAAATATGTAAAAACCTTCCTTGCCTAGTTCAAAAATAATTCAAAAATATTCATTTTCCTATTCTGTTCAGAACAACAGTTTGTGAAGGAAGTACCACTTTGGCATGTCCAAATAGTATCCATTTTCTACAGTGCTTTCCTATGCCCAAATAACCATCCTCCACCAAATGCCAGCTCAATCCATTCATTATTTTGAGCCGAGCTTCAACATTTGTAGTTATGTCCAGTGTGGTAGTTTGCAAAGAAGTACCACCTAGGCTCCTCCTTTTGAGCTGAAAATTTCTGAAGACGGTCTTCTTAGTAACTGATCATACTCGGCCAAAACTCAGGCCCATTGGCCATGTGCATTTTCGGTACCACTAATCAAACGCTTGGGTGCTAATTCATGTTTGAGCTCGGTTAAGTCTGCCCGTGAGATTCTTCTATTGCCTTCTTCTTCCTGACACCTATCAAGGGAGTTCCCAACCCACTAGACATGCCTAGGCCGCCCGGAACGCGTGGCAACACCCCGGTCACGCGGTGACCACGCGGCGGGCATGTGAGTCTACGCGCTTTGGAGTTGGGGCCCTGGGCCATCATCCAAACCTCAACGTATCGCCACCAAACCATGTATTTCTGATTAAATAGATACTTTTCTACCTAGGAATGATTTTTTGAAAAAATAAAGAGCAAACTATGAGGCAGCTGCAGTTCAAATTTGTCCCGCTTCCTACTGAATCAGCAGAAATTTGTCTTTTTCACCAGAGGTGGATAAATTTTTTTGGCACCCAACCATTTTGTCAATTGTGCTTTAAACATGGCCTAGTATTTTATAAAATTGATTTGGTCCAATTTTGCAACAAATACATGGTAGGTCCTTCACAAAAAAAACTCATTTTGGGCACTCGAAAAATGAAAAATTGATTTTTCGTCCAAAGAAAATGAAAACTCCCTTAGGCAACATTGTTTGCCATTCCAATATGCACCCTTGTGCACAATATGAGATTATTTGAACAAACTATGCCATGAATGTGGCCATAAGATTGATCATTTGGCTTGAAAGCCATGAATCTTCAAAGATGATAGCTCATTTTTTAGAACACTTTTTTAAAATAATTGCCGTATTACAAGTTGGTTATTTTTCCTGGGAACTTGGCCACAGATAATGACACAATGCGAAGGTTTCCAATTTTTTTGATTTTTTTTTAATTTTTTATGCCGTTTCAAAATGCGGTCAAAATGGCGGGAATGACCGTTCCTAGCTAGTGGTTGAATTTTGAATTTTTTTTGGTGTTTCTCTGATTAAATAGGTACTTATGTACCTAGAAATGATTTTTGGAAAAAATAAATAGCAAACTATGAGGCACCTGCAGTTCAAATTTGACCCGCTTCCAACTGAATCAGCGGGAATTTGTCTTTTTCACCAGAGGTGGATCAAAAGTTTTGACACCCAACCATTTTGTCAATTGTGCATTAAATATGGCCTAGTGTTTTATAAAAATGATTTGGTCCAATTTTGCAACAATTATTTGGGAGGTCCTTCACAAAAAAACCTCCTTTTGGGCACTCGAAAAATGGAAAATGGTTTTTTCGTCCAAAGAAAATGAAAACTTCCTTAGGCAACATTGTTTGCCATTCAAATATGCACCCTTGTGCACAATATGAGATCATTTGAACAAACTATGCCATGAATGTGGCCATAAGATTGATCATTTGGCTTGAAAGCCGTTGATCTCCACACGTGATAGCTCGTTTCTGAGAACACTTTTTTAAAATAATCGCCGTATTACAGGTTTGTTATTTTTCTGAGAACTTGGCCACATATAATGACACAATGTGAAGGTTTCCCAATTTTTTAATTTTTTTGAATTTTTTATGCCCGTTTCAAAATGCGGTCAAAACGGCGGGAATGACCGTTCCTAGCTAGTGGTTGAATCTTGGAATTTTTTTGGTGTTTCTCTGATTAAATAGGTACTTATGTACCTAGAATAGATTTTTGGAAAAAGTAAATAGCAAACTATGAGGCACCTGCAGTTCAAATTTGACCCGCTTCCACCTGAATCGGCGGGAATTTGTCTTTTTCACCAGAGGTGGATCAAAACTTTTGACACCCAACCATTTTGTCAATTATTCATTAAATATAGCCTAGTATTTTATAAAAATGATTTGGTCCAATTTTGCAACAATTATTTGGGAGGTCCTTCACAAAAAAACCTCCTTTTGGGCAGTCGAAAAATGGAAAATGGTTTTTTCGTCCAAAGAAAATGAAAACTTCCTTAGGCAACATTGTTTGCCATTCCAATATGCACCCTTGTGCACAATATGAGATCATTTGAACAAACTATGCCATGAATGTGGCCATAAGATTGATCATTTGGCTTGAAAGCCGTTGATCTCCACACGTGATAGCTCGTTTCTGAGAACACTTTTTAAAAATAATTGCAGTATTACACGTTTGTTATTTTTCCTGGGAACTTGGCCACATATAATGACACAATGTGAAGGTTTCCCAATTTTTTGATTTTTTTTAAATTTTTTATGCCCGTTTCAAAATGCGGTCAAAACAGTGGGAATGACCGTTCCTAGCTAGTGGTTGAATTTTGAATTTTTTGGTGTTTCTCTGATTAAATAGGTACTTATGTACCTAGAAATGATTTTTGGAAAAAATAAATAGCAAACTATGAGGCACCTGCAGTTCAAATTTGACCCGCTTCCAACTGAATCAGCGGGAATTTGTCTTTTTCACCAGAGGTGGATCAAAAGTTTTGACACCCAACCATTTTGTCAATTGTGCATTAAATATGGCCTAGTGTTTTATAAAAATGATTTGGTCCAATTTTGCAACAATTATTTGGGAGGTCCTTCACAAAAAAACCTCCTTTTGGGCACTCGAAAAATGGAAAATGGTTTTTTCGTCCAAAGAAAATGAAAACTTCCTTAGGCAACATTGTTTGCCATTCCAATATGCACCCTTGTGCACAATATGAGATCATTTGAACAAACTATGCCATGAATGTGGCCATAAGATTGATCATTTGGCTTGAAAGCCGTTGATCTCCACACGTGATAGCTCGTTTCTGAGAACACTTTTTTAAAATAATCGCCGTATTACAGGTTTGTTATTTTTCCTGAGAACTTGGCCACATATAATGACACAATGTGAAGGTTTCCCAATTTTTTAATTTTTTTGAATTTTTTATGCCCGTTTCAAAATGCGGTCAGAACGGCGGGAATGACCGTTCCTAGCTAGTGGTTGAATCTTGGAATTTTTTTGGTGTTTCTCTGATTAAATAGGTACTTATGTACCTAGAATTGATTTTTGGAAAAAGTAAATAGCAAACTATGAGGCACATGCAGTTCAAATTTGACCCGCTTCCACCTGAATCGGCGGGAATTTGTCTTTTTCACCAGAGGTGGATCAAAACTTTTGACACCCAACCATTTTGTCAATTATTCATTAAATATAGCCTAGTATTTTATAAAAATGATTTGGTCCAATTTTGCAACAATTATTTGGGAGGTCCTTCACAAAAAAACCTCCTTTTGGGCACTCGAAAAATGGAAAATGGTTTTTTCGTCCAAAGAAAATGAAAACTTCCTTAGGCAACATTGTTTGCCATTCCAATATGCACCCTTGTGCACAATATGAGATCATTTGAACAAACTATGCCATGAATGTGGCCATAAGATTGATCATTTGGCTTGAAAGCCGTTGATCTCCACACGTGATAGCTCGTTTCTGAGAACACTTTTTAAAAATAATTGCAGTATTACACGTTTGTTATTTTTCCTGGGAACTTGGCCACATATAATGACACAATGCGAAGGTTTCCCAATTTTTTGATTTTTTTTAAATTTTTTATGCCCGTTTCAAAATGCGGTCAAAACGGTGGGAATGACCGTTCCTAGCTAGTGATTGAATCTTGGAATTTTTTTGGTGTTTCTCTGATTAAATAGGTACTTATGTACCTAGAAATGATTTTTGGAAAAAATAAATAGCAAACTATGAGGCACCTGCAGTTCAAATTTGACCCGCTTCCAAGTGAATCAGCGGGAATTTGTCTTTTTCACCAGAGGTGGATCAAAACTTTTGACACCCAACCATTTTGTCAATTGTGCATTAAGTATGGCCTAGTATTTTAGAAAAATGATTTGGTCCAATTTTGCAACAAATATATGGTAGGTCCTTCACAAAAAAACTCATTTTGGGCTCTCGAAAAATGAAAAATATTTATTTTTGCAAGAAAACTCATTTCTCACTACACCTTTTTGAAGATATTTATATTTTTCCATGTTTGTTATTTTTTCCGAAAACTCGTTCACATTTTTGTGACACAATGAGAAGGTTTTCTATTTTCTTTTTGAATTTCTCAGGTCATAAAATAGCTGATATGATTTTAACATATTATTTTTAGACAACTATGACAAATTTAGATGGTCATAGCATCATACTGCATTCTGATTGGTCTGTAGACGTTTCACGCGGATCATGCATCATACGCCGATGAATGCTCGCGGATCCAATGGCCGTCCTCAACCCTTCCACACCAACCCCGAAACCCTAAATGGTCATTTTGCATCCCTCCACCCCCCGCCTCCTTTCTTTCCAGTTTCCACATCCATCCCATTCCAGATCCCCCGTCTCCTCGCTATCTCGCCCGATGGAGAGACCTCGCCTCCTCCCTTCCAGATCCATCGCCGCCGCCACCACCTCCCTCCGGAGGAGCTCGCCATCATTCATGGCCTCCCCCATGCCCCTCCTCTCGCCCCTGCCCTTCCCTCACCACCCAATCGAACCAACCAGCCCACCACACGCCCTCACCTTGTTACCAAGCGCCGCCGCCGTCCCCCATGAATGGTGTCGTCCCCACGATCTGGATCCCCTCGAACCACACGCTGGTGACCGCATCCACTCCGCCGCCGGCGCCACCTCCACCCCTCCCCCTACCCTCCGAACACTGTCGCCGGCCAGATCCACCGCAGCCCCCTCCCCGTTGCTTCCTCCTCCCGACCCCACCCTCGTCCTCCACCTGCTCCGCGTGCCCAAACCCGTCGTCTCCGATCCCGCCCCTCAGATCCGCCCCGCGCCTGCATCCGACCTACTCTAGCTTGCTCGCTCCGCCAGAGAGGAAGGGCGCCGGAGCAGCGGGCGTTGGCGGAGATGGAGAGCAAGCGGGTGCTGGTGGTGGGCGGGAGCGGCTACCTCGGCCAGCACCCCCTCGCCGCGCTCGCCGCCGGGTGCGGGGGGCAACGGCGTCTACGTCGACGTGGCCTTCACCCACCACCGCAGGGCCGCGCCGCGGGCGCTGCTCAACGCACTCCCCAGCGTCCGCGCCTTCTGCGCCGACCTCCGCTCAGGCGACGGCCTTGAGGCCGTCTCCGCGTCCTTCCGACATGTACGCTCAGCTCCCCTCCCCATTTCGCGAGCGCCCCATTCCGTCCTGGCCGTGTAGCGCTGTCGTGGGTTGGCCGTGTAACAGTTACGAGATTCGTCAGTCTATGTGCCATGCCATTTGTTGTTTGTAGCTAGTCCGTCGATTTACAGTCTTTTTTTGCACTTCACTTGCCCACTAATTAAGATGCAGTCTGCCATATTGAAGATTACATGTATGCTGTGCTGATTACATGTATGCTGGACGAAGAGATGGTCTCCGACAAGATCGTGTTTGGCGGTCAGAGGGATGAACATCAGTTGTGAGTGGATTCAGTCTTGACATTACCAACTCTAGCAAACTACCTCCTGTGACCTGTCTGCCTGGACAAAAATACCAGTAGCACAACACTTTTAGAATTAGAATAGATAGATCGGTTGGGTTCACTTGCGTTGCTAGCGGCCAGGTGTTGGTCTCCCTCGAATTGTTTCTCCTCCTCTTTCACGATCCTGCATTATACAGCTACGTGATTTCCTTGTCTTCGGATCGTTAGTTCAGATGGGACACGCCTGGCTGCAGAGAGCAGTTCCATCAGACGACGTATATGTATACGGGGGGTTGGGTTTCCTATCAACGCCAGCTTCTCGTGCCGTTTTGTTTATCCGCCTGCCAAAGTGACGCACTGCCCGATCTTCCATGTATCCATCAGTAATGTGTTTGGTTGATCTGCCCACATATCGTTTACCACTGATTTTTCTCTGACCCTTGAATACTTGCCGTACTAGAAGCTGCATGTATTTGGGGTGGTTCTCATATATTTGTTCAGCCTTTAATTTAGATCGAATTGTTCTGTTCATATTTGGGGTGGTTCTCATATAGAGATGTATTTCTCTTGGATTTGTGTCTACAGAAGCTGCATGTAGAATTCTGGCCTCTTACCTTTTTCATTGAAAGTAAAAGGGAAAAGGTTAATTTTATCTATTAGCATGGCCATACTAGAAGGTTAATTTTTTTTGAAACGGATTACAAGGGTAATTTGAGTTATTCGTCATCTTCAAAGCTAAACTGTTGTAGTTCTGCTGACCAGCCTGTGTGTTTCACTTCAGGTGTGAGGAGGAGCCTGTGGCTGAGACTGCATCAGCACAGATGCTGCAACCCATCACAGCGACTTCCTCGGCCTCTGTTACGGCCGATGCAGCAATAACTCAGGACACCGTTCATGCCTTGCTACCACTTCTATGTTTTCTTTCTCTGTTATAGTTACTTATGTGATTTATTCATGTAAAATCTCTACTTTATGCCAATAGCTGCCTGTACCATTGTTCTACTATCTGTGTGATGCTGAACAATATGTTGTTAATCTGTTGCTAAATTCTCACTAAATGCACATTTTATTTCCTTAGACCTACTGTTAAACAAAGGCTTAACTTGTAGCATTTTTTCTTAAAAATAAGCAAAGAATTCCTGCAGTTTTTCTGTTGGAAATGAGTTATTAGTTGTCACCTGCCAATGTTGGGATGTAGAGTAAGGTCGGGCTGTTGTGCATGTAACTTTATTCCTTGTCAATACCGTCAGACATCAGATGAACCATGGTTTTGTGCAAGCATTTCTCTTTTGAATGCAGCCATGGTCTTGCAAGCAATTGCGGCTGGTAGAACATGCTGCTATTGTGTTGTACTGCTTGCAGCAGTCCTTGCTTGATAGTGGCAGTAGTAACTCAAGTAAGGTCCAGTAATAAGTTATTTAACATGTGTTCTTGTTCGTTAATATCATAAAATTAGGAGTAAGGATTTAGCTTTCATTTTGCATTCACTCAACGATTGTGGCAGTCAAATTAGATGTCTCCTCTGTTGTTTGAATCCACCCTGGTTAGATGACATCTTGTTAGTGTGGCATGATGAAAGATTCAGGTTTTTTCTATTGATTTGTTTCATTATCATTATGCATGTGTACTTGGTGAATCAGGAACCCATTAGGAGCCAAATGCCTAATCTCTTTGTCACATTGGGTTTGGTAGCAGTTGCTAATCTCTAGCATTTACCTCTTGTTGCAGACCAGGAAATGAAAGATCGCTCGACAAATGGCCGCTTCATCTGATCTTATACCCGCACACGAGAGCTACCGGAGCAGCAACAGATTAACAAGGACCCAAGCTGGACTCCCAAGTTCTTCGGTGAGCTGGCTCCATCTCCTACCCCTAGCTCCCTCTTTTCTGCTCCTATAGCTAGCTTGCTTTGTTGGACTCATGCTCTGCTCCTACACAAGCTGGACTCATGCTTTGTTATACACTAGCAGCAGTACCTCATGTACATGTAATTGGACTCCCAGGGTGTTGTTCTTGTAAATTCTTCCATGTCTTGCTATTTTGTTGGTGCTACTACACATGTCAGATTGTTAGCTGTACTTGTTTCCATCTCAAATTACTTGTCTTCTTGAACATATGCCTGATGCTTGGTGCATGTAGGATGTGTGCTCTGTGTGGACATCTATGCATTTGCTAAGATTTTTGTAGCACATGCTATGGCCTCAAAGATTGTTTATTTTATTTTCGTTCATAGATTAGCATCGTTTTTTATTGCCGTCAAGGGGTGAATTTATTTGATCATTAATATGTGGCTGGATGTGATGTTTTGCAGGCTCAAGGCGCTAAGGTGTTGGAGACGTGCCTGTACTTGTTGAGCGTTTTATCTGTAGAGTGCTATATTGTGATTGGTGTAATATTGTATGGTTATATTGTGATTGGTGGAATGTAATAAACTTGATTGGTATATTGGTGATTTGGCTCTTATTTGAATATATGTTACAGCTTGTAGTACGTGTCATTTGTAGAGCTTGTACTGAATCTGGCAATTGATATTTGAAGTATCATGTGTGTTTTTTGCTTGCCATTTTAACTACTAGTTATTTTCTTATTGTCAAATTGAAATATGAAAAATCTGGGCCTAATAGCTGCGGCCCACTTATCAGAACCTGACAAGTGGGACCTGTTTTGACTAGTGCACCCATTTTATAAAAAAGAAAACTAAAACTGTTGATACAAAAAGGCCATGACCCATGCAATAAAAAGGCTTAAATGTTGGGCTTGGCCCGTGAAGCTGACAAAAAATTCATAGAAGAAAAAAATGTAAAAGGCCGAATTAATGGGCTCGGCCCATCTAAAGTACCGAAATGGACCGGGCTGAATCTTGTGCCACATCAGCTTGCCACGCTGGATGCCTACGTGGCCTGGGGAGGTTGCTAGTGACCAAAACGCCACAGTAGGAATATTTTGGTCGTAAACGTCCACGACCTTCTCACAGAGAAGGTCGCTATAGTCAGTTTACGACCACCAGCTTTTGACCTTCTGTTTTTGGTCAAAAAAAGGTCGCAAATGAAAAACAATGACCTTTCAGTGACCAATAGTCAAGGTCACAAGTTGACATATTTCTTGTAGTGAATACAACTACAAGTCCAACTGTAACCTACCTTGTACACAATATTCGACACAACTCTAACAGCCTTGAATGCGGAGTGGCGGAGCGTGAGGTTGGGCGGCGCCTGCTGCTCCCCCGGCGCCATGGCCGACCCGTCCAGGAGCACCGACGCGTCGCAGCCCTGCATTCATGCATGACGCGGGCACCCATGGATGCATGAATCAATTAGGGCTCGTTTGGTGGACAGGGGAAACTCCGGGATCCCTGCCCTATCCCCGGAAAGAAAAGGCACGTACGCGGTATACTACCAGTAAATTTGGTTGTGGCCCGCAGCTGGGAAATCTTCGCCCACCCCTGTTTAATCCCCGGGAAGGGAAACAACTGGTCCCGACTCGTGGGACGAGTTCGCTGTCTCTCTCGCTCGCTTCTGTTCGCAAACGCTGACGTTGCCCTCCTCGACTCCGTTCTGGCCCACGCCGCTCTCCTCACCATTTTCTCCTCCCAAGTGGTGAAGCGAATTTTCGACGGGGTTTCTATTTTCGTATGAATATTCCACCCAGGGCAAATCTTTTCAGGGAACATCTTGCCTTGTGGCCAAACAAGGCCTTAATGGGTTGATGGGAGCCAATTAACTGAGGCAAGGCAAGGCAGGTACCTGGACGAAGCAGTCGTGGAAGTGAAGGCGGACACTACTAGAAAAAATCTTATACACAGACACTTATCAGTAGCGCTTGTTAAAGCGAAGCGCTACTGCTACATAGCAGTAACGCGTGTAAGGGCAGCACTCTACTACTACAAAGATAGCAGTAGCGCGTGCACCACAAAACGCGTTGCTACTACGACGAACAGAACGGTTGCTGCCAGGCTTGGTATAGTAGGAGCGCGCTTCTAAGGACCGCGCTACCGCTAACAAAATAGTAGCAGCACGTTTTAGGGCGACAGTGCTGCAACTAACAAAAGGAAAAGAAAGGAAAAAAAGAAAGGAAAAAAGAAAAGGAAAAAAGAAAAGGAAAATTAAAGAAAAAGAAAAAATGAGAGCAATAGAAGCACCGCGTTTCTGCAAAAGCGTTGTAGCTACTTTAGCTATAGCGCGTTCTCCCAACATGCGCTATAGCTAACTTATCTGTAGCCGTAGCGCGTTTATGCGAAAGGCTATAGCTAAGTAGCTATAGCGCTTGTTTTGAAAAACCGCTACTACTATGTTTGACTTACCGCTTCACGGGCGTCCCTCCTTTCCCCAATTCCATAATCTTCTCGCCAGACCCCAACCTCTCCCTCGACGCCCCGACGCTCCCTCGTCACCCAGCCTCCGTCGCCACCATCAGAGCTGCACACCATCACTGCCACCGGAGCCGAGCGCCCGCGGAGCCACCCTTGTCTGCTCCTCGCCGCCCCTGCTCCCTCGTCGCCCCTGCCCCATCACCGCCAGAGCCACCGTCACCCTCACCAGATCCCCTGCTCCCTCGCCGCCCCTACTCCCTCGCGCCCTTGCTCCCTCGTCGCCCCTGCCACCCTCGTCCGCTCCTCACCGCCCCTGCTCCCTCGTCGTCCATCCTCTCTGTAAGCCCCACACCCCTCCCTCTAGGTTAATTAACTTAGGTGAATTTAGTTCATTAGGTAACTAAGTGAACTAGCTAGGTTAATTTGGTTTACTAACTAGGTTAATTAGATATTTTTTAGATGTTTGGTTAACTAATTTGGTTAACTAACTAGGTTACGTAACTAAGTAGATGTTAATTAGGTTAGGGCAGTAGTGGTACTGTTAATTAGATGTTTTTTAGTTAGGGAACTAGGTTAGGTAACTAAGTAGATGTTAATTAGGTTAGGTAACTAAGTAGATGTTAATTTAGGTTAATTTGGTTAACTAACTAGGTCAGGTAACTAAGTACATGTAAATTAGGTTAGGGCAGTAGTGGTACTAGTAGATGTTAATTCGATGTTTTCTAGTTAGGAAAATAGGGTTTTATTAGGTTAATTAGGTGAAGTTAAATGAATGACCTAAATGAATGAAATTAGTAGTTAAATGAATTTTTAGGACAAATTTGTATATGCTTAAGTACTTAACTAAATATTATTTTTAGGACAAACTTGTATATGCTTAAGTAGTTAATTAAATATATTATAGGGTTGTATATATAGTTGCTTAAGTACTAGGGCAGTAGGGTTAGGGCAGTAGGACATAATTTGAATTGAGTTCTAGGGTTCATAATTTGAAATTTGTGTAGATTTTCTTGAAGTGTGAAACATTGAAGTGGTAATGATATATGAAAATTCCTTGATTGTGCCCAAGTGGCCTTTTTGTTGTTTCCAGGGAATGAAGTCGAGTTGCTTATGTTTTGCCAGAATATTGATTCATTTCCGTTCCGGCAAATTTCAGGTGCTTGATTTGTCCACTTTTTAGCAAAGGTCATGCCGAAATTTTCCATGAATTTCGGGATGACTTGTGCTACAAACTAGGACATATCGAGTGCCCGGAATTTGCCGCACCGGGAAGAAATCAACGTCTTTTTATGTCATTATTCATTTTATTAGGTCTAGAATTAATTGACTAGATTTAATCATAGGAAACATGGCTAGCAACGATGAAGGACAGGGTTCTGCTGATTGCGACGACATCTACCTGGCGGCAGACGAATATTTGAACCTTGCCAACGATCAACGGTTGCTGTTGCTGGGCCCACCTGGCGTTGAGACCCATACCGGCACCGAGACCGGCACTGAGACTGGCAAAGCCATAGAACCGAAACCGAAGAGGAGATGTCGACGCCCAAACCAGCTCCTCATTACTAGACTAGTGGTCACGGAGTTGGACGGCGGCAATTTTGAGCCAAAACTGCCTGTGGAAGCACGCTCCTGCTACGGCAATCAAATAGGCTGCATCGTACGAGCATGCACCACCATCAATGATGAGAAACTAAAGAAGAGGCCAAATATGAAGCACTCCCTCCTAACCCCTACTGCACTAGATATTCTTGTTCCCAGGCCGTGATGAAATCCAATTTACTGATCCACAGAAAGACCGGCAATGAAGAAGATAAACAAACGCTCCATGACCAAGTTTAGCGACGCGTTGGCCGCCTGGAAAGTAAGGGTGAAACGCGCCATCAACAAAAAAGAACCCTACTCCGAGATTGTAAAGGATCATCCAACAATCACGGAAGAGCAGTTTCAAATATTCATGGCGGCTTGCGATGCCGAAGATGTCAAAAAAAGTCGAAGTACATGAAGGGGCTTCAAGAGAGGAACATGGGGTGCCACCACCTCGGAAGTCGTGGTTACGCGGGGAAGAGGTCCATATGGGCCATGGAGGACGCGAAACGCGAAAGTCTGGGCATCCCAGACCCCTTGGCGGACTTCACCGTCCCGCAGGAGCGTGACGTCCTTTGTGCCTTGTACATGAACTACATCATTGGGATTGAGAAGATACCTTAGATCTGTGTCGCTGACCCGTACTTCATGCACGAGGGTTCTTGGCAGTCTGCGTAGAACACCGTCAATACGCGAGGGACTACATCATCGATTTCATGGTAGCAAATAAGGACAAGGAGACGATTCTCGTGCCTTATCATCCCCTGTAAGTCATCCGCGCGGATATCCTTCCTTTAATTCCAATCATTCATTTGCATGGTGGAGGCTAATTAATTTGAGGTGTACTTATTTTGCGCAGCGACGAGCGCGCCATCCTCATCATCCTTTACCCCCGATACTCCCGCGCTGTTTACTTGGACTCGTCGAAGAATGTGAACAAAAAGGATTACACCCACATCAAGTCTGTTCTCGACAATGCTATCTTTTTCTACGGCGTACGGGGTGGAGAGATCAAGGACAAGAAGAAGAGGAGCGGCAGGCCCGCCTTCAGCCACAACACCGACTTCTGCTGCATCCAGCAACCGAGTGATACTCTTAGTGATGGATTCTATGTCCTACACCACATGCTGGAGTACAGACGGGATCAGCAGAACCTTCGCATGTCACCTACATCCGGGGATGCCCATATTCTGCAATGGGCAAGGAACGTAGGAGATATCGAGGATCATCGGCTTCGAGCTGAGTTCTATGAAATCTAGCGTGAACTTGCCCAAATGATCATGAAGGAGGTCCTCGAAAAAAGGGTTGTTCTACGAGGAAGGGCAAATGTCGCGGGAAGACGTCCGAACATGCGTAGCCGCTCAGCGTCTCGACCTGAAGCCTTTCATTAAGCTAAGCTCGGGGACTATCTCCCTGACTTTGATGGATGGCACGACATGTTGTGATTGTCGATATATGATAATGTGTCTGTTTAGTCCATACTTTATGTATGACAAAACTTTGAGTTACGCATGACAAAACTTTATTTGTGATGTAATACAATCGTCCTCCTTGACTAGCGAAGATCACTCTAGTTAGGGCATTTTGGGTACGATGAACTTTGTTATTTATGCTTATGATATGTTGCTTCTATTTTTGCTATGTCTGTCTCTTTCTGTTGCTCAACTATATATGTTGCATATCATCGACTCATGTGACGATACAGGTGCATAGATCATCGATGGAGAAGAAGTGCTATGCCAGGAGTATATAATGAGTGGCCAGAGTGTCAGGCCCAGGTGTACCGGTTTCCGGTTTCCGAGCGACAGCCAGTAGTTAGTTTAGGTTCAGGCTAGTGCGAGAGAGGGATACGAACTCATCTACTGCATAGTTCCGCTCTCACTCATAGTGATAGCTCTTCTCGCGTATATTATTATTTAGATGGATGACGATGTAGTTGCAAGAACTTGTATCGCTATTTTCTAGATGATGACGAGAGACCACTTTGTGTTAGATGATGATTATGATGATGACATGATTTGATGCTATGATTACATTTGTATGTGTATGATATGCTAAAGATTATTGTATAAAGCCTGTTCAAATACAAAACAAATATGCAGAAAAAAAACTAATAAAGCTGACAGTAGCAAGGAGAGTAGAGTTAGCAGCAGCGCGCCCTAGATTAAATTGCTGCAAATATTAGTAGTAGCACGTTGTGCTAAAGCTTGCTGCTACTAGCCATGTATAGCAGTAGCATGGGTCAACACGCGCTACTTGTTAGCTGTAGCGCCGTATCAGTAGCATAGTGCCCCTCGCTACTGATACACCTAATACGCGTGCTACTGCTGGGCTTTTCCCTAGTAATGGGAGGAGGCCGGCGCCAAGGTTGGCGTCCTTGCGGACGGCGTCGTGGACGAAGTCGCGCATGATGGACTCCGCGTTGGGGAAGCTCCGCTGGTAGAAGTCCAAGGAGAGGCCGCGCGCCACCGGAGGCTCCCTCAACCTCAGCTCGTCCTGCTCTGCCACCGCATCTGCAGCCCCAAGCGCCACGAGTAGCAGTGCAACTGCTGCAGCGAGAAGAGGAGCACGAGCCATCGATCTCTCCTTTCCTCTGACTGTTCGTGTATGTATCCCTGTGTGTTCCCGTGTGTGACTCGTCTGCTCGGCTCTGCTACGGGTAGAGCCTTGGTTTTATAGGCGATGCTTCTCTTTGACACGATGGCACGATTGTAATGGCGTAGCCATGATTTTCGGCCAGGGTGGTCCAATTGATATATACAATGCCCTCACACCCTCCACAAAAGCAGAGCTATGTGTGTTAAGATGAGGGGGCCAATGCCCCCCTCCCCTAGCTTTAAACTTATTTTTTAAAATAATAATGGAAGGACTTGGATAGGAAATGTTATAGCCTCCCCCACCCCTCCTCCCCAAACACTCATGGTTTTTGCCCTCCGCGGGAAGAGATATAGGATCTGTTTGGTTTGGCACTCCGAGCAATCTAGCAAAAAATTGGCGTTGACTTCAGTGTTGGCCTCTATCGGAACCTTGTTCAATTTTTTTGGTTCGCCCCAGCCGCAACAACTTTCCCTGTTGGTTTCTAAGCCATGACCGGCAGCAGAATCCTCTACCAATTATTTGACGCACCAATATTGGCATATAGCGAGCACAGAAAGAATCCAAACTGACTTGTCGACTTGCTCCGCCATTGCATACTAGTATAGAATTTATCAATAGAATGTATGTGGAAGTTTAATTTTTGCAACAATTCTACAATAAAAAACCCTATAATTAAACCTTAAAGGCAAAGTCAAACTTTGAATTGAAAATGAAAATCATATTTTAAATTGTAGAGGTGTGAAGTCGGTGGGAGCTCCTGCCTCGGTGTTTAGCTCTACCCATGTGCATGCATTACTACTCATCCGCCTCACTGGCGTTCCTCCGCCTTATGGCTACCTGGCACAATGCGTCATCGGATTCTATCACGCTGAACGCTAGGGTTTGCCGTCGCGGTGCGTTCGGTTGGATACTTTGAGTGATCAAGTCCATCCTCTAGTGTACAAAAAAAACTGCTTTAAGCATACGAGGGAATGTTTCTTGGGTAAAGCGTAGACCTAGAACGTAGGAAGTAACGAGCGAGCTAGTTATCAGATTCATAATTTTTGGGCTTAGGTCTAGATGTGCACAGTGGTCTGGTTAATTTTTTCTTACAGGTATACTCAAGTATCGGGCCGATGTACAGGGTGGTCCATGGACCACCCTGTCCACCGTTCAGCCCAGCCACTGTACGAGCGTGCATGACACACTAACACATGAACCGACATGATGATGGTGGGAGTCCAATCTCTTCCTTACGACCAGATTTAGCACGTAGCAGTTGAACACAGGAGTCCAGTGTCCGCACTCCACGTCGCCACCTTCACCTTGCCACTGATAAGCGCGTACATATGAAGGCCAAGGGCAGCAAAAGGAGGAGGATAGAGTGAAATGCATAAAACCACCACAATATTGTTTTGATTAGCAAAAAAAAAAATATACGCCACAATAAAAATCATGACAAAATGCACCGCACGAACTCGGCAGGTACAAGCCTTGGCATGAGACATTGACATAATGATGGATAGACAAGATGATTATGGGAATGAGTAGTGCACCAGCGTCGATCTGACAAACGAACATAGGAATTCAGTGTCCGCACTCCACCTCTCCATCTTCGCCTAGCCACTAATAAGTTTACATTACATGCGAAGGCAAAGGGCAGCAAAAATAGGAGAATGCTTACATTTGTCGAGGAGTTTAGAAAGGAATCTAATCAGTTGCAAATGCTACCACTTTGCACCAGTGACAGCTACTCATCGACGCGCCACCTGCCCATCTTAGGAACCAAGACTAGCCATGTACTCCCTCCGTAAACTAATATAAGAGCGTTTAGAACACTACTTTAGTGATCTAAACGCTCTTATATTAGTTTACAGAGGGAGTACTATTCTAAGTTTAGCTAAAGATATTTTTATGATTTTAAATTTTGGATAAGTCGGTTCGTGGGAAAAAGGAGGAGGAGAGAGTGAAATGCATAAAACCACCGCAATATTGTTCTAATTAGCAAAAAAAATACGCCAGAATAGAAATCATGAGAAAAAATGCACCGCATGAAACTATTGACAATGGTAAAAAACATCGACCAAAATTTCAACCTCATTTTGACATGGCAAAGTGGACACGTGGTGAGAGATGTGACGGCGTGAGGCAAATCGGCCGTTAACGGCTCGGTGGATACAAGCCTTGGCATGACACATTGACACGATGATGGATAGACAAGATGATCGTGTGAGTGAGTAGTGCACGAGCGTCCATGTGAGAAACGAACATATGCATTCAGTGTCTGCACTCCACCTCTCCACCTTCGCCTTGCCACTAATAAGTTTACATTACATGTGAAGGCGAAGGGCAGCAAAAATAGGAGAATGCTTACATATGTTGAGGAGATTTAGTAAGCAATCTAACGGCGTACACGCGTACTCGTAATCAGTGGCAACTGCGACCACTGTATCGATATGAAATTCTCGACGACGTATATGTAAGCACAAGACAAAAATATATTTTTCTGTAGCCTAAGGACTATCTTCTAAAAAATTGAATGAGCCCTAGGTGCAAAAGAGAGCGTGCGAGGTAGTTTCCTTGGTTATTATGATATTGAGTTAATTATTACTCCCTCTGTTTTTAAATATTTGTTTTTTTTAAGATTTCAAATGAACTATCACATACGGATGTGTATAGACATATTTTAGAGTGTAGATTCGCTCATTTTGTTCCGTATGTAGTCATTTGTTGAAATATCTAGAAAGACAAATATTTAGAAACGGAGGGAGTAGTCTTCAAGTTCAAATAGTAATTTCTTGAAATTAAAATTTCTTCTCAGTTCTTGAACTATGTTTTTTAGAAAAGGTGTTCTTGAACTATGCTGCCTGCGCATTTTAAATATGAACTAAGTACAATGGTGTTGTCCTTGCATTTGCGCAAGCCTATTTGCTAGTTAAAGGAAAAAAGATGTCTTTTATCTCGAATTCATAAATACTAGCATGTGGGTATGCGTCAAGTGTCGTTAAGTGCATGATTAATAATATAGCCAACAACTGAGTATATAAGATTACCATGTCAGTAAGAGCTAGCAATATTATTCAATCAAACAATAGGATAGACTATAAGGTTGACTCTTAGGCTAGTGATTTTTTTCACTTTCTCTCCGTCGCTTTCCTCTCATTTAGTCATTTTTTTCTAAGAGCACGTGTAAGGGCTGGCTCTTGTATTAGAGTCCAATTCGTCCTTTTTTGTCTTATATCTCTTTTTTACATAGACAAAATGTCATGTAAGCAAGCTTATAGCCCACAATTGTCTAAATATATAAAGAGGATTATCATCTATATGCCAATCATGGCTGTGTGCATTGCGATCACTCCAATGCAAACGCAAAGAAGGGTCTTTCCCTTTTTTTTAAAAAAAAAAAGAACAAAGAAATCTACCCAGGCTCTGAAAGTCTAAAATGATGTGAAAAGGTTCCTTGACTCCCTTGACACGCGCCACCCACCGAATCACCGGAAACCCAATGAGGTTCATGGGAAGTTTGGTGACGGCAGCCGGCCGTGACATCCACCCAAATCACCCAGCGAGACCACTTTTGCTAGTCTTGCACGCCGTCCCCGCCATCCTCGATTCGTTCGAATCCTTTATTGCCCCTTACATTCCAGCCTCCTCCGCTAGCTCTCGAGGCCAGTCTCCAGTCTAGACTCTCACAACAATGCCTCCCTTCCTCGTCGTCTTCATCCTCCTCCTCCTCCGCACAACGTCCTCCTCCGCATCCCCAGAGCGCGACGTCTACGCCCTTGGGAAGCTCAAGGCTTCCCTCGTCACCACCAGCAACGCCACCGCGCTCGGAGACTGGGATCCGGCCGCGCCCTCGCCTGCACACTGCTTCTTTTCTGGCGTGACCTGCGACACCGGCGCGCGAGTCCCCTAGCGCCAATAGGGGGTATATATATAGGACCCCTGGTGGTACATAGAAATTAAAGAAATTCCCCTGCATATTGTCCCCTAGCGCCGCGCCACCGCCACATGTTAAGGCAGGCAGGGTATTGTGTAATGCATATATCTACTATGAAATATGGATGTTTGATTTTCGGTACTGTACCATAAATAGGTCATAATACTATATTATCATTTCTGACAAAATTAGAAATAACCCCAAGATTAAAAAAATAGAAATAATTATTGTACTGAATATTTCAATATAATTAGTTCAGTAACTATTCCAAAAAAATATCAGGAAAAGCAAATTGTCATTTTAATTTTTTTCATTAATACATATTAGTGAATATTTATTTTTTTCAGGAAAAGCAACATGTATTCTTACCTGTCTAAATTTATTCGCTTATTCATATGAGTTGCATCTTTATCACATCACTCTTGTTCTGTGAGTTGTTGTATTTGTATGAATGTTGTTTTTGTGGATTATTTCCTTATCTTTACTGTGATACTAACAGCCCTGCGACATGGCGTCACGTTTCCAAGGGGAACATTGTGTGAAGGTAGGCACCTTAGAGCATCTCCGGGTAGCAGACTTGCTCACTGCAGATGGGGGTGGCTGGAATGATGAAAAGGTTGAGGCCATGTCTACAGCGGATGATGCCGAGGATATTAAGAAAATTCCTGTTGGAGGAGCGGGCATGGAGGATTTTATGGCATGGAACTATACAAAAAGTGGCCGCTCTGCTTACCACTTAGCTATGGATCGGAGGAGGGCGGCCTCATGTGCCAAACAAAATCAAGGTGCATACCTGGAGGCTCATGACGAACGGCTTGGCCAATGGGTCTGAGCTCCATCGGCGGCGAATCAAGCCGGGCATCTTCTGTGCATCCTGTGGAAGGGAGGGGACCTTGGCTCATCGTTTCTGGAGCTGCTATCACTCTAGGTTATTTTGGAAGGAGCTTGCGGATAAGAGAAGTGTGGCTGCTGCTTGCCCGCCTGACGGGGTTGTCACTAATCATGAGGTGGGGAGATGGCTCAAGAACTGGATGGGAGACGCAAAGGACGAAGAGAATGAGATGCTTATGCAGGGTATCTATGGCCTGTGGCTTGCACGGAATGAGACGCGGGACGGTGTCCGAATCAAGGCAGCACCGGATATTGCTGCATCAGTGTCTAGATTCATGGATGAATGGAGTGAAGCTGTGAAGAAGGCGGCCAGGTCTACGATCAAGCCACCACCGGAAAAATGGATGCCTCCGGAGCACGGCTGGGTTAAGGTTAACGTGGATGGGGCGCTATCCTCTGTAACAGGCAACGGGGGAGGAGGGGCGGTCGTGCACGATCAGGCGGGTGCCTTCAGAGCCGCTCTGGCCCAATTCTTCCCTCGCTGCTCAAGTCCAGAGATTCCAGAGTTGTTAGTGTTGAGTCAAACTTGGTCTTGCGATTCACACAACAGCAGCAGCAGCATTTACGTCTCAGATGCATGCATGGCTGCATGTCGGCACGGCAGCAAGTAAAAAAGAATTTACTTGCAAGAGCAGCAGGCCTGCCTTAGTAGCTAAGTAGTAAGAGGTCAGCAGTGACGTAATTCACTTGCTTGACGTCAGCCTATGCGTAGTATAGTCGGTTCATTACACTATATATAGGGCCGATACCCATCGTTGTAAGCTAGGCCATTTCATTTTTCGAACCCATCCAGCCTCAAGTGTTGTACTACATGTGTGTGCTCAACTTCTCAACTAGTACTCCAGTGTGTGTGAGTTCAGCTGTTCGTGAGTGCGAGGGAGAGTAAGAACAGCTTGTGTGCAGCCGCTGGTTAGCTAGGCTTCCTCTGTTAGAGTACAAGTGAGAGTTAGTTGCTTGTAGTTCTGGGCTAACAATTGGCATCAGAGCCTTGGGTTATGCCGAAGCATAAGCCGAAAGGAGGCGTCGCCGATGACGGTTCCAAGACCGCCGAGCAGAGCTCGGCTGAGGACACCCGTGCGGCGGACGCGCTCGCGCTGCGAGGCAGGCCGGGAAGTGAGCTGGGTGCGCCACGCTCCGTGCAAGACGTGGGCATGTCCAGCACCTCCTTCCCCCTCCTCACGCGGACCAACTACCCCAGTTGGTCGGTCATGATGAAAGTCATCATGGAGGCGCGGCATATGTGGAAAGCCGTGGAAACCGGCGATGTCGAGTACGAGGAGGACCGGCTGGCGATGGAGGCGATCTTGCGCTCCGTCCCAAAGGAGATGGTGCTCACCCTTGGCGCCAAGAAGACGGCCAAGGAAGCATGGGAGACCATCAAGACTCTGCGCATCGGCGTGGAGCGCGTACGGGAGTCGAAGGCCCAGACCTTGCGCCTCCAGTACGAGGAGATCCGGTTCAAGGCCGGTGAACAAGTCGACGACTTCGCCTTGCGGCTGCAAGGTCTCGTCAACGAGCTCGCAACGCTCGGAGATCCCATCGACAACAAGATGGTGATTCTCAAGTTTCTCCGCGTCGTCCCCAGGCAGTACAAGCAACTGGCCTGGTCCATCGAGAGCTTGGTGGATCTCTCCACCATGACGATCGAGGAGCTGGTAGGGCGGCTGAAGGTCGTCGAGGAGCGTGGCGACGACGCCAACAACCGTGCTGGCGGCGAACTACTGCTCACCAGGGAGCAGTGGGACGCGCAGCTTCAGCAGCGCGGCCGCGACGGCTCTTCCGGCAGTGGGGGAGGCGCCCCCACGGGAAGCAGAGGTCACGGCAGAGGAGGAGGCCGCGCCCAGAGCGGTGGCGGCAACCGCGGTTGCAGGCCAAGCCAAGCAGGGCGAGGCGCTGGCAACGGTGGCAAGTGCCGCTACTGCAACATGCCGGCCGGGTCACTGGATCCGGGATTGCCACAAGAGGAAAGCCGACGAGGCAGCCGCGGCAACGGCAAACCTCGTCCAGGCTGACGTGGATGGCGGGCCGGCAATGATGCTGGCAAGAGTCGAGCCCGTGCAGGAGAGCTCGGCGTCTCCTGCGACCATGGCTCCGACAACCACCCAATCCGTGCAGGAGGCACGGAACCCGTCCATGGAAACCATCACTCCAGTGACAAGCCACACCTCGACAACGACATTCTCGGGGCCTGTCGACTGGGAGGCGATGAAGGCCCGGGTGTGGGGGAGCCACACCCCGGCGACGGCGTCCCCGACAACCTCGGGACCCGACAAGGTCGTGCAAGTTGGCGCGGCAATGACGCATATGGCGGACCATGCTCCGACCATGATGCTGGCGACCATCGACTCCGTGCAGGAGCGCACGGAGACTCAAGTCATCCACACCCTAACACCGAAGTGTTTGGGGTCCACCGTGATGATGGGAGATGGCTCCCCGACAACGGTGTGTGCGTGCGGCTACGTCTTCCTCAACGAGGAGAGAGCCGTGACCACACCCACGCTTGCAGGCGGCAAGCAAAGTGAGGGTTGGTTCCTCGACACCGGCGCCACGAACCACATGACTGGTTCGGTCGACGCGTTCGCGGAGCTGGACCGCTCAATCACTGGGAAGGTGCGGTTCGCGGACGAATCCGTGGTGGAGATCCACGGGCGTGGGATCGTCGTCTTCGCCGACAAAGGGGGTGATCACAGGGAGTTCACGGACGTCTACTTCATCCCGGCGCTCAAAAGCAGCGTCGTGAGTGTCGGACAGCTCGACGAGGGCTGGTTCGACATCGGCATCCGGCACGGTGTCCTCACCGTGCGCGACCAGCAGAAGAGGCTGCTCATCGAGGTAACCCGCTCGCCAAACCGCCTCTATAAATTCTTCTTTCAACCCGTGCATCCTGTGTGCCTTGCCGTGGGCCATGTCTCCGACGCGTGGCGTTGGCATGCCCGGCTAGGACACCAGCACTTCGACGGGTTGCGAAAGATGGCGCGAGGCAACCTCGTTCGTGGGCTACCTCACATCGAGCACGCCGACGAGCTGTGTGATGCATGTCTTGCGGGGAAGTAGCGGCGTCTGCCGTTTCCCGAGAAGGCACGCTATCGGGCGCAGAAACCCCTGGAGCTGGTTCACGGGGACCTCTGCGGCCCAATCACCCCGGCAACACCAGGAGGGCGTCGCTACATCCTGCTGCTCGTCGACGACTATAGCAGGTTCATGTGGGTGCTGCTCCTCGCCTCCAAGGACGAGGCGGAGCAAGCCTTTGTCAAGCAGCAAGCGGCAGCAGAGGTCGAGTGCGGCCACAAGCTGCGCGTGCTGCGCACGGACCGTGGCGGCGAGTTCACGTCGGCCACGTTCTACAAGCACTGCGACGAGAAAGGGGTGCAACGTCATCTCACAGTCCCTTACTCGCCGTAGCAGAATGGCGTCGTTGAGCGGAGGAACCAGACGGTGCTCGGGATGGCACGCTGCATGCTCAAGGCAAAGCAGGTGCCGACCACGTATTGGGGGGAGGCCGTGCTCACGGCCGTCTTCATCCTCAACCGCT
Source organism: Triticum aestivum (assembly GCF_018294505.1). NCBI lineage: Eukaryota > Viridiplantae > Streptophyta > Magnoliopsida > Poales > Poaceae > Triticum > Triticum aestivum. The sequence goes on along the minus strand of NC_057801.1, from coordinate 826,645,002 downwards.
CCTTCACAAGGAGCGTCGACGGAAAGACGCCTTACGAGGCGTGGTATGGGAGGAAGCCAGATGTACGCTTCCTCCGTATCTTTGGCTGTGTCGGGCACGTCAAGATGACGCGCCCACAGCTGAAGAAGCTCGACGACAGGAGCACCCCAATGGTGTTCATGGGCTACGAGATGGGCTCTAAGGCGTACAAGATGTATGACCCCGTCTCAAAGTGTGTGCATGTCTCTCGTGACGTCATCTTCGACGAAGACGCGCGATGGATTTGGGAGGCGTCGGGGGAGGCCCCGGCAAGCAGTTCCTTCACTGTGGACTACCCGATGTACTCTACAACCCCGGGAAGCAAGACCCCGGGAAGTACCACCCCGGGAAGCTCGGGAGGTGTGGATCTGGGAACAGCGACCCCGAGAACATCGTACCCAGGTACGGTGTCGCCGGACACCACGACGTCAAGCAACGTGGGTCTCGGGAGGCAGTTCGCAACCCCGCCAACGGCGAGGTCGGAGCTATTCGACGCCGCCGACAGCGTTGGCGCCCCCCACAGGTTTCGGCGCATGGGGGATCTCCTCAGCGAGGCTGCGGCAACACCGCAACAGCCCGAGGATGAGGACGCTGATGACGACGAGGTCTTGCATCTGATGGCCGACGAGGAGCCGACCACGTTCGCGGAGGCCGAGCAAGAGGATTGCTGGCGCCACGCGATGCTGGACGAGCTGGCGTCGATCAACGACAACGCCACTTGGACACTCAACACACTGCCTGCTGGGCACCGAGCCATCGGGCTCAAGTGGGTGTTCAAGGTAAAGAAGGACGAGCACGGTGCCATTGTCAACCACAAGGCGCGCCTCGTCGCAAAGGGCTACGTGCAGCGTGAGGGAGTGGACTTCGAGGAAGTCTTCGCTCCGGTGGCAAGGCTGGAGTCGGTACGGCCCATCCTTGCCGTGGCCGCTCACCGCGGGTGGGAGGTACACCACATGGATGTCAAGTCGGCATTTCTCAACGGTGACCTTAACGAGGAGGTGTACGTCTCCCAGCCACCCGGGTTCGTTGCAAAGGGCCACGAGCAGGGCGTGTACAGGCTACACAAGGCCCCGTACGGTCTCCGGCAAACCCCAAGGGCATGGAACCCCAAGCTCGATGCAAGCATCGCATCCCTTGGGTTCTCACGCAGCGCTTCTGAGCATGGCGTGTACTCGCGTGGCACTGCGAACACGCTGCTCATCGTCGGCATCTCCGTCGACGACCTGGTCATCGCCGGGGCAGAGCCCGAAGAGGTTCGACGCTTCAAGGGAGAGATGCATCGTCTCTTCAGCATGAGCGACTCGGGCTGCTCCGGTACTACCTTGGGCTGGAGGTGAACCAGGAGGGTGGTCGCATCACGATCACACAAACGGCCTACGCTACCAAGATGCTTGAGCGAGCGGGCATGAAGGTCTGCCATGCCGTGCACGCTCCAATGGAGGCACGGCTGAAACTCAGCAAGGAGAGCTCCGAGAAGACGGTAGATGCTACACTCTACCGTAGCATCATCGGGAGTCTCAGGTACCTCGTGCACACTCGACCGGACATCACGTTTGTTGTCGGGTACCTGAGTAGGTTCATGGAAGCTCCGGCAAGCGATCACCTGGCTGCCATCAAGCACCTGCTCCGGTACATCGCGGGTACGCTCACGCATGGATGCGTGTATCGTCGTCGCGACGGCAAGAGCTTGGTCAGGTACAGCGACTCCGACCACGCTGGTGACGTGGACTCCCGGAAGAGCACCTCGGGCACACTATTCCTTCTCGGGAATAGTCCCGTCAGCTGGCAATCGGTGAGGCAGAAGGTTGTCGCCGTATCTTCGTGCGAGGCAGAGTACATCGCGGCAGCTACAGCGGCCTGTCAAGGCATTTGGCTTGCTCGCCTTCTCAGTGAGATGCTGAATCAGGACACCGCCCCTGCGCTCATCTTCATCGACAACAAGTCGGCGATTTCCCTCTGCAAGAATCCAGTGCTTCACGACCGCAGCAAGCACATCGATCTCCGCTATCACTTCATACGTGACTGCGTCGAGAAAGGCACGGCGATAGTGGAGTTCATCCGGACTGGTGAGCAGAAGGCGGACATCCTGACCAAGTCACTTGGTCGTGTCCGGTTCCGGGAGCTGCGCGACAAGGTCGGGATCATCGACACCAAACTCCTTCGACAAGTTTGAGGGGGAGATTGTTGAGTCAAACTTGGTCTTGCGATTCACACAACAGCAGCAGCAGCACTTACGTCTCAGATGCATGCATGGCTGCATGTCGGCACGGCAGCAAGTAAAAAAAAAATTACTTGCAAGAGCAGCAGGCGTGCCTTAGTAGCTAAGTAGTAAGAGGTCAGCAGTGACGTAATTCACTTGCTTGACGTCAGCCTATGCGTAGTATAGTCGGTTCATTACACTATATATAGGGCCGATGCCCATCGTTGTAAGCTAGGCCATTTCATTTTTCGAACCCATCCAGCCTCAAGTGTTGTACTACATGTGTGTGCTCAACTTGCTCAACTAGTACTCCAGTGTGTGTGAGTTCAGCTGTTCGTGAGTGCGAGGGAGAGTAAGAACAGCTTGTGTGCAGCCGCTGGTTAGCTAGGCTTCCTCTGTTAGAGTACAAGTGAGAGTTAGTTGCTTGTAGTTCTGGGCTAACAATTGGCATCAGAGCCTTGGGTTATGCCGAAGCATATGCCGAAAGGAGGCGTCGCCGATGACGGTTCCAAGACCGCCGAGCAGAGCTCGGCTGAGGACACCCGTGCGGCGGACGCGCTCGTGCTGCGAGGCAGGCCGGGAGGTGAGCTGGGTGCGCCACGCTCCGTGCAAGACGTGGGCATGTCCAGCACCTCCTTCCCCCTCCTCACGCGGACCAACTACCCCAGTTGGTCGGTCATGATGAAAGTCATCATGGAGGCGCGGCATATGTGGAAAGCCGTGGAAACCGGCGATGTCGAGTACGAGGAGGACCGGCTGGCGATGGAGGCGATCTTGCGCTCCGTCCCAAAGGAGATGGTGCTCACCCTTGGCGCCAAGAAGACGGCCAAGGAAGCATGGGAGACCATCAAGACTCTGCGCATCGGCGTGGAGCGCGTACGGGAGTCGAAGGCCCAGACCTTGCGCCTCCAGTACGAGGAGATCCGGTTCATGGCCGGTGAACAAGTCAACGACTTCGCCTTGCGGCTGCAAGGTCTCGTCAACGAGCTCGCAACGCTCGGAGATCCCATCGACAACAAGATGGTGATTCTCAAGTTTCTCCGCGTCGTCCCCAGGCAGTACAAGCAACTGGCCTGGTCCATCGAGAGCTTGGTGGATCTCTCCACCATGACGATCGAGGAGCTGGTAGGGCGGCTGAAGGTCGTCGAGGAGCGCGGCGACGACGCCAACAACCGTGCTGGCGGCGAACTACTGCTCACCAGGGAGCAGTGGGACGCGCAGCTTCAGCAGCGCGGCCGCGACGGCTCTTCCGGCAGTGGGGGAGGCGCCCCCACGGGAAGCAGAGGTCACGGCAGAGGAGGAGGCCGCGCCCAGAGCGGTGGCGGCAACCGCGGTTGCAGGCCAAGCCAAGCAGGGCGAGGCGCTGGCAACGGTGGCAAGTGCCGCTACTGCAACATGCCGGCCGGGTCACTGGATCCGGGATTGCCACAAGAGGAAAGCCGACGAGGCAGCCGCGGCAACGGCAAACCTCGTCCAGGCTGACGTGGATGGCGGGCCGGCAATGATGCTGGCAAGAGTCGAGCCCGTGCAGGAGAGCTCGGCGTCTCCTGCGACCATGGCTCCGACAACCACCCAATCCGTGCAGGAGGCACGGAACCCGTCCACGGAAACCATCACTCCAGTGACAAGCCACACCTCGACAACGACATTCTCGGGGCCTGTCGACTGGGAGGCGATGAAGGCCCGGGTGTGGGGGAGCCACACCCCGGTGATGGCGTCCCCGACAACCTCGGGACCCGACAAGGTCGTGCAAGTTGGCGCGGCAATGACGCATATGGCGGACCATGCTCCGACCATGATGCTGGCGACCATCGACTCCGTGCAGGAGCGCACGGAGACTCAGGTCATCCACACCCCAACACCGAAGTGTTTGGGGTCCACCGTGATGATGGGAGATGGCTCCCCGACAACGGTGTGTGCGTGCGGCTACGTCTTCCTCAACGAGGAGAGAGCCGTGACCACACCCACGCTTGCAGGCAGCAAGCAAAGTGAGGGTTGGTTCCTCGACACCGGCGCCACGAACCACATGACTGGTTCGGTCGACGCGTTCGCGGAGCTGGACCGCTCAATCACTGGGAAGGTGCGGTTCGCGGACGAATCCGTGGTGGAGATCCATGGGCGTGGGATCGTCGTCTTCGCCGACAAAGGGGCTGATCACAGGGAGTTCACGGACGTCTACTTCATCACGGCGCTCAAAAGCAGCATCGTGAGTGTCGGACAGCTCGACGAGGGTTGGTTCGACATCGGCATCCGGCACGGTGTCCTCACCGTGCGCGACCAGCAGAAGAGGCTGCTCATCGAGGTAACCCGCTCGCCAAACCGCCTCTATAAATTCTTCTTTCAACCCGTGCATCCTGTGTGCCTTGCCGTGGGCCATGTCTCCGACGCGTGGCGTTGGCATGCCTGGCTAGGACACCAGCACTTCGACGGGTTGCGAAATATGGTGCGAGGCAACCTCGTTCGTGGGCTACCTCACATCGAGCACGCCGACGAGCTGTGTGATGCATGACTTGCGGGGAAGCAGCGGCGTCTGCCGTTTCCCGAGAAGGCACGCTATCGGGCGCAGAAACCCCTGGAGCTGGTTCACGGGGACCTCTGCGGCCCAATCACCCCGGCAACGCCAGGAGGGCGTCGCTACATCCTGCTGCTCGTCGACGACTATAGCAGGTTCATGTGGGTGCTGCTCCTCGCCTCCAAGGACGAGGCGGAGCAAGCCTTTGTCAAGCAGCAAGCGGCAGCAGAGGTCGAGTGCGGCCACAAGCTGCGCGTGCTGCGCACGGACCGTGGCGGCGAGTTCACGTCGGCCACGTTCTACAAGCACTGCGACGAGAAAGGGGTCCAACGTCATCTCACAGCCCCTTACTCGCCGCAGCAGAATGGCGTCGTTGAGCGGAGGAACCAGACGGTGCTCGGGATGGCACGCTGCATGCTCAAGGCAAAGCAGGTGCCGAGCACGTATTGGGGGGAGGTCGTGCTCACGGCCGTCTTCATCCTCAACCGCTCCTTCACAAGGAGCGTCGACGGAAAGACGCCTTACAAGGCGTGGTATGGGAGGAAGCCAGATGTACGCTTCCTCCGTATCTTTGGCTGTGTCGGGCACGTCAAGATGACGCGCCCACAGCTGAAGAAGCTCGACGACAGGAGCACCCCAATGGTGTTCATGGGCTACGAGATGGGCTCTAAGGCGTACAAGATGTATGACCCCGTCTCAAAGTGTGTGCATGTCTCTCGTGACGTCATCTTCGACGAAGACGCGCGATGGACTTGGGAGGCATAGGGGGAGGCCCCGGCAAGCAGTTCCTTCACTGTGGACTACCCGATGTACTCTACAACCCCGGGAAGCAAGACCCCGGGAAGTACCACCCCGGGAAGCTCGGGAGGTGTGGATCCGGGAACAGCGACCCCGAGAACATCGTACCCAGGTACGGTGTCGCCGGACACCACGACGTCAAGCAACGTGGGTCTCGGGAGGCAGTTCGCAACCCCGCCAATGGCGAGGTCGAAGCTATTCGACGCCGCCGACAGCGTTGGCGCCCCCCACAGGTTTCGGCGCATGGGGGATCTCCTCGGCGAGGCTGCGGCAACACCGCAACAGCCCGAGGATGAGGACGCTGATGACGACGAGGTCTTGCATCTGATGGCCGACGAGGAGCCGACCACGTTCGCGGAGGCCGAGCAAGAGGATTGCTGGCGCCACGCGATGCTGGACGAGCTGGCGTCGATCAACGACAACGCCACTTGGACACTCAACACACTGCCTGCTGGGCACCGAGCCATCGGGCTCAAGTGGGTGTTCAAGGTAAAGAAGGACGAGCACGGTGCCATTGTCAACCACAAGGCGCGCCTCGTCGCAAAGGGCTACGTGCAGCGTGAGGGAGTGGACTTCGAGGAAGTCTTCGCTCCGGTGGCAAGGCTGGAGTCGGTACGGCCCATCCTTGCCGTGGCCGCTCACCGCGGGTGGGAGGTACACCACATGGATGTCAAGTCGGCATTTCTCAACGGTGACCTTAACGAGGAGGTGTACGTCTCCCAGCCACCCGGGTTCGTTGCAAAGGGCCACGAGCAGGGCGTGTATCGACTACACAAGGCCCTGTATGGTCTCCGGCAAGCCCCAAGGGCGTGGAACGCCAAGCTCGATGCAAGCCTCGCATCCCTTGGGTTCTCACGCAGCGCTTCTAAGCACGGTGTGTACTCGCGTGGCACCGCGAACACGCTGCTCATCGTTGGCATCTACGTCGACGACCTGGTCATCGCTGGGGCAGAGCCTGAAGAGGTTCAACGCTTCAAGGGAGAGATGCATCGTCTCTTCAGTATGAGCGACCTCGGGCTGCTCCGGTACTACCTTGGGCTGGAGGTGAACCAGGAGGGTGGTCGCATCACGATCACACAAACGGCCTACGCTACCAAGATGCTTGAGCGAGCGGGCATGAAGGTCTGCCATGCCGTGCACGCTCCAATGGAGGCACGGCTGAAACTCAGCAAGGAGAGCTCCGAGAAGACGGTAGATGCTACACTCTACCGTAGCATCATCGGGAGTCTCAGGTACCTCGTGCACACTCGACCGGACATCACGTTTGTTGTCGGGTACCTGAGTAGGTTCATGGAAGCTCCGGCAAGCGATCACCTGGCTGCCATCAAGCACCTGCTCCGGTACATCGCGGGTACGCTCACGCATGGATGCGTGTATCGTCGTCGCGACGGCAAGAGCTTGGTCAGGTACAGCGACTCCGACCACGCTGGTGACGTGGACTCCCGGAAGAGCACCTCGGGCACACTATTCCTTCTCGGGAATAGTCCCGTCAGCTGGCAATCGGTGAGGCAGAAGGTTGTCGCCGTATCTTCGTGCGAGGCAGAGTACATCGCGGCAGCTACAGCGGCCTGTCAAGGCATTTGGCTTGCTCGCCTTCTCAGTGAGATGCTGAATCAGGACACCGCCCCTGCGCTCATCTTCATCGACAACAAGTCGGCGATTTCCCTCTGCAAGAATCCAGTGCTTCACGACCGCAGCAAGCACATCGATCTCCGCTATCACTTCATACGTGACTGCGTCGAGAAAGGCACGGCGATAGTGGAGTTCATCCGGACTGGTGAGCAGAAGGCGGACATCCTGACCAAGTCACTTGGTCGTGTCCGGTTCCGGGAGCTGCGCGACAAGGTCGGGATCATCGACACCAAACTCCTTCGACAAGTTTGAGGGGGAGATTGTTGAGTCAAACTTGGTCTTGCGATTCACACAACAGCAGCAGCAGCACTTACGTCTCAGATGCATGCATGGCTGCATGTCGGCACGGCAGCAAGTAAAAAAAAATTTACTTGCAAGAGCAGCAGGCGTGCCTTAGTAGCTAAGTAGTGAGAGGTCAGCAGTGACGTAATTCACTTGCTTGACATCAGCCTATGCGTAGTATAGTCGGTTCATTACACTATATATAGGGCCGATGCCCATCGTTGTAAGCTAGGCCATTTCATTTTTCGAACCCATCCAGCCTCAAGTGTTGTACTACATGTGTGTGCTCAACTTGCTCAACTAGTACTCCAGTGTGTGTGAGTTCAGCTGTTCGTGAGTGCGAGGGAGAGTAAGAACAGCTTGTGTGCAGCCGCTGGTTAGCTAGGCTTCCTCTGTTAGAGTACAAGTGAGAGTTAGTTGCTTGTAGTTCTGGGCTAACAATTGGCATCAGAGCCTTGGGTTATGCCGAAGCATATGCCGAAAGGAGGCGTCGCCGATGACGGTTCCAAGACCGCCGAGCAGAGCTCGGCTGAGGACACCCGTGCGGCGGACGCGCTCGTGCTGCGAGGCAGGCCGGGAGGTGAGCTGGGTGCGCCACGCTCCGTGCAAGACGTGGGCATGTCCAGCACCTCCTTCCCCCTCCTCACGCGGACCAACTACCCCAGTTGGTCGGTCATGATGAAAGTCATCATGGAGGCGCGGCATATGTGGAAAGCCGTGGAAACCGGCGATGTCGAGTACGAGGAGGACCGGCTGGCGATGGAGGCGATCTTGCGCTCCGTCCCAAAGGAGATGGTGCTCACCCTTGGCGCCAAGAAGACGGCCAAGGAAGCATGGGAGACCATCAAGACTCTGCGCATCGGCGTGGAGCGCGTACGGGAGTCGAAGGCCCAGACCTTGCGCCTCCAGTACGAGGAGATCCGGTTCATGGCCGGTGAACAAGTCAACGACTTCGCCTTGCGGCTGCAAGGTCTTGTCAACGAGCTCGCAACGCTCGGAGATCCCATCGACAACAAGATGGTGATTCTCAAGTTTCTCCGCGTCGTCCCCAGGCAGTACAAGCAACTGGCCTGGTCCATCGAGAGCTTGGTGGATCTCTCCACCATGACGATCGAGGAGCTGGTAGGGCGGCTGAAGGTCGTCGAGGAGCGCGGCGACGACGCCAACAACCGTGCTGGCGGCGAACTACTGCTCACCAGGGAGCAGTGGGACGCGCAGCTTCAGCAGCGCGGCCGCGACGGCTCTTCCGGCAGTGGGGGAGGCGCCCCCACGGGAAGCAGAGGTCACGGCAGAGGAGGAGGCAGCGCCCAGAGCGGTGGCGGCAACCGCGGTTGCAGGCCAAGCCAAGCAGGGCGAGGCGCTGGCAACGGTGGCAAGTGTCGCTACTGCAACATGCCGGCCGGGTCACTGGATCCGGGATTGCCACAAGAGGAAAGCCGACGAGGCAGCCGCGGCAACGGCAAACCTCGTCCAGGCTGACGTGGATGGCGGGCCGGCAATGATGCTGGCAAGAGTCGAGCCCGTGCAGGAGAGCTCGGCGTCTCCTGCGACCATGGCTCCGACAACCACCCAATCCGTGCAGGAGGCACGGAACCCGTCCACGGAAACCATCACTCCAGTGACAAGCCACACCTCGACAACGACATTCTCGGGGCCTGTCGACTGGGAGGCGATGAAGGCCCGGGTGTGGGGGAGCCACACCCCGGCGACGGCGTCCCCGACAACCTCGGGACCCGACAAGGTCGTGCAAGTTGGCGCGGCAATGACGCATATGGCGGACCATGCTCCGACCATGATGCTGGCGACCATCGACTCCGTGCAGGAGCGCACGGAGACTCAGGTCATCCACACCCCAACACCGAAGTGTTTGGGGTCCACCGTGATGATGGGAGATGGCTCCCCGACAACGGTGTGTGCGTGCGGCTACGTCTTCATCAACGAGGAGAGAGCCGTGACCACACCCACGCTTGCAGGCGGCAAGCAAAGTGAGGGTTGGTTCCTCGACACCGGCGCCACAAACCACATGACTGGTTCGGTCGACGCGTTCGCGGAGCTGGACCGCTCAATCACTGGGAAGGTGCGGTTCGCGGACGAATCCGTGGTGGAGATCCACGGGCGTGGGATCGTCGTCTTCGCCAACAAAGGGGGTGATCACAGGGAGTTCACGGACGTCTACTTCATCCCGGCGCTCAAAAGCAGCGTCGTGAGTGTCGGACAGCTCGACGAGGGCTGGTTCGACATCGGCATCCGGCACGGTGTCCTCACCGTGCGCGACCAGCAGAAGAGGCTGCTCATCGAGGTAACCTGCTCGCCAAACCGCCTCTATAAATTCTTCTTTCAACCCGTGCATCCTGTGTGCCTTGCCATGGGCCATGTCTCCGACGCGTGGCGTTGGCATGCCCGGCTAGGACACCAGCACTTCGACGGGTTGCGAAAGATGGCGCGAGGCAACCTCGTTCGTGGGCTACCTCACATCGAGCACGCCGACGAGCTGTGTGATGCATGTCTTGCGGGGAAGCAGCGGCGTCTGCCGTTTCCCGAGAAGGCACGCTATCGGGCGCAGAAACCCCTGGAGCTGGTTCACGGGGACCTCTGCGGCCCAATCACCCCGGCAACGCCAGGAGGGCGTTGCTACATCCTGCTGCTCGTCGACGACTATAGCAGGTTCATGTGGGTGCTGCTCCTCGCCTCCAAGGACGAGGCGGAGCAAGCCTTTGTCAAGCAGCAAGCGGCAGCAGAGGTCGAGTGCGGCCACAAGCTGCGCGTGCTGCGCACGGACCGTGGCGGCGAGTTCACGTCGGCCACGTTCTACAAGCACTGCGACGAGAAAGGGGTGCAACGTCATCTCACAGTCCCTTACTCGCCGTAGCAGAATGGCGTCGTTGAGCGGAGGAACCAGACGGTGCTCGGGATGGCACGCTGCATGCTCAAGGCAAAGCAGGTGCCGAGCACGTATTGGGGGGAGGCCGTGCTCACGGCCGTCTTCATCCTCAACCGCTCCTTCACAAGGAGCGTCGACGGAAAGACGCCTTACGAGGCGTGGTATGGGAGGAAGCCAGATGTACGCTTCCTCCGTATCTTTGGCTGTGTCGGGCACGTCAAGATGACGCGCCCACAGCTGAAGAAGCTCGACGACAGGAGCACCCCAATGGTGTTCATGGGCTACGAGATGGGCTCTAAGGCGTACAAGATGTATGACCCCGTCTCAAAGTGTGTGCATGTCTCTCGTGACGTCATCTTCGACGAAGACGCGCGATGGATTTGGGAGGCGTCGGGGGAGGCCCCGGCAAGCAGTTCCTTCATTGTGGACTACCCGATGTACTCTACAACCCCGGGAAGCAAGACCCCGGGAAGTACCACCCCGGGAAGCTCGGGAGGTGTGGATCTGGGAACAGCGACCCCGAGAACATCGTACCCAGGTACGGTGTCGCCGGACACCACGACGTCAAGCAACGTGGGTCTCGGGAGGCAGTTCGCAACCCCGCCAACGGCGAGGTCGGAGCTATTCGACGCCGCCGACAGCGTTGGCGCCCCCCACAGGTTTCGGCGCATGGGGGATCTCCTCAGCGAGGCTGCGGCAACACCGCAACAGCCCGAGGATGAGGACGCTGATGACGACGAGGTCTTGCATCTGATGGCCGACGAGGAGCCGACCACGTTCGCGGAGGCCGAGCAAGAGGATTGCTGGCGCCACGCGATGCTGGACGAGCTGGCGTCGATCAACGACAACGCCACTTGGACACTCAACACACTGCCTGCTGGGCACCGAGCCATCGGGCTCAAGTGGGTGTTCAAGGTAAAGAAGGACGAGCACGGTGCCATTGTCAACCACAAGGCGCGCCTCGTCGCAAAGGGCTACGTGCAGCGTGAGGGAGTGGACTTCGAGGAAGTCTTCGCTCCGGTGGCAAGGCTGGAGTCGGTACGGCCCATCCTTGCCGTGGCCGCTCACCGCGGGTGGGAGGTACACCACATGGATGTCAAGTCGGCATTTCTCAACGGTGACCTTAACGAGGAGGTGTACGTCTCCCAGCCACCCGGGTTCGTTGCAAAGGGCCACGAGCAGGGCGTGTATCGACTACACAAGGCCCTGTATGGTCTCCGGCAAGCCCCAAGGGCGTGGAACGCCAAGCTCGATGCAAGCCTCGCATCCCTTGGGTTCTCACGCAGCGCTTCTAAGCACGGTGTGTACTCGCGTGGCACCGCGAACACGCTGCTCATCGTTGGCATCTACGTCGACGACCTGGTCATCGCTGGGGCAGAGCCTGAAGAGGTTCAACGCTTCAAGGGAGAGATGCATCGTCTCTTCAGTATGAGCGACCTCGGGCTGCTCCGGTACTACCTTGGGCTGGAGGTGAACCAGGAGGGTGGTCGCATCACGATCACACAACGGCCTACGCTACCAAGATGCTTGAGCGAGCGGGCATGAAGGTCTGCCATGCCGTGCACGCTCCAATGGAGGCACGGCTGAAACTCAGCAAGGAGAGCTCCGAGAAGACGGTAGATGCTACACTCTACCGTAGCATCATCGGGAGTCTCAGGTACCTCGTGCACACTCGACCGGACATCACGTTTGTTGTCGGGTACCTGAGTAGGTTCATGGAAGCTCCGGCAAGCGATCACCTGGCTGCCATCAAGCACCTGCTCCGGTACATCGCGGGTACGCTCACGCATGGATGCGTGTATCGTCGTCGCGACGGCAAGAGCTTGGTCAGGTACAGCGACTCCGACCACGCTGGTGACGTGGACTCCCGGAAGAGCACCTCGGGCATACTATTCCTTCTCGGGAATAGTCCCGTCAGCTGGCAATCGGTGAGGCAGAAGGTTGTCGCCGTATCTTCGTGCGAGGCAGAGTACATCGCGGCAGCTACAGCGGCCTGTCAAGGCATTTGGCTTGCTCGCCTTCTCAGCGAGATGCTGAATCAGGACACCGCCCCTGCGCTCATCTTCATCGACAACAAGTCGGCGATTTCCCTCTGCAAGAATCCAGTGCTTCACGACCGCAGCAAGCACATCGATCTCCGCTATCACTTCATACGTGACTGCGTCGAGAAAGGCACGGTGATAGTGGAGTTCATCCGGACTGGTGAGCAGAAGGCGGACATCCTGACCAAGTCACTTGGTCGTGTCCGGTTCCAGGAGCTGCGCGACAAGGTCGGGATCATCGACACCAAGCTCCTTCGACAAGTTTGAGGGGGAGATTGTTGAGTCAAACTTGGTCTTGCGATTCACACAACAGCAGCAGCAGCACTTACGTCTCAGATGCATGCATGGCTGCATGTCGGCACGGCAGCAAGTAAAAAAAATTACTTGCAAGAGCAGCAGGCGTGCCTTAGTAGCTAAGTAGTAAGAGGTCAGCAGTGACGTAATTCACTTGCTTGACGTCAGCCTATGCGTAGTATAGTCGGTTCATTACACTATATATAGGGCCGATGCCCATCGTTGTAAGCTAGGCCATTTCATTTTTCGAACCCATCCAGCCTCAAGTGTTGTACTACATGTGTGTGCTCAACTTGCTCAACTAGTACTCCAGTGTGTGTGAGTTCAGCTGTTCGTGAGTGCGAGGGAGAGTAAGAACAGCTTGTGTGCAGCCGCTGGTTAGCTAGGCTTCCTCTGTTAGAGTACAAGTGAGAGTTAGTTGCTTGTAGTTCTGGGCTAACAATTGGCATCAGAGCCTTGGTTATGCCGAAGCATATGCCGAAAGGAGGCGTCGCCGATGACGGTTCCAAGACCGCCGAGCAGAGCTCGGCTGAGGACACCCGTGCGGCGGACGCGCTCGTGCTGCGAGGCAGGCCGGGAGGTGAGCTGGGTGCGCCACGCTCCGTGCGAGACGTGGGCATGTCCAGCACCTCCTTCCCCTCCTCACGCGGACCAACTACCCCAGTTGGTCGGTCATGATGAAAGTCATCATGGAGGCGCGGCATATGTGGAAAGCCGTGGAAACCGGCGATGTCGAGTACGAGGAGGACCGGCTGGCGATGGAGGCGATCTTGCGCTCCGTCCCAAAGGAGATGGTGCTCACCCTTGGCGCCAAGAAGACGGCCAAGGAAGCATGGGAGACCATCAAGACTCTGCGCATCGGCGTGGAGCGCGTACGGGAGTCGAAGGCCCAGACCTTGCGCCTCCAGTACGAGGAGATCCGGTTCATGGCCGGTGAACAAGTCAACGACTTCGCCTTGCGGCTGCAAGGTCTCGTCAACGAGCTCGCAACGCTCGGAGATCCCATCGACAACAAGATGGTGATTCTCAAGTTTCTCCGCGTCGTCCCCAGGCAGTACAAGCAACTGGCCTGGTCCATCGAGAGCTTGGTGGATCTCTCCACCATGACGATCGAGGAGCTGGTAGGGCGGCTGAAGGTCGTCGAGGAGCGCGGCGACGACGCCAACAACCGTGCTGGCGGCGAACTACTGCTCACCAGGAGCAGTGGGACGCGCAGCTTCAGCAGCGCGGCCGCGACGGCTCTTCCGGCAGTGGGGGAGGCGCCCCCACGGGAAGCAGAGGTCACGGCAGAGGAGGAGGCCGCGCCCAGAGCGGTGGCGGCAACCGCGGTTGCAGGCCAAGCCAAGCAGGGCGAGGCGCTGGCAACGGTGGCAAGTGCCGCTACTGCAACATGCCGGCCGGGTCACTGGATCCGGGATTGCCACAAGAGGAAAGCCGACGAGGCAGCCGCGGCAACGGCAAACCTCGTCCAGGCTGACGTGGATGGCGGGCCGGCAATGATGCTGGCAAGAGTCGAGCCCGTGCAGGAGAGCTCGGCGTCTCCTGCGACCATGGCTCCGACAACCACCCAATCCGTGCAGGAGGCACGGAACCCGTCCACGGAAACCATCACTCCAGTGACAAGCCACACCTCGACAACGACATTCTCGGGGCCTGTCGACTGGGAGGCGATGAAGGCCCGGGTGTGGGGGAGCCACACCCCGGTGATGGCGTCCCCGACAACCTCGGGACCCGACAAGGTCGTGCAAGTTGGCGCGGGCAATGACGCATATGGCGGACCATGCTCCGACCATGATGCTGGCGACCATCGACTCCGTGCAGGAGCGCACGGAGACTCAGGTCATCCACACCCCAACACCGAAGTGTTTGGGGTCCACCGTGATGATGGGAGATGGCTCCCCGACAACGGTGTGTGCGTGCGGCTACGTCTTCCTCAACGAGGAGAGAGCCGTGACCACACCCACGCTTGCAGGCAGCAAGCAAAGTGAGGGTTGGTTCCTCGACACCGGCGCCACGAACCACATGACTGGTTCGGTCGACGCGTTCGCGGAGCTGGACCGCTCAATCACTGGGAAGGTGCGGTTCGCGGACGAATCCGTGGTGGAGATCCATGGGCGTGGGATCGTCGTCTTCGCCGACAAAGGGGGTGATCACAGGGAGTTCACGGACGTCTACTTCATCACGGCGCTCAAAAGCAGCATCGTGAGTGTCGGACAGCTCGACGAGGGCTGGTTCGACATCGGCATCCGGCACGGTGTCCTCACCGTGCGCGACCAGCAGAAGAGGCTGCTCATCGAGGTAACCCGCTCGCCAAACCGCCTCTATAAATTCTTCTTTCAACCCGTGCATCCTGTGTGCCTTGCCGTGGGCCATGTCTCCGACGCGTGGCGTTGGCATGCCTGGCTAGGACACCAGCACTTCGACGGGTTGCGAAATATGGTGCGAGGCAACCTCGTTCGTGGGCTACCTCACATCGAGCACGCCGACGAGCTGTGTGATGCATGACTTGCGGGGAAGCAGCGGCGTCTGCCGTTTCCCGAGAAGGCACGCTATCGGGCGCAGAAACCCCTGGAGCTGGTTCACGGGGACCTCTGCGGCCCAATCACCCCGGCAACGCCAGGAGGGCGTCGCTACATCCTGCTGCTCGTCGACGACTATAGCAGGTTCATGTGGGTGCTGCTCCTCGCCTCCAAGGACGAGGCGGAGCAAGCCTTTGTCAAGCAGCAAGCGGCAGCAGAGGTCGAGTGCGGCCACAAGCTGCGCGTGCTGCGCACGGACCGTGGCGGCGAGTTCACGTCGGCCACGTTCTACAAGCACTGCGACGAGAAAGGGGTCCAACGTCATCTCACAGCCCCTTACTCGCCGCAGCAGAATGGCGTCGTTGAGCGGAGGAACCAGACGGTGCTCGGGATGGCACGCTGCATGCTCAAGGCAAAGCAGGTGCCGAGCACGTATTGGGGGAGGCCGTGCTCACGGCCGTCTTCATCCTCAACCGCTCCTTCACAAGGAGCGTCGACGGAAAGACGCCTTACAAGGCGTGGTATGGGAGGAAGCCAGATGTACGCTTCCTCCGTATCTTTGGCTGTGTCGGGCACGTCAAGATGACGCGCCCACAGCTGAAGAAGCTCGACGACAGGAGCACCCCAATGGTGTTCATGGGCTACGAGATGGGCTCTAAGGCGTACAAGATGTATGACCCCGTCTCAAAGTGTGTGCATGTCTCTCGTGACGTCATCTTCGACGAAGACGCGCGATGGACTTGGGAGGCATAGGGGGAGGCCCCGGCAAGCAGTTCCTTCACTGTGGACTACCCGATGTACTCTACAACCCCGGGAAGCAAGACCCCGGGAAGTACCACCCCGGGAAGCTCGGGAGGTGTGGATCCGGGAACAGCGACCCCGAGAACATCGTACCCAGGTACGGTGTCGCCGGACACCACGACGTCAAGCAACGTGGGTCTCGGGAGGCAGTTCGCAACCCCGCCAATGGCGAGGTCGGAGCTATTCGACGCCGCCGACAGCGTTGGCGCCCCCCACAGGTTTCGGCGCATGGGGGATCTCCTCGGCGAGGCTGCGGCAACACCGCAACAGCCCGAGGATGAGGACGCTGATGACGACGAGGTCTTGCATCTGATGGCCGGCGAGGAGCCGACCACGTTCGCGGAGGCCGAGCAAGAGGATTGCTGGCGCCACGCGATGCTGGACGAGCTGGCGTCGATCAACGACAACGCCACTTGGACACTCACCACACTGCCTGCTGGGCACCGAGCCATCGGGCTCAAGTGGGTGTTCAAGGTAAAGAAGGACGAGCACGGTGCCATTGTCAACCACAAGGCGCGCCTCGTCGCAAAGGGCTACGTGCAGCGTGAGGGAGTGGACTTCGAGGAAGTCTTCGCTCCGGTGGCAAGGCTGGAGTCGGTACGGCCCATCCTTGCCGTGGCCGCTCACCGCGGGTGGGAGGTACACCACATGGATGTCAAGTCGGCATTTCTCAACGGTGACCTTAACGAGGAGGTGTACGTCTCCCAGCCACCCGGGTTCGTTGCAAAGGGCCACGAGCAGGGCGTGTATCGACTACACAAGGCCCTGTATGGTCTCCGGCAAGCCCCAAGGGCGTGGAACTCCAAGCTCGATGCAAGCCTCGCATCCCTTGGGTTCTCACGCAGCGCTTCTAAGCACGGTGTGTACTCGCGTGGCACCGCGAACACGCTGCTCATCGTCGGCATCTACGTCGACGACCTGGTCATCGCCGGGGCAGAGCCTGAAGAGGTTCAATGCTTCAAGGGAGAGATGCATCGTCTCTTCAGTATGAGCGACCTCGGGCTGCTCCGGTACTACCTTGGGCTGGAGGTGAACCAGGAGGGTGGTTGCATCACGATCACACAAACGGCCTACGCTACCAAGATGCTTGAGCGAGCGGGCATGAAGGACTGCCATGCCGTGCACGCTCCAATGGAAGCACGGCTGAAACTCAGCAAGGAGAGCTCCAAGAAGACGGTAGATGCTACACTCTACCGTAGCATCATCGGGAGTCTCAGGTACCTCGTGCACACTCGACCGGACATCACGTTTGTTGTCGGGTACCTGAGTAGGTTCATGGAAGCTCCGGCAAGCGATCACCTGGCTGCCATCAAGCACCTGCTCCGGTACATCGCGGGTACGCTCACGCATGGATGCGTGTATCGTCGTGGCGACGGCAAGAGCTTGGTCGGGTACAGCGAGTCCGACCCCCTGGTGACGTGGACTCCCGGAAGAGCACCTCGGGCATACTATTCCTTCTCGGGAATAGTCCCGTCAGCTGGCAATCGGTGAGGCAGAAGGTTGTCGCCGTATCTTCGTGCGAGGCAGAGTACATCGCGGCAGCTACAGCGGCCTGTCAAGGCATTTGGCTTGCTCGCCTTCTCAGTGAGATGCTGAATCAGGACACCGCCCCTGCGCTCATCTTCATCGACAACAAGTCGGCGATTTCCCTCTGCAAGAATCCAGTGCTTCACGACCGCAGCAAGCACATCGATCTCCGCTATCACTTCATACGTGACTGCGTCGAGAAAGGCACGGTGATAGTGGAGTTCATCCGGACTGGTGAGCAGAAGGCGGACATCCTGACCAAGTCACTTGGTCGTGTCCGGTTCCAGGAGCTGCGCGACAAGGTCGGGATCATCGACACCAAACTCCTTCGACAAGTTTGAGGGGGAGATTGTTGAGTCAAACTTGGTCTTGCGATTCACACAACAGCAGCAGCAGCATTTACGTCTCAGATGCATGCATGGCTGCATGTCGGCACGGCAGCAAGTAAAAAAAAATTTACTTGCAAGAGCAGCAGGCGTGCCTTAGTAGCTAAGTAGTAAGAGGTCAGCAGTGACGTAATTCACTTGCTTGACGTCAGCCTATGCGTAGTATAGTCGGTTCATTACACTATATATAGGGCCGATGCCCATCGTTGTAAGCTAGGCCATTTCATTTTTCGAACCCATCCAGCCTCAAGTGTTGTACTACATGTGTGTGCTCAACTTGCTCAACTAGTACTCCAGTGTGTGTGAGTTCAGCTGTTCGTGAGTGCGAGGGAGAGTAAGAACAGCTTGTGTGCAGCCGCTGGTTAGCTAGGCTTCCTCTGTTAAAGTACAAGTGAGAGTTAGTTGCTTGTAGTTCTGGGCTAACAGTTAGCTTGTCAGAAGGCCCTTGCTTTTGGCCGTGATCTTGGTGTTCACAGGATTCATGTGGAGTTGGACTGCAGCGAGGCGGTGAGCTTGATCAACGGGGCTGGCAAGAATCTCTCGGTGGCGGGCCCCATTGTGCAGCATATCAGAGAGCTCATGCTTGGTTGGCAGGGTTGCAAGATCACATGGCGGAGGAGGTCTGCAAACCGAGCTTCCCATATATTAGCTAATTAAGCTAGCTGTAGGTGATGAGGTGTTTATGGAGTGGCGTTATGCACCACCTGATTGTATCCTAAGTGTAATAGCGGATGAAATCCCAGACTTTGGGTAAATAAAGTTAGATGCTTTCCCTTAAAAAAAAGCATCTCCACTCGTTCGGCCCTTGAGCGCACCCGGCCATTGTGGTTTGGCCCAAGCGCCGATGCTTTTTTTGGCCCCCGGGGCGATCCAGTTCCCAGCCATGCCCCCAGGTTTCGGCCCCAAGACGCGTATAAATTCAAACTTGACATTTACAGCTACCCAAGAAACGCCACAAGTTCGGCGCTCAACGGATGCCACAAAGTTCGGCGATCAACATGCCACAGTTCGGCGATCAATCATACTCGAAAGTTCGGCGTTCAAAAGGAAGGACGCGTAGGCAATGCATCAAACGACGGCGTGCTCCTCCGGCGTCGGACTGGCGGGCGTAGGCATGCTCGGGCTAGTTGGCGTTGGCGTGGCTTCTGTGCTGGGTGTCGTGGCGGCGTCATCACTCGGGCTTGGTGGCAGCGTTGGGGTCGGCGTGGGAGTTGGCGCGGTCGTCAACGGCATCTGGTTCAAGATGAGGCCATGCTCCGCCAGGTACCACGCCTTGACCTGGTCGTCCATCTCGACATGCCCGCCCCCATCAGGAATGCCAGGTCGGTGTTCCTCTTCTTCGTGGCGACATTGGTTCGGAGTAGTCGAGCTTGACGGCGCTGTTCGTCATCCACACCGACCACCGCGCCTCGGATTTCTCTTCCCTCTGGGCGGCATGGTTCTTGGCATGGGCGATGCACTGCTCGATGGATGCGTGCAGCCGCTCGATAGCCGGTGCGGCGTCCTTCACTGTCTTGGATCGTTTGTTGCCGTCAGGGCGCCCATCCGCCGCCCCCGGCGTGGGCGCGTCCGGATTGTACGTCTCCTTGGCCTTGGTGACGGTGCGCCGGATATCCGCCCACTTCTCGCACTTCTTGATCCCGGTGAACACATGGGGGTACTTGAACTCTTGGTCGGTGCTTCTACCTGGTGGTACATGGTGAACATCCGAACCATCTGCGCCGAAGAACAAGTGTCAGCAATGTACACGGTGAAAAGAATCGAGAGCCGGCGTCTGTGCATACCTGACCCTCGATGTTGGCCCCGCTTTTCGGCCGATCCGCGATCTCCTCTACGATCCCATGCCACTTGTTGCAGGCCGTTTGGATGATCACCCAATGGTTCGACATGGCCTTCAAGCCACGCTGCATGTGGATGGTGGCGAAGTAGGGGTCGACCATCTTGCGCTCATCGAACGCCGACTTGATGCACATCCAGTGCGTGTCGGCGTTCTGGTTCCTGCCGGTGATAGGGTCGAGGCAGACAGTCTTCCATGCTTCGGCGAGGCACTAGTCTTCTTTGGACGTCCACTTGACGTGCGGCTCGCCCTTCCTGGCCCCCCGCTTACTATTTTTCCCTTTTCTCGCCGGCGCAGGTGCCAGCTCCTCCTCGCCGCAGTTGAGCTCGTCGTCCATGTCGCCGACGAGGTCCATTGTATCGTCTTGCGCCTGGAACCTGGGGGAGACGGCGGCGGCGACCCAGCCGCTCGTGATGATCTCGTCCATGTCGGCTTCCATCCCGTCGGGGTTGCCGAAATGCGACGATGAGGCTTGCGAGAAGGGCAGGGCGCCACGGCACAGAGGCGGCATCGGGGAGGATGCGTACGCCGGCGGGGAGTAGGTGTACGGGCGGTACTGGACGCCGGCGAATGTGGGCGAGGGCGTGCGCTAGTCGGGGTTCAGAACGGAGGGTGAGGCACGCTGGCCATGCGGAAAGGTGATGTTGGGGTTGAATCCGCCATGTGCGTCGCCGTCGGCGTAGCCAGGCGAGGGTGCTAACCCCCTGGGCTGTGGCGGCGGCGAGAAGCTGGCCGGCAACATGACGCTCTGCTGGCTCCAGGCAGCTTGCGGGCTGTGGCCGCCTGGCAGATTCATCATCCCTGCGCGAGATGCCTTTGCCTGCTCCACCGCCGCCGCCGCTTCCCGGGCCCTCTTGGTGTTGAGCATGTTCCACCGGTCGGTGGTGATAGCCTTTCGGTGTTGAACCTCTGCCCTCTAGTCGGCGTTCGACATGCCCGGTGGTTTTGCCGGGCGGCGCCCTCGG
Source organism: Triticum aestivum (assembly GCF_018294505.1). Lineage (NCBI taxonomy): Eukaryota > Viridiplantae > Streptophyta > Magnoliopsida > Poales > Poaceae > Triticum > Triticum aestivum. The sequence continues at coordinate 826,624,308 of NC_057801.1, read as the reverse complement.
CTTCCTCTACTTCGGATGGATGGCATCGGCAACGGCAGCGGCACGAGGGGCCGAATACTTCTTCAGCGGCAAGGCGGCCCGATGGCGGGAGAGGGAGGAGAATGGCGGGAGAAGAGGGGCAGAAGGGGGGAATGGAGGGAAATGGAGGGGAAAAATGGGGAATCGGCGGGAAAAGGCATGTCTCTCGCCGACAAAGCGGACCCATGCATCTTTTGGCTTCGGCCGGCGTCCCCAGACGCCCCTCGGGGGCTTGGGTTCGGCTTGGGGTTGCTGGCTGTTATTTCGGCCCAAACCAGCGATAAACAAGGTCCTGGGGGCGCGACCAGTTTGATTTTTCGGTGCCGGCGCTAAAAAAGGGCCCTGGGGGCAATGCTGGGGGGAGGGGGTGGGTGGAGATGCTCTTAGGATGCAGATATTGCCAGATCTGCACAGTGTCAATTTCGGGGTGCTACATCCTCCCCCGCATCATACCCCCACGGACCAAATTCAAATAATAGTGAGGAACCCCACTTATTCACCCCTGACTAATTCATCCAGGAGGTAAAATTCACTTCCCCAAAGACCCGTCCCAAAGGCCCAACCCTCTTACAACAAATCTGTAAAAAAAAAATCCTACTCTATCCATTTACTTATACAAGGTCACTATGGAATATACATTTTGCATCATACAAAGCCACCAACAGTAAACGAGGTAAAATTAATGATGTTTCCTTATACTAGCAACTTGTTTAATGCTTGCATGCATGTTGCCATAATGTCACTTAGCTACTTTCTTCACTCAGTTTTCTTGCATGCATGCGGTGATTAATGATCCTAGTAAACGAAAAAAAAAGTTGGGTTGCAAAACATGTGCTCCCTCTTTTCCTTTACGCAAGGTGTATTATTTTTGGCATGGTGACCAAGGCACGTAATTATAGATATATTACGAAGAAATTACCCTTGGCAAGTAAATCGGTTAGTCCAGAAAAGTAAGAGATAAATGCAATCGACAGAGAGATGCTTTCCTTCTTTTGCTACAAGAAGAGATACATAAAATCAGGAGAGAGAGAAACTTTCCTTTTTTCTGGAGGGTTAACAAGGGAATTATGAGAAATTAGAAGACATACACCTTACCAGCATCTACAGATCTATAGCATCTGCTGCACTACCCTGGACGCCAGCATCGTCCTGCACCCCTGTGGGCGCCGCGACCTGCTGTGCCAGCGCCACCAGATCTGCGCTCCAGTCGGGGCGCTCACGACATCCATCCTTCATGGCAATGGAGGTGATGGAGAGGATGCGGTGGGCGAGAGGGAGACGACGTGGTGTGAGAGGATGCGGTGGGCGAGAGGGAGACGACGTGGTGTGAGAGGATGCGGTGGGAGAGGAGAGGGAGAGGAGAAGGAGACGATGCGGCCGGAGGTGATTCCCCTCCACATTTATATGATGGGACGGTTTTGGCAATGTTCCCATGGACACGTGCTGCCCCACGGCTGCGGGCGGCTGCATGCAAAAAATGAAACACCCAGCGTATATGAATACGTAATACGTATATGGCCGGGCATAGGATCTAACCGGGCCCGTACAGGCCTCCCAGGGCTCCTCGACGACTATATGCGGGGGCAACAAAGACAATCGTGCCCCTTGTTCCGAACCCTTTTTGGTTCATCCTGGCCGTCCTTGTGTTTTCCCCCCCTTGCGTTCAGCCCGGGGGGAGCACCGGAGCATAAGCGGTGTTCATATCGGTCCAACGTCCAGAGGAGAAACCCCTTCAGGAAAGTCGCCTTCCGCCATAACATGATTACTTGGGGCGGCTGCGCCATGGTCTGGCGGCAATGCTGGTCCGTCCCTATGATGAACACCTCCACATGAGGGGGGTAGGGGATGCTGGTCGCGAACTCGCTTCGGTGGAAGAAGCGAACAACCACATAGTCGCCAATGCGGGGGTTGTGACCCAGACATAAGAGTTCTAACTAACCCAGCGGTTAATGGCGGCGCGTGGGCTCCCTGGCAGCGTGCGTACACGGTGTGTGGGGGTTGTGCCCCAGGCATAAGAGTTTTAACTAACCCAGTGGTTACTAGCGGCACGTGGGCTCCCTGGCAGCGTGAGTACACGGTGTGTGCCAGGGTTAAGCACTAGCACCGAGGACACGGTCACCATCGACACCAGGCCATCGCAGTGCGCGAATTCTTGCGCCAGCCCTGTAGGCAGCGAGTCCATGCAGTGCACAAGGGTCGCGGCGCTGTGGGTCACAGCGTCGGAGTCACGTGTATCTTTCTTGCCGGCAACTTTGATCTATAGAGTGATGAGGGCATGTATGATGTTCCCGGTGGAGGTGAAGGTTGCGACGGAAGGACGGGTGGACGGAGATGGTGCGGTGCCATGCCTTAGAGACGCACCTGAACCAGAGAAGCGACCTGACGTTCAGCCGGAGCAGGATCTCCTTGTCGGCCACGTGCAGGACGTGCCGCCTCGGCTTCCTCCTCCTCTTGCCGGATGCAGGTGCCATCGTCTCGCTTTCATAGCCGCGTGAAATAGATCGATCTACTCCGACGATCGGTCGACTTGATATCTATGCACGCAGGAAGTTTTGCGTCCTAATCAATTTGCCGTGAATGCATTGGCGGCGCGGCTTGTTTACCGGGGCCTGGTTGAACACATGCGTGAAACGACAACAAATACATTTACAGTTGCAAAATTAATTTTTTTCAGAATCTTGGGTAAAGTAACGAAAAATTTGGGAGATCTATATGTTCGTGTCTTTGTGTTGTCTACAGAAGAGCCTGTATGAACAAACACATTATTGTGACTCGTGTTAAAACATAAGTTCATAGTTCAATAATTGTTAAAAAAAATTTGCGGGAAGTTCAATAATTGTTATGAAAGTTTGCACACGCTAGAAGGATGCAAAAAGTCTTTTTTTAGCATGAAAAAATTGGCATGAACATGAAAAATGAATCTAAACATATGTGAAAAAAAGTTCTTGAAGTATTTTATATTTTATTATTCATGATGTTGATAGAAAACAACAATTGTCTGATTATCACGAAATATTACCCGCTCACAGCTTAAATAGATCGGAACAAAACTTGGAAAAACAGGCAACTACAGCAAGTAGGAGTCATTTCAGCGTGCGCACACAAGTTTGCCCTCTCCGAGGTGGTAATATCCCAAGAAATTCATACCACAACGCACACAACAAGTGTGCCCGTGTCGCTTATGGTCCAGAGCAGCGACCCCTTGAAGAAAGTCGCCATCCGTTGTACCATAAATGGTGCGGTGACTGCGCCACTTTTACACGCCAACGCCGATCCCTCCCAATGGTGAACAGATCCACACGGTGAGAGTTTTTACATTGCCCTGGTAGTCCCTAGGGAGAGGTGGGAGTACCAGATAAATCCAACCATCCATCTACAGGGGTACTTTAGAACTTTTGTCTTGGCTAATTCGTTTTGACTTTTATTCCAACCGAATCAACCGCATCAGGCCGGAGTGATCGCACTGTTTGTTCCCCCATCCGTGAACTGATGTGGCCTAATTCTAACCCCCTCGGTGGAGATGACACTGTGATCAAGCAGCCCCGCCACACACGATCATCATCCCGATTTTGAGATTTTTCTTTGTGCGAATGATATTGATTTGGGATTAGGGTTCATCACAAAATTATGTTTGAATTCTGCGTTCACACCCTTACAAGCAAGTTTGTACGAAACTGGAATCTCATTCTAAGCAAGTGGCAGTCATTTCGGCATGCGCACACAACAAGTGTGTCCTCTCCGATGTGGTAATATCCCAAGAAATCCATGAAAAAACCATCCACAAGTCTCGGAGATGGTTCCCCAAGTGTTGGCAGAGGAGTGCTCCATGACCCTGCACGGCCACCAGTTGCATACATACGTAAATGTGTTGGTACTCTTTGCTTTGACCATACTTTTAAAGCCCCTGTGCTTGGTTGTACGGGACGGACCAAAGGAGACTGATGCTGGGTATGAAAAAAGAAGCTAGGGTGCCATGCTATGGAAACTAGTAGAGTGCCCGTGCGTTGCCACGGGCTTTTGAATATATTGCTGGAATTATATAAACATAATGCATGTTAAATTTCACGTGAAGAGAATAGATAGCACAGGCATAATCGGCTAATAATTAAAGCCCATTGGTCCACTTCATTTGCAACGTAAATTGATAACAAAGAAGACAATCTGATGATGTATACATATAGAGAGATTATCTAACTAAAACCAGTTACAAATTAAGATCCACCTGATGCGCTTAAGAAATTCTCGCACAATATTAAGAATATTGTCTTTAGCTTCATTCACATGAAATTTGAACAAGTATTTTAGCTCTCATCCACACAAATTCGAGCATCAGGTTTGTGTATTTTGCAACTTTGGGCATCAAACTGACTGTCCAAGACAAGTTAAAGCACCTCCAGTGTATTTAACTCTATTCTTTTGTGCTAATTTTGTGTGCTTTGCTAGTCGCTCCTTCCATTCCTAATACGTGTCATGTTTTTAGCTTCAACTAAAACCATGAGAAGTATCGTGGAACGAGGAACTACCTATGGCTAATGTTAATCTATCTTTCATCACTTGGGACGTCCGATGTCTAGGACAACCTGACAGGCAGATGTGCTCTCTGAGTTAATCCTGCACAAATCCAGGAAACCAAACTCAAGTAATATTTCTCCGCAAGAAGACTTTGATCTATTCTGCCGCGCGCGATAGGCGTTCACGTTCACAAAAATTCCATGATCTGCTGGCGGCATCCTCTCAGCTTTGCAACCGTTAATCTTCAACCTTACTGATCAAACGCAGCCACTAGTGCAGAACCGGGCAATAGCACCGGTTCGTAAGGCCCTTTAGTGCCGGTTTCATAACCGGCACTAAAGTGTGGGCACTAAAGGCCCTCCCCCCCCCTTTTTAGTACCGGTTCAGCACGAACCGGTGCTAAAGGGCAACCACGTAAGAATATTGTCTTTAGCTTCATTCACATGAAATTTGAACAAGTATAAAAAAAATCCTCGACTCATACCCAACCTGCACAAGCAATATATGTAATTAGCACGAATAATTCACCTCCAATGTCTTAAACTGTGTAATGAAGAATACTCATTGTGCAAACAGGATGAACTAATTCTTTACCGTTCCACTAAAGCATAAAATAAAATAAATAGTCACACATCCCTGCAATTTACGAAATCCATATTATTTTGAATGTTATGATAATTTAAAATATAAATTTATTGTCCATCTATGCTCGTTGGAATACCAAGCGGAAATAAACATTGTCATCTAGATATATCAGAATTTCAGTCGGGCTGCTTTATTTCCAGTACATCGTTGAATTTCCTCACAAATCTTTGTAATTTCAGTAAATACATGGGAGTTTTGACCTTGTGATGTATGGATAGCATCCAGAATATACACATGATGTGTATGTTTGTGAACGACGTACAAGAGTGTGTATTGCATGTAGAAGATAAATCTACAAGTAAACATATTTATCATAAAATATAATATTACTCTACAGTTCACTCTATCTTCACCAACACAAATGCGATAACACACAAGACGGGTCTCATCTTAATAATGTTGTTACACAACAAACATAGCATCGGGATTTCATGCTCACATCTCAGGGTGATATTAGTCTGCGGTTTAGTTTATCTGAAGTAACACAGAGATAGCAAACAGGGTGAATCATTCTCATCTTACACTGTTACACAACACAACAAACATAGCATCATGAGTTTTTGGTCACTTCTCAAGACATTATATTTGCTTTCTTATCCACCCACTCCTGCGTTTAGCATTAATCAGCTTTTGCACATTGCATGAAAACCAGAATGCTATGAAGTAGAGCACGTGTCCGGTTCTACAGTCAGAGTAAGTGTCAAGTATAATATTTGGGCAGAAATTTACTTCAGATAGTGCTTAACCTAACGTTAATAGCTTGATAGAGACTTGCCGCAAAAACTCCATGGCCAATGAACTGCATAGTCCAACAGAACAGCTTTGCTACCAATCCCACCTAGGAGAAAAAATAATAATTTATGATCAATCAATTTATGTTATATGTGATCTTTTTTGTTATTCCCTCCATTTCTAAAAATAAGCCTTTTTAGATATTTCAATACGGACTACATACGGATGGATATAGACAAATTTTGCTCCACATATACTCTATATTGAAATCTCTAAAATGGTAGTATATATTTAGGAATGGAAGGAGTACAAAGCATCTTCAACATCACAAACTAAAGGCTTATATTTAAGAACGGAGGGAGTATAAAGCATCTTCAATAGCACAAACTATGCTCCATCCTACATCCTAAAAGCAAATGAATGAAAATTTCAGAGTTAGAGCAACTGCAATGCACCGACCCATTTTGTCTGTTTGTGTCTGCGCAGACGAAAATATTTGCCCAATGCAGTCACCGCCGCCGCAACGCCATCACCTCCGCGCCCCCGCGCACTCAGGAACAACAGACGCATGAGCAACATCAGCAGTCACCGCTGCCGCGCAAGCAGGAACAACAGCAGACACAGTCACCACAGCGGACTTATGAGCAGCAGCAGCTGCTGCAGCTGCCACCGCCGTGCTCGCCCACCTCGACAGCCGCCGTGCAGTTCTGCCGCGCTCTGGACTCCATGCATCCCAAGCTGGACCTCACGAGCGTCGTGACAGGCAGCGTCCGCCCATGACAAAGGAGTCCCTCGCGAGCTCCGCGACGGGCAGCGCCAGGCCACGGCATTTCTCCGCGGGTGTGTGCTCCTGGTCGACGCAGGCGGCGGCCACGCCTGCTAGGTGCTCGCGCGTCCGGCCCGGCCTCGCCTCGCCGTGCCCAGCAGCCTCGTGCGCCCGGTCGCCTCGCCTCCTCGTGCCTGGCCGCCTCACTACTCACACGCCCATCCCAGCCTCGCCTCGCCACGCCAAGCTGCCGCGAGCTCCCCTGCCTGCTACGTGTTTGACAAAATGTCAGGGCAGACGCGTCACAAAATGTGTCAGCTACCGTTGGGTGCACTGGATGACCCAAATGAAAAAATAGGCAAATCCGTCCGCTCGGCCGACCCATACGGACACGATTTGAGTCACTGCGTTGGAGTTGCTCTTAAGAAAAAAAGATTGAATCCACATGTATGCGCCTACAGTCTAGCTTTTGAAACTTTAAGCCTGAGTTACCTAAGATCAACAGAACCAAAAAATGTGTAAGTGCAGCAAAATTAGATAATCCCAACACCATGGAGCAATAAACATACTAAGACATCTGATGCCTTCTTGCCATCACAGGCGTGTGAAAGTACATGCATGATGTTAATTGATCAATATCAGATGCAGTGACCTTTAATGGTGCAGCAATTAGGAGTAGAAGGAGCAAGCAAACATCTAGTGCAGTGTGTTTGCCTGCAAGTTACAGGTAGCTCAACGTAAAGAGGTGTGCATCAACCTAGAAAAATTATAACTACACACAAGTATCATTAACTCTCATGCTTAACAGAGCAAGTAATGTAAGTACAATGTAGCATTAGTAATACCTTCAGTGTGTCGCTGCACAGCAAATCAGAGTGTTCAAAATTAAGGCACTCACAAATGAACTTATCTTCTTCAACACTAACCTCCACACAATATTCAACTCTGCACCACAATATAGTTAACAAGGTTCTCTGTTTCTGGTACACACAAAACTTAGCCCATGATTTCCAACAGTAAAAAGGTTATCCTAAAAAAGGCTCAATATAATGATGCGAAAAAAATCAAGACCAACGCGGCTTCTTATTTTTAACCATCTAGAACCACATGATTATTACATTTCATTTTTTTGGACTAAGCAACAGATCAACACAACCTTTTGAAGTAACAACAAACTTTTCTGTGAGCACTTGAAAAAACTGTAACATGTTCAAAAAATAGTGAATTAGCTAGGTACCTTCTGCTCCCATGAAAAGGTGTGTCAAAGAACTGAATACACCAGCGAAAGGTTGATTAACTACTGCACACAAACATTCAAGTGAGAGATTTTACAGATATTGTTTGGAGAATTAACAATAAATAAAAGACAACAAAACCTCCTCTGCTTTGTTGTAGAAGAACACTGAAGCTAGGGGGGGGGGGGGGCTAATAATCAGACACAACAGACTGAAACAGAGAACAAAGAATAAATAAGAAGAGAACACTAACAAATTCAACACTGATAATCATTAGTAAGGTAGACCAAAATTTATATACTGGTTCCTGCGGCCTCTAGCCACACATAAGCACACACACACACATGCATGTGTTCGGTTACAAAAACCAGAGAAATGACTAACCAAACCCATGAAAATCCAGAACTCGTCGAACATTATCTTCATTGCGGGCGATGGCATAATTCGTACACCTCAAGTCATGTTCTCGTGAGGAACTTCTTCCATCCTTCCTTGAAGAACATGTGATCATCGGGTGAGGTGTCAACCTCGACCCTGCTAAAGCTCTCTTTGCCTTCCGCCAGCCCGTGCTTCGGGATGTCCAACCAACAGGCAACTTATTTTGGAATCTTCTAAATGCTCCATAATGTACACACACAACAATGCATCAGAACCCCGGTTAGAAAACTATGGAAGAAAATACTAATTGGAGAAATAGTGAAAAAACATGCATACCATCGTCTATATCAATGTTAGTCGATGCAGTGTATGATCGGTGACCCTAGGCACCCATGGTGGAGCAGAATAGGTTGCACAAGTAGATGAACTGGTCATCCTTGAGGCCAACAGACATGCTAAACACATCAGCTCCCGGGGCTCCGTCAAGAGGGTTGGTGCCACCGTAGTTGATATAGGCAAGGCACATCGGCACCGTCGAATCCATCACATAAGCATGTCCGTGGTCATAGCATAACCCAGTAGCATTGCGCAACACAATATCCAAACCATTCGTGCATCCAGAAGTTAAAAATCTCACCAACAAAAATGAAATATTAGTGGCACACGGTGGGAGAATAAACCTTGTGGCGCTTGAATGTACACACATTGCAGAAACATACAGGTGGAAAAAGAGGGGAAAAAACTTGTATAATCAAAAAACTGGTAAAAGCTAATTATATATGCCCATGAGCAAAACGAACTGACAAACAACTACGACCAGTTATGTTCTCTAACTTGTGGCAAACATTCATTACACATGGCAAACAATTTTTAATGACCACCTGTTACAGAGTTTAGGTTTCTTGTGAAACTTTTCTTACAGTGGTTTAATAAAAAATAGTTCCAAATAGAAACTTTGAAAAAGAGTAATGCATATTGATCATCCCAAAGAGTAGAGTGCAGAGAAGAAGAAAAAACACATGGATAAAGTGAACTGCTCTGGTTTCCGAAACAAACAAAAATGTCCAAACAAGCCTACAAAATCTTACTTCCATGAAGGCTACAAAACTACATGGAAAAATCCATCATCCTACAAGAGCATTGTAACCATTTTGGCCCCCACTCTAACCTATCATGCATTTATTTCCAAGCAACATTTCATCACAAACCAATCTAACAATTCTTACCATATAAATAAATTCCTAAATGGTGAAACTAAATAGGAGAGTACTGAACAGCTCATTTCACATCCATCCGCAAACATTCCTAACTAAAACATCCACCTGCCTCACTTTGTCAGGATCATCTTCACAATGTTTCTGAGTGTCGCTCGCATTACATTCAGCTAAATGAAAAGCATTACTCCAGCTGCACGAATTCGCGTCATGAATCCCCTCCAAGAGCAGCACCGTCAATCCCATCAATCCCACTATCTGATATTGATGGGCAGACTTCATGCACATCCTGATCAGATTGAAGAATCTGCTGAGAAGTGAAACGAAACTATCGCTGACCACAACAAATCAATATGAATGTTCAGCCTAAATCCCCAAATTGACCAACCTAATAAATACGTACAAGGATATATCTGAGTTTTTCTTTACCATCGAGGTCGCGGCGCCTTGCAAGCAGGCTAGGGGGACGATGGTGAAGCATGACACCGTGGCGCACGTGTCCTCCATCTCAACGCTGCAGTCGAGTCACGCATCCGCACAACAGCTTGCCCTGCATGAGTTACATACTCATCTTCCCTCACACGATGAACACCATCCTCCCGTGGCCGAGTTCCATCCTCTCAATCCCGCCGCCTCAGGATCACGCGGCGCCGAGTTAGTTGATGCAGAGGGGGGTAGGACAGAGGCTACAAAACGAATCCAGAAACACAGGAGGAGGTGGGACATCGTAATAAGGTAAACAAAATCGGCGTGGACAGGATGAAGGACGAACGAAAATGAACCGGACAGGGCAGGGGGTGGACGAGGAGTCGGGATGGCCGTGACTGGAGCAGGTGGCTTGGCATCCTCGCCCACGGCCAGATCCGCCGTCAGAGATGATGGGTCGTCAGTGCGTGACCTCGATCCGCCAGCAGGACGATGCAGATAGGAAGTGTGGCGGCGTCCTACGGCCGAGGACGGCAGGGAAGGCAGGCAAGCAGCCGGGGTCGACGGGGGTGCGGTTGCGTTTGGCGGGGCGATGACCGGCGAGCAGGGATAATAATCTGCCAATAAACCCACATCAACCTCAGCTGAGATATAGAAAGACTGAATCTAGCTAACAAAACCAAACCATGTAACAGAATACAAGAACAAACAATTTCATCTTCAATATCACCAAAGGAAGAAGCCGAGCTGCGAAGGGTCCGGCTTGGCGAGCTTGGAGGCAGCCCTGGCGCCGGTGAGCGCGATGGAGACGGACCCGCGGTGGGAGAAGCCGAACTTCTCGAACAGGATCAGGATGATCCCGCGGGAGTCATCCTTGGAGGACTCCTGCTTGGTCTCCGCCGCGGCCGGGCGGAGGACGACCCCTGGTTGCCGTCGATGTAGCAACGAGATCGACGGCAGCGAAGGATCGGCAGCGACGAACGGATCCGCTGGGACGCAGGGATCGGCGGCGGCTTGGTGCGAGTGCGAGGGCGGCGGCGAAGGGATCTGTTGTGGTGAGGAGAAGCGTGGGGGTGGTGGAGGTGGCTGACAGGGAGATAGGGGAAGGCGGGGGGCGGCGGCGGCGGAACGGGAGATGGGGGCGACGGCTTCTCCTCGAGGGGATCGATACGAGAGGTGTTTGTGCGGGTTTTTTTTTTTTTGTGTGTGCGCGTCTGGTGGGTGTGGGGGACGAAAAAAAACCAGCAAAAAAAACCGGACGAAAATGATGGGACGAAAATAAAAGCCGAAACGCGACCTACCAACTGAGACATTAGGAGTAGAGATTAGTTTACAGGCTAACTTATACAGCCAAATATGAAAATGGGAAAGGAAACCATCCCCACACCGCCGTTGATACTACATGTTTGTGTTTAACTGTCCCGGACTAGAATACAAATAATGTAGAAACAAAACACACTCAAACCTTGTGCTGGTCCTCCTGAAATATGAATTACCCAGGGTCCACTTTAATTAGGTGGCCCCGCAAAAATAAACCTTGACTAGATGGAGACGAAGCTTGGAACAAATGGAATTACATCAAAGCAGGACATTCCGTGTGGGTGCTCAACAAGTGTGCCCTCCTCGAGGTTGTAATATTCCAGATCATTCATACAGAATCTATCCTTCACCTTGACACGCTTCTTAGTATGTAAAATGCACCGGCACAAACGGTCCCCCGAGGCTTGGCACAAGAGTTCCCCATCACCCAGCATGGCCACAGGACGGAGGGATGACAGGGCCCAGTCCCAGTAGATGCTGTAACGCTTCTCCCACTGTGGCTTTTTGGCGCGTGCGCTATCGATGTCACTACACATCCACATATCAAGCGACCGGTCATCATCGTGCAGTGAACAAGTCACACACAATTGTCCGTGCAATTCGGACATGGTGGGCGCCGCACTCTCAAACCATGGGCGGCAAGGAGGCGCTGGAATAAACCCAAACCTCTCATTCCCCGCTCTTAATCGGAGGAAACCATGCCCGCTCATGTAGTCATACGGACTGATGGTCCAGAGCAGTGACCCCTTGAAGAAGGTCGCCGTCCGGTGTACCATGACACGATGCGGCGACCGCTCCACTTTCAGACGCCAGTGCCGATCCTTCCCGATGGTAAACAGCTCCACACGGTTAGCAAATGCCCCCAAAGGTGTGCACCGGGGTTCAAAGAATCGTGCGACCTTGTAGGGGTCGCGTCCGAGGCCAAACGCTTGGTGGCTTCCATGGTCCAAGCACTGCGCGTTCGCATCTGGACTCCCTGGGGGAAGCGTGAGGATGCGTCGCGTAGTCGGGTTGAGCACACGCACCGCTGACTCGTGCCCACCAGCACCAGCCCATAGCAGTGCGCAAATCCATGTGTCACATCTGCGGGCAGTGAGTCCAAGGGGTGCACAAGGGTCGCGGCCCCGTGGGTCTCTTCCCACCGGTAGAGGCCAGTGGTGGCGACGATGCCCATGTCGATTTTGATCTGTGGAGCGATAAGAAAACATGGGTGATCTCGCCGTCGGAGGCAGAGGTCGCGCTGGAAGAAAAGGTCGTCGGAGATGGTCTCGCGCCAAGCCTTGCAGACACACTTGAACCGGAGAAGCGACGTGACGGGCAGCAGCAGCAGGATCTGCGTGACGATTTCGTGGGGCACATGCGGCGGCGGCGGCGGCCTTGTTGTCGTCCTCCTCTTCTTGGCGGCGGCTACTGCCGCCGAGTCGTCGTCTTCCATCGCCCGGTAGCAGAAGGTCGATCTACTTTTATTTTTACTTTATATATTCTGGCCATGCGAAGTGCGTACACTAATTATTGTTTGGATATATAAAGGCATGTACAATGGTTGATAAGACAATCTTATCTTAAATCTTGCATGTAATTTAGAGATGAGAAAAAAAGTATGTCTGCAATGGGTTATATCTTAGCCTTATCTTTAATAACTAGTCATTTCTTAAAACATGGTGAGACAAATTATGCTAAGAGATCATCTCTTGTCTTATCTTAAATAAGAGAAGGCAAACCTTTTCTTATGAGTTCTCTCTCCTCCACCTCATCATTTATCCTATATGGCACTCCTAAGATAGCACCATTGTACATGCCCTAACAAGTTTATCGAGAATCAGTTTTTCTTAGGCGTGATTTCAGGAGTAGCTACCTAGAAACTTGTTTGGATTCTAACTAATTGGTGGTATATACATGCTCACGTTAGAAAAAGGGTGTTAACATTCCTTCCTTTTGTTTTACCGCTTGAGTCGAGCCGGCTGTGTTAGAAGGGAGAGAGAGATTTGGTGAAATAGTTGTTCGTTGTATTGCTTGAGCCTCGTGGGCATATATATAGGAGTACAATGACCAACTTGAAGTACAAGACAAGCCGGAATAAATCCTAGTCTATCTCGTCTTTCCTAATACAATCACGTTACTCAACATCCCCCCGCAGTCACAACGGTAGCGACGCAGACGGTGAGACTGGAGAAGAATCCGAAGGCAAGCCGACGGACACCCCCCACAGTCGTAACGGTCGACGCATCGCGGAGTCGTGGCTGGAGTGGAAACCAACGAGGTTGCTCAAGCAGGCGGTAGCCCTTTGTGCCATTTGTCGATGTAGCCGAGAGCGTGTGTGGTGGAGCCGTGGTCGAGGTAGCCATGCGAAGAATGTCGTGGTCGATGTCGAGTCGGGGTGGCCGGTGTCGAGGAAGTCGCCGTGGAGCCGCGGGCGCAAGGGGGCGCCGAGTTAGTCGTGGGCGCAGTGGTGTCGAAGTAGTGGTGCGCCAGGACGGAGATGATGTTGACGACGCGTCGCGCCGGGGTTGCCAACCCTGGGGACACATCGTAGACGAAGGCACGCGTCGGTGTTGCCAGCACCGGGCATGCGTAGACGGACGAAGACAAAGTTGACGAAGCGCCGCACCAGGCTTGCCAGGCCCGGGGACACGTCGTGGACGAAGGCACGCGGCGGTGTTGCCAGCACCGGGCATGCGTAGACTGGGACCTGCACAAGCTGTACGCCATGTCGAAGAAGTCGGAGAGGCCAGCAGAGAAGGACTCGACGACAGTTGCGGCACCAATCGGCGCGGGGCCAATGTTGCACGCGGTTGTCGGAGTAGATAAAGCGGTCGGGGTATATGACGGCGACGCTGGCGACGGGCTGGTGCTGGATGAAGACGAACGGGGTGGACGGGCGGCGGCGGCGGCTACGGGGGTAGCAGCCGCGGCGGCCGAAGAAGAGCGGCGGCGGCGGCCTGATGGCAGCGGCGGCGGCCTGATGGCAGCGGCAGCGACTAGGTTATGAGTGCGGCGGCGATGCTCGAAGTAGGCGAAGAACCCTGACAGCGTGACGAAGACCGGCGCGGATGGTGGCGTTCCCGCGCCAAGGGAGATGGCGCGGCGCATACCACGGAAGGTCGACGCGCGGTGACGGCGGAGTGGACCGCGGGCCGCGGCGCTATGGCCCGAAGAGGCGACGCAGCGGCGGTAGGCGGGTCGGGGCGATGGCGGGAAGACCTCGGGGCGGCGGCGGGGACCGCAGACTGCGACACTGCGGCCCGAAGGAGCGACACAACGGTGAGTCGCGAGTCGGTGCAACCGCGGGGACGGTCTCGGGACGACGGCGTGGACCGCGTGCCACGCTCGCTACGGCCCGACAGGGCGATGCAGCGGCGGCGCGAGGGTCGATGCAGCCACGGGACGGCCTAGAGCGGACGCCCTCGGGGCAGCGGGGGACCGCGGGCCGCGGCACTACGGCCCGAAGGGGCGACGCAGCGGTGACGCGGGTCGGTGCAACCGGGAGAAGAACCACGGGGCGGCGCAGCGGCAGCCCGATGCTCAATCGGTGGAGAGGCGCACTGAACTCGGGGACGATCTTCACGAGACCTGCGGAGGCGCGCGTAACTGACGGGCCAGGTCGGTCGCACGGCGTAGATGAGGCCGATCGTGGCGGCGAGCGGGTGATCAAGCCGATCGCACGCGAGGTCAGGGACGCCGCTCGGTGAAGGCGTGGTGGCGGCGGAGTCCGAGATGAAGCCGGCGGCGGCGGGCGGCAGGGCGGCTATGATTGGCCGCCGCATGGCGCGAGGCCGCCGGGTCGGGGTGATGCAGGAGTCCCGGTCGAAGCAGGGCGGTGACGGCCGGTGTAGATCGACGGGCGGGCCATCGCGCGAACGACGGCGGTGAAGGGCCGCCGCATGACGCGAGGCCGCCGGGTCGGGGCGACCGGCGGGCCGATGCGCGGACGACGCGCGAGGCCGCCGCATCGGGGCGACCGACGGGCAGACGCGCGGACGACGCGCGAGGCCGCCGGGTCGGTGAAGAAGCTGGCCAATCGCGCCGGTGTTGGAGTAGAGGCGCACGGGGTCGACGGCGGCGGTGGGCGACGCAAACCGGATCACATAGACCGAAAAATCAAAAAGTAGACGCCGATCAAAGCGACTGGCGAGAGAGAGAAAACCCGGATCAAAGGATCGGGAGAAAAGACTCTCTAGGGCAGCCGGCCAACACGGCCGGCGGACAAACCTAGGTACGGGCGGCGCGGCCCCCGGCAGCGGTCATGGAGGCCGACCGCCCCGGGGGCGCCGCGCAGGTGCGGAAGCAGCGGCGGTTAGGGTTTAGGATCAACTTGTGATAGATACCATGTTAGAAGAGAGAGAGAGAGATTTGATGAAATAGTTGTCCGTTGTATTGCTTGAGCCTCGTGGGCATATATATAGAAGTACAATGACCAACTTAGAGTACAAGACAAGCCGGAATAAATCCTAGTCTATCTCGTCTTTCTTAATACAATCACGTTACTCAACAAGCTGATCTAAACCGAGTTGTATCAGCGGGTCTTGATCAAGTCGGTCAACCGGCCGATTGTACATGTATATCTTGAAAAAACATACGCCGCACCGCGTCGCATGCATCCACACTCAACACGTTTGTAGACGTGCGAACCAACCTGTGGTTGGATAGTTAGAGGGATAGTAGTATCCTTAGCCCGCCAGGATTCAAGTCCTGGTGCTTGCATTATTCTTGGATTTATTTTAGAATTTTTGGCGATGCGCTTTCAGTGGGAGAAGGCATTTCCGTCGACGACGAAGTGGGAGGTGCTCATAGGGGTAGGGTGTGCGTATGTGCGTTTATAGGGGTGAGTGTATACACATATGTATGAGCGGTTGCGTCTGTACTGTGTTAAAAAACACGTTTGTAGACATATGTTCAGTTTTCTTTTTGAGAAGTTTTGAGCGAAAGGTGTGATGAGCACAGCCGTATGTTGAATTTTTTTTGTATGGTAATGCATGTCTTATTCATATCATAAAGATCAAAGCAAAAGTCACGTATGGACCGGTTTGACAAAACTAAAACGATAACAAACATATTTCCACCAGTGATTGCTACTCATGGACGCGCAACCTGCCGATCTTAGGAGCCAAGAATACTGAGCTATGTATTCTCCTTTCCAAAATAAAGGTATGTGCATATATATATGTGTGTACAGGGATGGATGGACGGACTGACATGATGCATGTGAATGTGAGTGAGCAGTTGCAATGCATGCATTGCACCGGCAAGCACCTCCCCCGACCTAGCTGCATATACGACGTCCACCACATGTTAATTTCTTTTTTCGTTTGTCGTTGTTGTGGTGGTGGAACTACATTTGTTACTCTGGCTCCAATTGGACGCATTCTCATCACTCTGCTGGGAAAAAACCACATCGAAATAATGTATCACCATATAAGGCATAAAAAATGCAATATATTTTTTTTCGAGATTGAAAAAAATGCAATATTGGTGCTACCAAGATTTCTCCAATTCGGGAGGGTGAGCCACGTCCTAGGGTCTCGCTAGCGGGGCTACCGGGAGGCGATCATGAGGCACCGGGCAGGCATGAGTAAGGGTTAGGGCTTTCCTGGCGGGCGGGGGTGGTTGAGCATCAGGTGACTGGTGGATCACGACGGTGCTGTCATCTCCGACGGCTTTGGAAGGGAGCTACTCCCTGGTTGTGCAGCAACAACGTAGGTGAGAGCGGGCGAGATGGCATCTCCAAAGAACAAGGGGGCGTCCAACAACTCATCCTCGCGTGGCCAATCCAAGTCTTCCGCGGGAAAGCAATCGGAAGAAGCGGTCGGGCTATTGGCATGGCTTGCTCGGTGGTATAGTTCTACCGGAGAAGGAGACATCTGGTGTTCATTGATCCATCAGATCAGGAAAAGCCAACAAAACCCATGTGGGCTGTGATTGCCAAGGTTTTTGCCACAAGACCTCAGGATATCAATGCCCTAGACAGAGCTATGCATCGGGCTTGGGGTATTCATCAGAATGCAAACTTCATGAACTGGGTAATAACATCATCAAGGTCAGGTTCGACAGTGAAGGAGATTGGAGGCATGCACTACGTAATGGCCCAACCAATTTGATTTCACAACCCATGTCATGGTTCTGAAAGACAACGAGGGGGGGCAGGATCATCGGAGATGGCCTTTGACAACATTGATGTTTGGGTTAGAGTTCAAGACCAAACCCCGTATAAAAGGTGTGAAGCTTCCTTCAAGGTAATTGGGAAACTGGTTGGGGGAGGTTATTCGAGGGTTGGGCTCGAGGGAAATATTTCGTACTTTGAGCTAAGGTACCTGTGTTTGAGCCTTTAGCAAGAGGCTTCTTCCTGAGATCTTCACTTGAAGACAAGGAGGGCATACAATATGGTTTCAATATAGCAAAATACTGCACTTTCTATTTTGACCATGGAGGGATGGCTTAGGGTGTGGATGGCTGCGATACTCCTGAATATTCAGAGCTAAAGTTGGGCAAGGGGGAGCAAATTAAGGCATCACCAAGCAGGGAGAAGGGGCCAAAGGATTCTGCTGGAGGTCCACAATGTCTTCCAACAATATGAGCCATGAAAGCTGCCGCTCGAGTAGTAGGGAGCAAGGTCGACATGGGACAACCCATGTTAAAGATCTCGGACCCCATCGCAGATTATTCAAGGATAAATCCCCAAGTCAAGAGCCAGGCAACAAAGACAAACATGATGAAGTAACTATCCTGGCTAAACCTCACTTTAGGGAACAACAGGGGAAGAGATCCATGGAAAGGAGAATGAGTGGCTAGGAAACAAGATCGAGGCATGACAAGTATCAGAGCTGCCCTACTATGTTTGTGTGTAACCCAGGTGACACCCGACGGATTATGAGCATCAAAGAAGTGATCGTCAAAGGAGTCCGGTGGCAAGGAAACGAAGGACAAAGCAAATACGGGTAGTTAAAGGAGAAACTAGAATGACGTCGATTGAAAATCTTTGGAGGGTGGGGGGAGACTGCTTAAAAGTCCACCACTGTGACATGATCGCATAACCTAATGATATATCGACGGACATTCCGAGTTGGGGCTGCAGAGACCAGTGAATATATTAGCCTGGAACTATCAAGGATTGTGGTTGCGCTCGACAGTTGGCGAACTTTGAGACCTCATATGGTGCTACAACCGATCGGTCGTCTTCTTGTCTGAAACAAAGGAGAGGGGGTGGGGATGATGAATAAATTGCTATGGAGCATGGGTTTCCGACACTGTCAAGCAATTAACTGTGAGGGTAGAAGTGGAGGGCCTGCATTGTGCACAACACGCGTGGACCGGCACACGAATGTCACATGATGCATTCCACTTTTAGAGTTGTGCATTCAACAAAGAGGCCCACATCACACGAAAATCGACCCATTAATGGGTAAAACTTTCTTTTGACAAATCTTGAAGATGTATCCAGTTTTGTGATTTTATATCATAGTCCGGTAATAAGTCAAATATTCTTGAATGAGTAGAAGTATTAATGTGTTGTGAGAAAAAAAAGTGATCAGCCACGAGCACAATCCAAAATATACAATTAAAATATGATCGAAAATATACAATTAAAATTTACAAATATAGAACAAACATCAAAATATGAAAATATATAAAATATGAAAGAATAGAGAAGAGAAAACTAAACAAAAAATAAATAAAATACCAGCCTGTACTAGGTGGGTCGGCCCATGCCCAAAAAACATGTAGGCGAGCTTTATAGGTCACTCACAATGACCACACACTAGTGCAGAACCGGGCTTTAGTGCCGGTTCGTGACGGCCTTTAGTGCCGGTTGGTGAACCGGCACTAAAGAGTGGGGACACTAGTGCAAACCAGGCATTAGCACCGGTTCGTAAGGCCCTGTAGTGCCGGTTACATAACCGGCACTAATTTGTGGTCACTAAAGGCCCCCCCCTTAGTACCGGTTCAGCATGAACCGGTGCTAAAGGGCAACCACGTGGCACGAGCCAGCTCCGGGGGCCTGGAGCCCTTTAGTACCGGTTGGTAATACCAACCGGTACTATAAGGTTTGGGTTTTTTTAGTTTTATGATTTCTTTTTCATTTAATTTTGTGTTTCCATTTTAATTTTTTTTCATTTGCTGGTATTTTACGATACTACACATTGTACATGTTATGCATATTAATAGAATTTCTAGTAGATCAACCAATCATCGAGTTCAACATGATTGTCATGATATTATAAGCGTTCATATATAACACCACAAAAGCAAATCACTTAATAAGTTCAGAACGAAGAACACAGACATGAAAGGACAAGTACTAATTAAGAGCAGCATGAAGAACTAGCTGAATCACTCCTGCTAGCTACTCATACGATCATCATCCTCATAGTCATCGAACCCAACCCTACATAATTGTTCTTAGCACATGATCATCAGTATCAGGTAGGACCTAAACACCCTTAAGGTAAAATAGCATAAAACAATATAGACCCTGACTCTCCATTATGAAGAATGGCGATCATCCTGTCTCCAATTTTTGCCCTTCGCTGAATGTTGCTTCCAAGAAGCTCCTTACGACTGTCCATACATTTTTTTTCCATTCTTTGATTATCATGTTTCCACTTCTTTTAGAAACCCGGTATGGACAGTTGAGATTCGTAGGACGACCTGGTTGTATGTTCAAAACATGAAGGCTACCCCGTGTATACATCAGATGAGGCACACAATCATTTGGGATTATCTGTTGAAAACATAGTAATAACTTCGTAGTTAGCAATGATATGATGTACTAGTTTTAGAAGTGTGCAAAAAGATGCACGAATGTTGTAATAGTAAAAAATAATCTTACCAGGGTATCTCCATGGTAGTTACCGTAGTTCAACACGTGCACTAGTGGCACGTATTGACCATAATGTTGAGGAGTTTGATTGTAGATATTGTAATTCCCAAGATCAGTAGAAAATCCGACCAGATGATTTTTCTCCTGATAAGTTAATTCGGAGCCTTCGGTGTAGTACGTTCTGTATACCATCTTCCGCACATTCCTTGAAGAATGAAAATAAGCTGTCAATGGAGATAAGTTGTCAACTATATATTTTGAAATAAACAATATAAATTACTTAATAACTATGTTTAGCTCACATGAGGGAAGAACTGGAGGTGTATCCACAAGGACCGAAATCGAAGGTGTCTCTTGCTCGATTGTAGGATCACCAAGATCCATGGTGACAAGCATACCTCATCAAGACCATACATCTTGCAAAATGCATCCCAATTTTTGCAACCAAAATGGGTTACACTCTGAGCATTGTACAGCTTTACTTGAAAATCCACACCATGATGGGTACTTAGGATAATTTTTTTGGTTTCGAAATTTTCATGGTCTTCAAAACTCATCCTCTCCAAGACATAGCGTCTTGCAAAGCATGGGATAAGCTAGTCGAATTGGAAAAGATGAAAAATACACGTTAAAATAGTTGAAGTCGTGCTTAATTACGAAAAAAAACTATTGTCGTCGTTACGTACCGTATGAACATCGCAGGTCTCCTCGAGCTTAATGCTGAAGCGCCGATCTTCGTCCAGCACAATGAACCTGTCGCACATACCTCGGTCGTCGTGGCACCAGTCGCACTCAGCCGGGCGGTTTTCGTCGTCCGATGAGTACGACATTTCCGGCCTACGTTCATAATTCAAATATTAAACTAGATCATTATTATTAATCATGGGTTGACTATCGATGATCGATGTACGTAGTAGCTCCTCTTTCATTCCCGAATGCATTATTATACCAAATTGTCTAGCCCACGGGAATGAAGGAGAACTTATCCAATATGAGCATTCAATAAGCAAAACCAAATCATAAAATAAGCAAAACCAAATCATAAAATAAAGTATAGTATTCAAATTAGCATGCATTCAATAACTACACAATCTAAATACTATGAACAAAAAAATCATTAAAATTCTATGAACAAAATTAATTACACAATCTAAATATCACCAAAAAATGTATTAACAATAATATCACCAAACATGCATATTCAATAATAATATCACCAAAAAAATCTATTAATAGAAAAAAAAATCTATTAACAGAAAAATCTATTAATTCAACTAGTTCAACTAAGCATTTACTAAAAATAAACTAGTTATATTAATTCAACTAGTTCAACTAGTTCAACTAATTAAGCATTTACTAAAAATAAACTAGTTCTATATATTAATTCAACAAGTTCAACTAAGCATCTTCTAAAAATAAACTAGTTCTATATATTAATTCAACTAGTTCAACTAAGCATTATATTTACTAAAAATAAACAAGTTATTATATTAATTCAACTAGTTCAACTAAGCATTTACTAAAAACAAAGTAGTTATATATATTAATTCAACTAGTTCAACTAAGCATTTACTAAAAATAAACTAGTTATATATATTAATTCAACTAGTTCAACTAATAAGCATTTACTGAAAATAAACTAGTTATATTAATTCAACTAGTTCAACTAAACATTAACATATTTCTAATTCATCTAACATTAATATTTCTAACATTCTAAAAATAAACTAAATAGTTCTAATTCATCTAAACATTAGAAAACAGAAAATAAGTAAAAAAATATGTGTGTGTGTAGTGTGTGTACATGTGTAGTGTACGTGTAGTGTGTGTGTGTGTGTGTCAGTGTGTGTGTGTAGTGTGTGTGTGTGTGTATGTATGTGTGTGTGTGTAGTGTGTGTGTGTATGTGTGTGTATGCATGTGTGTGTGTATATGGGAGCGGGCCGGGCGCGTACGGGTGGCGGGGGCGGCGACGACGGGCGGCGGGGGCCGGGGACGGCGACGAGACGGGCCGGCCGGCGGCCGGGGACGACGGCGACGAGACGGGCGCGGCGGGGGCGGCGACGACGACGGGCGGCGGGGGCGCGCGGCGACGACGATGACGGGCGGCGGGGGCGGCGAGGG